>NC_068384.1:10412354-11143604 GCF_023724105.1 Carassius gibelio
TCCTCAGCAGCCAATGACACTGACCTGTTCAAACTGATTTTTAAGGCATACTTCACGTGTATTTCACGTGTATTTAACGTGTATTTAAAACGTGAAATATAGCTGATTTTTCATGAGTAAACAACGCGTATTTAACGTGTATTTGACCCTCTTGGCCTTCCATACACATTAGAAGGGAGACGTGAAAAAAGGACATCGCGTACTTTATCACAGAATATTTGTTCGGCAGCACTTGTTTAGTTTAAAAGTAGACATGTCAAACTTTCTATAGATATATCTCTCATGTCTCTTCGTTGAGTATTCATGGAGTTACAGTTCATTTTAATGACGTGTTTGTAAATGAAGATCAGCGCAGACAAGGTTGAAGACAGCACACCTTGTTTGTTATCTTTATTTTATAAGTGCACAAAGTTTTGTTGTTATTGTGTTTGTATCCAAAAAAAAGTAGACCCTTTACAGATTCGATTGATGTATTGCTCTTATCTGTACGTTTAAAACTGAAAATGTAATTTAAGTAATTGTCAGGGTTATCAGCAGAAAATGACTCAAAACGCGTATATGCGTTAATCGACTCCAGAGTTAAAAGGCTGTCGTGACTTTTTTTCCTTCCAGTATTCATAAGCTGTATCGCGCTGTCAAATTATATGTCATTTTGCACACATAAACATCTCAAAAACACCTGAATTCTGCTCTTGTTGTGTTCTAATGGGTGGATTAGTGCTGTGATATTATTTTTGGAATCTCTTAAAAAATGCTGATGAAGTGCTCATTTCTCTCTCTTCTTTCTCTCTGTTCTTTGGTCAGAGACATAATTTATTAATGAGATATCTGACCCGGTAATAATAACATATGTTGATTTGGCTTGTCAGAGTGAATGAAATGTGTAGCCTATTTATTTGTCTGATCTCGCCCCAAACGCGGCTGTCATGTGACTTTTTTTTCCCTTCGCGATGTCAAATATTGCATTTTGCACACATACACGGCTCAAAAACCCCTGGATTTTTCTCTTAGTGTGTTCTAATTGGTGGATTGTGTGCATTCGCAGGAATATTTATTTTAAGAAGCTCTTAAAAAATATATATAAATGACTTTACCATGTTGTGACGATGGATAACAATTGATGTGAGGTTCAGCCTGACAGATAAAATCTCACAATCACATATAAACACTCATTTTCATGTGTATAATATATTGTTCTAATTGTTTTGTGCCGTTTCGCTGCAGTGTTTTAATGTGACAGGCTGTAAATTCTCTTCAAGTGTTCAGAGAAATACATGGCGAGCTCGCGGGCAGTCGCGCTGCTGCGAATATATCATGTTATTACTTTAAACAGTTCAGAAACATCTGAATTTAGCTCTTGGTGTGTTCTAACGTGTGGATTGCGTGCAATCGCCGATATAATTTAATTATAAAAGGTCTTAAATAAGAATAAATTCGCTCGTTGTGAGCTCCGTGGAGACAGCATGAGCTGAGCAGCCGTGATTCTTCTCTCGTCTGTCTGACTGCTCTCTGCCCAGACATCAAGTATTCATAAGCTGTATCACGTTGTCAAATTATATTTCATTTTGCACACATAAACAGTTCAAAAACACCTGAATTCTGCTCTTGTTGTGTTCTAATGGGTGGATTAGTGCAATTCGCTGTGATATTATTTTTGGAAGCGCTTAAAAATGCGGATGAAGCGCTCATTTCTCTCTCTTCTTTCTCGCTGTTCTTTGGCCAGAGACATAATTTATAAATGAGACCTGACCCGGTAATAATAACATATGTTGGTTTAGCTTGTCAGTTTATATAGCTAGCCTATTTATTTGTCCGATCTCGCCCCGAAACGCGGCTGTCATGTGGACTTCAAGTGTTCAGAGAAATACATCGCGGGCTCGCGGACATTTGGCTGCCGCGAATATATCATGTTATTACTTTAAACAGTTCAGAAACATCTGATTTTAGCTCTTGGTGTGTTCTAACGTGTGGATTGCGTGCAATCGCCGTTTTAAAAGGTCTTAAATAAGAAAGAATTCGCTCGTTGTGAGCTCCGTGGAGACAGCAGCAGTGATTCTCTTCAAGTGTTCAGAGAAATACATGGCGAGCTCGCGGGCAGTTGCGCTGCCGCGAATATATCATGTTATTACTTTAAACAGTTCAGAAACATCTGATTTTAGCTCTTGGTGTGTTCTAACGTGTGAATTGCGTGCAATCGCCGTTTTAAAAGGTCTTAAATAAGAATGAATTCGCTCGTTGTGAGCTCCGTGGAGACAGCCTGAGCTGAGCAGCAGTGATTCTTCTCTCATCTTTCTGACTGCTCTCTGCCCAGAAATCAATTATTAATGAGCCCTGACCCCTGTAATAATCAGATATGTTGGTTTAGCTTGTCAGTTTGAGGGAAATTGTATTATTTACTTGGTATTTTTAACCGGTTTAAAACTGAAACGAAACCTGACTCCTCCCTTTAATCTCGGTTATTGCAACTAGGGGCGCATTTTTTCTCAGTTAATGTAAGTCTATGGGTAATGTATTTGACATTTAAAAATTAATAAAAAAAAAACTTTAAGTCTGATCAGTCTGAAAAGATATAGCAACCATCACCGCTCTATCCCGCAGGTTTCTGCCAAGTTTGGGGCTTGTGGCTTTAAAGCCCTAGGAGGAGTAGCGTTCAGAATTTCTGTCAGAAAAATAATAATAAGAAAAAAAAGAAGAAGAAGTTTAAATAGCATAACAGTATGTTGGCTTGTTGCCAAGCCAACATAACTAGAATTAAAAGTTAGTGAACTAACTTTGATGTTGGCTTGGCCATCTTGGCCATGGGGCAAAAGAGCCACAGTACTTGTGTGCCCAACATTCTTGAGTTGCCCCGCTGCAAAAAAATAAAATAATAATACCATAAAATACCAATGTGTCCCTGAGCAAGACACTTAACCTCTAGTTGCTCCAGAGGCGTGCGACCTCTGACATATATAACAATTGTAAGTCGCTTTGAATAAAAGCGTCAGCTAAATGAATAAATGTAAGTGTAATGTAAATAAAAAAATACACCTGCAACAGTCTTTTTCCATGGTCCATTGCTGTTTTCTTTTTTAATAAAAAGCCTAAGCTATGATAACAGCTAAGACAGGGTTGTCTAGCTGAATGCAAAAAAAGTCACGCAAAAACCATAATCTCCTAAATACCATTCAATTTAATCTTATTTTAATAGTACTGACAACATATTTTAAGTTATCACACATTACTGAAAAATTTAAGAAGGGACACTATTTATAGTATACTTAGGCGTGTCAAGAGCTAAACAAAAAGTCCTGTTTCATTACAAAATACTGTAACTTTTATAAACTTTATACTATCACCACAAAATGTTTATTAATATTTATTATAAAATAAATATTTCATAAAACTGAAACTTAAATATATTATTTCTATAGGCTATACATAACAGAAAAGAAAAAAGACTAAATAATAAGGCTGAATAAGCTGATCTATAGCATGTTAAATGGTGGTTGCCTGTCTATGAATGGTAGCCTACAGCCCTCTAAGCTCACAGAAGTGGTTTGACCCAAGTCCTCAGCAGCCAATGACATTGACCTCTTCAAACTGATTTTTAACGTTTACTTCACGTGTATTTAACACGTGAAATACACGTTAAATACCGCTGATTTTTCACGTATATTTGACCCTCTTGGCCTTCCATACACATTAGACGTGAAAAAAGGACATTGCGTTGTTTTGATATGGATTACTTTATCACAGAATATTTGTTCGGGAGCACTTGTTTGGTTTAAAAGTAGACATGTCAAGTTTTCTATAGATATATCTCTCATGTCTCTTCGTTGAGTATTCATGGAGTTACAGTTCATTTTAATGTCGTGTTTGTAAATGAAGATCAGCGCAGACCAAGGCTGCAGACAGCACACCTTGTTTGTTATCTTTATTTTATAAGTGCCCAAAGTTTTGTTGTTATTATGTTTGTATCCAAAAAAAGTAGACCCTTTACAGAGACACGTTAAAATTCACGTCTATTTGACCCTCTTGGCCTTCCATACACATTAGACGTGAAAAATGGACATCGCGTTTTTTTGATATGGATTACTTTATCACAGAATATTTGTTCGGCAGCACTTGTTTTGTTTAAAAGTAGACATGTCAAGCTTTCTATAGATATATCTCTCATGTCTCTTCGTTGAATATTCATGGAGTTACAGTTCATTTTAATGACGTGTTTGTAAATGAAGATCAGCGCAGACCAAGGCTGCACCTTGTTTGTTATATTTATTTTATAAGTGCACAAAGTTTTGTTGTTATTATGTTTGTATCCAAAAAAAAGTAGACCCTTCACAGATTCGATTGATGTATTGCTCGATTAAAACTGAAAGTTTAATTTAAGTAAATTTCGGGGTTATCAGGAGAAAATGACTCAAAACGCGTATATGCGTTAATAGACTCCAGAGTTAAAAGGCTGTCGTGACTTTTTTTCCTTCCAGTATTCATAAGCTGTATCACGCTGTCAAATTATATTTCATTTTGCACACATAAACAGTTCAAAAACACCTGAATTCTGCTCTTGTTGTGTTCTAATGGGTGGATTCGTGCAATTCGCTGTGATATTATTTTTGGAAGCGCTCATTTCTCTCTCGTCTTTCTCTCTGTTCTTTGGCCAGAGACATAATTTACGTTATAAAACGTATTCTTAAAATACACATTTCTGTTTTAATAAATGGTCATATTAAATCATAGCATAACACATAAGTAGGTACAAAAATAATCAGTGATGCATGCGACCCTTTTGGTCTCAGTGTAGCTCCCTGCTTTACCATGTTATGCAACGCTGAGCAATCGCTGCGATGTTCAGCCTGACAGATAAATCTCACAAGCACATATAAACACTCATTTTCATGTGTATAATATATTTTTCTAATTGTTTTGTGCCGTTTCGCTGCAGTGTTTTAATGTGAAAGGCTGTAATTTCTCTGTGGACTTCAAGTCTTCAGAGAAATACATCGCTAGCTCGCGGGCAGTTGGCTGCCGCGAATATATCATGTTATTACTTTAAACAGTTCAGAAACATCTGAATTTAGCTCTTGATGTGCTCTAACGTGTGGATTGCGTGCAATCGCCGTTTTAAAAGGTCTTAAATAAGAATAAATTCGCTCGTTGTGAGCTCTAAGAGACAATGCCTCCAGCAGCTGACCAGCCGTGATTCTCCTCTCGTCTGACTGGTCTCTGCCCAGAAATAAATTATTAATGAGCCCTGACCCCTGTAATCAGATATGTTGGTTTAGCTTGTCAGTTTGAGGGAAATTGTATTATTTACTTGTATTTTTAACCAATGTAAAAGTGAAAGTAAACAAAACTCCGGGTATTGCAACCAGTAGGGGCGCGATTTTTCTCAGACAATGGAAGTCTATGGGTAATGAGTTTTTACATTTAAAAATTAATAAAAAAAAAACTTTAAGTCTGATCATTCTGAAAAGATATAGCAACCTGCACCGCTCTATCCCGCAGGTGTCTGCCGAGTTTGGGGCTTGTGGCTTTAAAGCCCTAGGAGGAGTAGCGTTTAGAATTTCTGTGTCAGAAAAATAATAATAAGAAAAAGAAGAAGTTTAAATAGCATAACAGTATGTTGGCTTGTTGCCAAGCCAACATAACTAGAATTAAAAGTTAGTGAACTAACTTTGATGTTGGCTTGGCCATCTTGGCCATGGGGCAAAAGAGCCACAGTACTTGTGTGCCCAACATTCTTGAGTTGCCCCGCTGCAAAAAAACTAAATAAATAATACCATAAAAAATACACCTGCAACAGTCTTTTTCCATGGTCCCTTGCTGTTTTCTTTTTTAATAAAAAGCCTAGGCTATGATAACAGCTACGACAGGGTTGTCTAGCTGAATGCGAAATAAGTCATGCAAAAACCATAATCTCCTAAATACCATTCAATTTAATGTTATTTTAATAGTACTGACAACATATTTTAAGTTATCACACTACTGAAAAATTAAAGAAGGGACAGTATATATAGTATACTTCGGTGAGTCAAGAGCTAAACAAAAAGTCCTGTTTCATTACAAAATACTGTAACTTTTATAAACGTTATGCTATCACCACAAAATTTTAATTAATATTTATTAAAAAATAAATATTTCATAAAACTGAAACTTAAATATATTATTTCTATAGGCTATACAAAACAGAAAAGAAAAAAGACTAAATAATAAGGCTGAATAAGCTGATCTATAGCATGTTAAATGGTGGTTGCCTGTCTATGAATGGTACACCCCTCTAAGCACACAGAAGTGGTTTGACCCAAGTCCTCAGCAGCCAATGACACTGACCTGTTCAAACTGATTTTTAAGGCATACTTCACGTGTATTTCACGTGTATTTAACGTGTATTTAAAACGTGAAATATAAGTTAAATACACGCTGATTTTTCATGAGTCAACAACGCGTATTTAACGTGTATTTAACCCTCTTGGCCTTCCATACACATTAGAAGGGAGACGTGAAAAAAGGACATCGCGTACTTTATCACAGAATATTTGTTCGGCAGCACTTGTTTAGTTTAAAAGTAGACATGTCAAACTTTCTATAGATATATCTCTCATGTCTCTTCGTTGAGTATTCATGGAGTTACAGTTCATTTTAATGACGTGTTTGTAAATGAAGATCAGCGCAGACAAGGTTGAAGACAGCACACCTTGTTTGTTATCTTTATTTTATAAGTGCACAAAGTTTTGTTGTTATTGTGTTTGTATCCAAAAAAAAGTAAACCCTTTACAGATTCGATTGATGTATTGCTCTTATCTGTACGTTTAAAACTGAAAATGTAATTTAAGTAATTGTCAGGGTTATCAGCAGAAAATGACTCAAAACGCGTATATGCGTTAATCGACTCCAGAGTTAAAAGGCTGTCGTGACTTTTTTCCTTCCAGTATTCATAAGCTGTATCGCGCTGTCAAATTATATTTCATTTTGCACACATAAACATCTCAAAAACACCTGAATTCTGCTCTTGTTGTGTTCTAATGGGTGGATTAGTGCTGTGATATTATTTTTGGAATCTCTTAAAAAATGCTGATGAAGTGCTCATTTCTCTCTCGTCTTTCTCTCTGTTCTTTGGTCAGAGACATAATTTATTAATGAGATATCTGACCCGGTAATAATAACATATGTTGATTTGGCTTGTCAGAGTGAATGAAATGTGTAGCCTATTTATTTGTCTGATCTCGCCCCAAACGCGGCTGTCATGTGACTTTTTTTTCCCTTCGCGATGTCAAATATTGCATTTTGCACACATACACGGCTCAAAAACCCCTGGATTTTTCTCTTAGTGTGTTCTAATTGGTGGACTGTGTGCATTCGCAGGAATATTTATTTTAAGAAGCTCTTAAAAAATATATATAAATGACTTTACCATGTTGTGACGATGGATAACAATTGATGTGAGGTTCAGCCTGACAGATAAAATCTCACAATCACATATAAACACTCATTTTCATGTGTATAATATATTGTTCTAATTGTTTTGTGCCGTTTCGCTGCAGTGTTTTAATGTGACAGGCTGTAAATTATCTTCAAGTGTTCAGAGAAATACATGGCGAGCTCGCGGGCAGTTGCGCTGCCGCGAATATATCATGTTATTACTTTAAACAGTTCAGAAACATCTGAATTTAGCTCTTGGTGTGTTCTAACGTGTGGATTGCGTGCAATCGCCGATATAATTTAATTATAAAAGGTCTTAAATAAGAATAAATTCGCTCGTTGTGAGCTCCGTGGAGACAGCATGAGCTGAGCAGCCGTGATTCTTCTCTCGTCTGTCTGACTGCTCTCTGCCCAGACATCAAGTATTCATAAGCTGTATCACGCTGTCAAATTATATTTCATTTTGCACACATAAACAGTTCAAAAACACCTGAATTCTGCTCTTGTTGTGTTCTAATGGGTGGATTAGTGCAATTCGCTGTGATATTATTTTTGGAAGCGCTTAAAAATGCGGATGAAGCGCTCATTTCTCTCTCGTCTTTCTCGCTGTTCTTTGGCCAGAGACATAATTTATAAATGAGACCTGACCCGGTAATAATAACATATGTTGGTTTAGCTTGTCAGTGTGAATGAAATGTGTATTTATTTGTCCGATCTCGCCCCGAAACGCGGCTGTCATGTGGACTTCAAGTGTTCAGAGAAATACATCGCGGGCTCGCGGACATTTGGCTGCCGCGAATATATCATGTTATTACTTTAAACAGTTCAGAAACATCTGAATTTAGCTCTTGGTGTGTTCTAACGTGTGGATTGCGTGCAGTCGCCGTTTTAAAAGGTCTTAAATAAGAATGAATTCGCTCGTTGTGAGCTCCTGGAGACAGTGCCTGAGCTGAGCAGCAGTGATTCTTCTCTCGTCTTTCTAACTGCTCTCTGCCCAGAAATAAATTATTAATGAGCCCTGACCCCTGTAATAATCAGATATGTTGGTTTAGCTTGTCAGTTTGAGGGAAATTGTATTATTTACTTGGTATTTTTAACCGGTTTAAAAGTGAAACGAAACCTGACTCCTCCCTTTAATCTCGGTTATTGCAACTAGGGGCGCAATTTTTCTCAGATAATGTAAGTCTATGGGTAATGTAATTTGACATTTAAAAATTAATTAAAAAAAAACTTTAAGTCTGATCAGTCTGAAAAGATATAGCAACCAGCACCGCTCTATCCCACAGGTTTCTGCCAAGTTTGGGGCTTGTGGCTTTAAAGCCCTAGGAGGAGTAGCGTTCAGAATTTCTGTCAGAAAAATAATAATAAGAAAAAAAAGAAGAAGTTTAAATAGCATAACAGTATGTTGGCTAACAAGCCAACATAATAAGAAGTTTAAATACAATATCAGTAAGTTGGCTCTCTCAAGCCAACTTAATAAAACAAAAAAGTAAACAAAAAAAGAACAAAAAAATATTATTCCCATATAGTAAAAATAATAATAAATAATTAAATAGTTAAAGTTTTATTGAATTTAATGAGTATACGTGCTTTTTGGTTAATAAAATTTAATTAATCCATTAAAACGACAGAAGAACTAAAACAGAAAACAGAATTAGGGAAAAGAAATACAGTGCAATGTGTAAATTCAGTGTAAATATCTAGGCTTTATGTGTGTGTATTTATTTGTTTACTTCCCTATTTACTTATTTATTTACTTGCACACATACATTCCAGCCATTAATCGTTACATTCAAACTTTCTAAAATGATAAGTTCTGCAATGCAACGGCTCGGTTTTGACTTTCAAATGAGATAACGTAAACCTGATATACCTTGTATATATTATTCAGATTCCCTTGAGCCCTCGTGAGCGAAAGAGAAGAGCTATTTTGCGGATGATAGTTAAATGCAAATCAAATAGAGCTGGACCATAATTCAGTCATTCTTTATTCATGAGCGTGCTCCATGACTGGCCGCCGCTCTGGCTGTTGTGTTGTGTGGAAGAGAAGGTCAGGGTAAGGGGAAGTATTGGCATGCTTGCATCTGTGGTGCACTGGAGCAGACCATGACACAAAGACAAATGCATGTACGTGTCCATTCAGGGCTGCTGCCTATGATTGTCTCTTTAGAGATTTGTGGGTGACAATGGGCAGGTGGGTGTACAGGTGAGCTGCTTTTTCATTTAGGGACTGTTTTCTTATTACGTGTCTTCTGTCTCTGGGGCTTAGACTCCAAAAATGAAACCTCACCCAGCCACTCTGAGCACGCGCTGGCGAAAGCTCCTGGCCATGTCTTCACAATAATAATTATAAAAATTAATAAAATGTGTCAAAGCATGAGAGCCAGTGGTGCTTACTAAATCATTTATGTGGCATTGAATCATAGACTCTATCACAACAAATCAGTGACGCAGCAGAACTTTCCTCCCGCTCTCCTTCTCTCACCCCGTTTTTTCATTAAGGGCCACTGGCCAGATTAAAGATTGTAGCTTCTGTGTAAGAAATAATAGGTAAATTATGCAGCACTTCTTTAAAAGTGCAGCGTTCCCACAGGTGTTCTCTTCAAACAATGTTTATTTACGAGGTGCCATTAGTTAACAGCAATAAATACAGTAGATTGTCTTTTGATCATCTGTATTCAGATATTTCTTTCTAGCAGTCTATAGAATGCTATAGAAAGACAATACTTTTTACTTGCCAGCAATCAGGCAGTGTAAATTGGAAGCTCATTAAGAATGACAGCGTAATTACTTTGTGGCCTTATAGTCAGATTTACGCTCATCAATAAATACAGTGCAATCAGCAGGCTTTAATTATGGTGTGCTGCTTTTCAAGAAGCTTGATAATAAAAGAGACTATATAATTTACTTTAAGAATGAATATCACAACAAATGAGAGTCATCCCTCCTCAGTGCAGATGCGTGGTGAATCCCCTAATTACTCTACCTGCTTCAGTCTGCTATGCTACCAAGTACTGCATTTGAATGGACAATTGGATACTGTATGTTTTAAAAATATTTACAGGAAATCAAATTATTATAAGGTTTTGTGTTCTTGGCAATGAGAGTAGCCGTTTTAGGTTCATTATATGAAATATGATCAAATTACATGCTTGCTGTAAATGAACACCGTTGCCAGTCTCTTGTTTTCACTGTTTCCACCTTTTACTATATAATGTTAGCATTCTGACAAAATAAGACTTTATTTGTCGGGAGTTTGTCTTAGTGAATTGCTCCCAAGATGTTGATGATATATACAATGGGACATCAAACATTATACAATAAAATACAATATAATGCATTATTCAGTGTAGTGCAGTACAAAATAGCAATACAGGACAGCAAAGTATATCTCCCACCCCCAGAGAGGCAACAGCATTATGACTAAACTAAAGATGCCAACGTTCAATAAAGATTTTGATTTGTCTCTGATTCTTGGCATGATTTAAAAACTTTTTGAATTATGTATTAAACTGTTCTACGTTATCAGAAAAGTATTCTTTGCCATCTCTCTTTTTTTTTTTTTTCCAAGCGTAAGTATTTTTTATGTCAATAATTATAATCACAAAAGTTTATTTTTATAGTTATAGTGTGTCATTATGGATGTTGTGTTAAAAAAAAATTGTCTAAAGCTCTGTATACAACAAAACATATTTACTGAAGATTAAATGCATTTGAACAATTTATACAAAGTAAATAGTAAAGCCAGACAGACACTTGCCTCATTCTGTTTAAGGATTCACCTCCTCAGCTGAGAGTTTGAAGGTGTTTGGTTCATAATTGGCTGCGTGAGCCCCCGGCCTTTCAGCTGTCAAACACTCATTAGATAAAGATGTGCATATTAAGCTGTTATTGATGGCTTTGTCTGATTTATTTGCATTATGTTTTGATTCGGAGGCACACAGAGGAAGATGGAGTTATAATGAGAATCATCATCAGGGCAATGAGGTTGAAAAGCGATGGAGCCATACAAATGTCATTACCAACTGTGCAGCAGGTAGTCAATGAAAAAAATAATGGCAGTGGGATGCACTGATAGGCACAGAGTTTTAATGCCCCCTAAAGAGGAAAGGTAACAAGGCAGATAGCAGTGTACAGAGTCAGTCTCTTTACCAGAATGTTGACTGTCAATGATTTTTCATGATTGTGGGACTATTAGTAGAATAGAGTTGAGATCATTTCAGATTTATACATATGACATACATACTGACACTAGAAATTGTTATGTATCTTAATAAATACATGTTTGGGTTTGCATAAATTAGGATTTATACCTTGCTTGAGCTCATCATTCATAGATATTTATGCAAAAAAAACCTACATATCTGAAGAATTTTAAACATAGAACCTTCCATGTTTGAACATCCTTTGATATTAATATCAAAAGTCTTTTGAGGATTGTATGTTGATTTTGTGCTTGGTATTACAGTATACCATTGGTGTTGAGGTTTGATGATTAAATTCAGGCACACAAGTGTGCCAAATTACTTTTATGAATTTGTTTATATTTAATTCAATATAATTGTGATTTAAATTGCCAACATCTTTTATTTCTGCTATGGGACTGTCTAATTATGCTCTTTAAAGAAGTTTCATAAATTTGTCTCCTGGCCAGTTGTTAAGGGATTCGTGAAGATGTTTAACATTTTATGTGCTGTCAGTATGTTGATTATTGATCATTTCAGTGCCTTTTTCAAATTTCCAAAAGTGTACTTGAAAATAGGTCACAAGGATTCCAATGAATACTAATGAACTTACACCAACTATGCTCTAGCTATATAGAGAGATATGCTAACTCTGGTTTCAGTTACCTTGAAATCCTGATGTTCTGCAATACCTGCTGCTTATGCACAGCACCTCATCACACAGATTTGTTACACAAAGTATGAGTAATGACTCTCTGAACGCATTAGACTTACATGAGGGGAAGTATCACCAAGCACCTTGCGTGTACATACTCAATACAATGCCTTCACCCCAAAACAAGAGATAACATATCAAATGAGGATGTCAGGGGGAGGTGTGGAGCTGCAAGTGTATGAATTTGCTACAATCAAACAAAGAAGTGCTTTGTATAAGAAAGAGGCAGCAAATTCTATGATCAAAGGTCTTTTTTTGTTACGGAGTACAATTTCATTTCCTCCAATCTGTCTGCAAGATTAAGTGCCAGCCCTGCAAATGACTGTTATTCGTTTTGATGTCAGTGAAGGCAGACACTCTGGAACAATGCAATATTGAGCCTACAGACAGGCAGATTGCAATCGAGGGATATACAGTGGAGACATGGGTCTAGCAGCACTCAGACTGGAGGTATTATCTCTCTTGCATGTTTATTTAATGTGAACAGACTCAAGCGTATGCAATGTGATGCAGGATGCGTTTTGCATGCTGGGGCGATGAATCAAATGTGCACTTGGTGAATACAGCTGTTCTTCAGGACCACTGCCAGCTAGTGATGACACAATTCAGTGTTCTGAAAATGACTGGAAATGGTACAAATTGGACATTACACAAGTTGCAAATGTGAATCGGACTTGAGACTTTTAAAGTTCAACCATCTTTTGCTTATTTTTAGAGGAAAAATAGAAGCCAGCCACTGAAATCACCCAGAGTATTGGAACTAGCTCCAGTGTGATGGCATATAACAGCCACTGGCTGAAAAAGGGGCACACATTAATAACCAGGCGGGCTCCACTCCTTCTCTATTAATCATTAAAGCATATTGATTCATAAGAGCCTTGCCTTCCTTCTCAGTTTAAATGAGAATGAGTTCCAAATTGATCTATCAATCCATCATTGGTTGCACTGTAAGCATCAAAATGGCTCGGGCCTCTTGTAGCCTGAAATTACTGAACACCAGCAAACAATGTGTTTGATGAAGCCCATAGGCCAGTGTAAGTTACCACCACACAGAGTCATTTAAAGGTCATTTGAAGCTGTTAAGTGCTGCTATTGATAGGGCTCTTTACAGCTTGATAACAAGTACATGAGCTGACAATGGTATGGACAACTGTCAAGCGAAAAAAATCATGAAATCATGTGAGTATCATATTGCTGTTTGTGATGTATTAAGGTTATATTTACCTTAGTAACTCAGGTAAATAGTTTTTAAGCAATGAAAGCATGAACAGATTTCTTCATGTTTTAGACATTTTATATATTCGAATTTTGGCCAAAATAAGGGTTTCTTCAGAAGCAATATAATTTAGTTGTCTACTTTTTTTTTTAATGGTCTTCACATCAGCTTTACATCATATGATGCCTTAGATGCTATCTATGTAAGCTGCTCCTGAGTGTCTATACTAAAATACAGTTTTAAATGCCATTAAAAATGGCAAAGTTAACTATTTTGCCTGCTCTCACATTTTTGTAGGACATAAGCAAAGTGTTGAAGGTTAATTTGCAAAACATGTCATATGTTAGACTTTTACAGAAGGCATATATATATATATATATATATTATGCCTGAATACTCTTTCTCCTATCAAGGTTAACATAAATGAGAGATTTAGATGAGACACTAAAAAGCCTTAACCCTTATACCCTTGTGTTCTGAACTGAATCAGTGCATTGGCTCGAGAGTTTCAAGAGTAATGTTTTATTTAAGCTTGCATGATTCTCCAATCGGGGATGCAATGTTGAATAAATGCTCAACACTTTGTAAGTGCCATTCAGTGGGTTATTGTGGTCTAACAGGAATTCAAAATAAATTGTATTGTATTCATTTATGTACTACTGAAAAGTTCTTGAGGTACGCATTGTGTCTCAAACTATTAAATATTCATCAGGCTTCTGAATACCCTTAAATCAAGGTCTCTGGCATTATCTGTCTCCTCACGGATGTCATTAAGCTCAGCTACATGCCCTCTTGCTCCACACACACTCTCCGGCGCAGAGCGGGCCACAGATGGACACGCACGGGGTGGTGTGTGATGGGAGCACGGCCTCAGACGCAGAGCTGTCCCTCACAGCCATGTAATAAAATAAACATTGCTGCACACAGACACAAAGCATGCTACTCAAAATTAAACTCTGTGTGTGCGCAGAAGAGACAGAGTCTCTTGTGTCCTGCAAGGCTGGGCGAGAAGAAGAGGGGGTCCCGGGGAGAAGGTGTGATTAGCGTATCAAGCATGCATCTGAAGCCCTCCAAGCTGTCATTGTGTTCGTGGGGCGTCAAGATAAGTAGCTTTAATATTCGGAGTCATTGCAGCATAGCAACAGTTGCCTCCCCTACAGGCCCCCCCACCCCTCTACAACAGGGTGGGGGCTTTCCGAGAAGCCAGGGTTTAGAAAGTTGCATGACCTTTCCCTTGACCCCACAGCCCTTGTCTTCTTTAGTTCTGACATCACGCGAGCTTAGAAACAATGAGCACAGATTCACAAAGGTACCAGGCTTTTGGGAGAGTGCTAATACTTTCTGTTTATCCATTTTAATCCTCTGTGGAACTAGTCTGATCTTTTGCCCTCTGCTCTGACCCCACAAACACACAAGCAGCACCTCCTGCTGACCTAGGTTACATCACCAACCATTCACTAAAGCTTGTGAACAAACCCCAGGCTCCCTCTCATCAGCATATTCTTTTATTATATATTACGGCATCCCTTAAGAGGGAGGCCAGAATCAAGCTTTGGATTGAACTGATGCTATTCTGGAAATAATGAATGACCTTGAGTGACCTAGAACCATGCAACAACGTAGTCAGCATTGTCAAAGTTAGCTCACATTGCTCTGCTAGTTTTCTGCAAGCATTCTAAACAATGATGCTACCGTATTTTGTTACTCACAACTTGTAATGAAAAATACATATTTGAATATATGTTTTACTCATCCACATTAGTTAGAGGTGAATGTTTACGAAATACGCTGAAACTTTGTCAGCTCATACATGCTTTTTTAAAAATAAAAATGCTGAAAATCATACACAAAAGATTCATTACTTATAATTGCACATTCATCTGTTCTTTAGTTCATGTGTACAGTGCTTTCTGTGTTACTGTTACGGATCACTCGGAGACATGGGAGTAACAGATGAGTAAGATGTTTATTTAAAGACACAAGCAGAGGAGCAGGTAGTGAGGAGTGGATGAGGGATCTGGATCCGTGCCGGGAAGGAGGTGAATACACGCACACACGCACCGTGAGGTCTTGGAGGAGTCTTCAGGAGTAATCCTTAGAGAGAAGAAGGAGGAGGAGTAGACTTCGGAGAATATCCTTGGAGAGAAGGTAAAGAGGAGTTAGTCCTTGTAGTTAGCCCAGATGAGTAATATTGTCGCGAACGTGACCGGACAATGACTGGGTGCGTGTGTGTGGCTTTTATAGTGCTGTGGTGGATGGCAGGTGATGAGGATCAGGTGGTGATGGTTTAGTATTCAGGTGAGGGTGTGCGCCGTGATTGTGTGGAGGTGGAACCTGGCGTGTTTGTAACAGTTACAACTATGAGTAGAAATAAATAGTGAAGACCCTTTAGGGGTAAGTTCAGTGGTAAATGATTTAACCCTCTGGGGTTCTTCGGTCATTTATGACCCGAAATTTTTTTTTAAAAAAATGTTACAAATCGTAGCTTCATCGGAATGGTCCGAAACTTGGTGACTTTTTTGGTACTTGGTATATGAACACCCCAAAAAATTGGGGACAGGATTTTAAAAGTCTAAGTGGTCGTAAAAAAAATAGTCACACTCAGGGTCTTCGGGTCAAAAATGACCCGACATAGGAAATGAATGGGAAATTTGCAAAAATATGAAAATACTGAGTTTTTTTGTGTGTACAATCTACAAATCAGCCACGATGCAGAAAAAAAGCATACAACAGTGAAGGGGTGAATCTCTAAAACATCAAGAGTGCAAAACAGACAAAAAAATTCACACACACACACACACACACACACTTATACACACAAAAACACACACAAATGAAAGTATCATTGCAAAAGCTAATTTTGGGAAATGTGTGAAATAAAAGAAATTATTCATCAATGTAAGAAATAAAGTGCACAGCAATAAAAGCATGAGGCTGTAAGCCATCAAGGTTGCAAAATAGACACACTCAATCACACACACACACACACACACACACACACACACATAGGGAAATATGAGACTGGTGAAACTGTAACAGAGATATGTGAGAATATGTGAAATAAAATCAATGAATCAAATAAAGGGGAGACATTGGATCCAAAATGCAAAAGTCATACACCATGTCTCTCTCTTGAACACACACACACACACACACAAACACACACACACAAGCACGTGTGCACGCACGCACGCACACACGCACAAACAGAGTAAGGTCAAAGGATGGAATTCTTCCCTAGTAACCTCCAGGCCTATTCGAGCGACCCAGGCCCAGCGTGACACTTTTTTTATTTTTCTATTTTCCATTTACATGTACTGTTTGAAAATGATTATACGTTTGCTGTTATTTTTGTTTTTTGTTCATAATTGCTGTTGGCAATTTTGAAGAGTTACTGTTCATTGAATTGCAAAAAATAATTTTAATGGAAATGTTTATAATAAAAGGTAAATAAAAATATGTTATGATTTAAATAATGTCATTTTTTTTATTAAGTTAGAATTAAAACAATGGGTAACAAAATGCTTTCCATTTGTTCTCTTTCTAGTGCAATGTTCAGGTTTGACTGTATTATAAAGTAAAACTGGCACTTGAAATTACCATTTAAATCAACCAAACAAACAAAAAAAAAAAAAAACTTGACAAAAATAGTCTTTGAGAATCTGTGATTATATATTAAAATCCACAACCTGAAATAAATAGGCAAATATGTGCAAAAATCACTAGAATTCACAAGCCTTTCTACAGAGAGCTGTACATTCTCTCTAGTGGTAAAAATGTGCTATTGCATGATAAAAATGCTTAATTTGTCCACCAGATGGCACCAATCTAATTTCAAAAATTGTTTTCTATAGGCCTTGGCTGTACTTTAAAATAAAATACAGCATTAATAAAAATAAAAATAAAAATACATATATATATAAATTTTCTATTATATTCAATGGGAAAAAATGGATCATAATTATTGCATAAAAATTCATTATTCATTATTATTATCATAAAATTCTCTCAAAACACAAAAAAAGAAAGAAAAAATATTATTGAACAAAAATACATTTGATTGATTTTACTGAAAAAAAGTATACCTGAATCCCGGCCTCTGGGTCATTTTTGACCCGAAGGTCCTGAGTGTGACTCATAAATGAAGAACCCCAGAGGGTTAAAAAAGCTGTAGTTAAAGGTCCTCTTCTTTGTGATCCCATGTTTTAAACTTTAGTTTGTGTGTAATGTTGTTGTTAGAGTATAAATAATATCTGTAAAATTCTAAAGCTCAAAGTTCAATGCCAAGCGAGATATTTTATTTAACAGAATTCGCCTACAAAAAACGACCCGTTTGGACTACAGCCCTCTAGTTCCTGCAGTAATAACGTCACTAAAACAGTTTTTTTGACTAACCACCGCCCACATGAATTCACAAACAGGGGGCGTGGCCTTGTTGCGCTCCGACGGAGAAGAAGGAAGAGCTGTTTGTGTTTGTCGCCATGTTGTTGAAACGCTGTTTTTTTTTTTGTTTTGTTTTTTATCTCTGAGTCCAATCATCTTTGTTTGGGCTTCCCAGGAACGCTGTACTTTGAGATTAATGGTTACAATTTATGTTTAACTCGGTTCCCAAAAATTATAATGCACATGTAAAACTATGTGCAGCTCATTTTGCTGAGAACTTTCTCAATCTCAATCAGTTTAATGCTGGATTTGCACAAAGATTATTCTTTAAAGATGGAGCAGTTCCCTCTTTTTCTGGAGAAGGCGTTGTTTATGGGCCACAACCGGTAAGTGTATTTTATTATTTAAGTTGGTGCGTTTAACAGTTTCTGTAACTTCTTACACAAAGGGCAACGCTGTTTAGCTTTGTTAACTAGATGTTAGGGCTGTGCAAAAAAAACGAATGCGGTTTTCATGCGCATCTCGTCAGTAAAAACGCTCCTGTGACTATAAATACATCTCCAGCACTTGTGTTCTATCCCAATCGCGTTTCCAGGAGGGCAGCCTGCTCTCAGCTGCTGACGAATCACAACACGGGTACAGCTGGCCCAATCAGAACCCGTTACGTATTTCTGAAGGAGAGGCTTCATAGAACAAGGAAGTCATCAGCCTGTTTTTGTGACAGTGAAAACAGCAGTATACAGATAGGTGAATTGTGTGAAAAATACTGTGTTTTTTTACACGCGAAACATGAACACATGTTATATTGCACATTGTAAACACAATCAAAGCTTCAATAAAGCGCGTAAAACGGGACCTTTAAATTACAGTTCACATTTTTTGAAGTTTCTGAGATGTTTGTCTCTTTAGTTCAGTTATGTAGTTCAGTAGTTATAACGACCCCTCTTTGCTGAACAGCTGTTTTTCAGATTTGGCAGACAATTTGTTGCCTGTAAATTAGTACCTGCATAATTGATTAGGGATTGTTTAAGTAGTAATTGTGAACAATCCTCTGTCGCCATTCAGTCTTTAGTCGACCTCAGTTGCTCTTGAAATTGCATGTTTTTTTTTTTTTGGTTCTTTTTTTGCCATTCAAATTAACAAATTATACTTTGTCAGCAGTCAGAGAAACTTCTTATGTTACATATTCTGTCTTAACATCTGAAATTATTGCTATGCTGCTGGCTTTATTTGTGAGGTATTCTGTTGATGCCTATGAACTGCATCCAGTCAGTTTACTAGAATCAGTAAATGTTACATATATTAATTGTTTCACATTTTAAATGTTTTTTTTTCTTCTTTTTTTTTTCTTTTTTCAGCTATAATTAATTAACACATTTGGCTTAAAGTTTGGTTTTAAAGTATCATACTGTGGTACAGTGGTTTGGAAAATGTAGATGTCCCATCATCCTTTCATCCTTTTATACAGAACTAGAATTAAAAGTAGAAAACTGTGAAGAGGGATTTGATGAGTATCCTTTTCTTTTGCTGATCAATTTTAGTATATATATAAAAAAAGAATACGTTCTGAAGCTGTCTTTCCATTCCAGCTGGATATCTGCCATGTTGTCAGATCCATCACATGATTAATGGACAACTCTCTTGGGATGGTCTGATAAATTAAGAATAGATACTTAGACAGTCTGCAAGAGCGACTGAAAAACAAAACGCATCAATTACAGAAGGTTGTCGGTTCTTGTTTGGTGAACCACATTGATGACTAGACCAAATTTGCTTAGAAGCCATTTTCGTTTAGTTTCTAAACTCATGCCATGACAGCTTACAAAAGAGTCATCACTTTGCTAGAAGACTGTATGCTTGGAAGATCCTCACTTAACATGTAAGAGGTAATAATTGCAAAATGCTAAGGACAATTAGCACAAATAAAGGAAGATCACGAATGACTGGAGCACAGACGGTGCATGCAAAAACACACTAGCATTTGTCCAGGATGTTTTGCAAATTTCTTAGATGAATTCTGGTAAATATTTGATTGTCCTTGCAAGGAGAGGTTTTCATTAGAGCTCTATCTTCTGGAGCAATCACCACTCTGTATTTATTGAGAAATTGTTACATTCAAAGACTGCATCACGCAATCTATAGTCATCATGAGTCCTCTTTTCTTAACTCTGTCTTTTTTCCTTGTGAAAGACAGGTTAGAGCTGGAACCTGACTGATTGATGTTTTGGGAGATGAATTATTTGCAGTAAGTTTGCCCTTGGAAATGAATTCACGGGAGAATAGAGAGCAAAGCCATCACAGCAGTGGGAGCTCAAATGAGATTTTAGTCAACTGTACTGACCACTCACTGCTTTTGGCTTTGCTTATGGGTGCCCTTAAGTCTTTAACTCACCCCTTCTTGCTGTATATGTGTGCTTTATTGACTCAGGAAAATAGAGCGTATTTTTCAGGGTAGCGGTAATGGTCTGAAATCTAATGACTCATGTCAAAGAATTGCTTTTTGTTTGTGTGATAATTTAAGTGTTGTGGTGTTTGATGGATGAAGAAATTCAAGTTATAGACTGCAAGAATATTGGCCTTGAAATATGAAACAATCAAACTTTAATCCTAAAGTAAAAGAGAGATTGTACTACTACCACTTTGCTCTGGCGTGTGGTACCTCAGTTTTCTCACTAAAGTTCAGGTTTTGAGAGCACAAAACTCTAACTAAACTAAAATAAATAGTATGTGGAAATATACAGCTAATTTTTTCTTTCATTTTGTGTTTTTATTATTAATTCAAACAAAAAGAAAAGAAAACTTGACAATAGTTAAGCTAATATTTCTAAAAACTGATTTCTTTTCATCATTTTTTTTTCCTTTTTGTTTATCTTTGAAGGTCAAAGTTTTACTTGAAGTTGTCCAACATGACCTTTTAATGACATTTCGTCTGGCCAATGGAGAACTGGACACCCGATTGAGTTTGGTTTCTCCCAAGGTTTTTTTCTCCATTCTGTCACCGATGGAGTTTTGGTTCCTTGCCTCTGGCTTGCTTAGTTGGGGCCGTCCTTTGGGCGGTTGCAGCTGGTGTGGTCTTTGAGGGGGCCCCGCAGCAAACGGACTAAGGGGGAATCTTGAAAATTGAGAGTTTACTATTGTCTTTTTATATCATTCACACATTATTTTCCTATTTAATACTGTAAACTCGCTTTGACACAATCTGTATTGTTAAAGGCACTATATAAATAAAGGTGACTTGCCTTGATTTGATATTTGAAGAGGTTTCAGATCCGAGTTTAGCTTGACATTGAAGGTCTGGTGGCCCTACATTGCTCACCATAATGATTCTTCAGTTACAGGCAGGGCATTCTCTGACAGGAGATGACCTCATGTTTCATCTGTACTGGACAGTCTTTTTGCTTCAATTGCGTTAGTGTGACTTGAGGCAAACCTTTGGCTTTGATGAGACCATTTTGTCCAAAGTTCGTCTTTCTTCTTTTAGAGGTTATATTGGATCAATATCAGCAGATAAATTGTTGGTGTATGACTGAAGTCAAGTGAGGTGAAACAGAAACATAAAAAGGAAACTGAGCAAAAGAATGGCCTTGTCCCTCTGACTCTCATTAGAAAAGTCACATGTGGTTGAGTGCACCAACAAAAGGTCACCAATGGCCAGTGTAAATGCAACCAAGAGTGAAATAATCTAATGTGGTGTAGTGCAGCAATTTTTTTTTTTTTTTTTTTTTTTTTGCAGTCCTCATCCTTCAAAGGCTGTGTGCAAATGTAAGAGTGCAATGACAATGCAAAAACAATGTATTATATTGGAATCTGTCAGAATACTAATAAATGGATGACTTTTGTTTGAAAGTACTAGATGGTTCTCTTTGCTGACAGGCCTTGATTGATTGGGTGACCAAAAGTGCCAAGCATTTGAAGCTTAATTTTAACCATTGCCATTAAAGGTTGCAAGAATTGTCAAGCCCTCGATACTCAAATTATCTTCTATATAAAGATTGCATTGTTGGTGCCATATGGCTTATCAGCTGATATTAGACATTAACTCTTTACAATTAAAGTCTCATTCGTTAATGCATAAACTAACAATGAGCAATACATTTGTTATATTATTTTTTTTTTATCTTTGTTAATGTTAGTTTGTTACAATTTTAAACAAATGTTAATAAATTAAAACATTATTGTTAAATGTTAACAGGATTTTTACATTTGCTGCTTTATATAAGGTCGGTATACATAAGTATACTTTTACATGTTAATTTCCTTATTTATGCATTTATAGTCCATACTGTGTATTACATGTAATGCACTATGATTTTTAGTGTTTTGAAATTATCGATTCATCAATATTCAGTTCCTTTATCAGCCATATCAAATTATAATTATCTGTTTATTGGTATCAGCTATATTTTTTTCATATCAATACATGGTATTGTAGTTCTGTGTCATATCTATATCAAAACGACAATATACTGTTAATAATAACTGCTACTGTTACTATTACTACAGAGAATAATAAAAGACAAGAGTCTGGATTTAAACCCGGAATTGTGTTTTGTTTCACCATATCATAGCTAACAGTGGATTTTTAGCTCTATGTGAATCACAACCCGATGTTCAGGGAGCATGTGTTTTCTTATGAACAGCAGCTGGTGCAGAGATATAGCCAATGAGTTCAGTCACTGCTCTTCAGACCTAGAATATGTAATTATCTACTGCAGTCCCGTACTTCACTTGTGCTTCACTCTTTTGTTTATATTGAAGTGCATAAGTGTGGTGTGCTTTTATGTTAAGATTCTGTCCTAGGCTAATGTTGATAAAAGTAAGCCATTCATAGGTTGATTTCCAAGTACAATAAAAAGTGGCTGTGTTGCTTTATAATACTGCTGTGTTTGAGTAGTTTTGCAGCTCTGTTACACTCACGGAAATGCACCTTCGCCTTTAATCAAAAGTAAACTCAGCACTGCCAGACTTTTCTTCTAAGCTATTTCAACCGTGAGAGCATGAAGACTGATCTTCCCAAGTAAGGGCATTAGATCCATGGCTCATCTAAGAGTAGAACATGTTCCACCACTTTTAAACCTTCATTAAATGGCCATTCTGAGGTCATACAGGTAATTGAGATTTGTGCTGATCACAAGCTAAATAAAGAGGCTGAAGCTGTCAAAGTCTACTGGAACTGAAATTTGACATTGAAGACGTTTGAAGGCAATGCAAGGTATGCTGGACTTCTTTTACTTACTTACATGGGAAACCGTAAGTGTGGTATGTGCTGCAGTATGGATAGATGTATTGATACTGTCACCTAGCATGCTTCATCCTGTGTAAATCTGTCTGCTCAAGAAAGCAGTCATCAACAATAAAAAGTAATCTCGGGAGATTTGACTGGCCTCAGGAAAATCAAAGAACTGGTCTACAAATCAGGAAGCAGAATCGAGGACAAGGAAACTAAATTGAACAAGGATGTAATGTCTGCAAAGAGGGACTGCAAGGAGAGGCTGGACCATGACTATAACATCAACAGCAGTGTGAACACCTCAACAAAGAGTAAGCATGTACAAGCAATAGGGGTGAACTGATTGCTTGTCAAAAAAACAAAAAACAAACAAACAACAACACCGGTTTAAGCCTAACGACAAATAAAGATGTAAATACAATTGTAACATGATGACAGTTAGACTGCATGCGAATCAGCAAAACCCTAAAGAGGGTAAATAAACAATAGATAATAATGAAGCATGGCTAGAACTTTGCAGCTAGCACACATCAGTTATGTTTGATGCTGAAAGTTTGTGCTGTTTACAATAATGCCACAATAATATTTTGACCATGATGACAAAAATGAACTTTGAATCAGTAAATGTTAATATCTATTTTATTAGTCAGGTGTTTATTTTCAGTTATCGTATAAGCCTAGTTATCTTCCATTGAAGTTGCAGCATTGTGGTACTATGGTAATGACAATATAACTTTTAAACTATAATACCACTTGAAGTTGACATTGTGCTATAAGTGTTGAGCACCTTGAAGACACTTAAAAAAAATTGTATATAACAATTTACCAAGCATGTTACAGCATTTTAAACTTTAATTTTGTTAAATTGGGAAATCAGTTACTAGGAAACAAAATAAATACAATTTTTTTTTAAGAAATTAGTTTATTTTCTCAGCTGATGGTAACCAAGGCATGGTTGGGTTTAAGGCTGGCAGCTAGTAGCCAGTTGAACTGTGTACAATCTCTTGACATCCAATTTCTGACCACTGGCATGAATAATTGGTTTGTATGATCAATACCATCTTTCCCTACAGCTTGCAATATTTATACTTGAGTTGCACTAGAGTTCTCACAAAAGCAGAATACTTGGCAGTAATTGGTATAGTCTGAAGACCAATCTTTTAGGGACATAGTGGGACACAAGGGTGAAGATAGTCTTGCTGGCTGATGCACTCTATTCTTAAAAAGTGCTTGACCTGGCCAGCTCTGGAGTGTCACTGTGCCTTGAAGTATACAGAGGTTAGAGTGCCCAGGACTCAGGTGACAAGACTTGTGGCAAAATTGAGGCTTTGAGTAAATCACATCCACCAGCAGACAATCAGAGACAGCAGAGTTTGACCTATGACACCACACTAAGGAACAGCAGTAAATGTGTGCTATTTCAGTTAAGAAGTGTTCGTTCAGCCTGCATTTTTTAATTGTTGTTGTTATTATAAGTACAGTTAGCACAGTTTTCTCAACTAAGCTGTCAAATCTGCACTGACAGAAAGTGATTACAACACTACATGTCTAATACACTCAATTGAGCTTTCCAAATAATTCATAACTTAGCTGTCTCTTGCAATTACAGAAGAGTGATGTTGATTTCTTTATATAATGTCACTTTTTTTCTTCTTCTTCTTCTTCTTATTTTTCTTCATGCCTTTTCTACTATTTCTTGCACACTGGAAGTTTTCCCATTAATACGTTTGCTATATGAGATGGAAATAACAAATAAAAATGATTGTCTATTTTATAAAATATGTCAAAAATATGGGGCTTGTGAGATTTATTTTCTTCATAAGAGAGCCTCTTATGCCCTCCAAGGCTGCATTTATTTGATGTAATGTGCAATAAAACAGTAATATTATGAAATAATATTACAATTTAAAATAAATGTTTTCTATTTTAATATATTTTTAGCATGTAACTTCTTATTGTGACGAGAAAGCTGAATTTTCATCTTTTATATTACGTATTGATTCTAAAGAAACATTTATTTTAAATTTATATTCTATATATATATATATATATATATATACTGTATGTGTGTGTGTGTGTGTGTGTGTGTACAAATATAAATATATAATATTAAATATAAAAGTCTTTACTGTCACTTTTGATCTATCGAATGCATTCTTAGATGGTGTATAAAAGTATCAATCTTGCTGACCCCAACTTGAATGGTAACGTTAATGCCTTACGTTACCTGATGAGCTACAGGCTAAAGTATATAACATTTAATTGAGGCTAATGCTGTCTCAGCCTGACATTGGAGTGCTAAGTCTCCCGTTTAATCATTCTGAATGTCTTGTAGACACTTCAAATTGATTAAGCCAGCATGTTAAGAAACTGTCTTTCAAAACGCCAAGGATGGTGACATTTCTGCCATTGAGCTTAATTTGAATCACCCACATCTGTGCAGTACAAAGTGTTAACCCAGCCTTTAGCTAATCCACCTATCGCCCCACTATCCATCATTTCACACAGTGCAAATGCAAAGTGTGGAACAAATATATAGGTAAATCAAGGCTGGTGGCACATAACATCCAATCACACTCTCAACCTCACACACCATTTATCTCTCATCAAACAAACTGAATGTGCCCTAAATATGAAATAAAATGAGGGGAAAAGTGGATGCTTATCGAGGAACTCCCAGGTGGCAGTGCTTAATGTATAATCATGGCGTGTGGCATGCGGCTCTCATTTTGAAGAGAGCACTGGTTTAATTACAGAGCTACCTCTGTTGATAGGAGTGTCTCGGCGTCTGCTTCCGTTGTCAGCTAAAAAACTCTGTGTGATCCCATGTTCAGATACTCCACATGTCTCATTAACTTGCCGGCTCTGCTTTTGTTTTTCCACACAGAACTGCAAGACGCTAGTCTTCTAAAAGGCAGTAGAAGAGCAGCCTCAGTGTTGAAATCGAATGTTTGAAGTCACAGCTCTATATCTGATGACAGTCAACAGCAGGACGAGATGCAGATGGAAGACATTCAGTGGTGTGTAGAGGTATTCAGTGATGGATCATCCATATCCATCTCATTTTTTGTCAAGATAGTAAAATGAGGCTGGCAAAAACATTGTAAAAATAGGCTGTGCATCATATTTATACATATATGAATATGCCATCTATAGAGCCAGCAGCTGTGTTTTATGTACTCTGAGATGTTGAAGCTGACACTGAATGGCAGATTGTTGTTTTTTTTTTTTTTTTTCTGGGCACATTTTAGCACTCATTAGTTTCAGAGACAGATTTGTAGTATTGAGTCAACTGACCATAAGCTAAAGTCATTGACAAACAGTCTGAATGCTGTCTGTGAACTCCTGAAAGCTTCCTCCTGAGATCTAACTTCTTGTACTACCTTTTATACAATGAAAAAATAAGACCTGATCGTTCAGTTTGTGCTTTTTGCTTTAAAGAAGGCATCAGTGTTTCCACTGTGACTTTCCTGCACTGGAGATCACAATCTTTTTAACCTGAGGGCAAGCTTCGGTTGGATGGAAATCATATATGCATTGCATATGCATTCAGATTATACTAAGCTTTTCTGGACATTCAATAGGTTTCTCATCCATCTACAAAACTAATATTAGTGGGCTGAAATTAGATGCATTGTTTTAAAGGAATAGTTTTCCCATAAATTGCTGCATGTGAGATTTCAGAACTACATACAGCAGAAGTAAAAAACACTCAACAACAGCTTTGGTTTCACTTTGTTTCTCACACAGTGCTACAATATGAAATCTGGAGACTTGGAAAAAGTTTGAGTTTTAAAGAGTTAAAAAAAAATCTCCTTCAAATTGTTTTCGTCTTTACTGAGTATAAATCACCATCCTCTTTATTTATTTATTGTAGGGAAAACAGAATATCTGATATTTTTCCTTAGATCTACTGTAAATTAAGTGTTGTGAAAAAAAAAAGAAGAGCAAAGTCGTGTTGTTTTGGAGAATAAAGTCATAACATTAAGGTATTGTGTGCTGAAATATTATGATAATAGAGATGTAAGCAAGTAACATCAAACATGAAAAACATGGCTATTTCCAAAACAATGACATTGTAATAAAATGTGAAAGACAACACTTTTGCATTTCAAGCGTATTGTCCCCCAATGAAAACAGTAACAAAGAAATGCTGTTGTGATGTGATGACTTTAATCTCATAATACAAGGACTTCATTCTTCTAATATTGTCTTTATTCTCATGAAAGGCCTATTCTCATTCTGATATTTGTGTAATGTTACACCTTAAAAATTTGTTTTCATAATTTTGACTTTGGATTTTATATTATATCATCACATTAAATTTATTAAAGTTACAACTTCATTCTTCTTCTTCTTTATGTATTCTAAATATCACTACTTGCAATGCGATGCTAGAATTTTATCGAGAAACCTGTGATTTTTTAATTTATTTTTATTTTTTAATTTTTTTATAAAAAGGCTAATGAGATAATTCGAAAACATTAAAACAGCTTGATGCTCATAATTTTGAAGTCATTCTCCACATTGTTATTTCAATTATTTGTTATAATTTTAGCCTTGCAATGTTTACTTTGTTATTAATGTGCTTTTTACTTTGTTCTCAATATTACTACTTTAAATCACTACTTTAATGTTACAGTTTTCTCATCAAAACACCATGAATTTATGCTTGCAAAATGGATATTGTGAAATAATTATTTAATGTTACAGCTTTATCCTAAATTTGTTGTTGCTTTTGTTTATTTTGTGGCAGTACAATTTTAAAAAGTCCTACCTTTTGTGTTTCATAGAAGAAAAGGTAAAAAATAAAGGCTTTGAACAAACCACTTGGAGGTGAGTAAATGATGACAAACCTTTGGAGTGAACAATTCCTTTAAGCTTTTGTTATCATATAGCACTGTCAATATAAAAAGTAATGCAAGGATCAAAGCAGAAAGACAAGATGAACTATTTGAAATTCATTATTCAGTAGTGGTGGATACTGTAGAGACCACCTGGAGCAGATTATTGAATGATTGCCCCCATAATGGCATTGGCTGTGCTTTTTGATGTCAAAGAAATATAAATAATTATCATGCTGGTTCAAAATGCCATCATTAATATCACTATGGCATCAAGAGTGACCTGTGGGAATGTTTTTCTGAACAAAGCACTTCCTTTGGCATTGCACTTTCACAATTTGATTTCCTCCAGTAACCTTGGCGATCTGCTCTTAGGGCCAATTAATTCAGGTCACAGTTTCATCTTATTGGTCCATGCAGCAGAGTACCCAGCGCTGATGCAGCCTGAATACCAGCCAGGAAGAAATGAGCCTCCAATCCCCAGGCTCCTATTGGCGCCTGCCTGACACCTCTCCCAAACTGGACAAGTTCTTGGTCTGAACCCAATCTCAGCTCTCAGACCAGGGACCTTTTAATTTATCTGGTGTGTGTTTTCATTAGAAAAGAAAAAAGCTTTTTATTCACTAGTCAATCTTTTGTTAGCTGTCTGTAAGGCTGTTTCTATTTACGTCTCATGCCGATAGGGTGTAAGAGGACGTTGGCATGTGTGTTTGTATGTGTTCCCATGAAAATGGGCAGGCTTGTGTTTCTGTGAGCAGCTTGCAGATTACAAATTAGGCCCACATCCTTTGCAGAGCTTGTGGGCCTTAGTCTGAGAACCTCATTACCTATTCAGGTCACTATGGGACAACAAAGCTGGTCTGCTCAGAATAAGCTGAATATAGCCAATGCACTAAGGGACGCTCGGCTTATTCAAGCCCTTGATTTGTGCTCCACCAATAAAGTGGCAGCTTTGATGTCAGGTAGGTAGGCCTAATGGACAACTAATGAGCCATCACACGGTGGCCAGACATTTTGAATACATGTCTGATCTTAGTATTAAAAGGGATGCGTGTCTCCATATTGAGATGCACGCGGCTTGGGACACTGTGAGATGAAAGATAAAAATGGCTGATTATTTAAATTATTTTCAAGGCTACATCAGTCATACAAGTTTTAGCTGTGCTGTGTTGTTGGTGTTTTTATGCATTTCCACAGTAGATTACTCATCGCTTTGGTGAGATATGAAAAGAATTCGGAATACAAGCTTTTATTTCATTTTTCATACACGTTGCATAACCCGCAAGATCATATATACAGTGACTTAGTGATGCCCCTCAGTCCTTCATAAATGCTGTAGTTATCCATATATATATATATATATATATATATATATATATATATATAGCTTTAGATGGCATCTGAATAGTTTGTCAAGAGTGGCATGAATGCCTCCAGTCTAAACTATTAATATACCAGAGCCCGTTCACCCAGCAAATCCATCATTTGTAGGCGAGCTATTGTTGAGAATAGAGGATGTTGTAATGCAATACAAATTTGTGAATTAGAGCCAATTTGAAGCCGCTTGCCTGTCACTGCTCTCAGTTGTTATTTTGAAAGGTTATAGGGTTTATAGCACGGACCGGGTGTGTTTTGTAACCTTTAGTCATGATGTGCCAAGCCCCTCAAGGCTGATTGCTGATGCATTAGTGCTCTCGCTGTGACTTCATCATGTAGTGTTTAGAGCAGGACACACTCACAGTTCCCTTTAAAAAGCAGTTGTGACCTCTACTTGCTATGTGCTGCTGGCTTTTCAGCTCAGTCCAACACAATAAATGAGGCTCTATTGTTACAAATCAAAAGAGATGATACGAAAGGGTTGTGTAAAATTTTTTATCAGAGTTAGCATGAGCAAGAAACATTTTTGTCACAAGGCCATCAAAAGAGCTGATATGAAAGGGTTGTGTAAAATGTTTATCAGAGTTAGCATGAGCAAGAAACGTTCTTGTCACAAGGCCATTTTCTTAATTTACAGTATGTATGCACAAGGGCTGCATTTATTTGATACCAAATACAGTAAAACAATGTTGTGAAATATTATTTCAGTTTAAAATGACTTATCTATTTTTAATATAATTTAAAATGGAAATGTTAAACTGAATTCAGAAATCACTCCAATGTGCTGATTTGGTGCTCAAAATACATTTCTTATTATTATCAATATGGAAAACAATTGTGCTGCTTAATATATGTTTTTTTTTCAGGATATGTCTTTTGAGGAGCTTTATAATATATAACTGTTTGACTGTCACTGATGTGTCCTTTTGGGGAGAAAAGCATCTGTCTGAGCCTCTTTGTAATTGGCATTGGTGTGCCATTATCTCATTAGTATGGAGCCCATGAGAAGACTTCATCCCCAGTGTTTTTGTGTTTGACTTAGTTCTCATTGATGCTAAAGGCAGCTCACATAGGGCACTTCACACCTGTTGCCTGTTTTTTTTTTTTTTTTTTTAAATAAAATATTAATATTGATGTCACAGGGAATGTATTCTGTCCTAACAGGAGGGAGCCAAAAAAATGTAGAAAGCGGTAATGTATCACATAGTGGTAAGCTATGCCATGGATTAAGTAGAAATTCAAATATAAAAGTGTTTTTATACACACACACACAAAAAAATAAAAAATAATAATGCACCCCATTTCACTGTCTCGTTTTGCAGCACAGTATTTTATTAAAGGTATCTATAAAACTAGCTAGGAAAATGTTTCATATGCTGAATATTGCTCTCTGTTTTTTTTTATATTTAGGAATATAAAAATCTCAAAAACTCACATGCCTTTTTTTGTATTTATTTATTTTTTTAATGATAGCTGCTCTAAATTAAAGTGTGCATCACTGTTCTTGTGTGCATCTCTCGACTACAGGCATTTGTGCATGTGTGCTTTGTAAATATATTACATGAGGAAAGCACCAGTGCAAGCCTGAGATGAACCTGATTGTCAGTATATGATCAAGATGGTGATTCTGAAGAAGCAACTTGTGTATTATCTCATTCACTGAAGAGGCACAGATCTGTGAAAACACTTTGCCGCTTCTTTTTGTGAATCTGGCAACAGTGTGCTGGTGTCAGAGCTGCACTGTGTGAATATAGATGAGTCTCTGATCCCATTATCTAACCAGTTTAACGTGGAAATCCCCTTGGCTAAGTAATCGCTTTTGAAAAGCCTTAAAATATGAATGAGCTGTTTGTCTTGCTGTAGGGGTTACGGGGGGTGGATGAAATGATAATCAATGTTTTAATGGTGAAAGGCAATGCTGAAATTAGTCATGATGAAGAATTGATGAGTAGAATTATTACAATGAAAATGTATGATTTTGCTATTATAAAATAGGAAAATCAGATTGATCAAAGGATTGTTTTGTCTTTGCCTAACGCACATGTATGTAAAAATGTTATTCATTACACTGAAAAGTTCAACATCACACATATTGTCTTACAGCTTTTATTCATTAGCTTAAGTATATTAATGTATATATTAATGTGTTTTTATGTTTTGTGCTCTGTTACTTTATATCAAATTATATAGTAGTATTTTTTTCAAGTATTTTTTTATTATCATTTAAATATGTAAATGCCACATTTGTGTGAAGGCATCAATATGACTCAGAATTTCCTCAGACCTCCTATTAATTTACCATCAGTTATAAATTACTCTCACGGGAGCTGATTCGCAGAGGAAATTGGAGGTCAAATGAAAGTGATTTCCTCATTTACTATTTAAATGAAAATTCATAAAATTGTAAGGGACCTTTATATTCCCTGTAGAAAAAATATACCTCCAAAGTTCATAAAGCTTCAATTAACTAAAATCAAGTTGTGCCTCATCCCGTTTCCTTTCAGTTTTCAAAGTAGTTTGAAATCCACCGAGGTTCTTTCTTCTCGTTAATAAAGCATATTATTTTACAATATGCTTTAATAACAAAGCCAAGGCTTCCATTCTACTGCATGTTTGATGTTAGATTGAGCCATCATTTTCATTGGAGCTTGACTATTTATTTTTTATATTTTGGTATTTTTTTTTAGGATTGACCTGAATGAGATGCAATGAAATTTCCCACCAGTTCACTCTGTGTGCTATTTTAAAGCATGGTTACTTTTCTCTACTAAATCCCCTCCTCTCCGCTCATCCAAGTGGGTGGAAATCTTCTAAACACCAGCACAATGGGACTGCAGTGATGGCAGCCTGTTTAATAGGAGCTGATCCCCAGCTGTTTAAATATGCAGTCTGTTTTACAGCACAAACTTTGCAAGCTTCTTAATTGATATTTAGACTTTTTGAAACACTACGGCTGCCTGGCACAGCAAGGTGAGATGAGCTGGAATGCCATTGTTCTCTTTACAGATTGGTGGTCTTTAATGGAGACCACCATGTTTTAACACATCGTCTCTAGGACAATCAGCAACTCGCTGGATTGCACCACCCTAAAGATGGTTCAAGGAAACAGGCCATTATGCTTTTTAAGCTCCTTGGCCAACAGTATTCTCAAACATAAGGTTTTACTTTGCCTGTTTTATTGGCTATGGATCCAGGCTTACCCATTCACTCTTTTGTTTGTTTTGTTTTTTTGTCACCTTTTCTCTCTCCCCCCAGGGCCACCACCCTCTCTCTCTTTCTCTCTCTCTCTCTCTCTCTCTCTCTTTCTTCTCTGTCCCTAACCCTCAATCTCAACCCTTCTTTTTACTTTCTATAAAACTCACTGTACTGTCTTCTTTCTTCTCAGTTACTGCTTACGTTGTTTCATTGTAGTTGGTGTTGTCCAGAAGTTTATTCATGTTTCTCCATGAGAAGTTTATTGCTGCCATACACAATGTATTTGTCTCACTAGGAGGGTCAATATGAGTAGATGATGGAAGGACTGCTGATAATGAAATGTGAGTGGGTAGTGTGGCAAGGACAGACAATCTCCTGCTCAGCCAGCTGCATGCACCTGCATTGTGAAAAGAAGGATGACGGGAGTCAGAGGAGATGGAGTGCAGGAGGGGAGATTTGTGGGAAAGAGAGAGAGGCAAAACGTTTATTTTAACCAGGTTTAAGTGTACGTTTTTGTTGTTGTTTTTTTCCTTTAGCGGAAAATAAATGGTGAATTGATGAAAAAGCCATTTCCACCTCAGAATAAAAAGGTTAGAACTGTATGTCACAGATTTTTAATTCTATAATTCTTTAATTGTTTAAATCATGTCAATTTTGATTTCATTGGAATTTACAATGTAACTATATCTAGAAATTTGACTTTAAGTCGCACAGTTGTGGTTTTATATCTCAATTTGACTTTTAACAAATATGAATAAACTTGTTGAATTCTTTATTGACTCAATAACAGTCCAAGGCAGCAGGCTCATCTACAACATACAGTATACAGAGAGCATCAGTTTATTACATGGTAGTTTACACAAAGACCGAAATACCGGAAAGCTGCTTCCATTCATTGAAGGTTTTGATTGGCTAGATAATGTTGCAGTTATCTAAGGCTGTTATCTGCCCTGGCCTCTGCTCCATGCCTCTCTGATTAAACCACAGCTCTGAATGGCATCATTAATGTCCCTCAGCATGTCCACTTTGTGGAAAATGGACATTGCAATTGCTGGTTCAGCCTTGCTTGTAAATTTGAAGGCAATCAGGAAAAGGTGCATGCGTTTACGTGTCCCCTCAACCTTGATCAGGTCAATAAAACTCATGCAGTGGATGAAATAAGCTCTATGATAGGCACAGAGGTAATGAGAGAGCTTTAGATGCAGAGGTGAAGAAAATTAATCTGACCTGATAGAATAGAAATGGAAATGAAACCGCTAAATATCACCCAATAGAAAGACCAAGATTATATCTCTCACAAATGAAATGTCACTGACAGTAGTTCATTCAGACGCCCTCACCTGATGATCCATCAAACCATCACTCGCAGAGGGTAAACTTCATAACTTTTTTTCCCTACCTTCTTTTATTCTCATGCACTTCCAAGATCTTACTGCAGCTATCTGAAACTCTGTCCAAGGGAAATGGGCAAAGGGGTGACCTATAAATCCTTCATGGCTCACACAAGTCCAATCAGTTGCCTGATGTCCCCAAGCCACTCCAGAGAGTTAAGGTCACAAAGTTACATGTTCCTGAAACTCATGTCTTCTTCGCACTCTGATTCTCCTGGCACTTTTCCCCAAAATTTGCCACACTGCCTCACTGCTTCGGACACTCTTTTATCTGACTCTGACTAACAAAACAACAGTCATTAGGCAAATTTGCTTTGGTGCAAGATTATGTTAATTATCGCCAAATTATTACTTCATTAAAGTGGGCAGAGATAAATTATCTTTTCGATGAAATGGTTGCAGAATGGGAAAGTAATGATCTGACTAAAATAAATAAATAAATGCAGTCTTGCACAAACAAAATAAATAACTAATCAGAGGGAGCAGGCGGCAAACCGTTCTCTCACAGCACAATAGGATGTGACAGAATGAGTTTTGTAGAGAGAGCCGAGACCACCCATTCCTTCCAGAAGCATGCATGCACGGCTTACTGTAGTGGGACCCATACACTTTCCTAATTGAGGTATACATTAATCATTCCAAATACCAATTATAATGAAGGCCTTCATCAGCCTCACACAGCACTCTTTGTTTCCAAAACAAAGTGTGTTGCTCCAAGGAAAGACTGTGGTATAATTTTGTAGATTGATGTCTCCATAATAATAATTATTATTGTAGGTATTATCCTCATGACAAATTTGCTCTGCTTCTTTCAGGGCGACCGCAATTATGTTTGAATGCCACCACTGCTGAAAACACGGTAGCTGGTACATTCAGACTTGTTCTGAGATGCCGTAGCCTACCACATTATACCTGAATGTGTGTCAGAGGAGATTATAACGCTGGAGCCAGTGCCCAAGTGCAGTATGTTCTAACTCTGGTCTGAGAACGGTGGATAGATTGGATTGCCATGGCAACGTCAGCAGGACACCTCATTCCCTGTTGCTGGCCTGTGGTTGGTGGCACATAAAAACAGATGGAATTGGTTTGGAATCAGAGAGCATACACTCAGATTGGTGAAGACTCGTGTTAGGCTTTTTTCCTTAATCCAAGGAGGCGTGAGTAGTTCATTGTACCCAGGTGCAAGCAGTACTCTTACTGTTTTTACTGTATGCACTATTTAATGTTTTTATGTATTTATTTATTTACCTTAGTCTCAAGATTTGTGCTAATGATTTCTTCTTTTACCTCTCTATTGGGTTTCTGTAAGAATAGTTTGATTAAAATACAGGCCATAAATCACTATGCTTACATGCACTTTAAAAGATATATTTTCTGTCAGATTATATATCTCAATATAATATTGAACCATTCAGTACCACATCCATGGTTCAATAAGTGCTTGTGAATAATTTCCGTGCATTTTATAATTGTTTTTTTTTGGGGGGGGGGGGGGGGGGGCAACTGACTTGCACAAACTGCCTTGTGATCATTTCCCAAAATGTAATTTGTTTGGAAATATTATGAGGTCTGTAAGCAACTGTAAACAGAGGCTCCAAAGAGGGATGCTGAGAGGAGAAAATACTGTAGCAGGCTGAGCAAGCTCACTGTTTAAGATGTGTGAAATATTGGAAGAATATCCTATATACTGAATTGGATTCATATAAATATGTAAGGGGGGAACTGACAGTCTTAAAAACCTTACCTCTGTATAGCTAATGAATATTAAAGTTGTGTTAAGCGCAGAGCTGTTTTGTTTAAAGTGAAGGAAACTGTATCGCTGCTGTTCCCGAAGCGCCACCTGCTGTCAGAGAGTTAATTTGCATTTGGATCTCCTTCAGTCCATCTGCTGTTTTGTTTCTATCAGTTATTTTATTTGGCATAGTTTCACAAATAGTTCAAGTAAATAAAAATCAATAGCTAAAGTAGATACATCTTAGTTATTATTATTTTTATGATTATTTTAATTCCTTTTATGTAAAGCACTTTGAATTACAATTGTGTATAAAATGTGCTATATAAATTAATTTATTCAGTCTAATTTTAAATCAAAAACTGCTCAGGCTAGATGTGTGTAGCATCTTTTGTGTTTGGATCGTTATTAAAATGCTATGGTCGCCTATAATTTTATTTTATTTTATCTTTTTTTTTTTTTTACAGATGGCCTGTAACAGAGCAAATAAACATATTGTTCATGTACTCTTATTTTCACTCTTTCTTGGCTCTTGCTTAAAAAAAGGCTATTTGAATTGGCCATGAAGAATTAAGATCATTGCATTCCTACTACTGTCTATTTATTTTATTTATATTGTACAGTACACTAGAATTGTATGCAAGTGGATGCCATGCCATCAGAACTGACACCCACCCCCAACCCCACCCCACAAAATATAATCAAATTTTGTCGCTTTGCTGTCTGAAATTAAGATTTTTTTTATCACCTATTCATATATATTTATATATATAATTAAAGCATCAAAAGATAATCAGGAATCAGAGAAGTGAGTGAATTCTCTTTTTCTTTTGTTCTTTGACTTAGGCCAAGATGACGGACTGCAGCAAGTTTTATTTTAAAAGCAGGTGTATCTGACGCACATCCTGTTTTCTCACACATTTTTACGGTAATTTAACTCATTTAAAACTGTGTTTACAAGGTCACTTGCCAATGATGGGCATTTCAGCATCATTTTGTGTGTTTTTTGTCTTTAGAAGCATGAAAGAGAACTCACTGAGCTACTGATGTGCTATCTGAAGGTGCTTTCAGTGTTCACGTGTGGGATGCCTGTGTTCACAGAGAGTTGCTTCACAGACCGTAGCGAAAAAAGTGAATTTCGACAGTAGCGAAATTCACTTTTCTTTTGCGCCTTATTATTAATAATTAATATGATGAGGCTGTTCTAGTACACCCCAAAAACAAAATCAAGACTTTGTAAAAGAGCATAATAGGACCGCTTTATTGTGTCCTTGCTGAATAAGAGTACTAATTTATTACTGACTCTTTTGAACAGCAGTTTAAATATAACCAGGAGTGGCATAAATTAGAACGTTTGACCTCATTGGAAGAAAGCATTTCAGAGAGGTTAAGTTAGCCCTTTACAAAAAGAATTACTGCATTTGGCTGTCTTTACTTATAATGTATTTTCCTGTTAATGTGACCACATTACAATTATGTTTGGTTTGTTTACTGTGCAAGACATTTCTTGCTTATGATTTAGTTTGATTTAGTTCACCTTCTGTCTGTTAAATCATAATTATGTTTGCGTGCACTGTGTATGTGTCGACTAACACAAACCTTTTTCTTCTCAGGCTAGTGTTCTGTGTTCCTCGGCATGACAGCATCTTAAATCTAGATTTCTGAGTGCAGGAAGATGAAATAATCTGTTGCCTTTGGCTGAGCTGAATCCAATGCTTTTGCATTTAGATCCCTGTGACTTCATGCCTTCATGCTTTTCCTTTCCTTCCACTTATCTTTTCTCTTTCAGCCAGGCAAGAAAATTGCTCCTCTCAATCGGTTGCTGTAGTGGCCCAGTGAAATGTATTTTCCTGATGCTCCTGTGTCTGAGCAAACTGAAACCCAGTGGCCATAGATCACAAAATCCTCTCGGGGTCCACTGTAATGGCACTGCAGCATTCCACTGAAACTCATTCACTCGCTGGTTGCGTCATCTGAATATAGGCATGTCTTCCTGTTCATTTCAAACAAGTTGGATAAGGTTTGGAAGTAGATTCAGCAGACATACGCTTCTCGAGCCTCTCTGCTGCAGTTATTTACCATCGTCATGAAAGCAATTGTGGGTACCTTATATAACTCCAAGTTAAGTTATGTGAATAAAGGCACTGTAACAGCAGAGCCTTATTGTGATTTCAGTAGCTCTACAGTTCCCACCTCCCACAAACTGTAGACTGAACCTCCGACCTTTGTGTTGGCGGTTGAGATGTTTTGAATTTAGCATATGATTTGGACACTGTGATTAAATAAACATCGCAGAGTGGGCTCTCAGTCATTGCGAACTGACGGCAGACTGCATGCCCTACAAGGTATTGGAAATGTCCCAGTGGTAAAGTTGTTCATGGATTATAGACCTTAGTGGTTCTTCTGTTTCTTCTGATACATTAGACAAAGCACAAATAAACATCAGTCTAATGGGAGACTACATTTTCCATGTACCAGTCAACAATAGTACAGCTATAAATGCAATCTACTTTATAATTTGCAACTACCTCCTCTCTTTTTAATACAGCGCTACAACTGATGATCTTCCAAAGTCAGGCTCAAGAGACCCAAAATCCAATTTAGTCCTCCAGCTGTACTCCATACACCTGTCCTCTGAGCTCTGGGCTCATTTTCAGCTTTTTGTTTCCACCTTTAATTAACAACTGAGAAAACAAAGGTAACATGCGCCATTAAATAGTGCGATGTCACACAGTTCAGCAGAGACTTCCATAGACCACAATATTACTCTCAAATGGAATTGATCCCATTCTGGCACACTCGCTTGCAAAGTACACTAATGCGCTGTGTTATAATATTCATTTATTCATCTGGGTTACCATGGAAATGTATCCCTTTTGTTAATTGTCAGTGATTTTGTGTTTACAGTTGCTTTAAGTGTATTTTGATTTAAACGGCATCTCAGATTTTGTGCCAGGAAAAGGCATAAACATATTACTTTAGTGGTGCAATTTATTATGTTATTAATGTAGTTCAAGCTATGCACAAACAACATGTATTATATATGCACACAGTTTAGATTGTATTTCTTTAGTCTCATTCATGTTGTGCTTGTTGACATTAAATAATTAAAACACTGTAAAATCATATCCTTTAAGATTATTTAATGCAACCAGTATCATGAATATGAACAATACTATTACAGCATTTCTTAAACCTGGTTAATATTGATTTCTAAATGTATTAATACACGTTTAAACAGGTTAGTTAACATTAATGTATTATGAAAAACAGTATTTTTTTATAGATAGATTTCTAATGTTTGATTGGGAGTTGATTAGTGAATGAGATCTCCACATCCTCATGAATGGTTAAGATGCCACAGAGAGTGGACATTTTCAGTTTGTGATAAAAGACTTGTGATTCAGGGACCATTTCATTGAAATGTGCGAACTGTAGGAATCAGAAACGTCAGTTTAATCTTGCTATAGATTTGCACTCATATATGATGTTGTTCAGGCTATTCTATGACAGAGAGACATGGCAATTGTGAAGAAGGAGAAAAAACATGCATCTAAGATGAAATGGGAAATTTCCTTTCATTCTAGTTTTCAGTTGTTTTGCTCAGTAACATGAATGAGTTTGGCGATCTGTCTTGTAGGTAAAGATTAGACGTCAAACACCGTCTTCTCAAATAATTAAATCTTGTCTTCTCAAATTGGCCAAAAGTTTCCCACCGTAGCTTTACAAGGTGTTTACTTTTTATTTTTTGCTTTGTCCTGGGGCTATGCCACATCACATTACTTAGCAACATAATCTGAATCAGATTTGTTTTTTTTTGTTTTTTTTTTCGTTCAAAATCAATGTGAGCTGAGCATCAAAGCACACTGCTCCCTATTGATACTGAGCGTTTTCTTTGGATGTGAAACAAACCTAAAAGACAGTTAAAAGCAAAAAATGCTGCATTTGAGGCTGGAACCAGAAAATTAATTAGAAAACAAGCTGGACAGAACATATGAATCTTAGTGGGCAAGCCAGTGTTTCATCTGTTTACTCTTTAAATCAGAGAAGCTGTTTGTTTGGCATTGTCGAAGTATTCTGTATCCCTTTTGCTTCATTCATCTCTCCTACAGATGGATTTCTCTCTTTTAGCTTCCCGGTTTTTTTTTATTATTTATTTATTTATTTATTTTATTTTTTTACTGCAGCAGTTCAGCATTATGATAGAAACTTTGGCTGCAGAGAGCAGAATGCTTTTCCCACTGGTGCGAGACTTCAAGATGTTGAGGAAGAACAGTGAGTTTACTCTTCTCAGGGCAACAGGGTCACCACATGGAGATATTTCCCTGCTCTGGAAGTTTTTAACAAAATGCTGAAACATTTGCTCAGTATGCTTTGTGTTTTTCACTTTGCCCTCCAGAACATTAATGCACTGGGAGAAAATCACTATTTCATAATATCATGCATAACCATTGTTATCTTTATCAAAATGACCATATTAGTTTTTCTGAGCTCTATCATCATTAGGTTTTTAAAAGTCATTGTAGTGTGGATAGCACGTTCAGCATTGTCTGGTCTGTTTTAATGAACAAATGCAATCAAATGCGTGTTTCTGTTCAAAAATCTAGTGAGATGTCTACATAGCCTACATGGGGGGGGGGGGGGGGTGGAAAGCAGTCATAATTTGTGAATTGGGCAATTCCAGATTGTATTCCAAAGAGCTCCATTAAAATACATTTAAGATTATGGATGAGTGGACGATTTGAAATCACTTTCAATGGACCTTTAAATTAAATGTTCCCTCCTTGTGGAATGCCTTGCACATCGCACTTAACCATCTTCAAGAATTGGCTAAAAACACATTTCTTCCATCATTATTTGACCCTCTAACTCTAGCACACTCTATTATAATTATATTCTTTAAAAAAAACAAGAAAAAATGCCAATTTCAGACTTGCACTATTCACATACATGTTTTTTTTCTTTATATATATATATATATATATATATATATATATATATATATATATATACATACATACAGGTGCATCGCAATAAATTAGAATGTTGTGGAAAAGTTCATTTATTTAATTAATTGAACTCAAAATGTGAAACTCGTGTATTAAATAAATTCAGTGCACATAAGTCTTTGGTTCTTTTAATTTTGATGATTTTGGCTCACATTTAACAAAAACCCACCAATTCACAAATCTGAAAAATTGTGAATTGTTGGCGTTCTGGAATGTATGTTCATTTACTGTACTGGGACTCAATACTTGGTATTTTTGCTTTAATTACTGCCTCGATTCGCGTGGCATGGAGGTGATCAGTTTGTGGCACTGCTGAGGTGGTATGGAAGCCCAGGTTTCTTTGACAGTGGCCTTCAGCTCATCTGCATTGTTTGGTCTCTTGTTTTCTAATTTTCCTCTTGACAAGGTCTGGCGAGTTTGCTTAGCCAGTCAAGCACACCAGCACCATGGTCATTTAACAAACTTTTGGTGCTTTTGGCAGTGTGGGCAGGTGCCAAATCCTGGTGAAAAATGGAATCAGCATTTTCAAAAAGCTGGTCAGCAGAAGGAAGCATGAAATGCTCCAAAATTTCTTGGTAAACGGGTGCAGTGACTTTGGTTTTCAAAAACACAATGGACCAACACCAGCAGATGACATTGCACCTCAAACCATTACAGACTTTGGAAACTTAACACTGGACTTCAAGCAACATGGGCTATGACCTTCTCCACCCTTCCTCCAGACTCTAGGACCTTGGTTTCCAAATGAAATACAAAACTAGCTCTCACCTGAAAAGAGGACGTTTGACCACTGGGCAACAGTACAGCTCTTCTTCTCCATAGCCCAGGTAAGACACCTCTGAGACTGTAAGACTGTCTCTGGTTCAGGAGTGGCTTAACAAGAGGAATACAACAACTGTAGCCAAATTCCTTGACACATCTGTATGCCTTGACCGCAGCATAAGTCCATTCCTTGTGAAGTTCACTCAAATTCTTGAATCTATTTTGCTTGACAATCCTCACAAGGCTCTGGTTGGTCTTTTTCTTTCACACTTTTTCCTTCCACTCAACTTTCTATTAACATGCTTGGATAAAGCACTCAGTAAATAACCAGCATTTTTGGCAATAAATGTTTGTGGCTTACCCTCCTTGTGAAGGGTGTCAATGATTGTCTTCTGAACAACTGTCAGATCAGCAGTCTTCCCCATGATTGTGTAGCCTATTGAACCAAACTGAGAGACCATTTTGAAGGCTCAGGAAACCACTCTGAGGGTACCTTGTCAGTCACATTCTTGCATTTGAAATTGAAAGGTTTTATGTGACACTATAATTTAGAAACATAAAAATGACAGTCTAATTTGTATGAATAATCTGTTTTGCATATTATTCAATCAAATAGAGCATGCAATGTTGCAATGCAAAATAAGTGAAGTGTTTTTAAAGTGCATGTATGATAAGGTTTTGATGACTGTCGATCTAGTCTCTGGATGAGTGAATACTAATCATTCCTTACATAAACTATATATGGTGTTCAGCCATTAACACATCACCGGTGCTGTTCACCCTTCTGTATTGTATCACAAAGACCTTGGGGTCATCCTAACCTTGAGCGAACTCAAGACCCCAGTCCCCTTGTAATGAACAGGGTAATTAATGAGAAGTCTAACCAAGCAGTGTGAATTATGTTGCCTTTGTTACCAGTATGGCACACAGATGTGTAATAAACCTCATCTAAAATAAGACCTCTAACACGAACATAGCGAGAAAAGCTATTAATACAAGTAATCATGACTGTAATGGCTCATTTGCACAAAGGAGAAGGAAAGGATTGTAATCTGAACACATTTACTCAGAATTAAAAGCTGACAATGAATTTGCTCCAGGAAAGTGAATATGTTAATTTGACAAGTGTGTGTACACACACACAATTTAAGAATATATGTAATTAACTGTTTTCAACTGACAACAAATTCCTTGTACATTCAAGCTTAGTCAATAATGCTGATTTCTATTCTCATTGAAACATTTTTTTTTTAAAGTAAAAAGTTAAAATTTAAACGTTTAAACATTTCTGAAAATCTGAGCAAAATATATTTTGGAAATAACAGCAAAAATCAATAAAAGCAAATGGAATGATACTCTACTTGAATCTATATCCTCTCTGTAAGCATACAGCAGCTGTGAATGTAGAGAGATGGTTAACCCTATGTGAGTTTAGCCAACCTTTGCAGATTTCTAATCTTGCATTAGAGTGCAATCCATCTAGTTGAATTACTGTAATGTTGAAAGAAAAGTTCCAATCTTTTGGCCCTCTCCATTGTCTCTTTTTTGGTTTGTATAAAAGGCAGTTGGCCGAGGAAGAAATGAACACAATAGCTTTGATTCAAATGGAGAACACGGAAAAATATCTCACAGGATCACTCCATCCAAAATACTAAAGACAATCCTTCAATACAAAAGCCTCAGGAGCTCTTATTCTTTTAGTTTGTGGTTTTTCTTCTCTGTATAAGGTGGACTGGCATATCTGCCATCTATTTTTTTGCTGCGGTGAGATTTAAGTCACCTCTTCTCTCTTCCTTTCAGATTATACCAAATCGTGTGACATATGTTGCCGGAGTATTTCACTGACACACAGAAAGTTTAGGTCAACTAATCAACCTCTTCATACTGTACATCTGCCAGACTAGTAGGAGAGATCCTTCACCTCGATTGCGACAGAGGATAATGCAGACTGTGAAAGGCCATTCTTTAATTTCCAGCTCTTCTATCAGCTCTTTTGTCCTCTCGAGAGGAGGCATTGGCCACTGTTTTCTTGGAGCTTTGGCCCATGTCCTACATGCCCTGGACTGAGAGGAGTGGCTTGGGTCAGGCGATGAGTAAGCTAGCTCAAGACTGGCCTCTGTAGAGACCATTTTTTTTAGAAAGTCAAGCCTGAGAGAGTCACAACTATCAGGGAATCAGGTGTGGTTATGATATCATCTGTCTGCCTTTAGCCCAATTACTGTGCGGTGGCTTCCTACCAGTGCCACAATGAATCTGGGCAGCTGGCGACAAACACAAAACAGTGTGTCATTTCTCATTTTCAGGACTGATTGGGGTTATATTGTGGGGACTACATACAGATGAGGCAGCGTTTGTCAGATTTGTAATGGTAGGTGAGAAATTGAAGGGCTAATCAACCTTGTGACTAATGGTAATGATCGACCTCAAGTCCTGTTGGCGTGTAAACAAAGTGCACATTCCCCTGTGATGCTTCTCTTAATGATGTTCCTGAGCATTTAGCTTCGCTAGAATAACTTCTCACTTCTTTAGATAGCTACAAATAAGTACATATCTGTATAACTTGTTTTCCTGGACTGGTACATTACAGAATGTCTTCATTGTAGTAGGTTAATCCAACCCTGTAGAGTCACGTTCGGTTGGTTTTATTTAAAGTAATGTTTCCCAAAAATGAAAGTTCTGTAACAAATTACTCACCCTCATTTCATTCCAAGTCTGTACCCCTACTTTATTCAATAATTCTTCTCTTCTGCATCAGTCTTCACCGCCATCCACAAGAGTACCACAACACCTGTGTGTGTGGTGCTGCTGACAGGTGCCAGATCAACCTGATGCATTGCGTAAGACATATGGTGGTTAAACCAGATACTGACTGGTTTTCAGATCCCCCTTCCCCCACTGGATCCCCCAGTACAGTAAAACATTTTACATTTTAAAATAATATTAAACATAATTAAAATATTTAAATAATAATACTAATGACAAAGCCAGTTGTAGTTAATGGTTTTATGTTTTCCCTTATTAGAATGTACTTTTTCATCATATTTATTAATTTATATAACATATTTTTGGGGGGCGGGACCACATTAAAAGAACACTTAATTTGCCAGAATGCATCACCTCATTGCATTTCTCTTCCTATCATTATGGTGGGGTTTGGCCAATTCTATTCAAATTCTAATTAAATTTATTTCTGAACCCTGTTATCTATCGGAAACGTCAATAATTTCACATTTGCTGATTCGGCTCTATTTATCTTGCTGTGTTCATTTGTTTAGTTATTTTATTTTTGTTATATGAATATTTTTAATTCACAATTTAGTAGTTTTCCATGAACCATTTGAGATATACCTCTAAGGGTCCGCAATTGTCAGTTTGCAAAAATCTGGCAAAAGTATGCTTGAGAGACATGTTATCTCATTATAATGAACAGATTTTTTTTTTTTTTTTTTTTTTTTTTGGCACTGAATTTCAAACCTGGCAACAGCAACTGATTGAATTAGTATTGGCCACATTATATGGGTACATTTCCTGGCAGACAATCTTTTCCTTCCTTCCATAGTCTTTGGATCCATTGTTTTGCAACTTATAAATCCACAAACCTATTCTCTATTGTAATGAACTCAGACTTCCTGCAATTCACACTCCCGGATCCTTCGCCTCAAGAATCTCAGAGTTATAAGATTAGTACAGAGAAGAGCATACAGGAGGCACTTAGCATGAATAGACTTCAGAGCAGAGAAATCTGATCTGAATTGTGGTTAAGTTTAGGTTCATGCTTTGTGCAGGTGCACGTTCTTTCCTTGTCGAGACGCTCTGCAAGGCCAGGCCAATACATAGCTCTGTGAGTCAGACAATAGATCAAACAAAGAGTCACCTCAGCTTCTTTAGGCCTTTGATTTGTATCCTTATTCACATCACACATGGGCCTCTCAGTTCTTTGTTAATACCACAATTCCCAGTGTTCTTCACTTTCAAATGAGTCTGACCTTCCAGCACAGAGGCACTCCTCCTCTAGCCTACTGTGCACCCCAGGCTTCTCTGCACCTCATGCAGATGGGCTGGCTGTATGGCTGCATGCAGGTAGACTCTGTGCTTGTCTTCAGGTCGATCCGATTACTCTCCTGTGGTGAGGATAATGGCCTTGTCTGAAGGTGTGGGCCTTTAGGAGAGGCCATTATCTGCCTGACAAGCCCTCCTTGGTCTTCTGCACAAGGCCATAATGTCTAGGCCAGAAAGGGAGCTAGTCGCAGCAACACTTCAGTATATCACATGCACTTAAAATGACAATATCCTTTTTTTATTTTTATTATTATTATTATTTATTTTTTAATCAAGGATAGTGTTGGAGAGACACAGCAAGCCACTGAATGTAATAGTGTGTCCTCCTCTTCCTAGTCCTAAAGGGATGGTTCACCCAACAATAAAAATTAATTATTCACTCACCCTCATGTCATTGCACATCCTTATGATTTTATTTATTTATTTATTTGTGAATGGTTAAAGACAAGGGTGTTCTTGCCTTTACAGAGAAAGCAATTTGGGACTGTGGGGATTGAGTTTCAAAGTACCTAAAACAATAAAAGTTGTTTATATAACATTTTGCTGTCCTCTATTCTGAAGCAATCCAGTGAATAAATATTAAGAAATTGATCATTATGTGATCATCTGCAGTTGTTAGCTTAAGGAGACAGTTCTTTCTCCTCTACCTCTTAAATGTAGTCTTGGTAGATAACCTAACTTATTTGGTTGATTCAGTGGTGTAAAAAGTATTTATTTGTCTTCAGTCCATGGAAAATATCAATATTTTTTCTTAAATTAATTTTCTTGTTCCACAGAAGAAAGGTTTGGAATGACATGAGGGTGAGTAAAATTTTCACTTTTTAGTTAATGTCCCTTTAATCCTTCACTGTGCTGCTAGTTCACCCGCTGTGGCCCAGTCCTTATTTGCAACTCTATACCATGATGTGTTCCACAATTAGCATCCAAATTAAAGAGTATAAAGAAAGAACACTGGTCCTAAGATTTATTGCCCTGTCCCAAAATGCACTCCCGCAAAGGGCACAGCAGGGTGACTGGGTTGTAGCCCAGAGCTGACAATCCAAGTGCTTTTTAGCTGCAATAAAGGGTATGCATGTAAAAATTATTAACCACAGCAGCTGGTTTTTAAATAATTATAGTTATTTTTATTTTATTATTATTATTAATAATAATAGCAATCAACCTTTTAATCTTTCACATTTTAATTTTAAAGATTTTATTATTATTATTTTTTTTAAATCTAGAAATTTCAGCTTGCTCTTCAGCCATTGGTTGGTGGGCACCGGATACAGAACTGGTCCCAGAGGCTGGCCTGAATGAACAGTGGGTCACAATGAGCCCTTTCCCCGCTGCTGGAGCAGCTGCGGTCCTTTTGATAGAATGAAGTCAATTCAGGAATGGAGATGGCTGGAACTGATTGAGGGGCCTACTCAAAGGAATAAAGTACAAACTGTTTTGTATCGGTGGAAAGAAGTTGCACCCTTTCCCCCTTTATTCCCTCCTCGCCTTATGTCTTTGCATGTCGGTGTCAAGAATAAATCATTTAAATTGTTCTGTGATTTCCCCTTCCACCATTTGGCAAAAATGATAATTGAAACATTAATAGGACGTTAATAGGATGTGTGTCCCGGTAACCTTTGAGATAAATCTGTGTATAATAGGATGAATTCACCCTGACCAACAGGAATCCATAGTGATTAAAACATGAGGTGACGAGGCTCATTTGTGCATGCCTTATAATTCATTTGTAGCTTAGAGCAGTGCGTGTTTGCCAACAGACTTAGTAGTCGGAGGAAGAACACATTTGTTGGTCATTACGCCGAGTTTGTTTGGAGAACTAATGATGAGGTCTACAAGCCTTTTTGAATTAGATGCTTGACTTTAAAGCCTCGAGTTAAGTGCAATGTCCTATGAGTGACCCTGATTCTGAACACCATTAAAACACAATATAGTGTAGTGCAATCACTATAGGCTAACGGTTACATTACATTTTGTGGAGGGACTCGTCCTGCTTAAAAATTGTCATTCATTGTCATTTGGGATCTTTTGTCAGTTGTTTTGACAGATAAGTAGCATTGAATTGCACTGGGTATGAATCCAAGTAATGATGTACTTGGCCAGTTGCGTGCACCATCCACTTCAGCAAATTAGAACAACCATCCATTTGAAATTGACACTCCTCAGTTGGACGATTCCCAAATGGCTGCTTTATTTGGCAGCACTAGGTGTGTTTGCTGCTGTCGTTTGTCATTTTCGCAATTAGTCAGAATCAGGATATATAAAAATTATGTTGCAGAAGGATTCTGTACAGAGGCCTTCAGATTGGACTGCGGTGAAAACTAATTTTCATTTGATTCTCATCGCTACAGCTGCCATTGCCACCCACATTAACATATTACTTTCTAAGAAAATTAACAGTAGATATTCATATCACATTATCGATTTTAATGAATTATAGCAAGACAAAAGATCACTTAAGAAAGGATAATTGGTGTATGCTGAACTTGGGTTGCGCTCATTACTTTTCAACAATGCGTCTCGCTCTCTTCCTCTCCAGTTGAGGCGGATCTATTCCATTATGAGCCATTTGATGGCAAATTAAAAAGAGTGTGATGGAAACATGCAGAACTGATGAATTTAGACGAGGAGACAAAGTGGAGAACATTTAATAGTTTAATAATAAGCTGCAGTATACATTCAGTGATAATTTCGTTTTTCATGTTGCCAGAAGCTGTTTGGTGAGACCAGCAAAAACATTCAGCTACTAGATCTATATATTTTTCACATGTTGTTGCTGTTTTCACTTCCCACATTGTAACACAAGTATTGCAAAGAAACTGATTTTGCAATTTCTCTCCCTTCTCCGGTATGGCAATTCCACCAAATCTGTTTGGTTTTCCCTCTTCTTTTTTTTTCTCTTACAAAAAAAAAAAAAAAAAAAAAACTTGTTTGGTTGGGCTTGGTACAGCATTCTTAAATGATCTGGAAAAATGGAGGGCTGTACTTGATGGTAGATAGCAAAGCAAGTCTGTCTCAGAGCATCTGGGTTTGCTTTACATGTTACTTGTATCCATTTAGCGCCTCTCAAACACTTCAGAAATGAGTGGAACCGCCTTGAGTGACTTGAAATGATAGTGTTACTCTTACCCTTACTTGAATAATAAGATTCAACAACAACCTGTTATCTTGAAAGATTAATGTTTGTCGCAGTTTTTTGGTTTCTTTTGCTATCTCACTCTAAGCTCATTGCACTGACACACTACTGTTGGTGTTGAATTCTTTTTTTTTGTCTTTTTTTTTGTCTTTTTTTGCCCACACAGAAACTTGATGGCACAAGAACTGACCAATAAGAAACTCTTTTACAACAAGGTAGACGGCAATCAACAGTTGCCAGGGGTAACACAGTGAACAAAAATTCAAGATCAACTGAAAATTATATATATATATATATATATATATATATATATATATATATATATATATATATATATATATATGTATATATATATATAAAATAGGAATAACATAGTCAATAAAAGGGGGACAAATAAAGAAAGAAAGCCAGTTAATTTCAAGTATAACTTACTGATAAAATAACTACACCGCATTAAATATTCTCATTATACATTTTAAATTATTTATAAAATATATTTTGGCATATATGTTTGTTTTTTTTTTCTTTTTTTTTCTTTTTGTGTTTGTGTACAAACGCTACTGTAGCTTTAGTTGAACACCAATGTTTATTTATTTTTTTGTTTTTACTTTCGCAACAAAACATTAAAGGGATTGTCACATAACAACAGATTATTAAAAATGATAGTAGTAAACCCTAAACAGAGTTTTACATAGCAAGACGTAAGTGACGACCCCTTCTATCCTAGCCCCATAGTCAAAATCCAAAAAAGTACAAGACCAGAGCACGAAGTTCTAGTAAACTGCGCTCCACTGGCTACAATCAGGAAAGGGCACAGGAGATTTCAAAAGCAACAAGTCTGATGTTTTTTTTTTGTTTTTTTTATCTTTTTATCCATATATTTCTGGATGTAAGTCTGGGGGATCGGTCTCTCCCTATTCCAGTTTTTCTTGAGCTTGAGCTGATAGCGCAACTTCATTTAGCTCCATCTGTGATAAAAAATAAGCACTGTAACGACCTCATGGTTTGCTGACATAGGTATGTCTTGAGGGAAACAGAGAAGGGTTGTCTTATCAGACCAGTGAGAAGCCACTGAAATGAAATGAGATCTGCAGGAGTATTCCTATGCGCTCTCCTGCAATCAGACGGCACGGCCGGACTGCTCATGTTAGACGGGAAGAGTCTCACCATCTGTAGTGTCAGAGAGACCCACGTCCTCTTCGGGAACAGTGAGCGGTTTGGCAGCTGAAGCAAAAACTGCATACCAAAGAAGGCATTAAAAAACGTTAGAAGTCTCTTTAAGGTCCACAAGGCATGACTGTACTTGGGTGTCACCAGCGTTGCACTGGAAGTCTTTCTCCTCTAAGGGTAAGACGTGAGAGCAGGGTGGAGCGTGTCACGCAGCACACAGTAACCAGCCTGTCCACTGCGGAAAACAATTGCGACGAACGTGTAAGCATTGCTGTTACTACCAAGCCATGATGACTGTCTGAGCTTGCAGACACAATTTCAGCTTAGTTTGTTCGGTCACTGGAGAATACATTGTGCTGCACACGTGTCTCCCTTCCCCAGGCCCGTTCGGCTCGACGCTCACAAGCACACAAATATACACACGCACATGTTCACACACACACTCGTAGTAGTGTATGCCCTCTGTGTACACGTGGTAGCCAGTTAAAGCACAATGTCCTTCAACCGCTTGTTGCCGGGGGACTCCTTCTCACGCCCGTCCTGCAGGAGCGTGTTGATCTCCCGCATGGCCGGCTCACTGTCTTTCCCCTCTGGCTGCCGCAGCAGGCTGTGGTTGGCTATGCGCTCTGCGTCCCGGCATTTCAGTGTGTTGTAGGTGGAGGGTGGTTTGGACTGGGGGCTCTTCAGGTGCACTGGGGAGGTGATTGGGCTGACGGCCTCCCGGCCGTTTCCAGCTTCGCGCACAGTGCCATTAGTCTTGGGGCTGCAGACGGCTGGCTCTGCCGTTTGCCGCCTGCCCCTCTGTTCGACCCGCTCCTCATCTGGCCCGTCTTTGCCAAAGGTGGCAAAAGTCCTTTTGGTGGTGCCACAGTCCTCATAGTGAGGTACGTCCACGGTGGTGGCCTCGATAGATAGAGCGATGACGTTGCGGCCGTGTTCAGGAGACTTGGCTCTTGCCGGCATCGGCACCCGGGGCATCCAGCAGCGGTCCGAGTGGCCCAGGATACGACATTCATCTTGGCAGTGAAAACCCTCTGACTGATCTACACAGAGAAAGAGAAAAAGAAGGCAAGAGTTAGTTTAACTGTCTAAACTTAAAATAAGCTTCTGCTTATTTGTGGTTTCCGTCATGGATTTCAAGCACAGTTTGTTTTGGAGCTTTCATCTTTTCAGCACTGAGAGCTGGATATGAAAAAACAACAACAAAAAAAACAACAGATCATGGCATGGTGAATAGCTCTGTTCCATTTTTACGTAAGCTGGCTCGACGAGTCTTAATGCTAGGACTTTTGAGTGCCTGTTACTAAACCAATAATAAATAGACCAAAGGGTACATTGCTAAATCAAAAGTGGATCCCCCTCTTGTGAGTAATTGTTTCACTCTGTTTCCAGACTTGATGAAAGGAGGGTTTAGACAGAGCAATCAGTGATTTCACAGTCAGGGACACTGGCAAAGTAGCCTCATTGTTAAATGCTGAACATTGTGCTACATCTCTGTCATCTAGCTGCCAGTTAAAAATATGTAATGATGTTTTAAAATTGTTGTGAAAAAAAAGATATATTTTCTAAGCCAGAATTAATACAGATCTGTCTTTTGTTGTGTTGGAGGGAAGGGCTTTCAAGATGCTTTTTGTATCATTATAACAACAAAAAAGCCAAGCTCTCTCTCTCTCTCTCGCTCAAGTTGAGGAGCTGTCTGCCTCTTTCCCTTCCCTTTTATTTAAAAGAGATGCATCTGTAGTAATCAAGGCAGCTCTCTTTTTATTAGCAGTCAACCCAAAACAGCTTTCTGTGCGAGTCCTTTTGACTCCATACATATTTCATTATTGGCCATCTGGATAGACAAGGGCACTCTCTCTGCTTAAATGTTTGCTAATATACACAAATGGCATTTGCATAACAAAATCGCTTCCTCGGTTTGCTGTTTTCACATGCACCGCTCACATATAATAAAAACAATTACAGAAATAATTATGGATTCAATGTTATTAAAATTCAGATGAGGAGAGATAATACAAATTATTTGAATGTTATATCGGATATCCAATAAATTGTTAAACTATTAAATGTAGGTTGTTTAAGCATCTGAATTATCATTTGAATCTAGGCAACAACATTTTATCATATCACACACACACAAACACACACACACACACACATATATATATATATATATATATATATATATATATATATATATATATATATATATATATATATATATAATGCTTCCTTAAAATAAGGCTGTTAATTATCTAAAAACATTGTTTTGCTGCTTAATATAAATGTGGAAACTGTTACAGGATTTATTTGATTAACAGGAAGTTCAAAAGTATAGTGTTTATTTGAAATGTGAATCTTTTATAACCTGTTAACATCATCACGCTCACTTTTGATCAGTTTATGAATAGTTGCATCCTTGCTGAATATATTTTTTTTTACTTTTTGTATTTTTTCAAACATTACTTATCCCAAGCTTTTGCATGGTAGTGTAAAAGTTTCCAAAAACTGTTAAGCAGCAAAAACTATTTTCAACATTGCTAGTAATAAGAAATGTTTCTTAAAATGTATGAGAGGTATATATTTTTTAAATCTAGGATAGTCAATTATTGATATAGTAATTTATAGGTGTATTCCTTAAGTATGACATTGCAAAGTCACATTGATGAATGCTGATATAGAGCTTTCAGTACTTGTGAAGCCAGTGGACCTGTTATTGCTGATTAATTGTTGCCCAATGAATGTCATGAAGCATGACAAGTTCTCACCCCGTCAATAAAAATAGTCAGAGGATCTACCACACAGATGTTTGTTGACACATTTTGTCAGCTTCCCTATTGGTAAATCAGCCCATGGGTTGAGACCATCCTACACACTTGCAGCCCTCAGTGACAGCAAAAGATTGCGGGAAGGATTCACACATTTACACTCCGAGCTTGACGGATTATCCAATTAAGATCACTAATTATCTGCTCTTTCAGGACTCTGAGGTACAACACCGCTTTGGGCCCTGAATCAATATTTAAATATCGGAGTGTTGCCACTGCCAAATGTGTCACTCTTTTAAAATCTGATCTGATGAGATTGACAAATTACTGACTGAAGTCTGGGGACACTTCAGATCTCCTGCGGCACATGTGAGAAGATGAGAGGTCCTGTGAGATTTTGTGTTTATGAGAGCGATTTGACCCACATATATAGACAGCAACAGCAACATCCACACCCAGACCAACACACACATGTGCCTATGCTTCCACATACTAAAACTCAGGCAAGCAGCAGGGAGAATGGAGAAAATAAATTGAAAAAGTAAGAACTAAATTGAAAACTAAAGCTCTGGATCGACAACGGTATCTCAAGTGGCTCAAATTTAGCCCATAATTACCAAGCCCTGAGAACACACACACAAGTCCACATCTTGAAAGGGCTTTTCATCACCAAAAGTCAATGTTATCACCATAGCAACAAGGGTGAGTCTCACCATTCTCCACATATACAGTGAGCGACTGCTGAGGACACCACACCTGCCAAGGTGCAGTCTGCCTACCCAGAATCCTCCTTTCATTTCACGAGAATCTGCTTTTCTACAGAAGCATGGATCTATCTGCATCCTGCGGATCAATAGGAGGCACTTTAACAAGATTCAAATCGTGTTCACCTCTTGAATGGGCAACGCTCCAAAAAGAGTGTATTTTCCAATTCCCATTCCTTATGATGAGAGGGACACATGCATACATTAGATGTTGTCGTCTTTTTCAGTCTCTGTCCTTTATGGGGTCTCCCGTGGAGCGATTCTCTTGTAAATGACATTGCTGTGAAAGCAGAATGCCATTAACAGCTCTCGGACATCCTGTCAGTGGTTTATCCACAAAACTCACAGATGTTTCTCTCAAAGGTCTGTGCTAACCATATAACAAATTGCAGTAAGACATGACAGCCTGTCGACCCCTGACAATAAGAATCTCTTCCTATCTTTTTTGCCCTGCGAGAGATTGAAATATAATGCCAACAAATTAAGCAATTAAAGCTTCAATGCAGCTGGTCTTTGAGTTTTGGAGAAGAGAGCAGTGAAAGGCAGACGGCCCTCCTACCGAGAATGTCTATTGAAAGTCATCAGGAAAATGCGCTTGCCAATCAGTTCCGGGAAAAGACTTAAAACTATGAGCACTATGTCATAGGGAGCATTTGCTGTCTAGGATTTAAACCATACTGATTATGGTCTTGGCTTTGGCTGGAGGCGGAAGCTTCTGTTTTCTCACTCTTCCACATGTGTAAGTAAAGTGCAGAGTTCATGACAAATCTTCATTGTTGCACTGAGAGAATGCACAAGGTATTTAAAATATGTGTACAACAATCTGCATTCTGCAAGACTGAAGAATAATAAATAGGGACACTTGTAATGCAAAGACTCTCTTCATAAAAACTGACCGCTGCTCAGCGTGCAGTAGAACAACTTTCATTTTACTTCATGAGACAGGAGCCCAGGCAGGTCTGCCCCCTAATGAGGTGGAGAATTAACCTTAGCTCGTTTATTTAGCACTGGTTACCAGTCCGCAGGTCAGTGGTCAAAGCGAGTTTAAAGTTAAACATGGCAGGTAAAAGATTGCACATTGCTCTCTACCAGTAACAGGGTTGTGCTCCATTCAGAAATAAATTGAGAATGCCTTGGAAATTCCAATTCACTTCCTTAATATGAGCGGATGAAACATACAGGATACAGGATTGGCATTTGAATGGAAGTAGAATTTCAATGAACTGAAATTATATATACTACATATATATGTGTACAGATAGGATAGAAGGATGGATGAGTGGAACACTTTGTTTCACTTAATTTCCCAGAATTTACCTTTGTTACATTGCTTTGAATTTCAAAAAAATATAAAATAATAATAATCTGTACATTTCTCTTCCTGTCACTCACTAATTCAGCGTCCTGAACTTTAAATTTTGCATAACACTGCTCCATAAAGTGTGGTTTTAATTCATTAAAAATGTCTGTTATCGTAAATATGACTAAATGAGCCCAATTTGTGGGTGGACTGAGCGTTGCACACCTAAAACAAAAGGAATGGCTTTTAATTTGGAAACAAAATTCTGAACATCTTTTGTGTCACCGCCAGACTTTCATTTTGTTTGGAAGCTATTATGCTCCTCCTTGGAAAACGCACTTTCTTTTCTCTCCAAAAAATACAGGCATGAGGTTCGCAGTGTTGATGTATTGTGAGAGAGGGCCAGAGAAATTGCCGCTAATGTACCTGTTTAAGTAGGTTTGGGCTCAGAGAGTATATGAGGGAGAGTGGGCATACTCACATCCTCTCAAACACACTCTGCGACTGGGGATGTAATTGCAACCACGGGGCCCTGCAGTTTTCACAGTGACACTATTCAGTCACTTTGGATTTACGGGCTCGGGGAAAGAACGTCATTTCTTTGAGGAACAAGGTGAAACAGCCAAAGAAACAAGCAAGATGTTCCTAATATATCAAACCGTTGTGAGCTACACAGTGATGCATTGGTTTGAAGATTAACTATATTAAACGTGAACGTGTTTTGATGCGGTTTTGAGCATAAAGATCGTATAAATCATATTTAGACACATTCTGCCTCAAAAAAAAACATATTTTTCTTCTTGTTTGTCTCTCTCTATTGTTGTTCCATGTAGACTGATGAAACAATACAGCTGCAGCCGGCTCCTGTGAGAAGTAATATGCTGGAGTGAGAGGGCAGACATCAGTTTGGGGCTCATTTCTTTCTTTTCACTGCAGGTGGGGCAAATACTGACATGGCATCAGAGAAAATAGCTGTAGTAGTAAAAATAAAAATAATAATAAATATGATTTCCAGACAGTCTTAAGAAAGAAGAATAAAACAGCAACGTCAAAATCTGTACTTTATATATTTGAATCGATTTATTATTATTAATAACAGTAATGCACGATTTAATTATATTGATAATAAAACTGATCTCCAAACATTCAAAGAGAACGGAAGAATTATTATTATTGTATTTATTTATTTATTACACTGTATGTCTCTTATTATTTGTTATCTCTCAACCTTTCTGCTTTATTATTCTTTGTAATAGGTGAATCATTAAATGGTTTATTTAGATATACAACATATGGATAAATGTTTTGCATGCCTCCTTCATCTCATTCAAGTCATTTGTTGCAGGCAGAAGAAGTGGCCGGGAGATCCTGGGTGGCTTTGTGGCACATCCGTCCAGGATGGGGGTCATGTTGGGAACCTTGTCTCCACTCTTACACTATCGCAAGCTGCCATGCACAGGCTCTGACAAGCCATGCAGAAGCTGGGGGCTTCCCACGAGGGAGAGTCCAAGTGCTGCTGTCATCCCAGCCAGGCAATTCAGTCTGTGCACCATAAATCAGCCGTGAGCCCTCAGCCCGGCGGGATCACAAGATGGAGTGTGATGGTCTTGTTTTTACAAACAGTGGAGGAGGCTGCGTCACTGAGCCACGAAGACGGCACTCGGTGCAGAGACCTTGCCATCTAGAGCAGCTCTCCAGCTTTCTCACTCCATCTGCTCACACCCTGTCTGTCTTTCTTTTTTTTCCTCCCTCCCTCTTTCACACCATTCGGAAAAATTAGTCTGTTTCTGTCTTACCCCTTGTATATCTGCCTGACTCCTTCAGGAAAGTGACCTTGACGTCCTCCATCTTCCTTTGGCTCGGATATTCCTTTTTGAGGATATTATACTCGCTGCTTAGCCTTGTTAAGGACTGTCATACGGATGGCAAATCAAGGATTCCCTGTGCCTGCTTCTTAACATTAGTACCAGTCAATTTATCATGAAGTAAATCAGGGTCTGGTCTATCCTGCTCTGGTAAGTGTGTCTGACAGCCAGTCTACTCGGTGAAGCCATCTGCAGTCCTTTAGTCTCAAAAGCACACTGACAGCTCAACTTATTTCTGTGGCTTACCACCACACTGTTCTTTTTTGCCTACTGCCCTTGTGTGAATTAGTGCCATAGCTCCAAAATATGTCTCTCCGCCTTTCCTCCCGCCTCCATCAGACCCTGTGTGGCTGGTCCTAGTAAAAGAATGAATTTCTAAACTGGTGCTGACAAACAATGTGGAAGCCATAGATTGGTACAAACAGTATCTACTTAACAGTTGAGTAACTGCATGAGGAGAAAATACATTGTGATGATGTTTTATGAAACAATTTGAAGCAAAAATAAGTTGCTTTCTGTTAGGGAAGAGGAGGATGGAGGCTAGCAAATGGTGTGCTTGATGCTGTGGTAATGAGTTGAGCATGTACTTTACACAGGTAGAATCTATTTCTTTACTTTATGGTGAGAGACGGTTTAGCAGCCTTATTTGTTTGCAACAGCATTACAGCATAACTATTACAAATGCACTTTATGCACCTAGCTTCTCCTGTTGTGATTCATTGCTTGCCAACATTTTTTTATGAACTCGGTCAGGGGAATTCAAGCTTTTTGATACCATAGACCACCAAATGATATGATCTGCATTCAAGAGACCCCTATTATTATAATATAACATTATATAATTTAATATAATATAATATAAAAGCGATATATCTTCACGTATAAACACGTGAATATGTGAATACAGTGAAAAATAAACTGTTTAAAACATTGTCTGGATAATATTTACTTTCTATTCAGCTAACAGTGTATCTTTTTATAGTCGCTATAAGAGTACTATTAGTACGGAGCCCCACACATGACATGCAAGAAAAAATTAATAAATTGTGTGCACGATTTACTAATTAATTCCCTCAATGTACTACAACGTGCACATGATTACTATTTAGTTCCCTCGATTTGCTAAATCAGCCGCACAATTTACTAATTCATTCTTTCGATATATTAATTGTGTACATGATTAAGAAAATCAAGGGAACTAATTATTAAATCACGCAGGACAATTTATAAATCGAGGGAATTAAATATTAAATCGTGCACACAATTTAGCCTACAGTACTTTTTCTCCTGTATACTATTAGATATATAAATTACAATATTTAAACTATGGCTGTCATTAGTAGCCTTTTTTAAAAAATGTACTGTCGTTTAACTAAATTCTAAAGCTGAAAGTATCAGCATGTGACGACATAGAGCCATTTTGTGCATAAGGCATCTTAAGTATAGTTTAGTCATGACTGTTAACAGTACATCTGAAATTTATTTAAGAATTGAAGTTTTAATTGTGAAGGATTTACACTTTCCATTGAAACTTCCACAATCTTTCTGCTCTTTATTATATAGCAAACCAAAGCTTCAGAGCCACTATATAGAGATGAACAGAGCTAAAGAGTTAGTATCCCTTGAGGAAGGCCAGAGACCAGCATCATCTTCCTGTTGCTGTTACACTGAACTCTTACAGCTCTCCTCTGGATAGTGTCATGGCCTGAGAAGTAGATAGCATGCCAACATAGGCCATAACCTCTTAGAGGCCGCTAATTAAAACATTGCAAAATAGTTGACAGAAAACAGGATTTTCTGTCTGTGGGTTTGGAAATTACAGATTGGCTCATTTGTTCTTGACAAGCACAGAGAAGGCCATTGTAGTGGTACTCAACCAATGAGTTATCTAATTGCAGCCCCAAAATGAACCTGACTCATAGATCTGGCAGCCACCGAGGCATAGATACAAAGGCATCCAGTCGCAATAGCCAGCTCTTCTTTTTCAAAAGGATTGGTTTGTGGAGTATATCTTTAAATACTCTTACAAATGCTGCATTCTGTGTTTAAGCTTGACCGAGCAATGTAGCTAATTTACTCTCAGAAACCCTTGAGTCCGAGAAGAGCGAGAGGGACAAAGCAGAGAGTAAATTACATCTGTAAGGGGATGTGCTGGGCTTTAGTGGTCTAGGGCTTGGATGCGTGGGGAGGAGGGAATGAAATGGAGGATGCAAACTCACTGGCTGCAGTGAATTTAATCATCTGTGAGAAGCACATTGCCAAAGTCAGTGAACCCCTCTGAAATCTGCAAGCTTTACTTAAAGCAAGCCTATGAGATATTCCTCTATTAGGGCTTTATTTGCTATTCATAAAGCATCCAGCCTAGAGACTGTAACTGGCTTCAGGGCAGGGGTGGCAAAAATAGATTTGTGGGTGGATGAATGTACAGTTTTTCTTCTATTTAATCTGTGTCTCTTGACTTTCCCTCTTTTAAGTTTTTTTTTTTTTCTTCAGTTAATGCTTCCATTTGATTTGAGAAAAATAAAAAGAATAATTCATTATAACTGGCCCTTTTAAATCAGACAAATGTGTAAAAACAGTAATATTGTAAAATATTATAATTTTAAATAACTGATTTCTCTTTGAATATATTTTCAACTGGTAAAAAATTCATGAATAGAAGTCTTTTGTAACATAAATGCCTTCACTGTCACTTTAGATCAATTTAATGCTTCCTTCCTGAATACAAGTGTTAAAGCATCTTTCTGACTCCAAACTTTTGAACGGTAGTTTATATACTGTAATTATTCATGTTATGTATCAATGTATACAATATACACATCATCGAAAGCTATTTGATTCATGGATTGAGCAAAGCTTCCCAAAAAGAAGAGTCAGCTTAAAATCCATAACTTCCTCTCCAACAAGCTGCTATTGCGTCATCTTCCGCCCTTTTTGCTACTGAAATGTTTTTAAGTCGTTTTTAATAATCTTGTTTTATTCAGTGGGAATAAAGCCGATGCCCTGTTCCTGTCAAGCTAAGACTGACACAAACACACCTGGACACAATGCAACCTGAGTGGCTAAAATCAGTGTGTCTTCTCTTCAACAGCTGGGCCCAAATGCGTCAGTCGAATACTAATATCTCCATACTGTCATTCCCTGTGAGACGTATGCGAGCAGCCTGCTTGCATAGACTCTGTTACATAATTAATGCAGTGTGCCTTCTCATTCAGTCATGTTCACTGTGTCAGTCTTGGCTATGCGTTTTATATTCCGTTTTATCTTGTTTTTCAAGCTGGCCTATCTCATTCGCTTTCTTTCGTTCTTTTGTCTTTCTCTTTTTTTGTGTCTCACTCTCTTATTCATGCCCATGTCTGCGTCTTTTTCCTACTTTCTTTTAACCAACTCCCTCATTATTTCCCACGTGCCTCTTCTGCCTCTCTTTCTTTTACATCCTTTCTTTTCAGGGAGACTGCACACAGTCTGACAGCTTGTTACCAATCTTTTTTTTTTCTTCTTATACACATATACAGGTGCTCCTCAATAAATTAGAATGTAGAGGAAAAGTTAATTTATTTCAGTAATTCAGCTCTAATTGTGAAATTTATGTATTTAATAAATTCTGAAGTAGTCTAAGTCTTTGGTTCTTTTAATTGTGATGAATTTAGCTCACATTTAACAAAAACTAACCAATTCATGATCTCTTTCGTGAGTTGAATTACTGAAATAAATGAACTTTTCCTCGACATTCTAATTCATTGAGATTCGAAGCACCTGTAAAGACGGTTAGGAAAATGCTACTGTACCTGTAACGTAAGAGCTGCCTCCCATCATATCAGCATTGCCCGGCTGACAGCCAACAGGAGGAGCCCTGCTGGCTAACCTGATGCTTATTGTACCGCCGAGGTCATACACAGCATCGGAAAACAGGTCCAGGTGCACTGTATATCCGTGCAAGTCGGTAGCCGTCTGGCCTCTCACCATGGACGCCACACACCCGATTTGTTTGCACATACCTATGGACAATTACAGTCTCCCTTTTCATTAGTATTTCAAAAGTCTTCACTCCCCACATGCCCAAAAACAGCATTTCTCGCCAACCATCGCAAAACGCGGTGAAGTACTGAGCAAAACTGCCAGGCAGACTGCACTGCAGCTGAAATGGCAGCAGACCTTGCCTTGAATCGCAGCCAGACGGTGGGGAGGAGACATATGTGATTGCTCCTCTATATGCTGCAAAAGCTTACCTAAAAGAAAGCATGAGTCATGCATCGAGCAGAGACTCCTCAGTGAAAACCCTGAGATCACAAACAAGAAAAACAGCATAGATGAATGTCAGACTCAAGTTGAGTTGAAGGAAGTTAGTGGGTCATTGGCGATGGAAGGCATCCGGTTGTGTCAGAGGTGTGGGTGGGATTGCGAAAGTCACAATGTGGGCAGTGTTGCTGTGGCTGAAGTTAATTGCATTTCCCTGGTGCCACTCCTGGCCACATGCAGGGCCGTGACATTAAATGCCCTTATCCATGACAGAAGAAAAAGACAGAGTACTGAGAAAGCCACTAGTCTTAAGAAGCCCTACTGATGGTCGCCAGCCACCTCTCGTGCTCTTTCACAATTCCAGCTCAACTGGGGCAGTGCTGGACTGCAGGGGTGGACAGCTTGGATTTATGCAATACATTGGCTCCAAAAAGTATTAGGACACTTGAATCACACTTAAATAGTCAGGAATTTTAGAATTGTTCTAAATAACCGTGACACTAAAGACTGGAATAATGGCTGCTGAAAATTCAGCTTTGCCACCACAGGAATAAATTATGAAATATATTAAAATAGAAAACTATACTTTAATAATATTTCACAATATTACTGTTCTTACTGTGCAATTGATCAAATAAATGCAGCTTTGGGGAGCAAAGCGTTCTTGCATATATCTGTATCATCTTACCAACACCAAACTTTGAGAACGAATTCCCATTATACTTTTTTTTTCACATCTATTCATATTTAATTGTGGTTTACAGTATGTCACAAGACTTCAGGATCAGGAGCAAAGCCTATGAGAGGAGCACGGCATGGCTGCTAATGATCCAATAAAAGCCAGAGAGTAAATGAGACATCTATCTCCAATTCAAATCATGTAAGAGACAGCTCAAACTTGGATGGAGACATATTAGGCTGCCTTTTTAGAACATTTGTGATGTTAATGTGACAGAAATAATGAGCAAGACTGCATATTATCCTTCAACATGGGAAGACAAAAAGGGTCTAAGCACCTGCTGTGATGTTTAGCCCATTTGATTGTGTTGATCTCGTCTTGCAGTGCAGCAGCCCATTCCAGCCTACCCTTTAATGGGAAGTGCACGAGAGCAGGGGAGTCTCATTAAAAAAACTCATTTTGAGGCCTCCTTGTCTCCCATTAAACTTAACAGCCAGCCTCCCCCATTAGTTTTTATCCTCCTATTTAAGGGGTTGGGGGCAAGGGCCCTAAAACCATGAAGGTTAATTGGCTACCCAGAGGATAGAGTGACAGAGTTCAGTCTCCACTTTTTGAAAGCTTTGAAAACATAACCATAGGTGAGGCGTGGAGGAAAACAAAGTCTGTTGCAGTGGCACATTCAGAATGCACACCACACTGTCTTTTTTTCTCTAAGGAAAATGGTTGCCTAAGCTCTTGGGAGAGCTGACTGCTTTGAAAGAGAGAGAGAAAAGGAGGGTATTTGCACGTAAAAAGGTTTGCTGAGGTTTTCTGTGTTGTGAAGCTGGCTTTATACAGAGATGCAGTCACTGGGCAAGGTGAAGAGACTCCCAAGGTTTGTTTCCGAAACTGATCTCACTCACCAGTTCCTTTCTTGAATCTTTCATCCATAGCTGATAATATGCCCAGCTGAAGTAATTTCTATGCAGGAGGAAACTTAACTGAATTTTAACTCACTGAGATAATCTGCAGTAGGCTGAGGGAGGATGCAGTGAGGACAGAAGGATGAAGCAGAGAAGAGATGAAGGCATGCCTGTGAACTATATCAATCATAGCCTGTTTGGTGGTACTGTATCATTCCATTTTTACACTAGAGCAAATAGATATACAGTAAATCAGACTGGCAGGATACAGAAAGGCCCAAGGTGTTGATCTTTAACTGTAATGGCTTTAATTACCTCTGATGAGCAGAAGGCGTAATTCTACTGTTATGATTCAGGATGAACCGTTATATGGGAGAAATGGAATGCCATGATGGTTTGTGTGAAGACAAAACTGTAAATATAGCAGGGGAAGGGAATGGTGGAGAACTTCAATGCAGTCAGATGCATGCTTCGTTAATATAAAGGGGGTTAAAAGAGAAATTCTCACACTGCCGCAGTGACACTGCCCTTGTATCTTTTTCTCCTCTCTTTTTTTTCTTTCCCATTCACGCACACCCCCCTCTCTCTTTTCTACCCAGCTGCAGTGATAAATGTCTCTTTGTATTCTGGACAGAAAACTGCCGGGTACAATGTACTTGTCAGAAGACAGCTGATTTCCCCCCCCCCCCCCCCCCCCTTCACTGCTGCAGAGTTTATTCGTAATTTTTCCTTGAGTGAGCGAACCCCGGCGGTCCAAGAAACAAAATGCAATACACAACTGACAACTGCTAAAGTAAATAATATGTGCAACAGATTATCGTGTTTGTATAAACATGGGCATGTTTTTCGAGTGCAGTCCAGTCTTATAATCGGAACGCATTTTAGTGGACACGCATGTAGTTTTGTCCGTAAGCGTGGATCAGGAATGTCGAGTTTTAGTGAAGCGAGCTGAGCTAATCTAATGGGAGTTAATGGAGTTGAGTGGGGCTTGTTGTGGGTGCTGTGGGCTTCATGCCAGCAGGGATCTCATCCTACCATCTATTAAACTGCCTGCCTACCAATCGCAGCTCAATTTTTGGCAGCACTTGCCACACAGTCCAATCCCTGTCAAAAAGAGAGTATGTGAGGATGAGGCTCTGGTTTCCTTTGACAAATGAAAACATTGGAACAATCTGGAAATGTCTACAGTGTAATATAACTGTATACATTCATAAACACACATTTGCTGAAAACGATGGGATAAAATACAAAACATTATTGATTGGTTTGTAGTTTTCAATAAAATCTCACTAATGATTTTTTTTTTTTAATTTGACAAAACCTTTCCAACCAAAATCTGTGTTTGCAATCTATGGATAACATTATCTTGACAACATTTTTAGAAGACTGTTGAAGCCAATTTCCACCACATAATAAGAAAAGTCATAAAAAGTCAAATATGTAATAAAAAGTCCAAACTCTAACAAAAGTGTAAATTATGACAAATAAATTAATAATTCTGACAAGTAATTTTTTTTTAAATTTTAACTTTTTGCCAATTTATGTCTTATTTTGTGACTTATCATAATTATGATTTGTCATTACTGACTTTTTCATCTCATTATTTTGACATTTTATTTCATAATAGATATAATGTGCCATCATTTTGACTTAATGTGTCATAATTTTGAGTTCAAAATGATCATTTAGACTTTCCAAAGCATTTTTTTTTTATGTTGCAGACAAGGGCTTCCATAGCATAATTTCCAACAACAGTGCAGTGATACAACAGTCCAGCATAAATCACTCAAAACCAATTTTTTATAATTCCAAGTCATAAAGATGGATGTAAAAGATCACTGAATGTAAACTTCTCAGTGGCAGAGCACCACTCGCCCCAAAAGGGCAAGTGACAATTCTGTCAACTGGCCCAAAACTTTCTCACACTGGCCAGAAGACCATCCTAATTGTTGAGCCCTGCTCTGCCCCACATGGGTAGAAGAATCTGGGGCGGGATACAAGAAATGCTTACTTGAAGACCTGGGGTCCCCAGTAGCAGTTGTTACAATGAGCCCATTATGCACAGAGAGGGTACAAGAGCCCTCCAGAGGGATGGACTTTGTCTCACCTCACTATTAGTTACGTTCCGATAGAGCAAGGCTGGGGACTTGGTGTGATAAGCTTCATTTTACCTTCTGTGCCCCAGAGAATGCTTTGCCTCTGGGCTTTGTAACCTGTAGATTTTCACGAGTGCGAGAGAGAGAAAGAGTAATGTGGGTTTGGATAAGGGCCACCACAAGTCAGGAAGGGCCAGGAAGGTACGGAGCAGATCAACATGAGGATGAAAGGTGGGTGGGCAAGAAACCCAGCGTAGTTAAAGACAACTCTCCAAAAACAGATCAATCAGTATAGCGCAATTTGGCAGACTGCAGACAGCACGTCGCTGCGTCTCAGCTGACCTATCTGTCTTTTGGCTAAAACCCTCACTCAATGTTTTTCCTTTTTTACAATCTCGCTCTCATTAATCCTTAGTCGCATGCTTTTTCATTTCTCCTTCCTTTCAGTTTCCCAAATTGACTTGAGATTGAAGAGCAGCGTTTTTTTCTCACCATGACTATCAAACAGCACATTAACTTGCCTTAATCTTCTCCTCTATGTTGAGCACGAGGCCAATCTCCCAGTATTCCTATCTGCACAGAATTGCACCCAGTTCCATACGTGTTCAACAAACAATTGGCATCCTGCCTGTTTTCTGAGGAGATTATTAACACACAGCCACAAGCGTTGGTCCTGAATAAGCAATGGAATCCTGAGCCCTCTTTTCCTCACCGTCCTGCTCTCTTTCTCGCTTTCTGTGAATCAAAGCCAGGATTGTCTGGAAAATGAGCTGTCAACCGAGGGTTCGCAATGAGAAACATCAGCCTCATTGCCAACCCTAGAAATAATGAACCGCTCCTCTTTTCCCCCTCTGATACGTTACAGATAAGAAGCCCCGTCTTGAGCTGATTAAACCCCTTTTCAAGTATTCAGAAGAAGGGTTTTGGAGACTGGGGGGTTCAAGGCAGAGCAGTGCTATTCAGAGTTATGTGATTGTCTGAGATGTTTTCATGTTTTTTAGAAGAAGGCACACCTTCAAAGAAAACAACCTCAAGGCCTACCTGCCAGAGTAAGTTGTGAAAGCTCTGAATAAAAACACGATTAATTTTCTCATTTTTACACACTGTTGTGAAGGTAACCGCTGCAGAGCTTAGCTCCAACACCTTGCAGTAATTCTCTGACACCTTTTAGAGAGAAAAATTCTTGAATGCAGGAAAATAAACAGCACATTTAAGGGGGCGTTCACACAGGCACTCTGTCCATGCTATTTTTTAATCAGTCTATTTTACACATAAATGGACCTGGCCAATAAACACAATCTGTTCAAATCTGTTGCGCACCGCCTAGCTTTTTTTTTTTTTTTTTTTAACACAAGAATACAGCACATGCAGCCAGTGTTAATTAAAAAATAATAAAAAATAAATAAAATAATAATAATCTATGGATAATATTATGTATCTTTGTGACATATCAGCAGACTATTGAAGCTCATTTCCACTATATAGTTAAAAAGTCATAAAAAGTAAATTATGTAATAAAGAGTCCAAATTGTAACAAAAGTCTAAATTATGAAAAAAAATAATAATAATAATAATTCTGAAAATACTGTCAGAAGTACATTTTTATAATTATAAATGTAGCCAATGTTGCAATAAAAATTTTGGTAAAATGTTGAGTATATTTTAATTTAATTATCATCATGATGCACATTTCTCATCTCATCCGTTCAAAACCCTTTCTTCTCAAACATATTAGTTCCACCAACAGCCACATAAACTTTTATAAGTACCAATAACATAGCCTATTTTTAATATACCTACTGTACATGTGTTGACAGCTAGGAATTCAGTGAGGCTTTTATGTCAGATCCAGTCAAATGTTAATATTAGTTTTTTAGGGGAAGTCAGCAGTCATGATGCACCCTTAAGGCTGCAGTTCAGTTCAGAGTTGAGAAAAAAACGTACCAAACTGTCAAAGACATCATTTCTCCTGCTCTCTACACCCAGCTTACCTGACTCCAGTCCTTCCTCTGTCTTCCTCTGTTTCTGTCTTCATTTTGACATATGTCAGCATTTGTATTATGAGATCAGAGACGCCCATGTAAAAAAAAAAAAAAAAAAAAAAAAAACCCTGACACTGCAGAGGAAAAACTGTTATTTATACTTGTAATTTCTTTTAATATGTGCAAAACTGCCTGGGAAGTTGAGAAGTACGGGCATGTGTACAGATCTTGAGAGAGAGAGATGGAAGAGAAAGAGGAGAAGGAGAAGTGAGTGAGTGTGTGTGTGGGGCGGTGGGGGGGAGGGGTTGTCCATGGGGGGGTGATAGAGACAAAAAGGGAAACTCTTTTATCAATTTCATCAAAATCAATTAGAAGCCGGAGTTTGCTGATGGGGCACTGGGTGGTGGAGGGAGTGTGAAATCCCGGGGCATGGGAGGAGGTACAAGCCCATGGGGACAGAGGAATTGATGAATAAAAGACTCCCGGGGTCGGGGACACTCTGAGTGGAACATGCTGGAACTCAGCAGCTGCAAATTGAACTGCCAAAGCTCCTCAATCTCCTCGGGGGTGGGAAAAAAGAGAGAAGAGCTTAATGGCGACTGTCATTTTGTCTGGTGGGACTGGGAACTCTACAAATAGCCACCAACCAGACCTCTGTCCTAGAACAAACAAATTCAACAGCTGATCCTTGAGACTTGGAAATTAGTTTGGGCCCGTATAAATGGCGTATAAATGCTCTTGAAGGGATGTGGAAAGTATTTTTTGTGTTTATATGCTATTTATATCAGGTACCATCATCCTCAAGAGTCTTTAGCTAGTAAACTGATGTATAATTCAATACAGGTAGGCTTTAAAGGGATAGTTCACCCATAAATGTATATCCCTTTAAATACAGATGGAAGGGTTCAGGCAGTGATGTCCATACTTTAACCCATTCATCACTGTCTCACTGGTAATTCTGCCCTAATGCAATCATTAGTCTTGGTTCTTGACCACCATGCCCCTGCTGTAGTAGCGTTTGCACCGTCTCTCACGCTTTCCTGTCAAGGACACGCCATGTCCTAATAAGTCCCATGTTTCTTGCTATGGGAGCCGCCGTATTTTTGTATGAAAAGGAGCGCAAACTGCAGGAAGTAGACATAGATTCTTGTAATAGAATAAAAGGCTATGAAGAAAGCACCCGTGAGGAAGTGTTTGTGTATTGTTTATTAAGAGACTACACTACAGTCCTAAGAGGGCTTTCCCCCATGTTCTCACGCTCCATCTCAAAATGGAAAGAGAAATTTGGGAGGAGCCATTTTAAATCGGAGGTAACACCATGTCCCTGGTGCAAACATTACCTTTTCAAAGAGCTGTGTGAATCATAAACATTTACACTGCTCTGGAACCTAGGGAATGAGACAGGAGGGAGCTTCCTATCCCTCAACTTCCTGCCTCTGTTTGTTTCCAGGAAGAATGAGGGTGAAAAAAAAAAACATGGAAAACAAAAGCAAAAAGGGGAAACAAAGAAGAGTCTTGATATCCAGACTCTGTGTATGTCCTTTGGCAGCTGCGGTTTAAACTTGTCACTGTACTAGAAGAGTAAAACGGTAGGTCAGAGCTATTCCCACTGCAACCGCTATATGCCTCAGTGTCCTGGAGAATGATTGTGTCTATTTCCTAGATGGCAATTCTGCCACGTTGATTTTCAGTGATTCTGTGATTGTTTAAATTTTACTACACTAACACCACACTCTAGTATAGCACTTTTTTATACACCAAAATAAGGTACAAGTCACCAAACACTTGAGGATCTATCAGAATTCACAGTAAACAATCTACCCTAGGTTTCTCGAGCAGTCTCGTCATTGGTATTGTGTTGTTGGCCAATTCAGTCGATGAATGAGCTAGCAACTTTAGCAACATTATACATTGCAACAGTGCCTGCCAATACTTTGTCAGTGGCATTATGAGCCATGAACTAAACAAACCAGCTACAAGATGTATTCACATCACTGTAAACTTTGAGATAATGTAGGACATAATGAAATAATGTAGACTGATGATTTCAACAAAATCATATACCACTGATTAACAACCTCATAGCTACCAGTAGGTCAGTCTTTAAAGGTTTATAAGACAGCTAACACTTTAGAATGGGGACCAATTCTCACTATTAACATTTTGGCTGTTTATTGTTACTTATAAAGCACATATTCTGCATGACCATATTCTGAATCCCTAATCCTAAACCATTCCTAAATTTATCAACTACCTTACTAACTATTAATAAGCAGCAAATTAGGATTTTACTGAGGCAAAAGTCATGTTAATAGTGAGAATTGGACCTTAAAATAAAGTGTGACCATAAGAGATTCAGTTTGACCCCCCCGAACTCCCTGTGTCTAGGGACATGGTGTGCCTGTCTGATCTTTATGTGCTAGACTTAAACATTACTCATATGACATGTTTATCTGATTATTGCCAAATGAGGTTATGCTTATTCAGCTTGTATTTTCCAGATGGTAATGTCTTTTACTTCTGCAAATGCTACATGCTGTATATGCAGCACCATGCATAATAAAGTTGAGCTTAGATTGAACTGCACCCTTTGTATGTCTCATTCTTTGGTCCCAGGTACCTGCTCTGTAGCCCAACCAGAACCAGAACTTATATTTTCGATCTCGAAGGCAAGGATATACATTTATTCTTACAATAATTTATTTTTAAAAACCAGTTAACTTACAGATAAAATGGCTGGGATATTTTCAGGGACGTTAGCAATACGTATAATTAATATAATTGTCAATACGTACACAAGACGTAATTTAGGATAAATTCCATTATATTTCTGTAAATGTAGGGTCAGTAGTCAGTTCACGTCATATTTATCAACAGGCTTCAATATATCTGTGGCTAAAGATATTTAAAGCACTCAAATGAGAGCTGTATGTCCACTGCACTGCTTTTCATTGGAGACAAAGGGGCTGTAGCTACTGCAGACTAATAAAACAGACGACATGCCTCAGAATGACATTAGTACCTGATATTCGTCACCGTCTAATGGCTTTGGTTAAAACTGATGACAGCAACGTTGAAGTGCTTGCTCATGTTGCTTATCTGCTATCGTTTATTTTCGCTTGCTCATGAGCAGATAAGAGCTCTGCTAATGATAAAATGGCTGACCTGGAAAGGCTTCCTCTACTTGTAACATTCTCTGTGTACATTTTTCTAATTGTGTCCAATTATGCGAGTGCCGAGCTGGAGGGTATGTCAAAATGCATTTTATGAGTCCTATATACGCATTTCTCTTAGACGTCTACAACAGCTTAAACCGTAGTCATGAGACTCACTAATCATTGTTCATTATACGCTGGCAGGAATTTGGCAGTGGAAGAAATGCAGAAAGACCTCTATCATGGAAACTCAAAAGCATGTCATTCTTCTCAGCGGTTTCCATAGCTCAGAGAACACGTGGACACCATGGCAAGCCTAGCAATGCTCAAACAAATCTGCTGATGCATTTGCCGCATTTACATAGAAAAATGTAAATAGGAGGAAATTTCCTTTTCTCTGGTTGCCAGGTAGCCATACATCGTGCAATTCATCTGGAGAACAAACTGGTTAATTAGCCCGCTGGAATTAGCCATTGAGCGCACGATCTGGACCAAATGAGATCTTAATTGGTTCACCTGCCAATTCTACATAATTCAGGCTCCTGCTTTACAAAGGGGGAGGGGGCGAAATGAGTAAGAACAAGCTAAATTATTTTATAGCCGTTAACTCAGTCTTTTCTCTTCCTTTTCCTTCCTTATTAGACTCTTTTCCCCAAGCAAGACTCTGAGATCAGTAAGAAGTGCTACTATGAGTCAGATGCAGCTAGGCTCGATTTTGTGCATCACAGGCAAGCCACAATGCCTCACTTTCTTTAAACTCCAATCTGAGAGACCGTCCTGCCGATTTTAATGACCTCATCTCCCTCAGAAATGCTCTTTATTCTGCTGTCTTTTCTACTCAGCAAATGTCATGCTCTCATTGCAATTCAGAAAATTGGTTGACTAATTCCCGTCCAACAAGAACAGAGTTCTCGCTATTGACTATTAGCAGCCGCTGGAGGTGTTCCATTTTTCAAAATTACACAGATCAAAGGCTGATTGAGCATGACAACACAAAACAATCAGTGCAATAAAACCATTCAGAGCCCTCTTTTGGTCTGCTCCGTTCTTTGATTCTCTGCAGCGCTGCCACTGAACATGACCTCCTACTGACTCCTGCCAACATACCGGATGTCTTTAGCAGCAGTAGAAAAAAAAGAAACATCAACATTAATTCCCTGCAAAATGATTCGTGTGAATTATGCATGAGGTGACCACGTGATATGTAGATTTCCACCTTCAACCTTTGTCAGCCTAATTGCTGTCATTTAGGTCTGGATCTGAAGTGTCACAGTCGACTGTACACATGGCTCACATCCGTCAATAATGTTCCCGGGGCTCGCATCAAAGACATGCCAGAAAGAGAAGTGCTGCCTGTGCATTAACAAGGCGCCTCAAGGCCGACTCTACCTCTGGAACTATGGCTTGATATTCTTTCTGGATGTTTTCAGCTAGTTGAGAACTTTCTGTCTTACCTTGGTCAGGTAGCTGGGAGTTGTTGGGGGGTACGGTCATATTCAGTACGTCGTTGACAGCTGTGTCGGCATAGTGCCCCCTCTGAACGTCGTGTTCGCTGTCGGTTTGGTCACTCTCCTCATGGCCACTGTCCTTCAGACTGTTTCCTTCCATGTCCTTGAACGTTGACGTGCTATAGACAGACGAAGTAGAAAAGATGAGAGAAAAAGAAGTAAAGTGTTATTTAGTTGTCAACATTGGTTTCGTCATTCTTTCAGTCTCTTCACCCAGTGCTATCTTTGTTTAGCTATTAGCGTTAAAGCTGAAAAGACAAGGCTTTTCTCACATTCTGATATGGAGGGATAAAAGATCAGGGGTGACTGCAGGGGCGTTGGACTGGGGGTAAAACCAGTACTGATTACCAGGGCCCCAAAGGAAGAGAGGGCCCTTGAAAAGTCTGGAATATATATTTTCAAGGGGAGGGGGGCCCATTAGGACTGTGTGTGTATAGGACTATGTATAGGGCCCGGGATGTTGCGCTCAGACATTCAAGACTCTTTAATGACTTGGTCCTGTGAATATTGAAAAACATCCTGGGTGCTCTATAATGAAAGTGAATAGGCTAAGGCTATCAAGGTCCTAAATTAAAAAAAATAAGGTATTTTAAAAGTGGTCAATATGACTTGTTGGCTTGGTGTGAAGAACAGACCAACATTTAAGTCATATTACATCATGTGATTATAATGTTAGTAATTAATAACAGTTCTGACATATTTGATTTGAGAGCAACGGTAGATGTGAATATTTTTTTTTTTTTTATTCCTGAATTTGTGACATAATGGCTTCAGAATACTTATTGTAAATTGTAAATGGCTCACCTGTTTTCTACTACTTTTAGGATTTATATTCAATCCTTTTGGAACTTAAAATACTGAACAAAAATTCCATAAAAGTAAACCTTCTGGGTTGACACGAGCGTGAGTAATTAATGACAAGAATTAAATTTCTGGGTGAGAAAAAAAAATTTTTTTGGAAGTTTTGAAGTAGATGTGTAATAATTTGAGCAAACTGTGCTTTTCCCCTTTACCCTAATTAACTGACATAAGAGGAGGGAAAAAGCTGCCAACTGACAGCTGCAGTGCACAAGCCTGATTTCTCTTAATTTGATAGCTAGCCCAGTAGAACACATTCTGTCTATAAAACAACAGTGAGGATCAGAAAAGCATGCATACACATAACACACTGACATGCACAGACAAAAGCATCTCTGTAGCCTCTTCTAAGGAGAACGAGAGGAGGAAGAAAGAGAAGGATTCTAGCAATGTCACTTCAATGGTGGTAGTGCAGCCTCTGATTTTATCAGTCTAATTGCACCTGTCCCAGACTCTTCGCCCACATGCTCCGAAGGGGATTTTTTTGTAGTGACGGAGAGCCAAACAGTCAACACTTGAATACTCTTTGTTTATGTAAAAATAGGCAATGTTTTTTGTTTTGCTTTTTGAAGATAAAATTGCTGTAATTGGTTTGAAAAATGCGTGACTGGGTTTTTTTTTTTTTTTTTTTTTTGCTCCAGGTAAGAGAGGCATTGCAGCCCTTGTGCACATCCGTAGCAGCCGGGCCCCCAGGCAGCCGAGGACGTTCATTAGGGATGTCTGCATGCCAATGCTCCATGTCAGTCAATAGCATTCTTTTAGGTTTACTCAGGAATGCTGGCCAAGTCCTGTCAGTACAAAGGATCTATTGTCCTTGCTCTTTTCTTCCACAATGCAAAATAAGGTTACCTTTTTCTTATCTCCGTAGCCTAACAAAGCCCTCCTTTTGTGTACAGAGGAAGTATCCTCTGAAATTCCAGGATTTAAATTCTTGTAGATTTAGCAATTTGATTAACATCTACATGGATGTAGCTTAACCGCCAAATCTTCTTCTCTTGGCTACAGTTTTAATATTCTCTAACATGTAATATGTATACACGTTTTTGCAGGGATTTGATGGAATTATTCATATTGGGGAAGCAAGGAGAACTACTTGATGCGGATGTACTTAATCACTTATGATACTGAGTAAATAAAGCTTAACACTAGCCATCTCTAAACATGTTCAATATTAATATTTTGCCTACAGTATGTGGCCAAAACTTAAGATGGTTTATGAACCAACAGATTTAAAAAAAAAAAGAAAAGACAAATGCCATATAAAATGGGTCATATGATTTTTTTTGTTTTGTTTTGTTTTTTAGATAAAGAGATTGATGAACTGTACCGTATGTCCATCTATTGAAACTAATATGCAAAAACATCTCATTCTGAAATATCCAACATCAGAGACCCAAAAAATCTTAGTCTGCTCAGTCAAGGTGAGAGAAGGTGGTATATACGGTACATAAATTGTATTGCTCATCACACATGCAAATGAGGTGTTTATTAAATGGTGAGCAGCATAAAACATTTACCAGTTAAAAAAATAAATAAATAATGATCTGACCGCTCAAAAACAGTGAGGTACGTTAATCTGATTGCTTTATAAAGACATACCTTTTAATTAGGTGTGCTCTGCTGTTTACATAACTGGAGTCAATGGAATAATTCTCCGTCTGGGGGAAAGAGACAGAATTAAAGAGAGAGAGAGAAAGAAAAAGAAAGAGAGAGAGAACAAAAATGAATTTAATTATGCAGCAACTAAAATAACGTCACCAGTAATTGCCTTTCAATAGAAATGTTATTTTACACAACGACTCTAGTTAACTGCTTGGGCTTTCAAAGGCAAACTCTCCCATTCTCTTTCTAAGCACATGTGGCCTGTTCTGCTGCAGTGAGTCTGCTCCTGTCGTCACTCCTCCAGCCTCCCCCCACCCACAAAACCATCCTTAGTCAGACCACGCTCTTCAAAATGTCATTAAGCCAGATAGGGGAATAGAGGACGGGTTGGGCGTTAGAGAAGAAAGTTTTCTCTCTTCTAGTGCCACTTTTCCTCACACCACTTCTGAGGATGCTAATGTGAAAATATCACAGAAATAAATAAATGCAGGAAGGAAATTAAGAGCATGCCAGGGGATTTTATTTTACTTTGCAAATGCAGATGAAAAGGCCTCAATGATCTGCATATGATGACTCTTTAACCCACACTGAAAAGAGACTTCAGAGTCTTCTGGAAAGCAGCGGTTTTTGCATAAATGACTAGAAATACACAGAACTGGGTGATATATATCAAGTATTCACAATATATTTGTGGCGATATTACCAGTGTTATGAAATTAAGCAAAATCATGAATTATGCAAAAGACTTTAATGCATTTTATATTTGGCCATTAAATTTTGTAAACAGCATGACTAATTTCACAATCCTCTGTCTTGTGACTTGCAGGAATGAGAGTGTTAAGACAGACATGTTCTTAAGTCCGTGGTATAAAGTTGGTAAGTTCTATTCATTTCTATTCTTTCCATGCCAAAAGGTCTCCACACAGTTATTTGGTAAACAAATATATGTAAATAATTATTGCTGTTAATGACTGATTCTCTGCTGGTGCATAATGATGTGAATGAAACTGGCAGCTTTGTAATTAAAAGCTTTTGAATCTAACTGGCTAGTTAGATTAAACATGCAGGTATTTTCCATGGGGAGAAACCCGCCTCCTCTCTCAGCTTCAACTTAAGCTGATTCTAAACCAAGATTGAAAAAGAAAGTCAATGGCTTCCTTCCAGGGGTTTGTCTAGCCATCAGCCCCCTGACAACAGCAGTCACCCAGACGATAAGAAGGTTAATGCAGACAGTGCAACACGACCAATGATTATGCCGCCAGCCAGGGCATCCAGACTAGCTGCTGGGAGACAGATACAAGCTATCATACTCACAGATGGAATAACTCTGCATAAAGATCTATGATCCCAAACACTTGCACATTTCGCCATCTTTGCATTTTAACAGTGGCTAGGAGATGCATACAGCGCGAGATGTTCGTCAGCAACTGTAGTGACATGTTAGTGGAGTTAATTTCAAAATAGATTTATTAAATCCTACTTACGGGTACAAACTTTTACATATTTCACAAATTCTTTCTTGTTTTACAGGGTATTAGTGCGTACCGTCTCACCTCCACACTCTTTAATTACCTCCACGCATGATAATATTTTAATTACAAGTGACGGCTGACCAGGGGTCTAATTGAGATTTCTGGGCTGGTGAAATCGGAACCTACTGAAGGTTAACGCTCTCTTTTGTGTGCGTGTGGGGTGTGTGTATGTTCTTCCCTGTGTGGGTGTTTGCTATGGCTCTAATTAAACCTTAAGTCATTGTAATCAAGGAGATAATTTGTAAAAAGCCATTTTAATTAACATTATATTAGCGGACCTCAATTTGGAACATACTCTTGTTTGTTCTCGTTGCAGCTCACAAGGTACTTATTTGCCTCTTTGTTCTTGTCTGGCTTGAGTCCATTAATATCAAAGTAATGGACATAAGCAATTATTTCAGTAACAAGACAGGCATATATATATATATATATATATATATATATATATATATATATATATATGTGTGTGTGTGTGTGTGTGTGTGTGTGTGTGTGTGTGTGTGTGTGTGTGTGTGTGTGTGTGTGTGTGTGTGTGCAGAAAATTTTGTTTTTTATGCACCTGTGCTCTACTTTAGTCCCTTTGAGAACTCATTACAGAGCTTTTCCATCTTCATGGTCATCCACAAAAAGATTAATGAACAACAATGGACTGAGTATGGGGAAAGACAGTATACACATTTCCAAATGATCTGCCTCCGAGTGGCCGGCCCGTAATTGGTTCTGAGCAGCGCTATTCGGAGCTCTGCTGGGAGAGCCAGATTCCAGGCAGTCCTTCTCGTGTATCTGCACATATAAAGCTTTGCTCTCGCTCTCCTCGGCCGCGACACTTAAAACAAATGAGAGCCCTGTTGAAACGAAGTTATGCTGCGCGGATCGGTGACCCTTTTACGAGAAGAGGTGCAATCGATGATGCAGGCTCAGTCATCTCAGCAGATTTCCTTCTGTTGACATTTTGATCTCTCTGCTTATATCAGAGTGGGCTAATTGGAGTAATAGCGTCAGTTATGCAAATGCGGCTGCTGTTCCACAGAGACTTCTCACTGCTGGAGATTACGAAAGTACTGACTTCATGCAGATATCAACACATCCTTTGAAGAATGTAATAGATAAGTGGCATTATTCCAAAACAAAAGCATCTACTGATGTGTGGTGATGATTCACTAATGGATCGTCATAATTAGTAAGCTTCACCCGAAAAGGCATATCAATTGTATTGCGCAATGTTCCTTTGTGTTTTTCATTCATTCTGGTTGATGGCCAGAGGGCATTTAAAAGGCGCCCTTCGACTTCGAGGTCTTTATGCCAGAGAGCTGCCATGCATTAGCGACATTCTTCCTGTAAAGTAATGTACTGTATGCCTACACCGCTGACCGCCAAATCATAAGGGCTATCGATACTTCTTTCAAAGAGGTCGGGTTTCAGGCTCTGAGATGAGGGCTGCTTAAACTACAGATGAGCTGCCACAAATGGTTACTTAATCAGGTTCTACAATGTGTTGTTATGATCTGAGCGGCCCCAGTTTGGCGGCCGGTGTCTCCCTATCCCCTTAATTACCGTTGTGTTCCTTCCCACATACTTGAGGGTCCGTTGGGCCAAATCACACCATAAGAGCTCTATGAACGAAGGCGGAAGGGCCGGAGAGGAAAGTAATGGAAAGAGGGCAGTGAACGAGACCTTAACCTCATTTTTCCCTCTCTCTCTCTTTCTTTCTCTCTAACCCGCAGCCTCTAACCCCAACAACCCTTCCCACCTAACTCCTCCAACTTCTGCCAGCGGAGAGGAAAAGCAATCTCCTCGCTTAGTTGCTGCTGTGAGATTTGATTTGCCTTCTTCTCAGCGTGACAATTGGTTCCGTAGTCCGGATGTGAGAGCATTCATTGTATGAGGGCCAGATGCACCGAGTGAGCGGAGCGGAGTTCTTTAGGTGGCAAAGGAATGAAAAAAAACATACTTGTCACACCTCTGCTCCAATTTATGTATTATCTCTTCTGAGACCGGTACAGCAGCCTGTATATGCATTCACACACTCAAATTGAACAGTAATTCAAACTCACGTAATAACAACAATTAATAATGATCAGACTGTACCCTTGTTTTCAGCACTGTAGATAAAATGCATATTCATTCTGATTGTAATTCATTTCAGGGCACAAAACTAGTTAAATTAAGGCTTGAAGCATTTTAATTTTTTTAATTTTAGGGAGTGGTTAGGGACATAAAAAATGTGTCTCCTTTTTCTTCTAACTCCACTACAGTTCAAATGCTCCTAATATGTCACAGTCAGCGGCGGAAAAGCTTATTCTCACTGCGCTTCCACCGAATACAAATGCTGTGGTTAAATAAAAATTGTATTGTATTGTATAAAAAAAACCAATATGTATTACATGGAATAAAAAACATGAACATGAAGGGCCTCAATTAAAATAAAGCCATTCCATTTACTCATTTTAATAGCAGTTTGGCGCTCGGTGATATTTGGAAGTTGACTTTTCAGTCATCTTAAGGCTTATTTACACAGTCCCCAGAGTGCTGGGAGGAAATCGGTACTCATAATAAGTCCTGTTGTTTATTTTCCTCCATCCACAAGGAGCTTACTGAGGAGAGGTTATCATGAGGCAAAGGCAGGTAGTGAATAGCTATTTTCTTGTAAAATAAAAAAATAAATAAAATAAAAACACTGGATACAGGCTTTGTTGAGCGGGGCTTAGTGATAGGAGCAGAAATGAGCCTGTAGCAAGGGTGGCATTTTCCACAGAGGCTTATGAGATGTCTATATGTCTACAAATGCGGTTTGACTGCGTGAATTGAGCAGGGGAGTCTCACACCCGCCGGCACATTGAAAGCCAATCTCAACATGGAGTCACTCTTCAAAGACATCACGCACTCTCCCTTTCTTCCTTCTACAGCATGCCGGCCTTTCTTTAAAAAAAAATTTATTTATTGTTTTCTTGCCTCCTACTCTCTTAAAGCCTTCTCATTCGATGCACCATCTATATGGTGGATCTATGGCATGTCTAAGCTGCTCGTCTCGCTGAACTGTTGCTCCGCATGGCACCCATGACAGGAACGGACCACCACGGCTTCATCTCTGCACCTAGTAGGAGTGGATTTATCCTTGCTTCCCCAGCTCAGAGAAACACGGCGCTCCTCAGCCCGTGTTAGGTTGCCAACCCCTGATTATAGAATTTCCCATAGATCCTTTGCCATCTGCTAGATTATAGATATCCCCCCCACCCCACCCCTTCTCTTCCAGACCGTGTGAGCCCTAGGGGAGGCTCAACGGTATGAAGGGAGGTGAAGGAGCGCCTCAGGCTCGCCCTGGCATCAGGATGAGATTACGTTTTCTATTTCTGCTTCTTCGGCAGGAGCCATGATGAATATGAAGACTTGTTGACATTTAATAGCGGGCGGCTACCTACGAACACAAATTATAACAAATCAATCGCCACGGGAGCCCATGTGACAAATAAGCTGCCATATCCTCGAGATCATTCCACTTCATCACCTGTCAATTCACACTCAACTCAATTTAGTCCATTGCAAATCCATCTTATTATGAAAGGGAACCATTTCTAAGGGTAAACACTTCTGGAGTGTTAAACTGAATGTTTCTTTTGTTGTTGTTGTTGTTGTTGTTGTTTTACCCAGTTGGTCCAAAGTGATTTGTATTTTCAAAAAACAATTGCACAAAAATTAGATAAAGGAATAATTTCTAAGTCGACATTCTGCGGTTACATCTGTCTACCCGGCTTCACATTATTCCACTAACTAAAGCAGTGCTCCATGGGGACTAAACAGTGTGTTACAAATGAGTAAACACAATACGCTTCCCTACCTCATTCGTTTAGAGTTGCTTTTCCTGCGAACTGCAGCAGAAATATTTCCTTTAAGAAAACAATCACAAAGCTCTCACAAACAACAAAAACAGGAAAGGGTATTTCCCAGATCAACAGCTACACCGCTAAGCTAGAAGAGAGAAAGAAAATGCCCTTCTGTTTGATACTGTAAAAGACTCAATCTGCATCTTCTAAAGGCTATAAACATCATATAGTTTGTGAGTGATTAATTAATACATTAATATAAACTATTTTAATAATTCATACAGTTATCATCATGTCAGAACTCTCTGCCTTAAAGCATGATGAAAACATGTAACCTTTCCTATCATGTATATCTGCAAGGGTGTAATATTATTCTGTTTGCTAATGTTAGGCCACATTCCTATTGTGACACTCCTTTCTGATCCTCTGTATTGTGTGTGTGTGTGTGTACTTTGATATTTCTCTTTTACAAGAAGACTTGTGTTGTTTGTTTTTGGCCTGTGGTGTTTGGGAATTGATCAGATACTCTGTCCACTATAAATAGTTCTTTCGACATGACGATATCCTTCTCAACCCGCAGTGTGTATCTGTGTGTGTTTCATAGATTCACAATCGGATGGACAATCTTGGATGTTTTACAGGAAGCAGCCTGGTCATAATAAAAGGGAAGGTGTGTGTGTGTGTGTGTGTGTGTGTGTGTGACTGTAATAGTGTGTGGGTGGGGGGCTTTGACTATCACATTGCATTTCCAAAGGACAATTTAGCCATAGGAACTAATGAAACTCAAATGGCTGCAGTTATATGGGATGTTATTCTAATTCAAATGCCTGGACTAAAAGACATTCACTCTTTTCGTTCAAAAGGCTCCTCATATCCACCTGGCCTCACCTGGGATGAAAAATAAATAGTCGTCATGATGCAAGATAATAGCATTATGTACAAACCTGTTCAGGTTCACTAGCTTTCAGATAAATGGATGTGACACACGCAGGTTATTCAAGTAGAGTCTTTGATTTCTTACTGAAAAACAGCGGTTTAATATTTTTGTGGAAAATGATGTGAAACTTAATATTATTATGGTCAATGTAATGCAATCCTGCTGAATGAGCAAAGGTAAGCATTTATTTCCGACCCCAAACTTTTGAACAGTTGTTTAAAAGTAATCATGAATATTATAAATTATAAATATATAAAAAGTAACGATATAAATTAATTTTCAAACAATAATATAGGTTTTGCTTTTCATTTAAATCCTTAAACAGCACTGTTTGTAACATCTAGCATTTTTAATGGTGCTAAATTTGCTCATTCTTCAAATTAGAGGTTTGCTCATCATTGACAGAAAGAAAGATAGATGCATAACGACTCTAGCTGCACTGTTAAACATGAAGAGAGGGAGTGCTTCACCTGTTATATTCACAGCTCAAGATGAGCACCATTGAGTCATTTTACACCTTAGCCATGCATCTTTGTGTTCCTCTGTCCCACACAGACACACTCCCTAATACACACAGAGACTGATTCGGCAGGCACGAGTAGAGATGAGCGATGTGAACACCTTTACATCAGTGTAATATCCAGCACTGGGCTCCAGCAGGGAGTGCCGACTCATCCATTCTGGATGCTGCTTTTGTTACGAGTGTAAATCATACACCCGCCTGACACTTTGATCCAAAATAATGACATAGTATCTCAGAGTATGTTCTCCCAAATATCTGTCAGCGTACTGAGATGTCTAACAGACCGTCCCACCCTCCTCTCATGCTTTCAGCCCATTCGCCTTCCCCGCTGAAATCATGGCACCTCTCTTCACAATGACAAGGCACAAAGGCATCTTACCAGGCTTTTTATTTTTTCTGTGGATGAAAATTTGCATCAACTCATTACAGACTCTTAGTCTCCTCGGATACACACCCTGTCTGTCTCTGCCTCAAATGCACTTTCTCTCTCTCAGTCTGTGTTTTCATCTCTCTCTTCTCTCCTCTCTGAGATGGATTGAACCAGCCTCCTTATTGACATCTCCTTATTGACATTCCTAACAGACAAGAACGTGTGCTTGAAATGTGATGCAATGTGCAAACAGGAAGCAGTGCAGTAGGATGCAGGTGGAACTTCATTATCTTTTACTAATCCTTCCAACCTTCCCCATTTATTAAAAAAAAAACTCTGTTTACCGCATATTTGGCTTCAGATCCCAGGCTCCAGAGCTGCGGTGTGGCAATCTCAGTGTGGAATGATACAGACTCAAGCCTATCTAAAAATCTAACTGTGGTTCATAAGGTTTTTTCAAATATCGTTCACTGATCCAATGTTGTTAATTTAAAATGCTTTTGAAAGACTTAGTCCTCATCCATATTTTGTGTTCTACAGATTAAAAAAGAATAAATGGCATAAATGCTGACAGAATTTAAATGGTGAACTTTTCTAAATGTTTTTTTGTTGTATATAATTAAATGTTATAAAAGTTAATAAGTTAACACAATAAGTTAATTCCCTTTTTTTTAACGAAGAATGTCATTTTTTCATTATTTACCAAAATCTGAAACCTGAAAGAACATTGAAAAGGTGACTTTATATGAATATAAAGTTAATACTAGTCTTTTTTTTTTACATTTAAAGAAGCTGCTCTTCTAATACGTAGCTAATTTATATTTATCTAAATGTAAATTAATTTGTATTTCTATCATTACTCAACATTAATAAGAGCTATGTTTGTTTCCACCTTACTATGCACTGCTGGATGACAGACGTAGTAGTGGCTGGATGGTCCCGTGTTGCCCTAATGGACAGATGGGCGGATAAAAACTCCACTGTAATCATAACAAGCTTGACCCAATCAGCACAATTCATGATGCAATACTGTAAGAGTAGTTAGCGTTCAGATTAAGCCACATCGCATACATCTGCTCCTAATATTTGAAATGGCCTTTGTCAGCAGCTGTCAGCATTGATGTTTTGCCTCGGCACACATCAGTGGCTCATCTATAGACCGTTGAGCAGATGTTAATCAGGGTGCTGACAGTTTGCTATCACCACTCCACAACAACGTCCCCTCACACCCTTGCTCTGTGCGTTACACGAGGGATTGCAGACAGATATGGGGCTAATTAAAGAATTAATTTCTTCTGATTTTCAATTAGCAATTTGCTTTAAAACCTCCTCCCCACTGCACCGCTACACTTATTTAACACCCTTTCCTACATCCTTTAACATTGTACAAACTAATAAACCCACATAAGCAGGAACACACTTCACATGCAAGCTGACAGGCTCACACCCTTGTTTTACATTCCCACATCCTGGGCCCGACCACATGTGTGCACATACACACTCCTAAGTGGGCCAGTGGGGGGTGGTGGTGGGGGGTGCTCTGCTCCGGCTCCCAGAGAGAGTGCAGCATTTTGTGGTCTTGCTGTGACGAGGAGGGCCAGATGCTGCGGGCTCGACCCCATGCCACCACAGCAGCTGAAACACACCAGGATTATCTGCGTGGACTTTCTTTAATTTAATTTGTATTAGACCGTCTTTAGGGCCCAAAAAGGTTTGGGGGGAGGTTGGTGAGGGAAAAACAAAACAAAACAAAAACAACAGCATACGGCCTAGTGCATCACCCACCACAGTGCTACCACCTATTGTCACAATGACTTCTCTGAAATAAAGAGCTGAAATCATTTGGCTTGCGCTGTAAACAAAGCATGGTAATAGTCTCTTATCAAAGCCGTCTAGGTGCATGTGGGTGTGCATTCATGTATTTTTCCTCATGCACAGTGGTTTTCGAAGCACGACATATCTTATGCTTGACTGTGTCTGTTCAGATTCAGATTGTGTGACTTTGTCTTTGTGTCAGAGCAGTGGTGAATCATTTAATTCATCTCCTGTTTTTCGGCTCCTCCTGATTAGCAGCCAATTCCATTTCTTGCAGACTGATAAAAAAATGAGATATCCTATTGAGCTGGACTCTTTTTATTTATTCAGAGCTCCAACTGTGGCCTTTCCATTTAATCTACAATATGCTTTTCAAAAGCAAAGTGATGAAATCCATCTGCAGTTGAACAATTTAAGCTTCAAAACCAACCACTTGACTGAGATTCAAGCTAAGCTTGGGCGAAAATGTTTCCCCTCCGTATGCGCAGTGTGACTTTATCTCTAATTTAGTGCTTTAATGCCACTCCCCACAGAAAGATGACAAGTCGTAGCCATTTTGCATGAGGAGCTGCAGGATTCTCTTTGTGTTTTTGTTCAGGTGGCAGACTTGTTGATGAAGCTATTGTGCGCTAAAAAAGCATAGCATAGCCACACACATGAGCACACACAGCAGTTGCTATGAAAAAAATTTGAATAACATTAGTGCAGCATAGACAGATCAAGAGTGTGAACATCTATAAAAAGATAGTACTGCTGGAGAGTGTCAAAGTGGAAAAGAGTTAATCTTCCTCTGTTTTGATGGCAAGTGAAATAATTGGGCTCTCTTACACTCATTAGATGAGAATAATGCCAACCTAAGAGTTCTCCAACAGCTCCAATTTTGCACAGTTCGAGCTTTGAAAAATAGCACTTCCCCTGATTAGCAGAAACAGAGGAGATCTGACACCTGGGGTCCCAGGCTGTAGGTTAATAAGCAATTTAAGACATTTTTTTTTCAAATCGAGTCTTTAAAATGAGGTTGTAACATCTACACTGGGAATTTGATGGAGATTTTAGTAGCTTGCACTCAGGTAATTATTTACACAAAGTAAGTTTTTTCAGTCTTTCGCTGTATTTCAAATTCCTTCTCTCATTTGAAAACTCTCCACATATCCCTTCCAATTTTGTCGATATAAATGCCAACAAACTCATTTTTACTTTTTAATTAGTAAAATCCTTGTTATTCTCTCTAATGTTCTCATTATAATTATCGCAATCAACTGTCTACCTTTATAGTTCCCATAATGCGAGTGTGGCTTGACAAACCTGCCAAGACTGCAAACAGTGCCTCAGATAAATGCGACATAATTACTGTCCTAGTTAACAGGCCCGCTTTAATAGAGATCATTAGTTACACTCGAGCCGAGGTCAGCCTAAACAATACAGCGAGACAATCGGGAATGAAGAGAGAGAGAGAACATTTATTTCTCCTTTTGTTTTTTCGAAACCAATACGTAGTGATTTCTGACCAAATGGATTTCTCTAATATTGTTAGGTTCGCTCATGAAGACCTGAACAGACCTCCGCAGTTGGATTTTTCATTAATTAACACCCAGAAAGCATTTCATTTAAGGTGAATTCAGACAGAAAAAAATCAAATGACAACCCTCTCTCAGTGGAGAACAGATGCTCTCAGGAGCATGCAGTTAACAGGAGGTTAAAAAGGTGCCCAGTTGTAAACAAGAATCTACACACATGCACCTCTATTTTTGCATTGCTCCCTGAGTGATTGTCTCCCCACTGGATACTCGCTTTCTAGACCAAAAAAGGTTTCTCTCTCTGCCTCTGCCCCTGTGGAGTCCTATTTCTCTCGTTCTTCAACCCCGTGAGACACATGGCAGCCTCTCGCTTTCATGCAATTTCAAACAACACAAATCATGACGTGCTGGATTAGTGCTTGTTCCCCTAGCAGCCCTGACAGTGAGACAGCCGAAAGCAAAACAGAAAAAAGTAACACTTCATTAACAGCGCTTTAAACAAACAGGCTCAATTTGGATGTGTTCGCGTTTCGCTTTGTGACTCGATGCAAAAAAAAAAAAAAAGAAAAGATAAATAATTCACGTGCTGACAACTGCAGCCTTTGTTCACCAACTCCCTTCCAGATCTAAGAGTTATCCACTTTACAAATGTTTGTTTTGCAGCGTTACATCAAGCGAGTAAATAAAACTTCCAGCCATCTCGCCATCACTCCAACTGAGAATTGTATTCAAAGTGAAAACTGAAACGGTGTACTTATGCATTCCTGTCAATCCACTTGTCAAACCAATCCCTGGAATAAAATTAATATACAATAAATAAATAAAAATGTGTATCAAAAAACAGCTGTGTCTTGAATTACGAAAAAGGATGATTTCACAAAACCTCTGTATTTCAAAACACACCTTTCAGGGTTTTCTTTTTTCTTTTTGGTCCATAAAATAGAAGCCAATGGGTCCAGTCAGTGGCTTTGATTGTAGGGACAAAAACATTTGTAACACCATCCATTTTTTTTTGGTCACTTCCTAAAACACGACGTGGTACAACACGACATAGTGCTGTGCTTCTCGTCCGGTGTGCGATCGCTTTAAGATACTACAGTATACTAGTATGGTATTATTCAATTTTACAGCATTTTGGTCAAAAGTTTTTGTCTTGAAATCTGCTAAAAGTGTGACAGATTTCTGTGTTTCAGATTAGAAAGAAAGTCATAAAGCTTTGGAACAACATAAACTTAAACTAATCTAAAAATGGTTGGCCCTTTAAGAATTAGATATAGTCAAATGTTAATGTCTAAATCGTAACACAGAGACTGATTTGTAAGAGGCTATAGATATACTTATGTGACCCATGGAAAACAGATTTATATTTAGAGGAAATTTAGAGAATGTTGTTAAACCAAAAACAGCATTAAGCTTCCAAACACACTGCGTTTTCCCGCCTTAGGAATTAATAGCATGCTATTGCTTGTTTTACTCACTTGCTCAAATATTGCATTTCTGCTCTCATATCTATGTATTCTAGGTGACACATAATCGCTAATAAATGGCCACATTATCAGACTGGATCCAGTTTCTTATATACATATATATATTCTTTTTTTTGGAAGTCACTAGGAAGTGTTGAGGGAAGCACTGATAAGCACCTCTTATCCTTTTAAGACTGCCCCTCAATCCGACAGAGGGGAAACTGCAGCTTTAAGAGATTTAGTCTGGATTATTGCTAGTCTTCCAAATTAAACCAAAAGTCAGCTTTCTGCGGCTGCTCATGCAAGCTACAGCCCACCACAGCACTGCGACTGGAGTGTTATAATTAGAAACACTCCCTGTCTCTCTTTCTTTCCCTACCCAGCCCAGTAAGCATCACCCAGGTAACATCCCTCTACTAACTCTGCGCGATTGCCTGCCCACGGTCTCCATCCTTGCAGCCTGGTCATTCTAGCAGCTAAACCACTGGAGTCCTCTGAACCAGGGTGAGTTGTCTCGCGCACAACAAGGTCAAATCTGGTCTTAAGCCTGTCGAGCAATCATTATTAAGACACGAACAGACGAAAGATATTCCTGTGAGTCTCTGTGTATCTGTCAGCCGTGCATTTGCATGCCTATAAAACATAAGCAGGAGGTCGCACAGGGCCATCGATGGCAGGAAGGGCTCACAAGTACATGTGTTCTATCTAATGGCGAGCAATGTTTTGAAGTAACTAAATCAGCAGAGGCCATTAAATATGAAAATACCATAAAGCAAACACTGTCAGCGAGAGCCCCAAGCTACATTGTCAAGCTACCTCTCTTGCACCTTCGTATTTCAGGACACGACATATAAATAGACCACAATAACAATTAATCACGCTCTTTGGGGAGAAGCTAAGAACCCCTGAGAGAAAACTGTCTCTCTCCATTTGTTATATGAAACACCCAAGACATAATAAACAAGAGATGAACAGAGAATAACACACCTCCGCGCACCACCCCCTCCAGCAATATTTGTGACAGATCAACTTGTGCGTTCAGCGGCGTGTTTTTGTCGCTATAACGGGCTTTGTCGGTTTGCTTTAGGCTAATGATGTCTCAAAAGTTTGGCCGACCGAGCGCACATCTTTGGAGTGACCTGCACCCCAAAGGACAAATTAATTCCTTATCATTACAGTCGCGAAGTAAGACTCCTTAACCCCATGTGATTCCAGTCTCTTGTTCGCTCACATTCTTCATCGGTCTCCCTTTCAGAGCAGCTGTCTTGTCAGAATGTGGTTAGAGAGGCTAGAGCCCCTGCTGGGAGCACAGTGCCCAGAAACAGAGCAGCAAATCAGAACACACCGATCTCATTCATTAACTTTGGCTCTCTGGCTGCAGGATATCAAATGCTGGACGTGACGAGAGAGTCAACGCAAACTTCCATTGTGTCTTGCAGAGTGGTCTCCCGAAAAAAGGGCGGCTTAAAATCGTTTTTGCCTTTTCTGCTGCATTATAGACTTTCAATTTCAGGGGCTTTTCACTAGCTGATGTTTATTTTGGTCTGTCGGGTTTTCAAGCGCTTTTGGCTCAGCATGTCTCAAGCTTTCAGGTAAAACGAAAAAAAAAAAAAAAACATCAAGAAGCAACAAATCGGTGAAGTAGGCCTACTGGAATCCCATTTATGCACAAGGCTGGAGCAATCAAAATGCAAAACAGGATCAAACCTGCCCAACCCTTTGAAAAAAGCAAACAAACTTGAGAAATATTCGCATTGTATCTTGCAAATAACATCAACATATTTCTCAAAGAACTTGAACTTTGTTACCAAGATTCTTGTTGGCTCGTGTCTTTCATTTACTCTCTCTCTCACTTGTTGTTCCAAACCAGAACAAATTTCTTTCTTTGAAGAAAAGAGGCCATGCAAGTTTGGAACGACATGAGGGTGAGTAAATGACCGAATTTTCCTTTTCAGAAGAACTGTCCCTTTAAGAAAAACAAAGAACAGTCAGAAATGGGAGGGAGGAGGAAGGGGGACACTGGGGTCTTTGAAAGAAAGTCGAGGTGGAATGGACGATAGCGATGATTGGAGTGGCTAAGGCCCCTGAAGGATGAACATGGCCATAGCCCATTAGGAAAGACGTGAGCGGGTGCTACAGCTCATTACATGCTCTGCCTCCTGTTCTATGGCTGAACAATGCACAATTATGTTGGCCTGCTGTTTTCTCAGCGCTACAGCTCTACAGCGGCCTGCCTGCCAACACTCGCGCTGTTCATTAAGCCACCTCACCACACACTCAGCACACCCTGCCTACCTAGACAAATAACCCAGTTGCCAATAGACCCACAAAGGGGCTGGTTATTCTTGCTCTTGGAAAACCAGTGAATGCAGAAATTAATCTCAGCAGATATATGATGCAATTTCTCGTTCGCTTTCTCTCAAGAAAGACCTTTTTTTCCATGAATACAAGAAAAGCAGAGGCAAGTAATGAAGAGAGTTTTTGATATGTAATTGACTCAATACATCAGAAGTTTGTATTAGATGCTGAAAAGTGAGGCAAGCGCAGATCAATACATAAGCAATTACATGTTCAGATATTAATCTGTGAAAATAAAGGAGCAAAAACCAACCAAAGAGGCAATATCACACATTCTAACCAGCTGCACAAGGCTTTTGTAATATAAAACTTTGGAGATAAAAGAGCTAGGCGCTGTTAGCCTAAACTTTCTCCTTTTTTTCTATCTATCTTTCATATATACAATTTATGATAATGCATGCAGTCCCTGGCACTAAAAGAGCAATTTGAAGTGAAAAGAAAAGTAGACAAACAAACACTGTTTGGCCACTTCAAAAGGTCAATGTGTTCGTCTGAGGTTTTAGCTTGGAATACAATACTGTATTTATAATGGCTATTCTTATGTTTTGTTGTCATAATGCCACAGGAACTTCCTTTACCTCCTGAATGCTTTTTGTATCCTTTACTATCGGCACTGGGGAACATCCTGTTAACGTCCAGAGTAACTGGCCATCAACTGACAGTATTGAACATGTTCTAAAAAAGCACTTTCCACCTCTGTATTTGAGCATATTTATAGCCTCCCACTTTAAAATGATTCAGTCACCATAGTTTATACTGTATTGCAAATTACCGAACGTGAAAACAACAGAGAGTTAAGTAGATATTCAGTTTCCCTAAAAGGTCTATCCATGTGCAGATCCCCTGATAGTTTAATTGGCAAGCAGGTATAAAAATATTTGGAAGGACATCTGCTCTCACAAATTTGATAGTTTGCACAAACACATACAACCCACCAGTTTGAATTGCACCCACTTGGATTTTCTTGTATTTCTTCAGTGTTCTTTATTTGCTTATGTCAGTAGACATCCACATACAACTTTCTACATGGTTTGTTACAGTTTATCACATTTCACATGTAACTCTGAATATTCCACATTGTCTGGTGGTTAAAATAAGCAATTGATGGTGCGCCTTGTCCATTATCGTCTCTTTATAATTGAACAAATACAATGGTATTCTGATAAACCATGTAGAAAGTTGTCTGTTCGTCATTCCCTGTGGCAATGCCTTGTGTTAGAGAATGTAGGCCGACCTTTCCCATCCTATTAATTTAACCACAGGCATTTCAGTGCTGGCAACTAAATCTGTGTTAATGAGAGATGAGGCTAAGAGAGAGAGAAAATTATTTATAAAGTTATTTTCCTCTCTTGTGGGTCTCAACTGTATCTGGCCAGCTTCTTTTCCATCAGAAGTCCTTTTTCACAGGTTCCATCTCGTTGCCCTGATCTTAGCGATATCACACATTATTTGTTACTTCGCAAGAGTTTTTTTTTTTGTTTTTGTTTTTTTTACCTGCAAAGATAATTTTAAAATTCCAAACATGAATGTGTTCAGATCTTAATATATCTCATAACCATTCAATAGTGCACCAGTATATACAAAAACAAGAAACACTAGTTAATGAAAAAAGAAAATCCAATTTGACTTGCATTTTTGTTTCCAGTTTATGTCACTGTCAGAAATGCTTTCTTATTAAGTCTCTCTCTCTCTCTTTGTGTGTGTGTGTGTTTGTACTAACTGGGAGATATTACATTGTCAGCTTTTGTCCTAAATGTTTGAGAGCGGACATTAAATGAAAGCTGGCCGTTCTGACGTGCTTATGTCAGCTCATGACTGGAGTCACAAAGACAGCATTAGGGGTTTTTCTCATTCCAGATGAGGCTATGAACGTCTCATCTGCAGCCTACAGCAAAACAGTTTAAAGAGAATGAGTTTGCTTGGCTATATTGCTCTAATAATGTCTCACTTGAACATCAGAGTTCAGCAAACGGTTAAACATTTGTACTATAATGGAACAGTGGCCCTTTTATTAAATCCGGAAATGTTCCTTTTGGCATTGGACTCTTGAAGGCAGAATGCCAACAGAGTCTGCGGCTTACAAATATAACCTTCTTTGAAAACTCCCATCTTCATCTGCCAGAATCCAATCAGAAAGCATCTCAAGGTACTTGAGATAAGGCGTATCTCTCACTTCCTTATCCTTTTTCTTCCTGCTGTATCTCTAGTACTGTCTGTTTTGCTCTTCGGCACATAACATAAAAGAAAGACAGGAAAGCTCAAGTTGATAAAAATATTTCAAGTTTAGGTGTAGTTGGCAGTCTGTGTTTTATTTCTGCACTTTTTTTCTTTTCTTTCTCTCTGTTTATTAATTCCAAACCTAATTGAAAAGGGCTTAATACAAGTTCTTCATCAGAGCAGCCCAGTTCAGTGAAGCTTTTCTGAAAGCCCTTCAGGGAGGAAACATGCTGAGTCCTTTACCTTATCATGTATGGGATTTAGAATGATTAATTGGCTTAGTCTGACGAAAGTCAGAAAAAAACAACAACAACAACAACAACAGCAGCTCAGTTAAGTCAAAACATTTTCAAAACCATGACCTGAAAGGTGAACATTTTGGGTAACACTTTCTATGAAGCCTGTATTTATAATACATTATAAGGGTTTTCTTAAAGCATTATAATGAATGTGTAATGCATTATAAAAAACCTTCATCAAATCATCTCATGAATATTCATAAGAACAGTTGTAATTTATTATAATATTTACTTATTTGTGGTTATAGCATTTAAAGGAACACTCCACCGTTTTTTGAAATAGGGCTTATTCACATTATTTCCTACATTTAGATAGGTGGGCAAATGCATTTTTGTATCAGTGCATGCATTGTTTTAGTTTGACTGGGTCGGCGTTAGCTTAGCTTAGCACAATGAATGGAATCCTTTGTTGCCAGCTAGCATGGCCTGAGTAAAAGTGATCAAAAAAAAACAAAAAAAACACCTAATTACTTCTTGTGGCCTGCGTATTCACAACGAGTACAAATAGCGATCCAGATTAACACTAGGCGATTTCCTAGGCAGATATTGACCTGGGACAATATTATGGGGAAGCACAGGCGAAGCACTGCTGCTTAGGCGAAGCACTGCTACTTCGGCGCAGAGAATCACGCAACACATGAAATCCCACGACTTCCGTCAACATACCGGCGTGAATAGTAGCTGCCTGGCTATTTTCCTTACAGTACACGAATGGCGATGAACATGGCTGATTTTGAGAGAGACGAAGAGGGTGACTTCTCAGACAGTCAAGAACCAGAACCATACCTATTTGAACCAGAGTTTACAGAAGATGAGCTGCGTGCTTTGGAAATAGAACGACAGGAGGAGGAGGTTGAGATCGCTCAACAGCCTGAGGACGTGAGGATGAGAGCCAACATGAACTGGTGGTGTGAATGTGGGGGAATATGCCAATCTATGCCGACGGAAATAGAGTGTCTGTGCTTAAGAGAGTGGGACATGTTTTTGCCATTCATGACCAGGCTCAACACGTCAGATCAAGATGAGCGTGCCCGAAGTTGTGTCACATCTACAGAGGATTTCACGGCGCTGATCCATTCTGCAGTACTCGATTTTTTTTTCCGGTGTGACAAAGTGAACTGGAAAAAACGCCCCACGCCGAATGGACCAAATGGACAGCTGTCCACAGAGTAAGTGATTATTTTAATCATGACGCATGTATAGATCGACCCATATTATACCTGTATTCACATAGAGTTGATGTTTTCATGTGTTGCGTGATTCTCTGCGCCGAAGTAGCAGTGCTTCGCCTGTGCTTCCCCATAATATAGTCCCAAGTCAATATCTGCCTAGGAAATCGGCTAGTGTTAATCTGGATCGCTATTTGTACTCGTTGTGAATACGCAGGCCACAAGAAGTAATTAGGTGTTTTTTTTTTGTTTTTTTTATCACTTTTACTCCGGCCATGCTAGCTGGCAACAAAGGATTCCATTCATTGTGCTAAGCTAAGCTAACGCCGACCCAGTCAAACTAAAACAATGCATGCACTGACACAAAAATGCATTTGCCCACCTATCTAAATGTAGGAAATAATGTGAATAAGCCCTATTTCAAAAAACGGTGGAGTGTTCCTTTAAGAGTATGATGATTTATAACACAATGAACATGTTGCATCCACTTATATATTTCTCATAGTTATAATGTATTATAAGTCTCACATCTGGCCATTTTTCTGATGCTACTTTACTAAGAGTGGTCAAAGACCACTAATAAGTAGTAGTAATAATAATCTTATTATTATTATTAATAATGACAAAAAAAATGTTTTTCTCAAACAGCCATAAGATCAGATAACAAATCATATGAATGTGTAATATGAAATATCAGCTTTTAATTATTTTTATTGTAATATCAGTTTGATTATTTTGATGGTACCCTTTAGAAAGCAACTACATATCAACTAGCGGTCAGTCGAGTATTAGTATGCCTGCTACTGTAATTATATGCTAATACTTTATTTTGATGTTCAACCAACAGATAAACTGACTACAAGTGTAAACTTATTCTACCATACTAGATTCTACCAATCTTGAGCATACTAATACTCTAATACTAATACTAATTTGGCATTTAGTTGCAAAGTTGCTTATAGTCGATTGATTAAGAGACCATCAAAATAAAATGTAACCATATAAAACATTGCATTAATTAATATTAGCCCCAGATTTAATATGATATTCATTGTGTGTTATAAATAATCATACTCTTAAACTTATAACCACAAATACGTAAGTATTATGATGTATTGTAATTATTATGATTATTCATGAGTTGATATAACATATTATATGTTTTTTTTTTTTTTTTTTTTTTTATATAATGCATTATGCATTCATTATAGTGCCTTAAGAATACCCTTATAATATATTATAAATACGGGCTTTATATAAAGTGTTTCCACATTGTGCTACAAAACAACTGAATGAGAAGAAATTAAACATGAAAAATAAATAAATAAACACACACACACACACACACACACACACACACGCACATATATATACACATACACATTTGGTTACTGCAATTAGTGATATGCAATCAACAGACAATGGGGAAAAAAAATCTCCAACAAAGGTTTAACTAAAACATTAATAAAGGTCGAATGTATTCAACAGCCACTCTTTCAGAAGATGGAGTCCAAACATTAGCCAAAATCCTAAGTAGCTGAAATGACTGGCAGCAGATGAAGCAAAGGTATATTATGTTCATGTGGCATGACATTGCTTTGTATATTAAAATGACATGAAAATGTGTCTTGTGCAAAGAAGCCTTATCGTGAAGCTTTAAGTGCATGATGAATACTACAGATTAGTTTGACACCCTGGAGAATAGGGCTAACATTATATCAACACAGAGCTTTGCTTCATTACAATGAAAAGACAACTCTTATGTTAAATTGTCTATATCACTGTGGTACATATGAAATGAATCTAAAATATACAGATCTTTATTGACAGGCTGATCTTGAATATTATACTGTATCTGAGTACCATATGCTAGCAGTGGGTTTTATAAGCTAATTTATTTGGTAACAGAATGCTAGCATCTGGAGGAGCGGTGCTTAAATTATTGTTTCAAAACTGAAGAGAAAATACAAATAGTAGTAGTCTCCTTAAAACATTCATCATTTATGGGGAGCCACAGTGCATAACATAGCAGGAGACTTTCTCCAAGCACTAATGAAAAGCAGATCAATACTTGGTAGAATTTTAGTTTATTATCAATGTCACAGGTGGAGCGAAGCTTCATTTTAGTTTAAGCAGGCTGTCATGTCTGCTTATGCTGCAAGAATCGCTTCAGATCTTGTATAATCGGCTAGAGAGCCACATCTCTATTACGGCCTGGACCTTATTTTGGAGACAATCAGAGACCGGTTAACCACACGGCTTTCATAAAACAGTGCATCCGAATCCCTTAAGAGACTGACACCACAGAACCATCTCCAGAGAGTCAGTATCACAAACACAGAGCTTACCTGGAGCCTTGAAATATGAACTACTGTTAACGCTTTATATCTTTTACTTTATTGTTTATACATTAGCATTTATAAATATTTTTATTCGTTCTTTGCTATGCATCTTTCATCCTCTATCCTGCATGTTTTGTAGCACATTAGCATTAATAAATGACATAACATTAGCATTAATAAATGACATAACATTAGCATTAATAAGCTACATAATCTCTGAAACATTTTAAATCCATTAGTCGAGTATTGGAGAATGAGTCAATTAATTGTAAATGTTTTTAATGTTGCAAATTATGTGTTGATCTTATGTGCGTAGGTTTTGTGCATATGTGAGCGTGTCAACTATTTTGTAGCACATCTGCAACAAAAAAAAACAAACAAAAAAAAAAATTAAAGTATATTTTTCCCCCTAAACTATTCAATTTAGATATTTTACCAGGTTTATTTATTTATTATTAGTCTGTCTTTATTTTTTTGCAAATCCCTTTAGATAAAAATGTCTTGGACAATAGTGTGTCTGGTTCACTGGTGGTTGTAGATTAAAGGTGTATCTTCCACTGCTGTTGTGCTGGGCTCTGTGTGTTCACACAAAATCAAACGATGTGCTTTTCAAAAGCATGTTATCAGTAGGATAAAATGTGGTGCATCTCCTTTCTAGATTGTCAGATTTGTTTCATTATCAATAAGCCATCAGTGTGGAATTTTAATCAAAACTCTGCAACATTTCTTGTCCTTCAGGAAAAATTGGCATTGCACTCTTCCAAACAAACATTTTCTGAGTAAAAGCTCCAACTGGGACTGCGAAGTAAACAAACATCCACATCTCAAAATCATGTCTGAATCACAAAACGCTGGAAAACAGCCCACAGGCCTTGATATTTCAGGGCAGGGAGATGCACAGTTAATCACTACTGTGTACCAAACAGTTTGTCCTTAGCAGACCTCTGGGAAACCCTGACTTGTTAAGTCAAACGCTTCCAAGCCCAGACTTGTAATCCGTGACAGAGCTATTATCGGTCATTTAACAGCTGCAATGTTTGATTGTGCCCTACATAAATGGTTGCGTAATTACACTGACAACATTCTTCATATACAGCATGTTGAATGGCGAGTCACTTTATATTGTAAATGTCACACCGAAGGGGAATGGAATATGACTGTAGTCAGCCCATCTTTGGCCTCTGGTGGAGAAATATGCAGAAATGTGGTCAGAGATGTTTTTCAGTGTCAGGTACAATGTCACACATGACGAAACCAGCATACAAATAAACCCACACCTTTATCAGGCCAATCACTGACCTATACGATATTGGAAAATGTGCTGGGCCCAGACATCTGACATTAGGATGCATATATACACCGCCTCACTATCTCTCTCCCTCTTCTAATGCTGCAGTGAAACAACAAAGCTTTGCATTAGAGTTCACTGTACTACCGCACAGGCGTATTCAACCCACGCCACCACCCTCCCTTAATTCTTTGTCTATTCATCAGATGAGGAAAATAGATGTTCTTTAATCCTGCTGCTTAGGTAGTTTTATTAAAGGATTACGCTACCATGCCTAGCTACTACATTTGATGTTACACACCGTAATTTCTTTGTCTAGCCTGTGTGCCGCTTTAAGTCTTATGCTAACCTCTGTGTAGTCTGACCTTATTGTTGATTTTTTTTTTCTTTCTGAATATTTCTCCATGAACTAGTTGGATTTTAAATATCTCCAATACGACTTTGAGCATCTGGTGGATCGATATTTTAGTGCTATATTAACATATATTTCATTGATTTCCACAGGCTTTACTAACAACGAAGAGTGCAAGACCAGCCAATCAAATTACATCTGATTTAGCCAGCGGTGAAACTCATCATGTGTGCTCAGACAGTTTGTGTACCACCTGACGATTCAAACAGCCATACCACTATAACGGATACTACAAGCTGACACTACAATACAGCTGAGTGCATCAAAAGCCATTGCATGCCACCCACGGAGATTGAGAACTTAGGTGAGAATCGTTGTTTAAGCAATGATTATTCCTAATGGTTGCACCTGAAATGACATGCAGCTCTGCCGATTAGCCAGGTCAGTGCATTTGGCAGATGTTCAGGCTACAGCTTTTTTCCTCAGCACGGAAAAGAGAAGCAGAAACAGAGGTGGCCAAATAATCCACTTTGGCAACGGTCCAGTGACAGCTTGCTCAATTTTTTTTTTTTATATAGCTATACCTAGGTTTCCAACACCAACAAATAATGTATGATAAGAGAGCACCATTGAAGGCTTAGTCAAAAGAAACCATATTTCCAATTTCCTATCTTGCAAAAAAAAAAAAAAAAAAAAACAACCACAAAGTACCCAAACTCCAGTAAAAGTAACCGCTAGCTATCTGTAAGCAGATTTAATGCTTCTGACTGAGTTGAGTTAGTGGCCCTGCAGCGGATCTCCCCCGACCCCACCCTCCCTTGCCGCTGGTAGCCGTGGCAGGCTGAAGGATGGAGCAGACTGGAGCAAATCTCACCTCAGGCAGCGGCATGCCGTTGATGATGAGGTCAGGCTGCTGAGGGCCCTGCCCTGTGAAGGTATGGTGGTAGCCATGGTTGGGTGCAGCATTCCTGGAGTTCTGGTTCTCCACGTTGAGGAAGGTGCTCTCGGAGCGCCTGCAGCCCAGTGGCAGAGTCTGCTGGTGGTAGTCGAAGTAGTTGAGCGAAGAGGTGAGAGACGAGCAACTCACCACATTCATCTTGTCTGTCTCCTCCACGTCCCGCGGCACCAGGCGGATGTCATTCTTGCTCAGCTTCTTTTTCTTGCTGGACTTCTTCTGGTTGCCGTAGGAGTACTCCGCCACCCTGCGCAGGTACAAGAAACTGAACAGACTCAATAAAGCAGTGCTCTTATTTTCTCACTGCACACACAGCCAGTGCCAGATCCTTGCCTGGCATGGGCTGAGGTGCCAGACCCATATTCAATCATGGGACAAGAGAGACCGACCACATTCGAGCGACCTCCGGCCGCCAATGGAGCCGATGTCCCTCATTTGTTTGCATTTCCATGCTCGGCGACTCAACTTGTCACAAACACACATGCACCATGCAAACATGCCAAACCACAGAAGCACACACAGCGACACATGATTCTTAGTGTGACTGCGAGCATATATAATAATATTTAAAGTTAAGCCTGCAATTATCTGCTTTTTTTTTTTTGTGCTTGTGTTACAAACAAGCCCGCTGGCAGGTGGGTTGTGATTTTCAATTCTCTGAGCTACGCTCTGTGGCTACTGCTAACCTGATTCGAGGGTTTTGATTCTAATCATAGAAAATGAGAAACTGTGAGATCTTATCCCAAAGGATGCTTAGGTTGCAATCTAAACATAAACTTGAGCGCTCATGAGGAGATTTGGTGTAGTAAACAATCTTTGTCTTAGCTATTCCCCGCTGACCCCTCTCACTTTTTTCCCATGAGGATCATTAGATCTTAAAGCCTGAAACAATCTTACACTTATTTCTTTTTATGTCCTCTGAAGGGCACACATTCGTCGTAACTTACGGTTTTGGCTTAATGGTACGCTTGCTCTGCCTACACAACACAAAGCTCCTCTTTCGGTGCTTTTCATTTGGATTCAGCCTGTGTTCTCTGCTCCTTACCTTTTTCTGGCTCGGAATAATGATAACGGTGCAGGACCTTATCGTTTTAGGAGGCATATAAAAGCTTTTTTTTTCCCCTGTGCGGCAGAAAAAAAGTTAGGCACTCCAAAGCATGCTTAATAGCTGGTTGAATAATTTACTATTATGGCATTGAAGGAAAAATGAACTTGTTTTTTGTTTTTGTTTTCTGGTAAAGAGAAGGACAAAACAGATCGGGAATATGTGAAAAGAGATTCATAGTGATTATTTTGTATAGGCTCTATACATGAATGAAGTTAATCATCGTAATGAATAATATTACATGCCATTGTCTGTCTTGTTTTATTAAACCATTTGTTTTTGTTCTGTAAACTGCATCAGCACCAGGGTATTTTATTTAACTGTGTTAATAAACTCTATGGTCATATGGGTTTGGCTCTCATCACAGTGAAGACAATCCAAAGAATCTCAGATGAGCCAGAAAGAAGAGTCAATGAGCAGCACAGCTGAAGAAAACCGTATCAAGCACTCTCACTAACCCCCTGTTGGGAGAGCTGAATGCCTCCATCAGGTTTCTATCTGGAGAGGAAAATAAATGTTAACGACAGCAATCTAGACAAAGGCCATCTCTTACCATCCTCCGATAACGGCAAGGTAGATGCTCTGCGTGCCTAACCATCACGATCACGAACTAGCCTTCATGAAAATGTTTGCTTACATACATTTCCGTTAAGATGGATCATGTATGCTGTTGCATTACAAGACAGAAACGTCAACAACAATCTGAGGTAAGTATATGGTAATGTTTTCTGGTTAAATTTGCGAAAGCAATTTATATGGAAATGTTGAGTGGTAATATAGCAGAGGGAAATCAACACAGTGGCAAATGTTACAGATTGATAAGTATTCATATTACAGTAGATTAACAAAATAAAATTCTCCCCTACACACCATTTGTCAAAGACTATTACCTTGCCAAACATTTACATGATTTACTTTTTATGATCGTTGCCACAGTAAAATTTGGTTGCTATGGTCATGCTATTGTATTCTGAAATAGTGACCTCTACGATCACAACCATAATATGATTGCCAAACCATAAATAAAATCTCCAAATGTGAGCAACAAGTCAATATTTTGATTAGAATTTGAGAGAGGTAAAAATTCACCAATTATTTATGCAAACACCAGTCTCAATGCAGATGGTGTGTATGAGGAAAGGCCTATGCTTACTCTTTTGTCACCAAGTAAAAGCAATGGTACAAGTTGATTTTACTTCTTTTGGATGACTTTATAATTTTGCATTGTTTTTCACTTGTTTACTTTTTACAAAATCAAACTCAAAATCAAATAAGGAAGACAACATTGCTTTGAGATTCTTGGAAACAAAAATTATGACAAAACAAAAGTGCTATAATATTTGGTTTTGCTATTATATCTGCCATTTATTAGTTGTTGTTTTTTTTTGTTGTCATATTTTTATTTTAAGCTCATGTTAGGCCATCCTCATATATAGCATCATAATTGATGAATAAAAAGAAAATATTATCATTTTAGTAATATTTACAGTAGTGTAAATATAATAATGATGAACGAGTGTAATGATTTCCTGTTCTGCTTACTTCTGTTATCAGCAACGGCAGCAGCAGAGCAAGGCCTGAAGCACATGCACAGTTGACGACAGATACACATCAAACATGCTCTCTCTTTATGTCTTAATCATTGTATGCTGTGTGAGTATTGATTCATTTCTGGTAGAAATACACTTATATGCTTGATAACTAGAATAGGGTGCGAATTATGGAAGGATTGGTGAGGTATGACCCAATAATAAGGCCTGAACACCCACAAGTAAAAACAAAACATATATATTTCTAGGCCTATACAGTTTTAAATTTACACATACATACATACATACATACATATATATATATATATACACACACACGCATATATATATATATATATATATATATATATATATATATATATATATATATATATATATATATATATATATATATATATATATATATATAATATATATATATATATATATATATTATATATATAAATAAAGGTTATATATATATATATATATATATATATATATATATATATATATATATATATATATATATATATATATATATATATATATATATTTTTTTTTTTTTTTTTTTTTTTTTTTTTTTTTTTTTTGACAGTGTTGAGGAAATTATGTCAATTATTTTTGAGGTTATTTGTCTCACAACAGAAATTGTTCTTTGGTGCCCCTAAACTGCTTAATATTATTATATATATATATATATATATATATATATATATATATATATATATATATATATATATATATATATATATATATATATATATATATATATATATATTTCTGTTTGTGAGCAAGTGTTAAGGTAATCTGACTTCTATGTTTAGGCCTTTTTGTTGATTTCTATTTCGTTTTTGTTGTTACCTTTAAATGTTCGTCCAATCCGATGGTCAGTTAATAATTCGCACACTGCCCTAGACTTCAATAAGATGTATCAAAAATGGTTTGGGTACCTGCAGTTGTATGTTCGGATTTCCTTGTTATCCCTTTTGCACTTGACTGCCACAAAGACCATTGTGACAAACAGGATGACTGCAATAGAACCCAGGGCAATGATGAAAATGAGCGACAGGTTGACGGGTCCTATTTGCTCCTGTGCATTGAGATCAGGAGAGAGATAAATGACAATATAGGCAGAGGCAGAGAGAGAGGTTTGGCCGTGGTCGTGCGCCACCACGGTTATCTGATAGGATGGTTTCGCATTCTCCCCAAACGTCTTTGTGGTTCGCACCTCGCCGTTTATCTGATCTATTTCAAAGTAGGCCATGTCTCCTTCTGAAATCGAATACGTTAACCTTCCGTTTTCCCCCTCGTCGTAATCATCAGCTTTTATCTGAGTAACCAAATAACCAACTCCAGCGTTTTTAGGAATGGACACCTCCGCCGTGCCGTTCACCAGGGGCGGGGTGGTCATCACAGGTGTGTTGTCATTTACATCCAGTACAACAATGCGCACGGTGGCGTTGCTGGTCAAAGGTGGATCTCCTCCATCCTTTGCAGAGACTTTAAACTCAAAAGTCCGCGTATCTTCGTGATTAAAAGCCCTAACGCCGTAGATCTCGCCGTTTGAGTTCACGGTAACGTAAGATTCCACAGACATGCCCCGCACCTCCGATTTGATGATCTCGTAGGACACGGTGCCGTTCATGCCCAGGTCTGGGTCCCTGGCGGACACCGCCAGCAGAAACGCACCTGGGACGTTATTTTCGAGGACCATGGCTTGATAATGTGGCTTGGTGAAGTAAGGGGGGTTGTCGTTTTCATCCGTTACTTTCACTGAAAATGATTTGGAGCTTCTGAGCGGGGGATACCCGCTGTCCTCGGCTAGAATGGTCAAATTGTACGTGTCTCTCTGCTCCCTATCCAGACGGCCATCAACAAGTAAGGTGGAGAAGCTCTCAAACTCGTTGAGTCTAAAAGGCACATTGCCCTGCAGTCTGCACTGCACTTTTCCATTCGCTCCGGAATCACTGTCTGAGACTCTCACCAGAGCTATTACATATCCGAGAGGCGCGTTCTCGCTCACCTCCACCATCTCGCTGTTTTCTGACAACAGTTTGATTTCTGGCGCGTTGTCATTTATGTCGATTACATTAACGATCACTTTGCAGTGGGCAGGGATTGAATTTGGACCCAGATCTTTGGCTAGTACATCAATTTCGTGGACGGACAATTCCTCGTGGTCCAAAACGCCATTCACTGTTATCACGCCTGTTTTGGGGTCGATTTTAAACATTTGTTTGGTCAGGTTGGATACAAAGTTTATGAACGAGTAGACCACCTCGCCATTGGTTCCTTCGTCTGGGTCCGTAGCGTTCAAGTCTATGACTAAGGTGTTAATGGGAGAATTCTCCAGCACGTTTACAGTGTATGCTGGCTCGTCGAAAACGGGGTTGTTATCGTTCGAATCAATGACTTTTATGTTAAGTTGCACAGTCCCGGACTTCGGGGGGTCTCCGCCATCCTCCGCTGTGAGTTCAAACGTGTAACGTGACTGCGTCTCTCTGTCTAAAGTCTTTTCCACCACAAGTTCTGCGATTTTGGACCCGTCTCCCCTCGACTTAATCTCAAGACCGAAAATATCATTAGGGGTAATTGTGTACGTCTGAATGCCGTTGCTCCCGGAGTCCGGATCGCTTGCCCCCTCTAGGGGAAATCTGGTACCGGGAGCGGCATTTTCCGAGATTTCTATGTCGATGTGGTTAGTGGGGAAGCGCGGCGCGTTGTCGTTTACGTCAATAATCTCAATTTTAATCACGCAGATCTCCATCAAGTTCGACATCACTTCCAAAGAAATAAAACACTTAGGTGTCTGTCGGCAAACAGCGTCCCGATCAATTTTTTGCTTTGTGATGAGCAGTCCGGCGGGGCTCAGATTAACCCATCGCGGCTCGGAATTGGAGATAACCCGCAAATAAGGCTGTCGGTTTCCCAGTGCAAAACCCGCAACTTTTGCGTCCGCCGTCACGTTGGCTATCTTTGTGCCCGGACGCAGCTCTTCTTCCACGGTGTATTTCAAATTGAAAACGCCATCGACTCCAGTCCAGCACAAGAGAAAGCACAAAAACATTTGTACGAAATCCGCGTCCTTGGAATGCATTATACCTGTTGATGTCTGTCTTCACACGCGCATTTGCATGATCTTTTATTAACATTTAAACATACGCACGTTCGGTCGGACGTAAAAAAGAAAACGAAACTCCCAATAAGTCAAAGGAATAAAATCACAGTCCGGTAGACATCCTTTAAAATGAACGAAAATGTTTATATGTGCGATGAAATTCATCTGATTTGCTGATTACGAAGCTGATAACTTCCATTTACTTATTCGAAATCTTATTTGGCCACCCATGTCTTGCATTATTTTTGGAAAATAACGAAATATGAATAAAACTAGCGAATAATTCTTCATATAGTGAATGTGAAAACATTTGTGAATGAAAAGCATGGCTTCAGCATGAACATTTTCGTAGTTCAGGGAAACCGACCATTTTGAGCCAGTGAAAGAAAATATTCAGTAAAAATGTAGGCTAAATGTCCGCTAGAAGGTCCTCAACTTGTGAATGAATGAAGGGAAGGTTCCATTCGAAAAAAAATACCCTCCTTATCATGATTCATGACGAACACTTGAAATGAAATTGATCTTAAAACATCGCTCGTGGCCAATCAATCCATATCGCCTAATAATGTGGAATTAGGATGTCTCCTCCTCGATCCGCAAGTTCATGCACATATCCAAATGAAACCACAGAGATTCCAATTTCAGAAAAAAAGAATGAAAGAAGCAGTCCGATCTATAAAGCTGGAATAATAATGACAAACCAATATTGATATATCATAAGTCCAGTCCACAATTCACTGATATTCCAAGTCGAGCAAGAGGTGGGTGCCTTGTCCACTGAAGATTTCTCTCAACAAGCGTAAATTGTATGAAGGTATTTCAGATGGCCTTATTAGTCCAGAAAGAAGGAAACTATATCCGTATAAAACACTGGGAAAAGATCAGCTAAGAAAAATGAAGCATTTGTAAGAGCACCTGTACTATCGCCGTAATAAAAGCGTCTGCTCTGAAATATCCAGCCTGTTGGATAATGCGAAACAGTTCTTGATGTAGTTCTTAAACGTGGCTCACTGAGGTAAACGCACGGCGCGCGTCTTCAGCGCATACTGTCGAATGCGCGGCTCACTGTCTCGCGCTCAGTCTCAGGACCAGCAATCCCCACAGCCAATCAGAGGTTACACTGGAGAGCTGGATTTGCTGGTGGGTGGGGCAAAACTAGAGGTATGAACTCGGCCAACTAGCTCCAGTTCATCCGTTCAAGTTATGTCTGGACATACAGTGTGTCAATTATTGACCTTTGGGAGGGTCGACGTTTCATAAGGAATTTCCTTAAGAAATGTTTTAGTTGGACAGATAGTGTCTTTATATATTTTTGAAACATAGAAATCCATAATTGACTATAAAAAAATGTCGATTTAAGTTTACCCTATTTTAGAGTAGGGTAATGATGATGATAGATATATTTTATAATACTTTATTCAAAATTAAGTTGATTTTCTTGTCCCTAGTCCACTGGGTGCAGCTACAGGCTATTTGATCCACTGACAGAAAAGATCACACACATAATAGTTGTTTTATTTTTTTATTTTTTTATTTAGAAATATGAACGTTGCTGCTTATGTTCAGATCCGTCATATATGATTAGCCTATTATCCACGCATTAATACGTACCACAAGGTTAATTTCGGCAGGTAGTTTTCTTTTCTGTACGATATTTAATAAGATATAAAGGTTATTCACGTGGAGCTCTAGTTCAAGTGATTAAATATGTTCTTTATTGACAGTAGTCGTGTTGAAAAATATTAAATGGCATACATGCCCATGAATGGGAGCACAATATTTACATTAATGTTTGCGTTTGGATCTGCGCCTTTCGCTCCCATTACAGATGACAACCATAACATCTCTCTCTCTCGCTCTCTCTCTCTCTCTCTCTGACTCGCAAACACACGGACAAAAACAGAGGCGCGCTCGGGCGTAACGTGAAATTAAATGCTATGAGATTGAGGTAGTAATTGTACTATTAGTACTATTACTATTATTATAAACAATCATTTAACGTTTTCTGTCTTTACTGAATATTCTTCTTCAGTATAACATAAGTTAGCCTATATATATATATATATCCTCTGTATCTAGCTCATGAACACGCACAAAGAGTCAGGAGTCATGAGTACACATGACAGCATGTTGAGAGTAGATCGTGTTTAAAGTCACAAGGCTGACACCTAGCGGCCGACATCACTTTCACCTCATATAGGCTATGAAGGCAGTGTTTATTTCATTGTTTTTGATCAGACTTAAATAGGCCTACTGGAAAATTTCAAATCAAATCTGCAAACGTATATTGCTGCTAAATTGTTTTATATAAGTGCTATATATAGCCTATTATATACATGTTAGTTAGTTACAGAGTTGTCAGTGCTGTATATTCTTGAGAAGTGGGACATGTAAGATTTTACATCTGTCTTTTGTCATAGCATATGTTTCCTATGAAATGCTTGGATACGTCATATGAGGTTGATTAACCACATTCACTTTGCTTCATTGTTTGCCATACAGTTCTCAAGTGGTCATATTCATGAGCAAGCACAGATGTCATCATCTTTAAATATTCCAGTTCATGTTTGTTTCCAGCTTGCAAAGCTTTAGTGACAGCTGTCAACTAATTGCTCTGTTGACTGTTGAAACTTGCCTAGCTTCCAAAGCAAAAGCAAGATACCGAAGGTGTATTTTCACAGCTAGTTTGATCCTATTAAAAATTCTTAATGCTGTAGAAAGAGGATGATTGCTGTTTTTCCTCTAGCTTTTAAAATTAAACTGAGGTATATTTCAATAAAAGTCCTCTGAAGTAGGTTTGTATATGTGCAATGGATTTCTGCTTGACGAGTTGTTTGTTATAATTTGAGCTCACTGGTTTTGATGCACACCTTCACTTTGGCATCAAGGATAATAGATTTAGCAGTTCTGGCAATGTCAACACACACCTGGGGTTTATTCCAGAAAGCACGGTTAACTTACCATCTGTTAAACCCTGAACTCTGGTTGATTAACCCCAAACCTTACTTACACGAGGTATGTTGTTCCAAAAACGTGTCCAGGAGTTCATTCTACACAGAGTATGTTCCTGATTAAGACACAAGGCATTCTCAACAGAGTGACGAATCGAGGTGCTGCTATGGAAATGGACACCAAGAAAAAAGCGCGCCATGCTGTTTCTTTCTTCTTTTGTTCAATGGTCATTTACATCATTTTCCTTTTTTCCCCGTTTACTCTTTAATCCTCAAGAAAAAGAATTATATTGTTTGTTCAATGCTAATTATATATTAAGGCATATCAGATATGTATTTTTAGTATAGAAATGAATGATAGAAAATACAGATCCATGTATATAGGCTAAAGTAAATGAAATATTACCTTGTCATAAGTATTTTATAATTCATACAGATAACTGATATGCCAAAAAAAATATATATAATAACCATATTATAGTTAGAGACAATACAGTTATAAAAACTATACAATATATATATAGAGAGAGAGAGAGAGAGAGAGAGAGAGAGAAGGCTATATAAATAACTGTATTGTACTAATATATAATATTGTGTGTTATAGTCAGTAGATCATGCGCTGATAGTGCTGAAGTGAACTAACCCTGGAACAGGTTATCTTCAGAGAGCGAGTTGCTATGGCAACTTACATACTCTGAAAGTTACTTCCAATTTTGTAACCGAAAGCTGATTAACCATTCAGTAACCTGCTTCATGGAATCCCCCCCGAATGATTTGACTACAAATTGAGTTTAAATAAAGCATTTGTGGATTACTTTTGTCCAACATTCTTCTAGTATTCAAAATACTTTTCTTTCTGATGTCCTTCGTTCTCAGAATCATCTGTGATATGACCGCAGTGTTTGGAGGTTTTGATTCTGCATTCGTAAATGATGCATGTAGATGGTGGTTTTAATATTGCTGCGTTTCATTGGTTGTAATGGAACATAAATGACCATCAAAGCTAAAGTGAATTTAGCCCAGTGTAAAATGGACCCTGCATCAAAAAAGCAAAATAAATAATAACATTGCAGAGCAACCCAACGCTTTGAAGTTCTTGGTAACAGTAAGATAGAAAAAAAAAAAACAAGAAGGGGAAGGGAATCTGTCTTTCTAGCTATCTTTTCATATGAACGATACTTTCTTAGCACTGTTGCTGCATTGTTTTCTGCCAAATACCCCTCTAACTGCGTGGACTCTTTGTGTGAATTGCTAAGTAAAGCAGCTCGAAGGTGCTCACAGGCTGCAGCCCAAGCTACTTCGTGCAGCGGGAGCCACTCAATCATCCAGTGGTTTTGAACTTCTTTAAGACACTTTTTGGCTCCAAGCCTTGAGCCAACACTTTCCATAGTACATAGAGAATAACTGATTTGATGCAATATTTTGCTAGTAAAGCATGGCACACTTCTATAGCCGGTCCCTTCTGCTCACTTTGAAAGGAATATCTGAGCACGGCTGAAATGTTGCTGCCTTATTACCTTTACTATGCAGCCTATACTAGTGAATAGCATGGGTGCTCCGTGAGATTCAGACCTAGGTGTTCACTGGAAGAAAGAGAGAGAGAGAGCATGATTTATTCAAATTCAGATGAGATGGAGGCTCTATCTTGGCTGCACGTGGCTACAAAGAGGACAACTCCATTATGGGCTTCATCTTAGTGTTTTTCAGGTGTTTTATTTCCTCTAATGATCATGGCTGGAAGCAGACAGCAAGATGACTGACAGGCCCATCTTCAGCATTGTCTTGCCCTGCTATCTGTGCCTTGATACATTGTGTTATAACATTCTCTCTTCATCTGAGCCCCCTGCTAAGCTGGGAGGGCACTGCTGCATCAGTGACAGAGCTCTCGATATTGAAATGTTTGTTGTTTGTCTCTTGGTAGAATTGAGTGACAAGGGGCAGTCGTTTTATTTACTCTGAGAAGAGATTTGAATTACAGACGATTCATTTTTAGCACATTGTTTTTGTATCTAAATTTTTTACTTTAGTTTTGTATGCATATATTTAGTAGGACATTGAGTGTTGTTTCCAGAGACTCACTTGAGCACTATTAGCAACTTGTGCTCCTCGCTGTGTCTTGTACAAACTGCTAAGCAGAGGTCATGATAAAAGATTTTGACTATTGAGACGAGCTTCCCTTCATTGCTGATGCAGACCTTGAAGCGCATCTTTAAAAGTTTTATTGACAGTAAAAAGTACACAGGAATAATTCTCCAACTTAGCCTTGTCTTTTCAATTTGCTAGGTGGATGGAGAACTATTTAACTATTGATACATAATAATAATTGCTTTAAATACAACAACTTTTTCTGCTTCTGCTTTTACAGCAATGGCTGTATTTAAGAAAAAATAAATAGTTTATAATGTGAAATGAAACTGCTGTTAACTGGTGTTGGCAACTGTTTACACAGCCCGAGTAAAGACTGGCACAATACCAGAAAGCTATTTGTATTTTGTGTCACATTTTGCAGATGTTTTACTTTAAAGATATCATTTTTTTATTTAATTGCATAGCAGACATGTGCAAAATTGTACTATGCTATTAGATTAACGCTAAACGAGCAATTAGTCATTTCAAATGATTAAAATAATATGGCCAGCTTGGCCTTGTAATGTCAAAGCCTTGCTATCAGCACAAGCTGGAAAGGGAATGCTCAAGGGATGAAATGTACACAGCGGTGCCAGTCATGTCGTAGGATCATCACTGTAACTGGCACTCGGCACAGCTGCACCCAATTAGATTTCTCTCCACTCTACGCCCAAACAAGATTTAGCTGTATTTACACTTCATTGTGGAACTTATGACGGCTGCAATTGAGACTAATAATTAGTAACCCAACATCCCATTTGCTTTTAGGATGACGTGTTTAAGAGCACTATTTTTGCAAGATTAATTTGAATATTTCGACATTTGGATAGCAATTAATACATGTAGTTCTACCATCTTTATGGAAATATAATCTCTGTAAGACCCATGTCTCTGTAATTGCCATAATAGCTTTTAATATTGCTCTCGATGGTATGAGTTTTGAAAGCTGAAATAATTTAATAACAATGGAGACTATTTGAATTCTGCTAAAATACTCTTGGTGTTGTGATCATCAAACTTATATGCATTTAGTTTTTTCTGCAAACGCTTACAGAACTTTTATTTTAGGGTAACCTATACATGTAAGAGCACATTAAATAATTTCAGTACAGCATAAATAATAATAATAAAAAAAATCTTCTTCATGTGTTGACATTATTTTAACAGGAAACCAAAAGGTTACAGCTACTAGGCTAAACTGATAAAACTTTAACTTTTCAAGCTAATAAATTGCATTCATGAGTCAAAGTTCCTACATAAAATACTACTAAACCTGTCTGCAGAGATCTTTGTGACAATTAGTCCTATTTTTACACAAGTAAAGCTAATGAAAGCCCTGCATTGCACTGTATCCTACACACGTAGGTTGCTTTGAGAACTGAGACTGAAACAATAATAAAACGGCAAATTGCAATGCCATTTTGCTTCCTTATACACCATCTTCTGAGCATTCCAGGCAATGGTTGGCAATAACAGTTTGGAATATCCATCATCATACTGACTGATTGGATGCAGCATGAATGACACGAAAATCACATTTTGATTTCAAATGTCAGTTCCTTCCCAGAACAGACACACCATTTTTGTAAGCTTACTGGCTTTCAGCATCAAATGATAATGCCCATTTTCTACAGTTCCTAATTTTTCATTTGTGCGCTAATGTTTAGCATTCTTTTCTCACCTCACACCACCCAGACAATGAGCATAATCATGTGTACAATACACCATCAGGATTCCCATCCTGATCGCCCCTATATGCAGAAATCTGTGACCTTTGTTTAGCAGTCCTTTTATTATTTTTTTTAGCCCAGGGTCTGATTGATGTCAGAACATGTAGGCTAAAATACCTGGAAATGTGCAGCCCTGGGTGGGGCAGCCCTTTGTCTGATAGCATCAGTAGAATGGAGAGCTCATCAGCCCTCGTCCCGCTGGGTGTGTGTTTACAGCTGTTCTCTAGTCAAGACAAATTAGAATAAGCCATTAGACCACTTCAGACGTTTTTGGTGCGTTCATAAGGAGGTTGGTGTGCCCCTGTGTGTCTTTGTGTTCTGTTTAGATCATTTCAAGTAAATGAAAGCCAGTGGGTGGTGAAAGTATAATTAAAAACAGGGCATAGACTTGAATTGGTCTTGGGCACTGCTTGACAGTATGTGTTGAGAACATATGTGACATCAAGTGTATTTATTCACAAGGGCTTACCAGCTAATAACATATTGCTGTGTTTATTTTCCTCCTCTAAATCTGGCTGTCTAATCTAATATCTGAATATATATATTGTTGAGTAGCTGCGCCAGCTTTTTCCCTCATATTACTGCAGATCTCCTTCAGTTTATCCAGTCAATTGTTAGCCTAATGCACAGGGGGAAAATAGAGGTATTGGGCAGAGTGCAAGTCATTCTGAATGGAACTAAGTGTGTTTATGTGCTCTTATAGGTCAGGGGGAATCGTTATATAAATTAAAACACTGTGCTCAGCGATGGTGTTAGTTTTGAGTGCTTTATATAATCAGCCCTATTTAATCACACAAAATTCTTCTTGAATACATGCTGATATGTTCTTTATACCAGGGTCAAACAGCACCTGTTATATAAACCTAGTTTTACTATCATCCTAAAGCCTAATCTACTTTGCAATTTATTCTTGCCAAAAACCACCCACTTAAACAAGACCATATTAATATTTTTGAAAGCACATTCTGTATTGTTTCTGCATGAAGTCATGTTTAACTAGATATGCAGTGATAGAGAGACAAGCCATCCCTACAATGTTATAGTGTACTTTAATGCAGCACTATTTCAGGTTTGATTCGAATTCATGTGGCAAACAAATTAGAAGGTGACGTGAAGCAGTGCAGAGTTTAGCTCCAACTTGCCTCAACACACCTGCTGGGAAGTTTCTGGCAAGGCTAGTAAGAGCGTGATTCGCTGGTTCAGGTGTGTTTGATTAGGGTTGGAGCTAAACTCTGTAGGACACTGGCCCTTCAAGACCGAGTATGGGCACCCTTGGTTTAGAATTTTTTTTTTTTTTGTGAATAGACCATATATATATATATATATATATATATATATATATATATATATATATATATATATATATATATATATATATATATATATATATATATATATATATATATATATATATATTCTAAGATTTAAATCACTTAATTTAAAATCTTTTTTTGTTTCCCTGACACTTAGAAAAGTCTGCCACAGACATGCTAAATGCTAACCAATCTCTTCATATAATCTCTCTAAAAGCGTGTTCTAGAAAGTCTGTGCAAACAATATCATGATTAAAAGTATATTTGTTGCTATACATTAACAATTTAATTTTGGCAGATGCTGAGATTGGTAGGCTATTATGAAGTTATACAGTAAGTTTATATTGTAGCAGGATTTTGCTCTTGTGCTGGTTTAGTAGAAATTATTCTAATGCACATGAAAACTCAGTCTTGATGTGCAGAACACATGGTAATAAAAACATTTGGGGCTTCAGGCAGACTCCTTAGCCCACACCTGAACTTCATTCTAGTGCATATAGGTACATAAAGTACTGAATAAAAATATTTTTATATTTCTACATGAAAGCGTCTTAAGCATTTGTTTATTTTGACAAATCTTGCAATAAATTAAGCATGCAAACATCACACAACTCCAATTTCACATCTCCATTTTCAACTCCTCCATCAACTTACATATCATGCAGAGCGGTGAAATCGAGCCCCGGTGTCATGCCGAATTCTGCACCCTACCAGATTATGCATCCCCTAGTATTGGTCGGTGTAGGGTAGGGGTTAGTATTAGGGGTGGGGCTGGGATTAGGCAATCAGTTAGCGATTACAACAAAGGGGATCCATAATCTGGCAGGGGTGGAGAATTTGGCAGAAGTCTACACGGAAGTCATGAAATTACAAGGCATGACTTCTCAGTTTTAGCATGGAAACAGGGAGAAACCGTTCTGATTGACTATGTTTTGTTATTAGATCCGTGTTGAGTCGTATCACATTTTTGCATCCTGTTGCAGAGCATCACGTCTTGTAAGGGCACGTATTATAAAGCATACTGTATAATATGATTCATTCATATCTAAGGCCTCTAAACTGATGTGAAAATGAGCAACACTTAGATGCCTTCTGTCCGGTTCATTATGTTTGAGTAAAAGCTCTTTTTGTATAATAAAAAAAAAGGTAAGTACATAGGCAACTGTAAAATCATATTAAATGTATGCATCAAATATGATACAGCAGGCTTCTAGGGAGTGATTATTTGCACATCTCTCAAAAACTATTGCATTACGCCCTCCAAAAATGAAACGACATAGCTTTGATTATAAAACTAAGCCTTATATTATATAATCTTATGTTATAGTTATATATTACTGTAAAAGTCTTATTTATTTACATTACGAACTACCAGAGTTTTATCATTCTTTTTGATAATTTAAATAACAAAAAGCACCAATATGGTATATTTGTTGCTCAGTTTGGGCCTTTGAGTGAAATTAATTTGTTTTGCTCCTTATTCTCACTATATCGTACACATCAGTTTTTTCGTTTTTATATTTTGTCCAAAGGCCCAATAAACTGTTCCATCAAAGAAAAAAAATAGAATACAATAAAAATCATTCCAATAACTACACAGTAGTGTTGGTTTGCCATCCATGAGACAATTTCATTGATATAAACAGGGTGGAAAATGCAGTTCTGTTTGAAAATATCTGGTTTATTTGTTACTTTAGTGTTAAAGCACAACTCTTTATGCATGTTTCAAAGGTTTTCTCTCTCTCTCTCTCTCTCTCTCTCTCTCAAATAAATACATTTTCCCTTTTTTTCATATTTTTCCTACACATCTCATAATGTTTGCAGTCTAAAACAGCTTACAACAAACCCATGAGAGATCTCAGACAAACATTGGCAGAAAGGATTTCTGGGTAGTGTGCTGTAACCGGGAGGTTTTGCCAACCAGGCCCCGCCAGACTACCCAGTCCAGACGATGTGACAAGGAATTGCAGTTTTTTTTCTGTCTGAATTGTGATATCAATAAAGGTGGCTGTCCGCCGGGACTGCTGTTAATCCAATTCCCTCTAACAGGAATGTAGAGTTATAATGGCTTCTGTGTTGTTTACGTGAGTGTTGTTCTTAGAGGTGTCTCAGCTGACTTTTTAGATTCCACACATGTACCCCGCAATGCAATTTGCCCTTCCGCCATTGGATGAGACTCACGCCAGTGCAAGAATTAAAGAGTAAGGCAGAGAAGAAAGAAATTAAGATGGAAATTAGCCCATATAATGCCTCAAGTGATTAAGGTGCTTTAAGGGCCAATGAGAAGGTGGCAGTTTCCAATGCAGATAGCTGCTCTATTGCAAACGGGGGGATATAGAGATTTCATTTCTTGGGAGGATCATTCTCCTCCCTGCTGTACGGATTAAGGAAATAGCTTCTGAGAGGCATGGCATGCTGTTTAGTGTGAACTAATTGCACATCCAGTATTGAAAAGTCTGTTCTGAGCAGATTGCAGTTTTTGTATGTATTTTCCATTTTCTCTGTACTCCTCTCTTTTTCCTTTCTTTTCCTCTTCGCAAGCTCTGTACGAGATTTTTGTTATGCTTTGATCAGTAAAAGCGGTATACAACAAGACTAGCTTATATTTGACTTGATAATGCAAGCAGATACATCATGCATGAATATATTTGCTTCTTAAGAGGGTAGGAAGTCACATTTTGCATATGTGCCCTAAGAATGGGTCAGAGTGTGGTCATGGGTTGGCTTTTACTAGATTAAATTTTTTTATCCCATACTTTTTACCTGAGGTGGTCCACCCCACCCAGGCATATCCTCGGGGTGAAGTGCATTCGTAAACATTGGCTCTCACAAGGTAATTGTGACTGAGATGGCTGCTGGCTTCATTATCTGGCTTTGCAGGTAATAGGCATTAGTGTGTTTCGGAGGATGGGATGGCCTCGGGTTATGGGAATTCCTTCACTATCAGTGGCAGCCAATGTTTACTCATCCCTCAGGGACAAGGGAGGATCACAGGGTTTCGAGACCCTCGGGTCCCAACGTGTGGGCTGTGCAGATGAATAGAATTCCCTCAGTGTCTACATTTGCTTTGTTCATGTGTAATTTTCCCAGAGCTAGAGTCTAAAGGATCACACAAGCAAACATACACAAACACAATATAAAAAGGAGAGAATTTTTTTAAATGCCTTTCCAAAACAGCTTGCTTTTTTTGACAGCAGCGGAATAGTTCAGAACATATTACCTACAGAAAAACGTTATTTACTGCTCATTATGAATGGATGCAGTAAGAAAGACAGCTCTACATTTTTTATGTTTCTTTGTCTTTTTTGTCAACTTTTTCATCTTAGAATTTACTTCAAATATACAATATATTTTGTCCAACTTCTGCAACACTGGAAGTTACAAAGACATTCACCTACTGCTTTATATCCTTCTATAGACAGAGCCCCCCTGGGAATCCTTGATTTTATATAATTATTGTAGTGACATTTTGTAAGGTTGATGTCTGTGTCGGTATGATATTTTGCCATAATACTGTCTAAGAACTCACAAACACACAGATAACTCCTTTTAAGTCTTTTCCTTAAAAAAGTCTTTTTTTTCTTAAATAATATGACGCTAAACACAAGCTAAGAACTACCTCCCTCTCCTCATAGGATTATTAATAGAAGTTAAGGAGCTGTTCTTTCAAACAACAGGTGAGATCCACCTTTTGCTTTCCTGTTTCTACCTCAAGATGCCTATCTCCAGTTTGGATCCAGCCTTTGCAATAATTTCAGTCAATGCCAATACTTGTGAAGACTACAGATGATGGCAAGTTTGGATCAACACTGAAACAAGCTTCTTCTGTACAGCTGCTCTAAAAAAAAGAAAAAGGAGAGAAATAATGAGCAGGTGTACGGTTACCTATGGCAGATATTTGTGTTCGCATGTAGAACATAATCATTTATGGCATGCATTCAAGATGTGAGTAGTAGTTTTCTTTGTATGTTTGTGCATTTACCTATTAGAAAGTCAACAGGATCAGCTCTCAAATCTTACAGTTTGAGAAGGAAGGGGAGCAGCAGTTGAACAGGTGACCTGTACTCTCGTATGAAAGTATGTGTGGGCGTGTGCACAAATTTGCAGAGAAGAGGAATTCAGTTTCCAGAAACCTTGAATTTCAAGGCGACAGAATGTCATGTGCATTCATGCACGCTGTATAAGTGTTCCCTTTCACATCTAAAATGTCACACGAGCACTCAGGGACACATCAGTGCTAGCTTTCTGAATAGCATGTGCCAGAGTGTTTGTTTTACCATCAGCTGTGGCTGTTTCTATTCAGTCATACACCCTCACTGAGACCAGAGAGATTTCAGTTTTTGATCATAAAGGCCAGAACAGTAGTTGCTCCCCATCAGAAGAGATAAATTGTGGCTGCGAAAGGCCAACATTGTTCACCATTGTTTACTGAAACGGTGGCGTTTGTGATAGATGTGACTGAAAAAGAGATACCCTAGCATTTCAAATCTGGCTTTGAGCTGCAGTAAATGCTTCAACTAATCTCTTTGTGCTGAATGTGCATATTCCGGACTGGCTGATTTTCTCTGCCCTCGGGGTGGGCTCCCAGGAAAAGAGAGGAGGGCCGAATTGCCTCCGTACAGCTTTTCCTATGGAGATCATCAGAGAGAGATTTCTGCACAATCACAGTCCTAGGGTGTTGCATGCTGCCACTTCTCTGAATTCAGGGGTGATCTTTGCCAGCGCTGGTAAACAAAGGAGCAGGGGAGCCTAATCCGCAAGTAAATCTGAGGATTATAAGTAAATCACCTATTTTAGAGATTAACTCCCATAACCATCTAAAAAAAAAAAGAGAGAGAGAGCGAGAGAGAGAGAGAGGGAGATGATGATATGGTAATGGTGTAGCCTGTCAATAAAAGTAGGTGCATTCAATTACTCCACGGTTCTTTACAAGCAATGCTTAAAGATTAAAGAGCAGGAATTTAATTTCAATTCATTATACTGAGGTGTTTGAGACAGCACAATGCAAATGCGCAATATTATGTCTTTTGATATTTGCTCTACCGGTATTCTGGCTTTTTAAATCATGCTGATTAGAATAAAGTATTTTGAACATGAAAATGTGTAGATATACACTGGTGTCTAAAAAGTCTAAGATTACTGTTTTGATTTTTTTGAGTTCACATGATCAGTCACAAATGATTTGTTAAGTGGCTTTTATGACATTATTGTAACATTATTGATTCTGATTGGTCAAATGCGGCATTCAATGGTCAGATATTTCCTAATATTTGTTATTGTCCATATACCATAGCTGAATATCATTCCACAGTCGTTTGTACATTGTAGAGGACTCAGAAGTTTACTCTTAAGGTAATATAAGGTTAATATAATAAAATATGTTAATGTATTTAACGTTTTTCCATGTGTTTATTTCTACTTCATTTCTGTTTATCACACTGGTGGGGCTTTATTTTGCAATAATGAGAAGTTTTAAATGTAAAATCTTTGAATCCCAGATTTTCATAGTGGTATCATATTTTTGAACTGTATAAAAACGAAACACCCACAATAAACAGTTGGTTTGAGTTTAACACTTTCTATCTAGTAAATCACCTATTTTAGAGATTAACTCCCATAACCATCTAAAAAAAAAAAAGAGAGAGAGAGCGAGAGAGAGAGAGAGGGAGATGAGAGTGGGAGGGGCTCATTTACATCTTATTGGTCTTTTTCTTTTCACTCATTCTCCCTCACGTTCGTTCGCTGTTAGATAAGAATGTAATGTAATATACTCTGGGTTACTAATCTGATATTTCACCTCGGTGAGAGATAGGAATGATATAAAAACACATTAGGAGTGGGCATTAAGAGGATTACAGTATGGAAACTGATGTGTGCTAGCTGTCTAATCCACTCATGTTTAACCCTTAAACATGCCAATTCAGTGCAAGCTAATTATTATAATTTGTCTCCACCGTTGATCCCGCTCTAGGTTTATGCAGATGCCGACTTGACCACCCTCTCCGGAGTGAAAGCTGATGAGAGTGAGCCTTGACCTGGCCTTGATTAATACCCGCTGTCTGCTGACAGCACCGCGCTGCATTTGGGTGTGTGAGCTTTAATCTGCTTGGAGATTGTCATTAGGAGTTTAGTAGGGTTTTACGTCTGGCTGCTGGAATATTTGCAGTGGAGCTAACATGTGGGTTTTGTATTTCTTTGGATTCCCGCATGTGTGTGCTTAGTAGGGATTGTTCCAAACCCTCATCGGCACTGCATAAAGCACTTTATCTTTGTCTTCACCTTGGCCTTTTAGTACCATGACTGAAGATCAGACACACTCAAACAAGCCACTGCAGCACTGATTGGCTTAATCCACAGTTCAAAGCCTGTTGCTTGACATGGCTGTCATTATAGTGGCTGCTATTAAGCCAAAGACTTGAGAAATTACATAGAGGTGATAGTCGTTTTACCCCCGTGGAGTGTTCTTTAGAAGTTAAAGATCCTAGCTTGAGGCGCTGACCTTAAGTCACCTCCCATAATTACCACATATTAAACCCGTGTGACCTTCGGGAAGGCCACAGGGATGTTATATCCCTAAAAAAAACAGCTGCCAGTCTTCATTAAAGAGGATCAGCTTTTTGTAAAAATTCCTTATCAATCATCAATTAAGAGAAAGGAGACTGAGGACACTTGAGGTGTGTGACATTCTAATTAATTGCAACTCAAATGAGTAATTGACAGCCCCTTCCTTCCTACCAAATCCCCCGTGTCACCTTGGACTGTTTTGTAATTAGCGGTGGTGTAACATATGATTCCAGTACATTAAACAACCCGCCATCGGATGTACCAAATATGTACATGAGATAATACATAAGTGCCGGTAAATTGTAATGAGTTAAAATCCGTGTGGAATCGAATGCATGATATGTGTGAAATAACTTGGCGTATTCTGCTTCATTAATAGACTCTGGTGAAGAGATATAATGCAGTGGTGCTGTGAAAATCACAATTGGAGTTCCATTACCAGATTAGATGTGGTGAATTAAAAGACATGTCATCTGAATATTTAGTTGACCCTCAAAATTCATGCGCTGCTGAAATGCAGAATCGCTCTAACCATTTTTACCGGCTGATTAGAGATAATTCACTCAGAGAATAGATGTAGAATAATCAAGTGATGGAAAAAAGCCTTCTCAGTGAGCAACACTTAAAATACAGACATAGATATAGATATAAGAGTGCTTCCTCACTATAGTAACACAATGGATGACACAGTTCCTCGCAAGGCTAAGTCTCTGCTCCAGTTAGGCTCATCCCTTCTGGGCTGCGGTTCATTACTGGACCTGGTGTCTGCATTCTGAAGGGAGCTCATTGACTCCGGGTTCCCTAGAAAGAAAGTTAGGTGGTACCATTCATTTTCAGATTCTCTTTATTCTATATACAGGAATGTATTGTAGGGTTTCTACTTCTACTGTTGGCTGTGGGCTTAAAAAAAGGTGTAATATTAAACTGCATGCACTCAAGTTCTGTGACAATCCAGCCTACATGAATTCAATATAAAAAAAAAAACCTTGTCATTTCCATTGATCAGGTGTGCTTTTGATGTTTTAATTCTCTTCCATTCATAGGCAATCCTGTCTTCGCTGTGCTTGGCTTCTTAGCAAATTGTCAGCCAAATTGCAAAGTGAGTTATGGGCTCTAAGGGGGCTCGACAAAGTGCGCTGTTGGCAGTTTTTACCCTGTGTTACCAAGGGGCTTGTAATGCCACACCAGTGAGTGTGATGACAACCTGCCGAAACTGTGTCTGGGTGTAACAAACTGAATATCTCAACAACAAAACACCTGCATCAGAGACAGTAGACGTCTCTCGGGTCAGGTCTCGTGTAAACTCTGTGAGAGGTTACAGGCGCTATTGTAGCTGAAGCTCCATCGCTTTAAGATGATCAGATGGTAATGGTGTAGCCTGTCAATAAAAGCAGGTGCATTCAATTACTCCACGGTTCTTTACAAGCAATGCTTAAAGATTACAGAGCAGGAATTTAATTAAATTCATTATACTGAGGTGTTTGAGACAGCACAATGCAAATGCGCAATATTATGTCTTTTGATATTTGTTCTACCGGTATTCTGGCTTTTTAAAACATGCTGATTAGAATAAAGTATTTTGAACATGAAAATGTGTAGATATACACTGGTGTCTAAAAAGTCTAAGATTACTGTTTTGATTTTTTTTGAGTTCACATGATCAGTCACAAATGATCTGTTAAGTGGCTTTTATGACATTATTGTAACATTATTGAATCTGATTGGTCAAATGTGGCATTCAATGGTCAGATATTTTCTAATATTTGTTATTGTCCATATACCATAGCTGAATATCATTCCACAGTCGTTTGTACATTGTAGAGGACTCAGAAGTTTACTCTTAAGGTAATATAAGGTTAATATAATAAAATATGTTGATGTATTTAAAGTTTTTCCATGTGTTTATTTCTATTTCATTTCTGTTTGTCACACTGGTGGGGCTTTATTTTGCAATAATGAGAAGTTTTAAAATGTAAAATCTTTGAATCCCAGATTTTCATAGTGGTATCATATTTTTGAACTGTATAAAAACGAAACACCCACAATAAACAGTTGGTTTGAGTTTAACACTTTCTATCTAGCCATCTATCTATCTATCTGTCTATTTCAAAAAAGTTTTTGAATCATTTTAAATATGAAGACCTGCAGAGTGAAGACATCCAACCACGTATTTCTGCCCAATCCTCCTTAATATAATGCAGCCGTTAAAAAGTGAAGTGTGGATTATTGCAAAATAGCTTTGACTTGCCAAATAAATAAAGAATGCAATTCAGGCCTAGTTTAAAAGAGCTGTGTGTTTGATGGAGAGAGTGTTTGTCCTGATTCCAGCACAGTGTGAGATAACCAACAGAATGAAAATGTGTTGCTTCATGAGTGAAACTTGTTCACGAGATGAAATATTAATGCTTGCGGACGGGAGCAGTAAGCATTTGGAGACGCTCGGCTGATGAATGATCACAGGGCTGTATTTGCATTGGAGATGAAAATGTTGAACAAGATTCATGGCTGCACCGTTAAAACGCAATATATGTGACTGCACATGAGATTCTCGACTAATGTCGTAGTCTATGTCTTGGCTTTTGTCGAAAGAACGCACAAACACAAGGGGGAGGGAGGCCATTGAAGCCTGAAGACATAAACACTTTGGGATTGGAGAGGATTTTATTGGGAACTTTTTGGTGAAGCTGTGTTTTTATTAGGTCATTGTCTGTTCTCTGTTGTAATTCCGAGTTTCATTCTGCTGCAGCCTCACAGCTGTTACACTAATATCCACATTCATTTAAAAGTGACAGCTATTAACAGAACAACTGAGCTATAGGACTGAAATTACTGTTTTTCTTTTTGGTGGAAATCTCACATTGCTGAAATTAAATGAGGTTAATTTACAGCCTATAATTATCTGACATTAGTTACATGACATCTGGCCAAGTATGGTGACCCATACTCAGAATTAGTGCTGTGCATTTATCCCATCCAAAGCGTGCACACACACATCAGTGAACACACACACACAGAGCTGTGGGCAGTTTTAATGCTGCATTTTTTTTTACTCCCTTACCCATCAAGGCATGGACTCCACTAGACCCCTGAAGGTGTGCTGTGGGATCTGGCACCAACATGTTAGCAGCAGATAATTTAAGTCCTGTAAGTTGCGAGGTGGGGCCTCCATGGATCGGATTTGTTTGCTCAGCACATCCCACAGAACCTCAATTGGATTGAGATCTGGGGAATTTAGATGCCAAGCCAACAACTCCTTAAACCATTCCTGAACCATTTTTACTTTGTTGCAGGGTGCATTGTCCTGCTGTAAAAGGCCACTGCCAGCAGGTTATACCATTTCCTTGAAAGGAGGGTGTACATGGTCTGAAAAAATGCTTGGGTAAGTGGTGTCAAAGTAACATCCATGTGGATAGCAGGACCGACGGTTTCCCAGCAGAACATTGCTGAAAGCATCACACTGTCTCCCCCGGCTTGCCTTCTTCTTCTTGCATCTTAATACCATGTGTTCCCCAGTGTAAGTGCAACAAAGATGAAGTTTTATTAACAAGGTTCGGGAGGAGCATGATCAGATAATCATTCAATTTAGCATAGGTGCATCTCATTTAGTTAACCATCTTACCTAGCACAACTCGTGTATATGTGCAGTTTGGGCTGCAGTAGCTCATCTGTTGGATCAAACCACACGGGTGAGCCTTAGCTCCCCACGTGCATCAGTGAGCCTTGCCTGCCCATGACCCTGCCACCGGTTCACCAGTTTCTTCCTTGGACCACTTTTGCTAGATACTGACCACTGCAGACCGAGAACACACCACAAGTTTTGGAGATGCTCTGACCCAGTTGTCTAGCCATCACAATTCGGCCCTTTTCAAATTCACTCAAATCTTTACACTTGCCAATTTTTCCTGCTTATAACACATCAAATATGAAAAAATGTTCACTTGCTGCCTAATATATCCCAGCCATCAACAGGTGCAGTGACAGATAGATAATCAGGTGTTATCTATTTTAGGTGTATTTATTTGTTGTAAGAAAATGTAAAGACCAGACCTTTTGGAACGAACAGAATGGCCTTTCCCTATAACTGCAATAATGATTATATAGATGCATTTAATGTAACCCACCTTTCCCCCTAAACAGTCTGTTCTCATCGATGTCAGCTTCTTGTTTACGCTTTTGATACTCCATGCGGCCTGCAGCCTGCTGAGCCAGCCTGGGCTTCATCAGCTTTTTTGAGTCGGCTTAATCTTGTCAGTCTTGACAATAAAGCCTGATCTCCCCTGTTCTTTTTGATGGCAAAATCAGTCTACAGCTTGGCCTATTCAAACAGCCCAGATTCCTGCTGAATCCTTAATCATTTCTATTAAGATTATGAATGTATCCGACTTTGAGAAGTGAAGGCAGAGATCTGCGTTCAGCCGAACATAAGCCAGCCATAGTGAATACAAAATAGCTTCTAAATTCTGACAGCTTCACTACCTAACGAATAAAGGACAGAGAGAGTGAGAGAAAGAAATAATTTCTCCTCAGAAAATGAGAGTAGAGACAAATGTCTTTGGGAGCATTCACAGAATGGGTGGCAGAGGGAGAGAGACGGAGCTTTAGGATCTGTATTAACACAAGGCCACTTACGCTGCTCTGCAGAGGGCACTTAATCAACTCATTTGTAATGGAGTATTCCTTTCCTCTCCCTGACTGTGTTCGAAAGCACACTCACTCTGATCAAAATCCAAAACTCAGAGCATCAGCCCAAGATCGTTCTCAAAAAAAAAAAGAAAAAAAAGTTGAGGTTCATTCAAAATATAACGCTCATGGCTCGGAATTAATGCACGTAGGAAGTTTTGCTCAGAGATGATCAAAGAGGAGTATGATTTCATTAACCATGGTAAATCTTAAAGAGCTGCATCACATTACTGTCACAGTTTAGCTGAAAACCTGTGAATGCATGTGCAAACGTGTGTATTTAAGTCAATCTTGTTGCATTGGGAACAAAATGAAAATTAAGTGTCATCACCTTTCTCTCCCAGATCTTGGCAGGCCCGCTCCCTCTCGCAATATCTTCAGTGGCATTTCAAATAGGATTGTGCGGGTAATGTTTGACTGCGAGCAGACTCTCAACTACTAGTCACTTAAAGATCCAATCACTGCCTGCCTCAGAGAGCTCACTTAGTAATGCTGCATCCCTGCATCCTTGCCCTCTAGAAAGACAGAGAGGGGGGGGGGGTTCCTCTGTCAGTCAGTGCTGTGATGTCTCTGATAATGTATTATCTTCAGGTAAGGCCTGTTACTTTTTCCCCAGTCACTGTGAAGCCTTGCTGTCAGTTTTTCCCTCTCCACTGAATCATGCACAGTCATCAGTCAAACTCGTGTCTGGAACATCCCTTCATCTGTGAGGAAATCTTTCAGTAAATTATAACCTCAAAATATCTCCGTAGATAACATTTTTGTATGTTAGACATAATTAATTTGTCCCAAAGCGTACATCAGATGTCCTATTTTACACTGCACAGGGTTTAAATTTTCACCTATGCTGTTTGCAGCATTAATCAATGCTAAGGGCCCGACTGGGGCCCATTAAGAGGACAATAAATCAATACCTAAATAGAGCTTTAAATTAAAGTGAAGGCAGACAGTTGTCAGGTACAGAAAAATTGCATCAAATTGGATGTTGCATTTTTTTCAAGTGACAGCTATAACCTGAAACAGTGTATAAACATGCTACTGTAACTTAGTAGAGAGGCAGGTGTCAGGCCTAGGACAGTTTTTATGCCAGGAGAGAGGGTGACAATATGGAGGTGTTGAACATCTTTTCCTGGAGTAATGGCCCACTCTGCAGGAGGAATAGAAATTGGCTTTGATTTGAAAGGGAATGGATGAAGGCTGCATCTGTCTCTCTATCTCTTTCTTGCTCTAATGATGTCTTTATATTCCTCATGCGGAGGGGATGAGCTGTGTTGGCTTGGAGCCCTGTTGTAGGTATCAGGTGGTGTGCTGGTTTTCAAATGTGTATTTCCAGCTCACATCTAAGCTAATACAAGCTTTTATTCTTAAATATGTTCAAGTGGAATAATTTAAGCCTGCCCTGATTTTACATGGGTCTTGAACATTTCTGTCACACTTGCACATCTGATTACCATTCAAAAGGAGGGCAAAGACCTTTTTTTTTTCTTTTTTTTTTTTTTTGGAAAGCACATTGGCTTTCGCCATTTCATAATTTACATATTGTATCTATTACACTACACATATATGTACTGCATAACCCAAATGTTACATTGTTATATTAAGCAGAACTATTATTATCAACATTGATAGTATTGAGAGATGTTTCTTGAGCACCAAATCGCACATTAGAATGATTTCCGAAGTATCATGTGATGCTGAAGAGTACAGTAATGACTGACAAATAAATGCATTCTTGATGTGTGTAAGATACTTATTTCAAAACTGCAATTTCTTACCCAAACCCTAAACCTAACCATGATTGTATTTTGTATGTTCTATTCATTATTATTAAGTTTTTATTAATGCATTAAGTTATTGCTAGATAAGCTTTAACCAGCAGTCCTTTTAGTGAAGAGGATTAAAGCTAGTAAACAAGTCTCGTCCAGATCCAGAGTACCAGTATCCAAAACAGCAATGCTGGTCTTTTGAGCAAAAAATGTTATGTACTATTATTAACATATTTTTTTTTGTTTTTGACAAATTATTTGCACTTGAGCAGTGCTAAATGATGTAATGTGTCATGAGACGTTGCAAACAAAGACACTCATCAAAAATGCTGAGAAAATAGACAAAAATGATTTTGCAAGCCATTACTATAATCTGGAACATGTGTTTAGACAAACATTTACTTGTTTTCAGACAGTATAATAATAAGTTCTAGTCAGTGTTTGGAAGGTTACTTTGGAAATTTAATAGGTTACAGATTACAAGTTAACTTATTTAAAATGTAATAGTAGTGTAACTTTTTTAATTACTTTATTAAAGTAATGTAACTGATTACTTTTGGATTACTTTTCTAAATTTCGAATGAATGTTAATTCATTAACATTAATGAATGAATTAATTAATTCATTCATTCATTCATTCATGAACTGTTAATCATTTTCAAACATTTACTCCATGCAGGGTTAACCTTACAGTAGTGCCAAATACTGTCAGACTTTCAAAATCCTTTTTCACTTAAATTAAGATGATCAAATTTGAACACATCCACCACAATATCAGACTTTACTGCCTTTTACTTTGAGATTGATTTGAAGTGCAGTGCAGATTTAGAATAATAAGAAATTGTTTACTGATACTGTTTATGAAACCAAATGTTTGCATAACTACAGGAAACACTGCATCTAACAATGGTTTGGGGAAAAAATTGTTAATTAAAAATAATAATAAATAAAATCATATACACCAACAGATTATCTAAATAAGCATACATCTTATTCTGTGTACTGAACTCCTGAAACATTGGTGTAGTTTGGAACATTGCCGTCTCTTTGTATATGATGAAAGTTTTCTCAAAATAAGTCAAATGATCACGAAGTGACTCAGAGCAGTTCTAAAGATTATGTTTATGTTCATGTACATTTAAACAGTGCTAGCTTCAGTAAGCCTATGTGTAGGAATTAAATCGAATGTCTTTGCCATTAATTTCCACGAGGGGCCGCCTGAGAAAAAAATTTAGACGGGGAAATCTCACACTCATACAAACAAATTCTGAAATATGGACAACGCTATTTCTTATATAGACCTACATAAATAATAATAATAAAAATGAAAAAAAAAGTTTAAATCTTTAGGTTGGGGACAGGCAAAATAATTTATAGTTCTCTCCTAAACTGCACCTTCACTTCCATCTTTCTTTTCAGTTTCTTTATCTTGCCCTGATATCCATCTCTCATGACTTTAATACTCAATATTAAACAAAATTATATTTTCTAAATTGCCTTCATGTCAAACTTTAGTAAAATTTTGGCAGGCAATTATACAATAATTGTTTTAAAATAGCGGGCCAAATCGGCTTCCAGGACACCGGAAATTGTCCCAGTTCTCATGTATGGTCAGTCCGTGCCTGATTTCCACAGACATGAAGAACGTGCAGGATTCATATATTGTCTTTTTGCAGCTTAATATTCACAGACACTATTCCTTGTCACGTTTTGATCCAAGTGTACTGACCTAATTTTGATTTATAAATCCAAAATGTGGCATATTCCATCCCCGTCAGGCTATAGGAATTCTGTTTTTTATGGATTCTACGAACCAGACTGTGTTTCCACATTGCGAAGATTATTGGGAGGTATGTCTCAGCAATTTGGGAAATAAATCAAGTAAATCTGGATGTGGATGAGTGTAAGTATTCAAATGTAATCCCCTTTGTAATTGTTAACATTTTCACATAACATTACAATTTTCTTCGTAACTGTAACTGATTACAGTAACAATTATTTTGTAATTAAACTATGTAACGCAAGTACAACAGAACATAAATACAAATGTAGGTACTGTGACAGCTGGGGAAGCCTATTTACTGGAAAGGATGAAAATACTGTTTACTTATGGGGTTTTTTAAATGTCATTGCAACATATTCTTGTCTGGTATAAAGGAATTCAGTTTACAGAGACAGTTTACAAAGCATTTTTCCTAATGCCTCGTCCCATAAGCACACTAAGCCATAAATAGTTTCTTTAATAGACCCATGGCATGACAGACAGTTCAACTCATTACTGTCTCCACTGCACTATCAGAAGAACATATCAATGTAGATGTAGGCAGTTAATTCTGGTCTTCCTAATTCACTGGGTCCATTTGTAGTCGCAATGTCTACCTAATAGTCACAGTAAAAGAATAGATTAGAAAGAGAAAGCAACCAATCTTGTTCATCGACCAAGGATGAGAAGGTCATGGTGGCCTCATACAAATAAGGCACAGTTGTCACGCTTCCATTGAGTCTTTAATCCAGTTATTTAACTGATCAGAAATGGAATCAGCTTTAATGCTACATTTTGAAAGCAGTCTGTCTGTTTCCACTGTCAGTTTCCTGGGGTCTAGGGACAATATGTTAAGAGTGGCTGCTTTATAAGCCTCTATCAACAATAGTTTACTAACAATTGTCAGGTCATATGTAGCCAGCTTGTCATTAATTTGGTTTAGAATAGTAAAATCAGGACTGTATGCACACCCCCCAAATAAATAAATAAAAATAATATTTATAATAAAACTTTTTAAAAGCAGACTTTAAAAGTACTTAAACTCTTATTGTAGTTACTTCAAAATATGCATAATATTATGACTGCAATATAGAATGACATATTCTGTATCTTACAGAAATAAATGAATTCATAACATAAACCCTCCACAAGGCTGTCACACTGTGCCAGAAAGATCACAGATATGAAGATAATTTAGAAAAGTCTTTATAAATCCAACATGGCACCCAGGAGAAAGACACATGTAAGTTACTAGACCCAACAAGAGTGAACTGAAAAGACAAGGCTTATAAAGACAGGATAACAAGGAACAGACAGGTGCAGGGAATCAATTAATAATCAAACTAAACAGGAAACAGACCAAATAAGGTAAAGCAGGAACTGAAGTCCAATCCTGACAAAGGCTAAAGCTTTATCTCTGTTTGACAGTTTGCATTTTGATGCCTCTGAGAAAAAAAAAATAGTAGTGGGATGAAATGAATACGTAAAACAGCACATATGGGTTTAATACTATTAATAAATATGGTGTGTACACGCCAGAAGTTGCAGAGCACCAAGGGAGTTAAACCTTTGGTAGTGATAAAGATATATATATATATAATTATATATAATTATATATAATTCTCAAGCAGATAGACTTAATAAGCAAAAACACTTTTGTCAATTAACATACAGAATGTCACGCATAAGTTTGTGGTCTGTGAAATCCCTGAAGCTCACAGCCTTCAGCTTTCAGTAAAGCGCATATCGAGGCTTGTATCGCTTTAGAGCAATGACGTAATTCATGATGTCCGAAGCCTCGTTGGCCAGACTGGTTCAGGAGTCGATTTGAAGCCTGTAAATTAGTCATATTCCCTGTTAAACTCAGTCACTTTCCTGTTTTAGACCAATAATATTGAGATGTTTTCAATTTCCTATCCTGTCAGCCGTTTTACTGCGCTCACAGCATGTGCTCTTGAATTGCTCACACAGAAACGACAGCACACTGTATTGTATTAAAGCACTGTTTAATATTAAAATGCAAATTGAACTAAGAACATGCAGTTATATTATCACTTAAGTTATGAAGTTACCAAAAACGGTGATTAAAGCTGCCCTAAAATTGTGCATGTAAGTGGTTCAGAAAAGGTAAAGAGTTGTGAGAAACGTGTCAGATCCGCATCATGTTAAGTAGGTTCTTAAAGCAGGCAAAATAACCTAATAACCCAGCTGCTGTGATGTCTGTTAGTCATAGAATAAAATAAAAAAAAGCTTAAAGGATTCATCTTTATTTAATTTAGAATTTAGTGTTTGATATCTTTATTCAAATTCTGTATACAGTATTTCATACTTGCTGAACATGACATTTATTGAAATTGGGTTATAATTTATAAACAATTCTAGTGAATTGTTTTAAGTTCACTAGAAGTTGTTATTTATTTTTTAAAGTCTAATAAATGTTCAAATTGATAGCTCTCAATTATAGCTATATAATGTTGAATGGATAAAATAAAATATATTTCCAAAAGACATCGGTAGTATTGGTAGCTGTGATTCTCCACTAAACTCATATTACAAAATATTGCCTTTTATGTTGTTTCATTTCTAAATTAATTTGAAGATTGAATTTATTGTGAAATTATTGCAATTTAAAAGTGTATTTAAAATGTTTAATGTTATTTAATGTTAGTTGAGATTAATTGCTTTTATTACCAGAAAAAAGTGTGAATAATTAGTTATTTTTTATTAGATTGACAGTTACAGTATGTATATGAAGACAAATTCCTATTTTGAGCTTTAAAATAGATTTTGTTTATTTTATGCCTAATGTACTTAAAAAATCTGAAATAGTGTAATAGATTAAAACAACCCTTTATATTTAAGTATTTAATGCATTTCTGTAAGTTGAATTTGTTCCTATTTAGTGTCAGTAAGACACTTTTTATGTTTTTGAAAAAATATATTTATATATTATTTAACATTTATTATTATCATTGTTGAAAATGGTTGTGCTGCTTGAAATTCTCGTAGAAGCTACTTTTATTTATATTTTTTCATTTTCTGAACAGAGTTTAAAATCAAATGAAGCTTTTTTTGTGCTTTTTTTATCAGTTCCTGATGTAACAAGCTATAGAACCTGCAGATTTATGAAAGGTTTATTAAAGTAACACAGGAACAGCACACTGAGTGTATAGAAATCCCTCAGCATGCTGTTGATTTGGCACAATTGTTGTCAAATCAAGTTGTTAAGTTCTATTTTTGTGCAAAAAGTTACTCTTCTGCAAAGTTTAATTACACATCACGACTCAGACAGATATGATGTATGTGTTGTTCAGAAAAGATATACTGTTCCAGTGCTTATGTGCATAAATAAATCCCTAATCAAATCGTACAAAAATATTTTAAGATCGGCGCTAAACCTCAAGACAGCATTTTAACTGAGACATCATTACTTTCAGCGGTGGTCAGAAAAGGCGGACAATGCGATCTTAAAGGCCAGTATATTTTTACCCACACAAATTATCGGCCATCTCCTTGTGTCCTGGATGAGAACATGTAAATCTTCCAATTTATCCATATTTGGCTTTGACACATTTCATCAGTAATGCACTCCCAATGTCCCATGTGAAAAAGCTTCTGCTTGTATTTGCAGAGATAGTGCCTTTATTTTCCAAGGGTGAGAATGAAATACACCCAAATACCAAATAGCGTTGTCTACAGATGTAAATTGAAAAGCAGGGGTGTCACATGTTTTTAAGGCTGGCTTATTGAAATGCACTCTAAATTAGACCTTCTCCGCAGTGAAACAGGATTACACATCTATGAAGCGACACGGGGAGGCCTGTCAGAGCCAGTCACGGCTCAGATGTTGCTACTGCTGGGCTATTAGGGCTCTGCTTATTAATTCTGCCCCCCGAATCACTGCGGCCCCTGTTTTCGTCCAGCTAATCTTGACTTTATAACCGGTACATATGGCATGAGTACAGTTCATTACTGTTCGGCTCCAGCTCCTTGGCCAAGAGGTAATTTAATTCCGGCGAGGTGTCAGGTGAACTGAGACTGCCTGAAGATAGCTGCTCTCTCTCTCTCTCGTGAATGCACACAAAGAGACACACAGGTGTGTGCTGCGGTTCCGATGAAAGGAAGCATGTGCTTCGTCTCGTCAGAATGTGAATGTGGTTCCTGTGTAGCTGCTGGAAGTTGGCAGAGTTTGTTCTTTGCCGAGAAGGTGAGGAGAGAAATGTTTAAACAGAAATATGCTGCCTGTATTTAAAAATACATTTAAGAAGAGCGATTTCAAACGATACTTCTCCCAGAAATGTAAATTTAGACATTATTCACTTAACTCTATTTACTTAATATAATTTGTGTAATTTGAATGTGTGCATATTTAGATTTGGCACATCACATTGGTTACAAGGCACATGAGAACCAATGATGTTTTGCATCATTGATGTAAAATATGGCATTAGAAAAAAATTAAATGTCATATGTGACCCTGGATCACAAAAGCCAAGGGTCATTTTTTCTAAACTGAGATTTATACATGATCTGAAAGCATAATAAATAAGCCTTACATTTATGGTTTAGACGAGATACAACTAATTTAAACCTGGAATGTGAAGGTGTAAAAAAATCGAAATATTGAGAAAATCACCTTTAAAGTTGTCCAAATGAAGTTCATAGCAATGCATATTACCAATCAAAAAGTTTTAATATATTTACAGTAGGAAATTTACAAAATATATCAATGGAACATGATCTTTACTTAATGTCCTAATGATTTTTGGCATAAATAATAAATTTGATAATTTTGACCCATACAATGTATTTTTGGCTATTGCTACAGATATACACGTACTACTTAAGACTGGTTTTGTGGTCCAGAGTAACATAATTTAGGGATTTATTGGCTGTGTCAGAGCTGTCAGGGTGAACATAACTTATGTTTGGGCAGTTTCTCACACAGTGCTTTTGCATGGCTTGATTTTTGTGTTATTGTCTACTTTTATTGTGCTTTTTTATGTTTGTTATGTTGACAGCTCTTGGTCACCATTCACTTTCATTGTAGAAAAGTACAGCATGAATGTTCAGCTAAACATTTCTTTTTATGGTATACTTAAGAAACTTTTTTTGTTTGGAACTTAGGCTGAGTAAATGGCGACATAGTATACAGTTTTTGGTGAACTATGCTGGTAAATATATAGTATTTTGCTAGATGGAGAGAGGAAGATGGAAAGAGATATTTCGTTTTTTGTTGACAAGTACTTGTCATGATATCTTGACACCCGTGGATGTCTCACGGGAGAGTGACAGTTGTTGTGACTAGCAAACCAAAACCATAACAGGTGTGACAACATTAATCCATGACTCCATGCAAAACATTTTTATTTTAATATATATATATATATTTTTTTTTGTGCAATAAACCATTTGTCTGATCCTACGCTTCATGTTTTTTAAAGCAAATAAAGTCACGTTAATGGCATCTGTACTTACAAATGTTATTATATTATGCAGGGCAGGTCACGCAGCTACATATTCTCCATTAATTCTTTATTTAATCATTTATTAAATCCATTTAGCCCACTGATGCACAGTATTATGACATTAGCTGTTGCTTTTAAGACATTTTGTCTCCGTGCATGTCGAAATCTTTCCCCTTCCATGTCGTTTTTGTGCTGTGTCAAGAGATCACTGTTGTAAATAATGTATTTCAGCTAGTAATTTAGTTTTTACTGTGAACATCATGCATATTCATGTTTTTTTTTTCTTTGTTCCTGAGCAGTTGAACAATGAGCCTTTTTTTATCATTATTCAAAGCTGTATCACAAGCATTTATTACACATTAAAAGCCGCGGTGCTCTTAGAGACCTGTTGATGAAGGGTCTGCTGGGTGAAGGCGAGGGTCTAATACATGGCAGGACAGACATGACTCCAGCACATGATTGCTTTCTGCCAGAAACTTAATAATTATTTACAACAGCAGCTGTCAGTCATGTGTGAAGGAGCATGAATGGGGAATAGAAGGGGATTTGCTCTCTTGGATTAAAGCTTGCTCGCTGTCAGCAGGACAGTGCAACAAATACCATGTTGTGCACGCTGAAAGAAATCTGAAACAATATGGGCTATTTTTTATGACTGGTGAATATATTTTGAACCCCGACATCTTATTTTGTTAGTTGTCTGTATCATGATAAAGCTTTTATCGTCTCCTCTCGAAAGCTATTACTGTCACCAGGCAAGCAGTGTTCAAGCTGCAATCTCACAAAAGGCATGATGAAATCAATCTTTTCTCTTTTTAGATCATTTCTCTTTGTATAAGTCATATTCATAAATCAATGAACAATTATGTTTTTAAAATCTACCATATAAGCAGTTAAACACAAATGCAAACAAATATTGAACCACCAGGGGGCAGTACACATGTAACACTTCCCCAGGGTAATCAACTCCAGCAAAGTCCCCTCTACATGTTACCATACAAACCAAGCAAGTACTGTAATTAGCAATCAGTGCCTCGGATTTCCACCAACACAACTGCATTCTGCAAACTCGGGTCAGAGCAGATGGGAGGAAAACAACCACAGAGAGATAAACTAGACCTCATATTTAAATTCTGTACACACGTTTATGCCCACGCCTGGCCACATGCACACAAACTACCTTCCTTGAAATGTGAAAATGTGAAACTTGTTGGGTTTTTTTCTCTCTCTGACATCAATATTTCCTGTATTAAATAATGTTTAGAGCTTGGTGAGGGATGATCATAACTGAGACTGATGACAGATGTAGTGTAGGTGATGCGAATTGAGCGCCTTCACTCTCGCTGACACGGCTTCCTGCATTCGAAAGCCGCGCCATGGGACCTGAGAGACTTCATTCAGACAGCAGGTGTTTAGCCAGAGAGATGGATCATTTTGATGACACCTTGGGATCGTGTTAAGCTTTGTTGTTGCTGTTTACATAAATTAGGCCAGCTAGTCTTTGCTCCCTACATTTCGCTAATGGATGCTGATTAGTGTGTAGACACAAACGCTCAGAGAAAGGAATTTAGCTTGTCAGTCGATGGTTGGCCAGCGACCTTCACCTCAGGGTCAAGTAGCAGGTGAGGGAGAATGAGGGACACTGTCCCTGCAATCCAATTTGATTTACTGCATTAGGGATCAACAGCTGGCTGTTTTTCGAAATAGCATACAATGTACTAGCTATTTCTGTGGTATATGTATATACATATAGTATGTAAACCGTGCATAGTGAGGAAATTTGATTTTCTCTCGTTTTTTTTCTGTGTGATTTTACTATGTTTGCCAGATTTATTTATCCAACCTGAGAAGTATGATCCATGTGAATTAGAAATTGGCTTAAAAATTACAATTAAAATGTGAAAAATGCTATATTTTCAGCATCATATAATGACTGAACATCATTAGTATCTCAGCCAAGGTCTGAAATGAATACATTCCAGCGCCAAATGTAAGTAAGAATACAGATTTATGAAACTGTGTTAACTATAAGTTGATGTGATTTACCAAATAGCAAAGGTTGTGATTTGCTTGCACGGATAGTCTGGTGGTCTGTGTTTTTCAGTGTGAAGTGTGGCACTGTGTTCTTTTGTCATGCAAGCAGTTCATGATCTAGTGTCTTCAGTGTCTCTGGAGTTGCTCGGTCACAGTAAAGGCTGCTGTTGTTTATAATGTGCATTTAAAAGCCAACCATCTTTCCAAGTTTGTATTGAGATTTGTTCATAAAACTGTTGTTAACAAAGGTTTCTACTTAAATAAAGCTATATGGTTTAAAGTTTGAAAGCAAAGAAACAGTCATAAATAATACCCGTAGGAGTATTGTAATTTTACTGTTATTCTGTAAAAGAAATTGTTGTTGTTGCTGCTGCTGCTGCTGTTATTAAATACTATATTTTACAGTAGACAATATGGGTGGTTCAGGTTTGGATTTTGTTGAGCATACTATAAAAAAATAACAACATAGGTATTAATAAAAAGCATAATATAATGTAAATGTTGCACAGTATTTAGTAGTATGTTAGTATTCCATCCAAACATAGCTGATGGGAAAGCTAATGTTTTGTTGTTGATGTTGTTGTTTTTTTTGCTTCTTGAATGCAGAGCATAAAAATAATGGTCTGTTTGTAAAGTGTGCATCAGTGTGTGTGTGTGTGTGTGTGTGTGTAATAAGTGTGTGGGATACATGACCACAAATCCACCACATGGTGTTATTTTCAACATGTTGTTGTTAGTGGGAAGTGCAAAATTAGCACGTTACTCTCACCTTCTCACCTCATAACGATTAGTGATCTAATGAACATAGCATTCCATAGAATGGTTGCATTATATTAAATAATTAAAAAGCATAATTTCTTATATAAATGGGTTTTCTTTTAAAGATAACATCATTTTTTTTTTCATGTATAATGAAGATATAACTAGGCCCTCATTCTACCAAAGATTAATCAACAACCATCAGTCACCAGATACTTTCATTTTTAATGCAACAGATACATGACTAAGCGACCATGTGCTAAAAAAATAATTATAATAAATGTGGAGGTTAAAAAAACACGTTGGTTTACAAGTGTTGGTGTCAGAAGATCTTACCTTATTTAAGGCAGTGATGAAACTGAACTATAGTTTTTATCTCTCTTTGAATCGAGGTGTGATAGATTTCACTCAGGGTTGTCAAGACTGGTTTTGCTGCTTCTCTATTGTTAACTTTCATAGCACTCAAATATCAAGAATTGTTGGGCTGTAGATGTCCCTTTCCATTGCTTTCTTAAATGTATTACGTTTGCATGAAAATCTGTTTTCTGGAATTTTATTTTAGGCAGCTCAGAGATCCGTAGCAGCCATGCCTGGCAAAAATGGAAAAATGCAATCTCACATTCAGCTGAAAGCTTGATGACTGCATATGTAGTGTGTTCATCTCCTTTTCGCGACAAGTCATGGGCTAAACAGGGCGATGACTAGCATGTAATTCACACTTGATGAAAAAGCATCAAAGCAGGAGTTTATTTTCTTACACTTGGCTGTGGTTTCATTTCCTCTGGTTGCCATGCAAAGTCGGGGGAACGAATGTGGAGCTCCCAGCCAGTCGGTTGCACCGTACTCATTGCCACTGGAGCATAACTGTCAATGTTTATAAGACTGCTTAAGAGCGGGAGAGACAGGTGAGGGAGCCAGAGAGTTTTTGAGACGGGACAGAGGCAGACCGCCTCTCCAGAGTCTTGCGGCACGGCTGATCTCTCCTCAGTATGTTTGCTCTTATTCACTGCGACAGCTGTGGGCAGCACATTGCCTCTGCTCACCTGTGCTTCTCGCCAAGCCCACCAGACTGGGACATTCATCAAACCAAACAGCCTGCGTTTAATTGGTCCACATCCCCACCTGCTGTCACTCACCTCCGTGGCACACGGGCGAGGGATACAGACATGACGCCACAAACACAAACCCTCTGTGCCCACAAACCAGGCAGCGGCAGGGTCATCTGAATTGCAGATTGGAAACCGAAGCTCTCCTTTTCTCATGCTTTGGTTGGGTTTCCACTGGGGTGTGTGTGGGGATGGTAATGATGTGCCCTATCAGTTTACCTGCAGTCACCCTCAGCATCCCAGTATGCCCTGGGGCTGAAGGCATGCGAGTGCACTGAGCCTCCTTCGTCTCCAGCTAGCGAGACTTCTTTAGTATTCGACTCTTTTGCTACTTAAAAAAAGTTTTCTGGATACAGCCTAATAACACTGCTAACTGAGTCCCTGGCATAATTCCCACTGTCTTATTTGAACAGTGCATGGCACTTCAGATATGAATTACATTTGCCCCATAAGAGCAGAATGGCACCAAAAAGCACCTAATGAGCCTTTTACATTTTACTGTTAAACCTTCCATAAAACACCCGGTATGTAGATGGCTACAAGGAAATTCCATGGTTTTAATTTTTTGACTTAATAGACATGAAGCTAGAATGCCATTTATTCAGGCTGATTTTAAATAAATAAATGCTCATTGAATGGAGATGAGGCCTGAGCTTTAACTTTGGTGGTCTGAAGACTTGGTTAAAGTGTGGCACATTGATATATTTTTCTCTTTGTTCATCTGGTTTGTCTGAGGCTATCTGTCAAACTATGCAAATATGGCTGTCCATATCCATTACTGTGTGATGGAGACCAGCATACTTAATTCTAAAATGAGTGAGGAGACAGACACTGGCCAGTGACTTTGAATTACATTACCTACTTTTATGTCCTCAGGTGTAATTAACCTCATGAGATGAGCAGTTCTTCAGGAAAACTGTTTTAAAGGAGCTATAAAACCAGCGGTAGGCTGAACTTAAATGGGAAAAGTGAATATGGAGTTTTCCAGCTTTAAAATCTTTTTGTCTATTCACCTAGAAAAAAAAATTCTGCAGTGCAATATAGGGTTCATACAGTAATTTTTATGCTTAACCAACTATGATCTGTCTGTATCTGGAATTCTGTTAAAACAACTAAGCCTCTTAGGTGGATGGAGGGAAACTTGTAGAACTTAAGAATAACCAAACTGTCATTGTTTTCATAATATAATACTTGTAATGATTTTTTTTTTCATAATATGATGTTTGATAGTTTTTTTTTTTTTTTTTTTGTAATAGTTAGATGTTCAGATGAAACGCAGTTCATGATGTTATGCTGCTATCTTGTTCTTTAACTCCGTATGTAGTTTTATGATGACTGTTAGACAGTCTATGTTGAATCTTCAACTAGCACACTCTGTTTGGTATAAAGTTACTAATAAAGTCTATGATTGATTTATTGATTATTTAATTAAAAATAAAAATAATAATAGTAAAAAAAGTAAATGTTTTTTTTTTTAAATAAAAGAGCCATATTACTGAATACTTATCTAATAATAATAATAAATAAATGTATATAATGCTGACAGACAAAAGTACTGTTATTTGTCTAAAATAGTAATAATTATTATTATTTAATTTAATACTGCTGTTGTCATTTATTCTTAAAATATTTAATTTTTTTTCTCCAGAAGAAAGAAAGTAATACATGTTTGGAACAATATGAGGGTGAGTAAATGGCGACTCATTTTGGATGAACTATGTCACTTTATGTAAAAAATAAAAATAAAAATGAAAAAGATTAGATAAATTATATACATAGAAAATGGTGAGAATTTTATCTGTGTCTTCTTTGCACTTGATGAAATACACAGAAATCATTAAGATACTGTATGCATTTTCTTCAGGTTCACATTAGTGAGTGATCAAAGCATCAGTAGTAGAAGGGTTACCATCCTGACACCACAACTGAGAAAGGACTTTGAAAGACATCTTGAGCTCATTTCTTGAGCTAACCAAAGTTCAGAGCAGCAATAAATGTAAAAATTATGGCCTGTTGGATTTTCCCATAGTCTTCTTCATGGTGCTTTTGCCACAAACATACTGATGCAATTTTGGCTTGATAGAGGTTGTTATGGTTCTGTAAGTCCAGTAAGTCGCCACAGCTTTGATAGGGGCGACCCTTATGTGAGACACCCATTGACAGAGGTGTAGCTTCTTGCATTCGGCAGCCTCATTAAAAGGCCATCCAATTAAAAAGCTGTAATTGATCGCATGTTTTCTAAATGCCCGCTCTGCTCTCGCAGAGGAATGCTGGAGGTCAATTTCAAACGCTCCATTGCCGAACAATGGTTTGTGTCCCTACGGCCAGGCTCTGGCCTTCCTCCACCTCCTTAAGAAGACCCTTAGCATCTCCTTTATAAAGAGATGAGTCAGTCCACTTAGCAACTCCTGCCTCCCTCCTTCACATGATATCACAGACTAATTCAGTGAAGGATCTGGTACATGAGCTATGCTGAGGGAGCTTTAGTTGAAAGCATATAAACCTTTTCTGAAACCTCTTGTGCATTTTGATTAATAGCAGAGATATGGCAGATATTTGACAGGAAATGTATTCATTAATTTAACTCAGTCAGTAGCTTAAATGATAGACCGGCGCCTGTATGTGGTTTTTTGCTGTTGATGTTTTTGGGTCAGTCACATGACACTCAACTTTGTATATATAGACACATTAAAAATGCAGTCATACATGTAGCACCTTTATGATGCCTCTCTTTTATGAACCTCTCTTTTATGATGCATGTATTAAGCATGTTTTTATTTTCTGTATTTAGAATAATTCATAATAATAAAAAAGTAGGTGCTTTAGGTCAAAAATATCAGGAGGATGAACTTTCCTGAAATCATGATTAAGAAAAAAATCCTAATTGATTTGTGAAATATTGAAAAGAAAATCATATAAAGTAGTTTGTCATTATCTTTTTATTTTTAATATTTTTGGTTCGTATTTTTACACATATGTAGTGTGCAGAAAATGTTATAAATTATTAGTTGATATATATATATATATATATATATATATATATATATATATATATATATATATATATATATATATATATATATGATGGAGATTTGTGGGATGCATATCTAGGGCACGAAGCTCCTGTTCCACTACATCCCAAAGATCCTCTATTGGGTTGAGATCTGGTGACTGTGGGGGCCATTTTAGTACAGTGAACTCATTGTCATGTTCAAGAAACCATTTTGAAATGATTCAAGCTTTGTGACATGGTGCGTTATCCTGCTGGAAGTAGCCATCAGAGGATGGGTACATGGTGGTCATAAAGGGATGGACATGGTCAGAAACAATGCTCAGGTAGGCCGTGGCATTTAAACGATGCCCAATTGGCACTAAGGGGACTAAAGTGTGCCAAGAAAACATCCCCCACACCATTACACCACCACCAGCAGCCTGCACAGTGGTAACAAGGCCTGATGGATCCATGTTCTCGTTCTGTTTATGGCAAATTCTGACTCTACCATCTGAATGTCTCAACAGAAATCGAGACTCATCAGACCAGGCAACATTTTTCCAGTCTTCAACTGTCCAATTTTGGTGAGCTCGTGCAAGTTGTAGCCTCTTTTTCCTATTTGTAGTGGAGATGAGTGGTACCCAGTGGGGTCTTCTGCTGTTGTAGTCCATCCGCCTCAAGGTTGTGCTTTGCTGCATACCTCGGTTGTAACGAGTGGTTATTTCAGTCAAAGTTGCTCTTCTATCAGCTTGAATCAGTCAATCCCATTCTCCTCTGACCTCTAGCATCAACAAGACATTTTCTCCCACAGGACTGCCGCATACTGGATGTTTTTCCCTTTTCACACCATTCTTTGTAAACCCCTAGAAATGGTGGTGCATGAAAATCCCAGTAACTGAGCAGAATGTGAAATACTCAGACCGGCCCGCCTGGCACCAACAACCATGCCACGCTCAAAATTGCTTAAATCACCTTTCTTTCCCATTCTGACATTCAGTTTGGAGTTCAGGAGATTGTCTTGACCAGCACCACACCCCTAAATGCATTGAAGCAAGTGCCATGTGAATGGTTGATTAGATAATTGCATTAATGAGAAATTTAACAGGTGTTCCTAATAATCCTTTAGGTGAGTGTATATATATATATAATTTATTCACAAACCTGTATGCATTTCTTTCTTCTGCCGAACTCAAAAGATATTATGAAGAATGTTCATAACCAAACATTTTCGGTTCCCGTTGTCTTCTGGATAGAAAATATACCAGAAATCAATGGGGAACCGAAACTCTTTAACTACCAACATTCTTCAAAATGACTTATTTTGAAGTCATTCAGGTATGGAATGACAAGAGGGTGAATAAATGATGAAATAATTTACATTTCTTTGTCATATATATATATATATATATATATATATATATATATATATATATATATATATAATCACATTTTCCACTGAGTATGTTTCTAAGTACCGCCATATGCATTAAAATTCTCCTGCCTTTTAAAAATGTATTGAATGACACCCTTATATGTCATTCACCTTTTTGCATGTTGGGAATCATAGTGATCATGCTCTTGGTATGAAGGATGTACAGTACCAATTATCACATTATCACAATTATCACAGCGCACTCAGAAGCTCAAAGTGCAATAATTACCCTGCAGCTCAAGCTGATGTATCTGTTCCTGAAATTAGAGGCATGCTCATATAAGCCAATGAAATGTCTACAGCCAAATGACTCTACGTGATGGACTCTGAAAGAAAGATAATGGCAGGATGGAGCCAACTACTATCCGAGGCAGAGCACTCAGAGGGAAAAAAAAAAGACCAAAACTATTAACTGCCCTGAAGCTGGTGCTTTAAATAACCGTATCAGGGTGTGCATTTGAAGTATACATAACTTGTCTGGAGCCTCAGATATCCTTGTAGACTCCTTAACCGCCTTGTTATTGAGAGAGACAGAGCTCCATGGCTTCTGAAGTCCGCTTCAGCTACAAGGCCCTAATCATCTCTCAATTAGATCTATCTCTTAATATTACCACTGTCTCCTATGATGTGTACACAGAATAAGACAGTTCCGCTGACTCCATTATGAATAGAGACACTGCCTTATGTGGTCTCATTATTGGATAAGTAAGAGGATACAGGAGGCAGACAGAAGTTTTAAGGCCAGCCGGAATAGACGCCATCCCCAATTAGCGGCAAGGCATTAACAGAGTCAGCGACAGAAATGAGGGGCTTGAACAAAGATGGGTCGAGGGGGAGGGTTGTGTTTTGTGGGACATGGTCCAAGAACATCAACTGTAATTACAGCAATGCTGCCATCTTGCTTCATATTGAATGTCTGCATGATAATGGGATGTTGGGTCCAGCAGCCAAAGGGATAGTTTAGCAAACTTTCTAACATGTATGATTGTGTGTGTCAGGGGGAGCTGTAGTTTCATGTTGTTTTCTTTACGTGCTCTTTAAGGCAAAAGGTGCACCTACAAAAGTGTACTGAATCAGTGTTGTTGTCACAAACTAAAACAAGTAAAACTTTTGATAACAGAAAAAAAAAATCAATGAATAAAAGTAAATATTCATTGAAAAACTTACATGAAAATGAGAAATGTTGCCTTGGTGACTAACTGAAATAAAAGAAATAGACTAATAAACGAATTACAATGAAAAAATAACTAAATCTTCAACTTTCAGTTAAAATGAAGGAAAAAAATGAATTGAAATAAAATCGTAATTGAAGTATTAAAATTATTATACCTCTAAAGCTAAACATACTGTTCTGATTTTCGGAATTCTTTTATAAATCGTAATGAAACATTAATATTGTTAATTATATTACAATGTTAATAATATTATCACATTCAGTAAATGTTTATTACTTTTTAATGTTTAAATGTGTATTTATTTTTTTATTTTTTCACAGAGGCCTCATTTTTAAAAGCCTTGTTTTAGCAAACGTATTAATTGATGCAGTGTTCTGGTATGTAACACCTACTTTTTGTCATCCAGTTATTTGCCAAATCACATTTACTTGTCAATCAATGTCCTACTTTTTCTTCTAAACATGCAGCCATAAAATGGATTACACTCAGCAATTCACACTGACATCATGAGACTGAACATGCACAATACACTATAAACGACCTCTCATTGATATCATTCATTACTTTGATAAAAGCACTCAGTAATTATCAATTTTGTTTAAGCACATCACAGAGCCGAGCAAGACACAGTGATGGAAGACAAGTCATTCTGATGTGTGTCACCAAGTCATTAAGCTGCCTTTGAGGGAAGCCTGCAATCTGATTCATCACTGCAATAGTGAGCCAGAGATGAACTCATCAATTAAATTTTCCCTAATATTACCCGTAGACGAGTCCACGTCTCTCCTTATATTTCCTATGCTTTTCTGTCTCTTCTTCATTGTGTGTATTCTCTGTCTTTCTGGCGCATTATGTGTGAAGAAAGTGCTAAAGCAGACACGTGTGCACCCGGGGAGGAACTGGGTTTTAGCATATTTTTAAGGGGGTTCAGACTGGAGAGTCTCTGCTCCAGTGCCTCACTGTCTATCTGCCTCCTGCTCGTCTCGTCTTCCTTGTCAAGTACACTCTTCATGACATTGACATGCCTCCTGTCACTGCTTTCTTACTTCCAGGAAGCTTCTTGTCTGCCCTTTGTCATTCACCCAGAAAATAAAAACAAATACAAAAAAAAAAAAAAAAAAACAGCATATACCTGCACAGTGGGACTGACTTTTGTAAATTAAAGCACACACATGCTGTAAGCATGGATTTGGGAATGATTATAGCACTTATCTCAGTGCATTGTATTTAAAGTAATTGTTTGAAATGAGCAGTCTTTTATTTGATTCCAGGACCCCAAGGTCATGAGGAGAACAGTCATTATTGAGGTGAACTAAAGTGACCGTCTGAAGAAATGCTTCACAGTTACTTTCCTATCCTCCCAGCTGGGTTCAGAGAATTTGAAAGACATTTTTGTGTCATTCAGAGAATTCAGATAAAATATAGTCCCCACTCAAAGCCAGCAGGAGCAGGGGTGTAGACCAAACAAATCCTTCCAAAGAATGATAGCAGAGACATGACCTCTCATTATGTCCCTGTCCAACAACAGGGGAGTAACACACAATGTTCAGTGGAGGCCGCCTTCAGTGTATCACGGCAGAATCCAATTTGGTGTTTTTACTAGATTTTTAAGTTTTCTTAGGTAACCATAATTCATGGATAATGGTCAACCAATTGACAGCACTAAACTGTTCTAGCCAGTGTAGTGTGTGTCTGGTTTAGATACTTTATTAATACCTCTAGTACTTTAATATTAATAGTAGTTTGTATGGTTGTCTTGGATTTAGTCACAAAATACTAACTTAAATGAATGTTTAATAATAATAATAATAATAATAATAATAATAATAATAATAATAATAATCAGAATCAGAATCAGAATCAGAATCAGAATGAGCTTTATTGCCAGGTATGTTTACACATACGAGGAATTTGTTTTCGTGACAGAAGCTCCGCAGTACAACAGAATGACAGCGACAGAACATAAAACACATAATAAAAGAATAAAAAATACAAATATGTAGACAGTGAATGACAATATACAAATGACAATTGTAGGCAGGTATATTACAAAGTGAAGTTATGTATGTACATATATATTGTGTGCAAAATTTAAGTGTATACTAAGTATGTGTGTTAGATAAATAAAGTGTGTGTGTATATAAATATAAAGTGTAGTGTGTTCGCCATTATTGTCAGCTGTTCATAAGATGGATTGCCTGAGGGAAGAAACTGGTCCTATGTCTGGTCGTTCTAGTGCTCAGTGCTCTGTAGCGTCGACCAGATGGCAACAGTTCAAAGAGGGAGTGTGCTGGATGTGAGGGGTCCAGAGTGATTTTGACAGCCCTTTTTCTCACTCTGGATAAGTACAGTTCTTGAATAGATGGGAGAGTTGAACCGATGATTCGCTCAGCAGTCCGGACTACCCTCTGTAGTCTTCTGAGGTCAGATTTAGAAGCTGAGCTGAACCAGACAGTTACTGAAGTGCAGAGGATGGATTCAATGATGGTGGAGTAGAACTGTTTCAGCAGCTCCTGTGGCAGGTTTAACTTCCTCAGCTGGCGGAGAAAGTACAACCTCTGCTGGGCCTTTTTTACGATGGAGTCAATGTGAATGTCCCACTTCAGGTCCTGAGAGATGGTGGTACCCAGGAACCTGAATGACTCCACTGCAGTCACAGGGCTGTTCATGATGGTGAGTGGGGGGAGTGCAGGGGGGTTTCTCCTGAAGTCCACGATCATCTCCACTGTTTTGAGGGTGTTAAGCTCCAGGTTGTTGAGACTGCACCAGACAGCCAGCTCTTTTACCTCCTGTCTGTAAGCAGACTCGTCACCGTCCTGAATGAGGCCGATGAGTGTGGTGTCATCTGCAAACTTCAGGAGCTTGACAGAGGGGTCCTTAGATGTGCAATCATTAGTGTACAGGGAGAAGAGCAGTGGGGAGAGAACGCAGCCCTGGGGAGCTCCGGTGCTGATTGTACGGGTGCTGGATGTGTATTTTCCCAGCCTCACTAGCTGCTGCCTGTCTGTCAGGAAGCTGTTGATCCACTGACAGATGGAGGTGGGCACGGAGAGCTGATTTAGTTTGGGCAGGAGGAGGTTTGGGATGATCGTGTTGAAGGCCGAGCTGAAGTCCACAAACAGGATCCTCACATAAGTCCCCGGTCTGTCTAGGTGTTGCAGAACATAAAGCAGTCCAATGTTTACTGCATCGTCCACAGACCTGTTTGCTCTGTAGGCAAACTGAAGAGGATCCAGCAAGGGTCCAGTGATGTCCTTCAGGTGGGCCAGCACCAGTTTTTCAAATGACTTCATGACTACAGACGTTAGAGCCACAGGCCTGTAGTCATTTAGTCCTGTAATTTTGGGTTTCTTAGGGATGGGGATGATGGTGGAACGTTTGAGGCATGAAGGGACTTCGCACAGCTCCAGCGATCTGTTGAAGATCTGTGTGAAGATGGGGGCCAGCTGGTCAGCACAGGATTTCAGACAGGCTGGTGTAACACAATCTGGGCCTGGTGCTTTTTTCCTTTTCTGCTTCCGGAAGACCTGGCGCACCGCATCCTCGCTGATCTGAATTGCAGGTGTGGGGGAGAGGGGGGATGCAGGAGGTGAGAATGGTGAGAGTGCTTGATTGGAGAGGTGTTCAGGATGGGTTGCAGGAGCTGTTAATGGTGTGAACGGTAGTTTGGAGAGGCATTCAGGGCTGGTTGCAGGAGTTGTGAAGGGTGTGAATGTTTTTGTGGGGAGGCGTTCAGGGCAGGTGATGGGTGTTCTTTCAAACCTGCAGTAAAACTCGTTCAGATCGTCTGCCAGTCGTTGATTCTCTACGGTGCTGGGGGGTGGTGTCTTGTAATTGGTGATCTTCTTTAGACTTTTCCACACTGATGCGGAGTCGTTGGAAGTGAACTGAGTCCTTATTTTTTCAGAATAATTCCTCTTTGCCACTTTGATCTCCTTTTCCAATGTGTATTTAGCCTGTTTATACAAGACATTGTCCCCCTTCACGTAAGCATCTTCTTTGGCCTGACGGAGCTGTCTGAGTTTTGCAGTGAACCACGGTTTGTCATTATTGTAAATTAGTTGAGTCTTTGTAGGAATACACATATCCTCACAGAAACTGATATATGATGTTACGGTCTCTGTGAGTTCATCCAGATCGGTGGCAGCAGCTTCAAAAACACTCCAATCAGTGAGGTCAAAACAAGATTGTAAATCCTGCTCTGCTTCATTAGTCCATCTTTTTACAGTCCTTGATACAGGTTTAGCTGATTTTAGTTTCTGCCTGTAGGACGGTATAAGATGAACCAGAAGGTGATCAGAACGTCCCAAAGCTGCTCGTGGAACAGAGTGAAATGCATCCTTTATTGTGGTGTAACAGTGATCCAATATATTACTGTCTCTTGTGGGACATGTAACATGCTGTCTGTATTTTGGCAGTTCACGGGACAGATTGGCTTTATTAAAGTCCCCGAGAATGATTAAAACAGAGTCAGGGTGTTGTTGTTCTGTCTCTGTGATCTGATCAGCGAGTTTCTGTAAAGCTGAGCTCACATGCGCTTGTGGATGGATGTAAACACTGACCAGAATGAACGAGTGAAACTCCCGCGGCGAATAGAACGGCTTGCAGTTAATGAAGAGTGTTTCGAGATTTGAGCAGCACGTCTTCTTTAACACAGTTACATCTGTACACCACCGTTCATTGATGTAAAAGCATGTCCCGCCGCCGCGCGATTTCCCAGTAGATTCTGATTCACGATCCGCTCTAAACAGCTGAAATCCCGGCAGATGGAGCGCGCTGTCCGGTATGGTGTCATTCAGCCAGGTTTCCGTGAAACACAGAGCAGCAGAGTGTGTGAAATCCTTATTTGTCCGAGAGAGCAGAAGGAGTTCGTCCGTTTTGTTGGGTAGAGAGCGGAGATTTGCCAGATGGATGCTAGGCAACGGCGTTCGAAATCCGCGCTTCCTGAGTCTGACGAGCGCTCCCGCTCGCTTCCCCCGTCTGCGCGTCCTGAAGCGTTTGATCAGCGCTGCCGCTCCTCCGATAACAACGTTCACTAAAACATCTGAATAATTGAAATCCGGAAAAACATCTTGTGGTGCGTTCTGCCGAATGTTCAGCAGTTCTTCCCTGGTGAAACTGATGGCAGGAATATAACTAAAGACAGGACAAACTAACAAAAACACAAAAACATATGCGGAGCTCGTCACGGAGGCAGCCATCCTGTATCGGCGCCAGCGATCAAATCATAATTGTTATTATGAAGTTGATAAATTATCATGGTAATTATTATTAATAATAATAGTGAAACAACTGTAATAATAATACAAGCTGTTGTTGTTGATGATGATTATGATGATGTTGTTGCTTTTATTATTATGCTTTTATTATTTTAAAAGGTTAAACAATATAATAATGACAATAATAACTATTATTAATATTAGTGCTATTGTTGTTTTTGCTGATACTGTTGTTCCTTTTATTATTATTATTATTATTATTATTATTATTATTATGCCTTATTGTTTTATAAGGTTACCTTAGTGTAAACAATATAATAATAATAATAATAATAATAATAATAATAATAATAGTTTCATATAAGTTGAGGTGTGACCGAAATGATTTTCCCTATTTCTTTGGGTTATTAAAAAAAAAAAAGAAGCTTTTCTTTATTTTTCTCTAGGGGTGCTTTCACACCTGCCTCATTTAGTTCGGTTGAATCGTACCAGAGTTTGTTTCCCCATTTGGTGCAGTTCGTTTGGGCAGGTGTGAAAGCAGCAATCGCACTCGGGTGCGCACCAAAGCGGACCAAACAAGCGTCCTGAGACCTGCTTGAAGAGATGGTCTCGGTATGCTTTCAAATGAACTCTGGAGCGGTTCGTTTGTGGTGAGAACATGATCCGACCTCGAAGAATTAATAAGAAGAATTAATGCACGCCTCCGTTTGAAGTTACGAGCGATGCCCGCTCGCCGTTTGCAGTGCATTAGAACGTTGTTTTCAAGCTGCATCCGCGCTTCATTATAGAAATGTGTTGTTTGCATATTGTGATGTATACAAACAATGTTTTACATTATGGCCAGGGACAAAACCAGCCAGAGCAGTCATCTCTCCATAGTTGTGTTGTATCTGTGTTGTTTGCTGGCTTTTCCTCTTATGTTGGAATATTTCCACACGTAATTTCTGACCAATCGAAAAGTAGTTTAGGAAATACATCATGGCCAATGAGTGATGTGGATGTTGTCATGTGACTGCATTTTGGTTAGTTTCAACTGGTTCGGACCAAAGCAATCAATCTGGTGTGAAAAGGAACCAGAAAAGCTGAAAATGCAACAATGTATAAATGTTTGCTCTTGGTTCGGACCAAATGAACCAAATTAGACATGTGAAAGCATCCTAGAATTCAAGGGTCATTCACTGTCCATATTTGAGATCCAAAGATTCTTTTCTGAAACAAGTGAATGCATTTCCCCCCCAGTGCTTTATGATAACCCATATTGACCATAACTGCAGATTAATGATTCATGAATAGGGGATGTAATGGAGTAGCTGCTTTTCTAGTTGTAATTGAGTGGAGCCATTCTGGCGAGCCAGGGCAGTTAATGTGGCCCGCTGATCAAAGCCAAGCTCTCTTCTGATTGGCATACGACGCATCAGAGGAAGTGATGGCGAGGCACGACATCAAGGTGCTGCCTGGGCGCAATTAGCATATCTTTGAAAGGAAGAAGAGAGCTGTCCCGTTTCAGAAGCGTCGCTATTGCTTGTCATCTCTCCGGAATCCCACCCCGTCCCCTAGCAGGTGGAAAACTCCCACAGACTTTTCTTTTGATAACAGTGCTGGTTGTTATAAAAGAAAAGAAAGGGAAAAGCCAATACAGACTTGTTTAATTCCTTACAGACATACTACTTCCCACACTGAACTCGGGGAGCATGTCTTTAATTAACAGACTAGCTTTAGATCATTTCTGTCATCCTGTCTAAAGCGGAGAAGGTTCAAGAACGCAGTGGAGAATGGCTTAATTAAACCATAGTGTACAGGAAAATCAGGCTATCGCTCTGCTGCATTGCAGTGAGGAGACATGGTAAAAGTCACATCAATTCTGTATGGAGACACAGCAGGTCAAGACAGACAGGGGATCTCTGAGTTTTAGTATCTAGCATGTAGCAACACCTCTGAGAGACACCAGCGCATTATTCAACCTGATGCCAACCGATGCAATCCAGGCTGAGAGTGAGGCGCCTCTTATCTCTTACGTTTTTGTGGCTTCTTACTAGTGCGCTTGCAAATAAAATGTAGATGGAAAACTAGCATTTTTTTCCAGTGTGTTCAACTAAATAAAAACATTATAGAAAATATTCTTCACCTGATTCTGTTTATCTTGCAGTCTGACCGTCATTGTCGGCGAGCACAAAGATGCCGAGAGATATAGACAGAGAATAAGAGATAGCGGGAGTGCAAGACAGACTCTTTTCGTCTCTCTTGGAGCATGTGACTGTGGTGGGTGCGTTCCCCCCTCACTCCCCCACCCCCACACTCTGCTGTGCATGCTGGGAAGAAGGTAATGTTGACAATCCCCCCCCCCCCCCGCCTTGTCAGCCAACAATCCCGTGTCACACTCCACCAGCACCACCATTCTCTGACACCGCTGTCAAGAAATGACATTTAATTTTCACAATTCTACTTCTTATGTAGCCTTTCTTCATGAATTTTTAGCCTCTTTTTCTTTCTTCCAAATACAGCAGCAAACCCAGGGCTGTCATGCAGATATCGATACCTTTGACAACCTGAAAAGTGTTTACCCAGTTTAGTTCTGCCACTCACACACTTTAGTTTCTGTTACTTTCATGATGGCTAACTGAATGAACCGATCAGAGGTCACTGGAAAGCAGTAAGGTCACATGTACCTCCTCCGAGCACTTGCATGTGGTCAGTGACTCTCATCGATTGACCTATGTGGTTACCTCTTTAGCCCTGGGAGTTTTTGTAAATTAAGCTCACAGGAAGTCTAACATCATTAAACAGAGTACAGTTTCTAGTTTGTAAAAAATGGACAGCTTGAGATGCAGTCTCCAATGGGGCTCCACTGATTTTTGGCCTGATCTGATTTAATATGCCCACTTTGTCCCTTACTCCATTTTGCTGAGCAGCAGTTCTCCGGTTTCCTCTGGTTTCCATTTTATCCACACCTTTAACAGCTATGCAGATCAATAATCATACCTTTATCGGCTAAACTGAAGGTTGCTATTAGGCATTTTTCCAACTTAGCTGTCACGTGGCTGATGGTCGGCCTTCCATTCTGGCTCTTCGACCTCTGGGGTTTCTTGCCAGTTGTAGAATCACTCTGACTTTCTAAATTAGACTCCGAAGAGATGGCCGTCTCAGCCAACAAGCGTCCCAATTTCATTATCAAGAGGCCCAGAATTTGAGATTATAAGTGATTATGTTCAGCCGTTCTCGTTTGGAAAATCTCTTTAATCCTAGTCTCCATGGCTGCCTCTGACAGGGCACAGACACGGCCGGCTGGTCAGCGGCCATCAAAAAGAGAGAGCATACGGAAGCAGGAGGAGCCCTGGCCTGAGATTGCAGGGAAAGCGGCCAGTTGGCCATCCAGAAAGAGGTGCGACGTCTGATCAGGCAGAGGGAGCCGCCGCTTGGCCAGAGATCATAGCGGTCAGTTGGGACGTGGCTGGATCCACTTTGTGCTCTGGGAGCTCTCTAAGTACAGAGCACATCAAGCTGCTGTTGACCTTAGCAGCGACGGTACCGTCTGTCAGTATGTCACCAGTCATTGCTCCACCAATCCTAAAATCTCCACACTTGGACGCTTTGAGGCTGAAAGTGTTTTGAGTCCTAGTGTAGTTTTTGCCTGTGTAGATGAATCAGCAAAGTGTGAGGTGCACTGGATGTTGAATGTAATGTCTTGAATGAGTAATGGGGGTATGTTGTCACACTTGTATATGGAGCCTACCCTTACATTAGCCATTATAGTGTTTTAAGCTGAATTTAAATTGTAAACCAATGTAATATAATGCACAAAACCATTAAACTGTTGTTTTGTTCACCCAATATTCTACATTTCAAACATTTATTAAAATCATCCTTAAAAATGTAGCACAGGCGCATTTTTCCCCCGTGTGTGATTAATTTTACAATTGCAGTAAGACTGCCATTAAAATCTAGCCTATTATTTTTTAACAAAAAAAATATTAAATATATAACATTTTAAGATTATTATTTTTATAACATTCAACATTATAGGTTTATCAGCTAAATTTAAATTGTAAATCAATTTCTTAAAATCAATAGCTATTTGATAATATTATTTGTTTTATTTAACAAACATTGTTAAAATTTGCCCCAAGCTAACTTTTATTTAAAAATATCCATAAAAATGTAGCGTGGAGCATGTTGTCAAATTGAAAAAGATGTTATCATAAAGCCTGCCTTACTGAAATCATCAATAAAAATGAAGTGCCGGACATGACTCATTTAACTCCCTTTACAGCTAACATTTATGACAGAAAAAAAAACCTTAAAGATGTAACATGCTATTATACACTTACAGCAACATTTACATGATAAAACAATCAATAAAACAGCAAAAAATTAAACTATTCATTCAACCTGAGAACATGAGTTCATTTTTATTACAATTAATATATACTATCTGAATATTCGGCAGTTATTTTGTGTTCATTTCCCTGTGTGACAACAAGTCCTACTCTCCCCTATGATCTATAAAGTTATGTGTTGCCTTTCATATTATAAAACTGTTCATTTGGTCCTCAAAGATTCACACAACAAGCTAGTCGTCTTGTTGCAGCAATGTCTGGTATTACTTATCATGGGTGTTCTTCATCAGTAAACTCCCAAGCCAATGCATCTGTTCATGTGAATTTATAATCTTAGCTCTGTAATTTGTAATGAGTTCATTAAGACCTCATTAATGATAATAAATATATCAGTGCCTTTCCTTATAATCAAAAGACTTATTTTACCTATAAAGTCCTCTAATCAGCCAGATTCATTCTTTAAGGAATGGTGGGATACCTTTGTGTGTTTTTGTAGCTATTGGAGGACACACTGCGCAGATTCTATTTAAAACTTGAAACTGACGGCTGCCTATTGATCACCCACAGACTTTGTGCTCATTAAATGCTGCCTGATAGGTCAAATCCACTTGGAATCCCCTCTCCACCAAATGAGTCCCTTTCATTCACTCTGTGACTCTTTTACACTGAAGTCTTTTAGCTGTGGGACCGAAATAACGAGGGTCTCTCTGATCAAAATCAATTTAGCATGTATTCCTTCCTCTGCTGTTTTCTCATATAGAGGAGTTCAAGGTGAAGACTCACTCTGATCTCTTACATGGCTTAGAGAGTCTGGCATAACGATGAGTGTAGATTATGGACACATACAGTGTGCTTCCTTTGTGTGTCTGTGCAGTAGCTCTTTACATTGTTTTGAAGAGTTCTCTGTACCTCTAAGTCAGCAACGGTTGCTACTGGCAACTCCCCAGTCATGCATTTTTTTTTTGGTCAATAGTGCATGCAGAAGGCAATTTACATTAAATAAATAAGACGAAAAACTCAAGGCAACTTTTATGTAGAGTGTATTAGACCCCCCTTTTTAAAAGCCACTTTAAACTGTAAATAAAATATCAGTAAGTCATGTCAAAATGTTTTTCCATTCATTTAATTCATCTGATTAATTTGACCAATTTCAGCATATTTTTTTCTAGATCATGTATGATTATCTCTATATTTTAAAGTAATTGTAATATGTGTGTGTGTGTGTGTGTGTGTGTGTGTGTGTGTGTGTGTGTGTGAGAGTATTAAAAGGACTATACTAAACAGTGCCCTCAACTATTATTGGCACCCTTGGTAAATATGAACAAAGTACAGTAGGCTGTGAAAATAAATCTGCATTGTTTATCCTTTTGATCTTTCGTTCAAAAAAATGCACAAAATTCTAACGTATCATTAAAGTAAAACAATTGAAAGTGGGGACTGGGAGACAAACTCATGATGAAATAATTGTTTTTATCCAAAGCATGTTGGCCTCAATAATTGGCACTCCTAGAAATTATCTCTGAAGTATATTATCATTGATATCTAATTTTTTTAGAACACAAGGATGACTAGGAGCATGAAATTGTCCAGCAATGTCTTTCTGTTCCACGGAAATATAAATATGAGGAACACAAATGCCAAATACCCCTAAATCATCAATCATTAGGAGTAAAACCAAAAAAATTAGTTCTGATGTGTAGAACAAGGTTGCTGGGCTTCACAAAATAGAAAGTGGCTATAAGAAAAGAGCTAAAGCATTGAAAATCCCAATTTCCACCACTAGGGTAAAAATTTAGGGGTTCCAATCAACTAAAGACGTAACAAAGCCTGAATTCAGTTGTAGCATTTACAGTACTTAATTCTAGTTTAGTGTTTTATTTTTTATTTGTTTATATTAATACCAAAATTCTATATCAGCCATTCATCAGTTGTTGATCAAAGTATGAAAAAGATTGGCTTATCTATATCAGAGTAATAATAACCGTGCATCCCTATCCATGTGCAATGTCTTTGAATAATATCTCATAATACGTGTATACCAAGGCTTTTACCATTTACAATTTCTATGTAGAAAATGTAAAGAACATATACATTCTCATTGCCATGAGTGCAGACATGTATGATTTTCATTGGATTGTGTTTTAGCGACATTCCAACATCTCAAGTTGGTTCTTTTTATGAATAGTAACATTGATGCACAAAATGTCTCCCAATGAGTGCCCTTATGTTTCCCTTTTCCACATACAACAGAACGAAGAACATCTTATAAAATAATAACAATTTCATAAGAGGCTTTCAGGACCAAAATCAGTGCCCTTGGTGGTGTGCAATCACCATGGTGCAAAGTGTATTTGGAATTAATTTCAATAAATGAATTTCATTAATTCCATTTGCTTGCTGGCTAAAGACATTAATAAATCCAATGAGTCAGACATGGTTTCATGCATTCACTCCCTGCTTTTGAATGTGTGTTTTTTTTTTATATTCTTCAGCATTATGTCCTGGTTGTTCTCCAGCCTCGTTCACAGATAATGAGAGCTTAATTATCTACTGCATTTAAAGGTACCTATTATGTGTGTGTGTGTGTGTGTGTGTGTGTGTGTGTACCCCAGTGTGTGTGTGTGAAGTTTTAGCTCAAAATACTTTACAGATCTTTTTTTTATTTATTTTTTATTTTTTATTTTTTTATAGCTTGTTAAAATTAAAAAACACTTTAAGGGTATGAGAAAAAGACACATAATTTTCGTCTTTACCTTTAAATGCAAATGACCTGGTGTTCCCTGAGAAGAGGGCGGAGCTTCACGAGCTCAAGCTCTAGCAATACCGATGCCAGCCTTTGCAAATAAACACTCCAACATTAGTACAAAGCTATTATCTTTACAGAGATTGGTTTAAAAGTCAGTCATCTGATTGTACTGTGCATAAAAAAGCACTTTATGAAAAACACAGACAGGAGCATTGTGTGATAAAATTTCATTTTAAACTCATGGTGCCATACAAACTTTATAAACCCCACTTGTGATTATGAGCTCAACTAATTCCAGCGGTCGACTTCGCATTGCTTTCATATGCAATTTTAACTCCCACATTTCTATTTATAGTAACTTTAGCAACATTAGCCTTACAAAGTGCCAAGCTCTTTCTGAAAGGAAATTTTGTAGACTAACGCGTGATACTTACTTTTTCTGGAGATGTAGCTCGATCACAGACAGTTGGCACTGCTCCATCCTTCAGGAGCAACTTTTGTACAAAACCTGCTATATTTTGACCCTCATTCACAAAGCATTCTGGTGTAAAATGATTTGCGCAGATATAAACAAATTTCGGTAAAGTTGAGGGAGCATTTTCTTCTACATTCACACAACACCTAAAACGCTTGGGAGACATTCTCCTCTCGCTATGATATTGATCAGGGCGGTTCTATGTTAAAATGGCAGTGTCTGTCAACATTGGTGGCAGAGCCTGTGGCTAATGTGACGTCACATTAGCACCAAGTCGGAAAACAGTTGGGAAACACTGTTTATGATTTATGAGAATAAACAAAAAAGGAGTGGGTGGATTTTTATCATTATAGCCAAAACAAATTAATGTTTCAAAAGTGAATTTTGCATAATAGGTCCCCTTTAAGAAACTGATTAGACGAATCTCTGAATCCCGCCCTAATTGCTCACCAAGGCCGTGCTCAAGATTTGAACTTGATCTATCAAAGTGAGCGGAGAACACTGCTCTATATGTTCTTACAAAGGAGGAAAGCAGATACACTAAAGCACTCTTTTGCCGGTATTAATGGTGACCACGAAGAGTGAGGTCTGGGCTGCAGTGGCGGTGGGAGTGAACGCTCTCTCCAACCACATCACATCCTCATGATTCATTCATTAAGGAGTTAACTGTTTCCAGTGTGTCAACAGCTTGTCTTTGAAGTGATAATCTTAACATTGAGAGAGCCCTTGAATTTTTGCTTTTAATTACATTGGTTAATGGGAAATGATCTCTATAATTCAATGAGGAGTCACTTGAGCCTCCTGTTAAAGAAGGTGTGTCTAATAAATTCTTCAGGGAGCTAACGTGTGGGGAATGAAAGCTGAATCTGGAAGTGCTTTCCTTCTGGTGTAAATCAATTTTCTTCTAATGCAGAAATAGGACCACCACGAGTCCGTTTCTCTGAGCTATTTTATTTATATTATTTAAATAAATAGAAAATCCTTTTAATGAGGCATTCATACTTTAAGAGCAGGCAGAGAAAGCAAAAAAAGTCTAACCTTGAAAATTTGATTTTTACCCAGTTATATTAATTAATACGCCTGAATGATGAAAAGTTCAGTGTGCATTATTCTCTTTCTCTGTTGTGGCTGTGGCTGTGTGTTGAAAAGTGCACTGACACTGATTCAGCAAGGTTTTTAGAAAAAAGCCAACAAATGTGGTGCTGCATATTGCAAAGGCTCCTGTATGAAAAACTAGGACAATTTCTGAATGAGCAATGGCAAGCTTTTCAGCATATTTTTCAGTCGATCAGAGAACCTAAACTCCTTGATTTGGTAGGCACATAGTCTCAATGTTACTGAAATGATAATACTAGAGGAATATGAGATATGTAATTTCCTCAGTGACTTTCAAAGACAGCGGTGGAAAATGTATCACCAACGTTCAGTTGATAGAGCAGGATTCTCTGCTCCTGCCTGTAATATTAGGGTCGGTTTTAATATTACCTGCCACATTAGCTTCTTCTGTTTTCTATATACAGATATAATAATGCCATTTTCTTTCTCTCTCCTTTTTATTTATTTATTATTTTTTTGGTGCAGAGATGACAGTCATGTGACCATCATACTTAGTTAATATGATTTGAGACTTCCAAATGGTCTCAGCCATTTAATCCTATTCTTGGCTATGCTTGTAAAAACCTTACAATCCTGTGCTTTGTGAGAATCAGACATATGCCAGCAGATTAAAATGTTCATATGTCTCTCAGTGGGGGGAGGGGGGTGTACATGATTAAATATTACATTCACTTTTTGATGTGTAAAACCCGAGTGTGTTACTGCAGCAGAGGAACTGTACCCCTTGGATGCCATAGACGAGACAGATACGGCTTAAATGTTAATATACCAAGGACAGACTTGTTTACAAGTGAGCACTGTCATGCTGCATTTAGATTAAATTTAGATCAAACCTCGATTAAATTGTATGTGTGTGTGCGTGTGTGTGTGTGTGTGTGTGTGTGTGTGTGTTTGATACACTCAAAGTGTTTGCTGTGCAGATAAACGATGCTGCTCATAACTAGGACCCTTCCTCCCCTGTGCCCTAGCCTTCTCTACTCCAGACAAACATATTACTTGATGTGACCCCAGCCAGTTCAAACAAACACACTGTAATCTCCACTAATGAAAGTGCTAATTCCAGCTCTAGAAAAGAGACTACAATGAATGCATTGTGAATCTCTTTATGCCTTCATGGAATACTTCCTGGTTTAAAGCTGGTTCATTAACACCTTTCTTATAATTAACAGTGTACACAAGATGGTTGTTCAGACTAGTTGACTGGTTCTAATGATCGTCGATGCTTAAGGCCTGTAATTGCCCAAACTGGCTAAAATGTGACTGTTCTACACTGTAAAAAAATATCCCATTAAGTAAAGGCAGAATGGCTGTGTTTCAAGTATGACGCGATGGCATATCGGTGCCTGTACAGTGTTTCCCATTTGTTAACTGGACTGTTGCGGCCGCCACAGTTTCAGAATGAACCGAAAATTGTTTGTACACTTCTCATAATAACAAAGATCTCTAGCGCTGTGTTTTGCACCATTGATTCAGCAAATCATCTGTCACTCACAATCAGTAAGGCCCCCGCCGTACTGCTTCAGCTCCCGTGCTTTAGACACACATGCGCTGATGCAAACTGGAATCCCGTTCTTTACTGCATCAAGTCATTTTTTGAGAACTTGTAAGTTACATCTGAGCATTTTGAGGACACATTATTTAAGGTAAGTAACTCTAACTAATGTTACAATACCGACTGTAGTACATGATTTTATCATTAACAGTGTATAACAGCAAACAGATAACATTAGCTAACGAAGTCGATCTTATGTCAATCTCAAAACCCGTCGTAGGGGTTGGTGATATACTTCTGACACTAGACACAATAAACCAGTATAAACATGACAACCTGTTTAATTTTTGTATTATTATTATTATTATTATTATTATTATTATTATTATAATACGATTGCAGTCCGACAGGCAGTTGTTTTCTGCGTACAGACAAGCAAGCGTGCAATTATTTTTTCTGTTGTTTTTTTTTTTTGAGTTACGTCAGAATGCTGGTTTAGCGAATTTTCAAATCAACTTAATCGTTTGTGTGAATGAAAACAGTGAATGAAAGCAGTTGGGAAAGAAATTTTTTTTTCCATTTATATTTTGGTGTGTTTAGTTATTCTGAATGGATCTGTATTGTAGTTTCTATGCATTCCTTTGGCATCTCCCTGTGGTCTTGTTTGGTATAGCAGGTTGACTTGTGCTTATTTGTATCTTACTGTAGAATATAGCTTTATATACTTTTAAGTACTTTTAAGTTGTTTCTGCAGTAACATTTTTTCAAAGTGTGATTGCAAAAAAAATCAACACCGAATATGGAAAATACATCTTGAATTTGTTTAGTTATAAATAGTTACATGGAATATAAAAGTAATAACACTGGAACAGAAAGGTTTTGTGAATAGAAATGGTTGGGGGACCTTGCAGTATCGATTTGGAGAGGAGGTGGGCCTTGAAGTGAAAGAGGTTAAGAACCCATAATATTAACCTATAAACATATAATATAACCATTGCACTTACATGTACAGTAAACAATAAACTGCATAATCATCTTACCTAAAAAGTAGAGTACAAACAGTGTTCTTTTATGCACTTTATGTTTTTTTTCTTTTTTTTTTTTGGTAATTGTAGGTATCCTTATTTTCAGGTCAAATCAGAACTTTGTAATAGACTGCCAGGAGAGCACCTGGCAGCCTGCTTCAGTGTCTCCATCAGTGGACCGAGCCCAGAGGAATTCAAGGGCATTGGAGCTATATAAGTCCAGGAAAAATAGATTTTCAGATTCAGGGTGCCAAGTTTGCCAGGAGGCCAATCAATAATAACACTGTATATAAAAAATACATACATAAAAAAAGTCTGTTTGTTTGTCTTTCCAACATATATTTAATTAAGGTATACAATATCAATCTACCAAATCCTTGTACCTTAAAATGTACTGATAACCACTATAATAATACAAGTGGTAAAACAGAAAACCATCTGTATGTGAAACATTACCTATACTTGCATATAGACTGTGCAGAAAGACAAAATAACATCAGGGTAATGCACAGCACTAAAATAATGCAAAGAACATTAACTAAATACCAGAAAATATAACACAAATCTCCATTATGTACAATGCAGATAACAAGGAGAAACAAAATTATGTAGCATACAGTATAATCATCTGTGTTGTGCGACACATTTACTTCTGGGAATGCCATTTTAATGTTTTTCTTATTGAATTATATAGAAATAGATAATTTTTGCTTCCGAAAATCATAAGTTTTATATTATTTTACAGTAAAACTATATATAAACATATATTTTAGCAGGATATTTATTTTTACTGTAGCAGAATTTACAGTAAGGTATTTTTTCTATATAAATTATTAACTTTTTCCTTACAGTATACTGATAATTAGGCAAATTTAGGACAAATAAGTAATTTCTTGAATTTAAAAGCTTGTCATTCTTCTCTATGATGCTATAATAATGCTTATTATTATTTGGCAACTGGAAAAAATATCTACTACAATATAATAAATTATTTACTAAGTATATGTTGCATATAAATTGCTTCTTATTATGTGCACTATTTTTTTTTTTTTTTTTTTTTCACTTCCTTTGGAGAGCTTTAGGTTTTAATTTGGTGTGTCAGACCCCTAAACCCATCAAATAAACATTTTGGAAATTAAAAGTGCTGTTACATTCAGTTTACCTTAAATGCATTGGCTGTAGGCGATTGTTATGAATTTCCCAAACATGAATTTTTCATGCTCTTAAATTCATTGGGGATCCAAAAGAAAACTTTTGATTTAAAAGCTTTAATATCCCATATCCAGTACCCAGGGTGTAAGCCGACACCCCGCCAGGAGCATGCAAATAAATACTCTATAAAAAAATACCTTCAGATTTTGAATGGAACATATTCTCTAAATGTAATTTGAATACTTTCATTCAGCAATCAGGCATTTATAAAAGCGTTCGCTATCCCAAAGGAGGTCTGCTTGTGTAATTAAAAACTATATTTTTAGGCGAATGCCAGACACACTGGTGTTGCTGCTCAGAGTTAGGGTGATCGGAGCAGCTGTTTGCTGGAGCCTGGGGATCTGATGTCGAGTTGAATGCATTCTCCTGTCAGTAGGTTCCCACCTCCCAAGGCGTCTATAAAAACATTATGCCTAGTGACACGTCTGTGCTATCACTCTTCCGCAGAACATGGTGGCAGTCCGTCACCATATTACACACAGCTGTGGGACCACAGTTGTGTTTGTGCACCTGGAATCTGCAGAGCGTGAGACGAGACACATTAAATTAAGAAATAAAACAGCTAAGTAACCCACGGCCGCTAAATGTTTCATGTCAGAGCAGACAAGATTCAGACAGATGATAATGATGCTGTTCAGACATGCAAAAAGCAAAATCCTCTTTGATAGAAAACTGGGCCATCTAAATGGTTGACTAGTTGAAATTTTCATCATTTTATGTCATTATTATTCTATTTTAAGCAGGTATTTCACTCTAGATTAAATATGTTGAAGGCAAAAGTAATTATAGTTGTTGCTGTTTTTTTTTTCTTTATGTTTTCTGTGCTACATAAAACCTGTACATATACAATACAATACATCATTTTGCACAGGTTATTCTAGTAAAATGCAGTTTTTCCCTGCTCAATCTGACTATTCTGTCCTGTTGTATTTTATTCTTTTATGTCTTATTCCACTTTAGAGGAAGCGGTTTCTCCATTGGGATGTTCTGTATTGGAAATGGCAGCCGTCTGAGTAGAGTGGCAGTATAAAAAGGTTGTAGGCTCATATCAGCTGAGCTCACCGTTGCTGTGTAGCAGGGGATTGGTTCTCAGCTGAGCGTGTTTGTGTTCTGGCAAATATTCTGTAAAACAGAGCTTGATCAGACTGTGTAGCTTTCACCTGTCATCACAGAATATCTCCTCCACCTCGTTTGAATCTGGCCTCTACTTCCATACCAACCGCCCATGTTTACAAATCAAACTTTGTCTTACAGGACCTCATAAATATTGCTCTAAAACATTAGTGTTTAGTTCATCTCATTCAGGGCAAAAAACCCAATCCATCAAATCAGGGCAATTTAGAGGTTTTTCTGGTTTATGGTTGCAGTTATATCTAGGTTGCCTGGTTTTTAGTGTATGTGTTACACGTCTCATATGAGGAGTTGTAAGATTTTATAACATGCTATTAATTCTGACATTGGAGGAATATTGGGAAATAGTCAGGAGGCAAAGAAAATCGTTTGTCAGTGGGTTTATATGAGCTGATGTTGTTTCAGTATTTGTTTCTCTTCTCTACAAGATGCAGTGATGCTTTTATAGCTCTGTGGTATATTTCCCTTCTACAGAAAATTCTTGAAGCATTCAACAAATTCCTTTCAAGTTTCTGTGTTATAGAGTATTTGCAAAATGCCTTACAGTAAAGGAGATCGGAGAGTGCAATGTATAGTTTTTTTTATATTTTGCAAAAAGTTTTTTTCTTCTTTTTATTTTCTTTTGCCAGTGCAAAAGATATCTGACAAAAATTAATTAATTAATTAATTAATTAAGTAATTAATTAATTCTGTGAATGCAAAATGGAAAATGGCAAACGTATATGGATATTAAAGGTGCCATTGAATGCAAAAATCACTTTTATATGGTGATTGAACAGAGTTGTGTGCACTGTGTGACAACAACCAGCATATATTATTATTTTATAATCCCAATAATTTATTCAGTCCCTCCACAGTAATAGTTCCAGGTTTCTCACTATTATGATGACATAGTCGGTGAAAGTCCTGCCCATTTGTGATGCTCTCTGCCCTATTAGCATATACACAGCCCTGAGAAGCTGCGGTCTGCCATTACTGTTCTCTTGCTGTAGCTGCAGGAGATGCAATGTCAGCGCCAAAGATTCTTTAAAAGAATTGTGTGTTGGGATGCTCCAACAAACATATTAGTCTCCATCGACTGCTGAGGACATAGTGGTTTACTTTCATTTTGGAAGGAAATGTCACGGAAAAAAAACTGTTTTACAATGGACTCGACTACCTCACAAACGAGGGGCAGTTCAGCGCTGGAGTTGTGCAAAGATTTCTTCTGTAAAAAGGGGTCAATACCAATGCTTTGTGCGCAAACATCCATACTACAGACAAAGTAAGCATCATTTTGTTTCCCAAAAGATCGTCTTGGCTCTCTGTAAGGCTAATGTTGCTAAAGCTACCGTTGTCTCTGCCTGTTTTCACCAATGCTGCCTTCATGTGCTACCATAATCAAACTGCTACACACTCGTCTGAAAAGGGAGGCGAGAGCAGCGTCTCATTTTCATTTAGAGGGGACAACACAAACAATAGCACATTTTGGCTCATACCTTAAAAGTGGCAATTTATATAGTGGCAAAGCTATAAAAAAGTATCTGTTGGGTATTTTGAGATAAAACTTAATATACACTCTGGGGAGAACAATCAGAGAACAATTTGAAATATTGTTTCAATGCATTCTATGGCACCTTTAATTTATGTGTGTATTTGTGTTTCTTAAATTTTGAATACCTCTCATATGTGTATGTGAATAAAAGAATATATATATATATATATATATATATATATATATATATATATATATATATATATATATATATATATATATATATATATTGTAAAAGCCAATAGAAATTTTTGTTCTAAATTTTAATTTATTGTAATAATTTAATCTATTAAAATAATTGATTGTCCTAAAATTATTTATTTTTTAGAAATTTATTTATAATATACAAAACTGTGTGTAATGTAAAAAAAGAGAGAATAAATCAGTCAGTGACTAAATCCATGATCAATATTATCAATATGTTTTAGCTCAGTAATTTTGAGCACCTGGTACTGATGGTGAATTATACATTGAAAAATCCTTTTCCCCATGCTGATTTAAATAGGTTTCTCTGAATAACATAATGAGTAATGAGATGAATATGATGGAAACTAGCTGTTTATCAATATACAGCAGTCATGGTGTTGATTTGAGTGTGGTGACAAGCCTGTGAAGACTGGCACTTTAATGAGCCGAGCTGCCCACACCGACAACAACATCTTATCCACACTAATGAAGGTCACAGGGTTAATTTCACACCTGTTGAAAAAAAAAAAGAAAAAAAAAGAGAAAATCTGCTTCCAGAAGGTTTTAGCTGAAGTATAATTAAAACATATTTATAGATACGTTACACACACACATAATATATATATATATATATATATATATATATATATATATATATATATATATATATATATATAAAATAAGCGCTGTCAAACAATTAATTGCATTCAAAATAAAGGTTTTTATTTACATATTATATCTGTATGTACTGAGTATATTTATTATGTATATATAAATACACAAAAATACAGTATATATATTTAAAAATATTTACATGTCTATTTATATTAAATAATAATATATAATATATAATAATATAAATAAAGCTACTACTAAATATTGTAGAAACCTAATTTTCTGTAAAGTTGTTTTGTAATGATTTGTATCTTAAAAAGCACTATACAAATAAACTTGAATTTAATAAACTTGAATTGAATATAATTTACATTATATGTAAATATGTTTAATATATATACATAACATATTTTTCTTAAATATATAGATGCTGTATTTGTTTTTTGATGGAAAGAAAGATTAATTTGGCTGCATCATTGCATGTGCATGCATGTTTAAGGAATGTCGTTTTCATTAGGATGGTGCCGATTAGTGTATTCATGACGGAGCGCCATGAGAGACACTTGGAAAAGAGAAACTGAACGTCACATTGCTGCATCGACTCTTTTGCAGTGATTTCTTTATTATGCAACAGCCTGCACAATTATTATGGCCTCATCTACCCTTTTCTGTTAAATGTTTTTTGAGCCGAATTGTAGTCAGTTGCTCTGTAATTACTGCATGTGGTTTTTATCAATACAGGTGAAGTTCATCTCTCAAGCACATTGCTGAGCATGCGGCCCACTCTCTTCCTTTGCATCACTGGACCTAAAATAAGTTAAACTTCCTGTGTCACAGGGTTGAGAGCTTTAAAAGTGCGAGATTGGTAAAGAAAGGTAATTTTGGGAAGTGGGTTTAGGAAACGCTAGCTTTGAGGTAGAGGTTAAATGGGATCGTTCTCACAGTAAATCATTTCGATGATCCGCAGCAGCTGAGTCTGCAACTTGTCATCACTGTTGTAAAAGGTATTATGTAGCGAGAGCAAGCGTTCATCTGTGGTGCAACGTCAAATGCTCCTTTCACAACCCTTGTGGGTGTCAGTGAGTGGAGATGTAGAGTTTGCTATCAGATGCAGTTAGATAAAATCATGTGCAAAAATATATTTCAGTGTTGTTGTTCCTGAGGAAATGGGCTAAAAGAGAGACAGCTCAGAATTAGAGGCAGTGGGATCCCATAAGGCACTGCTGCAGGTTTTATATGTAATTTTACAGCATGTCTACATGCAACCAGTGCAACAATCACACCAAATTAATAAAAATATGTAAATTAATCAACACAAAGCTGTTTATTTTCTTTTTTTAAATCTTTTTATTACTCTTTTTTTGTTTTAGTTTTATTATTATTATTATTATTATTATTATTATTATTATTATTATTGTATTTCCACACATTTTAGGGTATGAAGCCCTTTTTAGGGCTGGGTATATATATATATATATATATATATATATATATATATATATATATATATATATATATATATATATATATATATATAATTTATTATATATATTTTTATTGGCAATTGGAAACTTATTAATACTTATTAATACTTAAAACTTATCCTCATAAAAAATTATATTGAACACCGAAGGACTACTGAAGTAAAATAAACATAGAAGTATTTATAATATAGCAAAATGCTTATCTTATGAATGTAATGTTATGTGACATATTGTTTACAAGCTGTTTTACATTTTACTGACATCTTACCACAGCTGAAACACTGATTGTGGGATTACATGAGACATGATACATTTCTGTAAATTGTACAGGATCTTTCAACATGCCTTTTGATGTCCATTCATGTTTATGCCATGCTTAATTAGTGGCTGCAGCGATCCTTCACAAAACAAAATGGTATTTATTGACAACTGTCAAAATTGTACTTATTCTTAAAATGTCTTAATAAAATTGACAGAATTTGAAAGATATTCCATGTCAAAAGTTTACAACTATATTTATTTAGTATATAGGATGCTCACTACAAATATGGGATGGTTTACTACTGAGGAAATGAAGATTTTCATGAAGATTTTAGCTTTGTAATAAACAGCAAATTTTCCTCCCTTTGCTTTGAAACTCCAAGATGGCCTGTGTTTCTTCTCACTGCTGATGCTTCAATGGCAGGTGCTCTACTGCCATCAACAGACTGTAAAATCATGCTGAAACACAGTGAAACTCAGATGTGGCCAGAGGCTGCTCAGAATGCATTTGAATATTTCCTGATTGAGTTCGAACAGGATTGAAGTCAAAAGAGGACAAGTCTCTGAGAAATGTCTGTAACCCGCACATTTCTCATTTCACACATGAGGCCCTGATATGAATATGAGACGAGGGTCAGTTCTATCAGAATATATAAAAATCAAAAAACTATCAAAGAAGCACTGTCATAAAAACAATGCAATATTGCTTTACTGAAATGACACATGATCTGAATGTTCTGAACCTCTGCAGATGGATATGGCACACGATGCTCTGTAATAGTTATGGATGTGCAGTGAAGCCGTTATCAGTATTCAGCAACTATATTTTGTATACTGACCCTTTATTCATTCACCGACCCTTGCTGCATTTGATTAGGCAAGTAGGTGGTTAAAAGTGACTTGTGACATAATTTTTGTACCACAGTTCTGCAAATTGTTCTCTTAGCCGATTTAAGACATTCACAGCCTAAATAGGTTTTAATATAAGTCTTAATGTGCATTAAAAAAAAATTACATGTGCTAAAACACTGCAAAAAATAGCACTTACTGCGCATTTTCAGCTTCCCAACCGTTCGGACGTTCTAGCTTACTTCTCTGAGCTTTGCTTCTCATTTCTGTACTTTTCTCAGATTTTTCTAAGAATTTTAATTCAGCAGATTAGCACAGTGCTCCAACAACTGATTTTTGGCACAAACACTAAAACTAAAAACTCTTTGGGACTGGAATAATACTACAAAAAGAAGACTTTGCCTCCCACTGCCAGCAGCTTACATTCCGGAGACGCGAAAACAACTGCCTACATTCAAAGAGAAGAGAGAGAAAATGCCTACTATTGGATCTACTTGTTGCATTAACTGCTGCAAACTTCTACAAAGGATTGTGGTTCTTGAAACAAAGTTACTTACTGGACTTCCAAACAGGGGGAACACTCAGCAGACCGTCGTAATCCCATGAATCTTCTGAATCTCAACAGTTTTTACCAAGTGTAGAGGAACAAGCTCAAACTGATTGCCACACTAATCAATGGCACAAACAGGAAGCGAGACCCAATGGAACACGAGACATCATATTGTCACGAGTTTCTCATATTGCTGCAGTAGCTTCCTGTACCCCAGATATGACTATATTGCATTTGCATGTCTGATGTTTGATAGTTTTTCATTGTGGTATAGCCACCGGTGACTAGAAGACAATCTTTTTGAGAAGTGGTACAGAAGTGGTACAGAGGTAAAGAAATCAGCCACCTTAATCTGTTTGAAGTGATTTGTTATCAGCAGGTTGCATTTACTGACTGGGGTGCCACACATGTTGCATCTATTTAAACACCGCATGAGCTCCATCTGGAGCTATGCCTCTGACTGAAAACACTCAATTTACAAGCATTTTGTGTTTCACCTTTATAGAGGTCCCTTTGGATTGATTTAACTCTGATCCATTGTGAACGTGCATGGCATGTGTGTCAAGTGAGGAGATTAACAATATCAACCTCAGTCACTGTTCTAATGTCATTCTGTCTCTGATACGAGCGTTATCGCTCAGCCATGATGGAGGGGAGATATTTCACAAAGCAAATGTTAATGCACAGCGGCACTGGGACCCATCTTTGTAATTATCTCACGTGATCTGTACAGTGTACAAACACACCGACCGATTGTCATGCTCGATTGCATCGTAGCCGAGAGTATGTAGCTATTTTACTGACATGTCTATGAGCTACCTGTAAGGTAAGGGAAAAGGGGTAATGGAGGTTTGCTTGGGCACTGTCACTTCATGCTCCCTGACTCCAGGGAATGGCAGGGGGAAAGTAATGGCCACGGCTGCCAGATGTAGCAGTCACATTTAATCAAGTCTGGTGCTGTCATTCCTGCTGTATTGATCCCTGTGAACTCCCCAGGCAGCCGGCAATCTCGCTAGTTTTGCCAAACAACAACTTTTTGCTTGCCTTTCAAACACCTCCTCGCGTGGCAGCACATCTCGGCCGCCTTAATCACATGCTATTCCAATGAAACCAGCAGCTGTGGTAAACAAGACCAGGGTGAGGGGAATCACCATTATTATATCTATGGACTTCTGCCTCTTTGAAAATTGATTTTTTTTTTTTTTTTTTTTTATCAGCAGTGTGCTTCACTCGCACAGCCTGTCATCAATGCTTCTGATTTAGTTTAATGATACTGTCCATAGAGACTTTTTTTCATTGACCACTTGATCAGTAAATCCAGGATATTTAAAGAGACTGAATGCAGCTAAACTCTACTGTCATGGATCATTCCAGAGCTCTAACTCTCTGGTCATTAGAGTGCATCACAAAGCCCGGCTATTACTGGGTCAGACGGTGATCCTGGGAAGAGAGATATGGGGAGCTGTTTTAGCTTTTGCTCAGTTTTTCAGCCTGTCGCGAATTACATTTCAGCTGATGATAATTGAAATTCGCAATCTCATAATTGGTATTTACACCTGTGAGAATAAAATAAGAACAGGTCAAAATTCACTTTTTTTTTTTTTTTTTTCGTTAGTTTCTTTTTGCATCAATGGTGAGAGTTCCAAACCACGAGCCAGCAGAAAGGTCCAGCTTCATATCTTGCCCTGGCAAATCCTCTGACCGCTGATGTTGTGCCCCTGAGCAAGGCGCTTAAGTCCCAGCTGCATTGTGGTTGCTGTGGTTTGGTTGGCTCTGTGCTCTGACTAATCTCAATGTCTGCATATGTCTGATAAAGAATATACTAAATATATTAAATTGAAGGTGATATGTGTCATTTTCCCATGACAGAATACTTAGTTTATTTTCAGGAGTATTAAATAAGCCATTCCTAGATTTATCTCTCAGAGAATTGAAAATATTGTGGCTCCTTTGCAAATGGTTTAAGTGATATAACATTGAATCAACACTGAGTGAGTTCGGGTAGGACTGCCTGTTTGTCTGTCTAGTGCTAGACTGGACAGATTTGGGGAAATATTTCTGAATATAATTTGTTTAATTAAAAAATATATTAATAATTGTATTATTATTATATACCGTTCTAGGGATTGGGTCAGTAAGATATTATAAAATGTAAATATATATTTATAGTAACTGTAATATTATAAATGATTATAATTGTTATATTTAAAATAATACTTTTAATCAGCAAGGATGCATTAAAATGATCAAAAGTGACAGCAAAAATATATAAAATGTTACAAAACTTTGAATCCTGAAAAAAAAATCATGATGTATAAAAAGAACAATTAAGCAGCACAACCGTTTACATGAATGAAAATCAGATAATAGGAATTGTTTCTTGAGCACCAAATCGGTAAATTAAAATATGATACTGAAGCATGGAATAATGGCTGCTAAAAATTCAGCTTTGCCATCACATGAAATGTACATTTTTAAATATATTAAAACAGTAAATTGCTATAATATTTCACAATATTACTGTATAACTGTTATTTTAAACAATCAATTGCAGCCTTACATTAGACTTCTTTAAAAACACTTTTAAAATATATATGAACAGCAGTGTGTTTTTTTTTTTTTTTTTTTGCATTTCTTTTAAGTTAAATTAAAATAAATGAATTAATTGTTCATAAATTAATGTATTAATCTTTTTCAAGGGTTTGTTTGGAATTGTAAATCAACAGTGTCTTAAGCAACTAAAAACTTGCATTAAAATATTAATACACACTTCCACTGGTGAAATATGGACCAGACAACGTAAATGTGAATTTTGTCATATACATTTGAGTGTCTTCCTGTTTTCCTAGAGCAATCCTCCCTCTACAGAGCCTGACATTATGATTTCAGTATCTAAGCAGCCTCGAGTGCATGTCAGCTGTTGGAAGGATAGCGTTGAGATACCTGCGATTTTCTATTCACTAAAATACTTGCATAGTTTCTGTTATGTATACAGATGTGACTTTCTGTCTGCAGAAAGATTTGACTTGTGTTTTGGGAAATTGCAATGCGAGCCTACCAGAGATGTGTGATGAGCTGCTGTGAACATAATGCTGGCTTTCATTTACTTTGCCTTTGCTTTGTGAGTGTTTACTGTGCTGTCTGGATCATTCCTGTTATGCAGTACCTTTAAAAAAGCATGTTATTATTTAAGCAAGTATATAGAAGGGTATACAAGGTTTCAGAAATATGCTGCAGTTAAGCTCAGCATCTAAAGTGTATTAATTATTACTTTTTAAATTATTCAGTTGTTCACACAACAGCTAGAAAATAATCAGGTTGAAAATTAAGAGCTAAAGTAAATCCATTGCTCAGTAAAGGTTTGAGTGTTAGCTTGCATGACAACAGCTACACATCAAATAGAAGACAATTTTGATATTTTGTAACCATTTTTGATATTATAAATGTATGTTGTTATCAGACAGGATGGAATGTTTGTTGAATGTTTGCATGCGGTGGGGGGACCAAAGCAAACTTATTTAAAATTTCATCCCATGTTCTATTTATTTTGATAAAAGAAAATAACTACAGTAATATGATTTCTTTCTTTAGAATATATTCAGATACATATGATGGGGATGGGGACAAAATGTACTGCATAACAACAATGGCCCAGCTGCCTCCTATTAAATGGATTGAAAGAGCAGGAGAGAAACTGCTTTTTCTCCTCTTTCTTCTTCTGTTATGAAAATGGGGATGGTTATATTAAATCAGAGCCTCACCTATTCTCAGCAAAAAAAAAAAAAAAAAAAAAAAAACTGTCAGATTCATCTCTTTCAAATGACATTCCTATTAGAAGCTAATAAAAGTTGGTGGCTGAATGGGGCCAGGTCACATCAATGCAGTGATTTATCCACTGAGATGAGACATCAAGCCAAAGAGAATTTCTATGCTCCCTGTAAGCCTTCCCGTTTCCAAAGACTTGGCCATTTTGTTCTTATCACAGCAGACTGCAGCTTCTTGGGACCCTAATCGATAGAGTAAATGCCAAAACTGGGGTTTGGAGGGACTGAGCCCAGCTGTGACTGATGCCTTTATCTGTCCAGCAGATGCTGTCTCTATCTCAGCGGAGGCCATGGAGTTAACAGCATTACCTTCCTCATGGCCCAATCCACACGTCTGCTCGCCCAAAACAAATCATGCTTATTTTATTGGACTCACACAGGGGGCTTTGGGTTGTATTCCACTGTTCCCTGGAAACCTCAAATAGCACACACTCCGTAGGAAGAACATACAGGTTGTAAACAGCCACTTTTAAAATGCTCTGTGAAAACAATACTGCATCACTTGTACTGTTATGAGAGGTGCATACATGAGCGCCGCTCATTTATCTGCAGAAAGTGGAATTGTTAGCAGAGCCTGTGGAATCATTAGTACAAGCATAACAGTGGTGTTCAAAGCACATTAAAGTGTAAATGTATGGTAATGTACAATTTAATAGAAATCATTTTAATTGGCCCACCAAGAATGACACCTAATGTTTCTAAAACAAACAATAATCCTTATAAAGTTCAGAGATCACACATTGCTCCTCATTATTTGTGGTAATGGACATGCACTATTGCATGTGGGTCCATTAATCATGCCAAGCACATACTGTTTAGTAGTTTATCTATTAAAAATTAATTTTCTAAATAATTTAAGCATTGATGGTTTTGTTTCATTCATAAAAAAAAAAAAAATTATTTACAATTGCTCCAAAGTGGCAGAATTCTTCAAATTTTGATATTGATCATTTTTAAAAGCAAGGAGATGTTGTTCAGTTGTTATGGCCAAACCTTTTCATCTTATTTCCCCGAAAATCACAGGATGTCCTCTTTAAGAAACACCAAGATTAAAGCTGTGACATGAATTAAGAAACACACACACATGCACACAAATGTCCAGAGCAGAGGACCAAAAAATGGAATGCTGAATCCCAGGAAGTGTTGTCTCTTGTTCAGTGTTGCACATAATGCATGTAAATAATTGATGGCAATACAAATATAGTTCTCTTATCAAGCCTTTACAAGCAGGACCGTATTAAGTGATCATGCAAATTAATTATTAATTATAAATTTTTTTGTCAAAACAATTTCACCATAACATCAAAGTGAGGCAACTCAATAAACACCAAACTTATCAAACACAGATTTCATGTAGGCTTCAACTGTGATGCGTTTAAACGGGTAACACCCTGACCTACCCTGGCATCTGCTGCTAAATGAACAGACCCCCTGTCAGTGGCCGTCTGCCTGAATCCCCTGGGCCGCTCACCTCAGTGTGGCTGATGGCTACCTGTGACATGCACCGGGACCTGTGGACCATGCATTATGCATAGCCAGCCCCCCAGTCAGTGGGGAAGTGAGGTGACTGCTCAGAGGGAGCAGAGATGCTGGCTGACTGGAGGCCTTGTTACACAGCTTCGCTCTGAGATGTCCTCATTCAGCCTGAGCTCTGCAGCAGATGTCCGGGGCAAGTGCTAGCTGCTGAATGATGGCTCAGTCAGGCTCCTCGCTCTCTCTATCTCTCTTTCTTCAGCAGGGACTGCAGTGGCTGGATGTGTGTTGGGCTGTCTAAGACAGGTGCATTTACATTCCCAATGCATAGAACAGTTAGATTTATGACTCCCATCTTTTATGTCTGTAAACGTTCATTTGAAATTGTGCCCCATTTCTCAGTCCTCTTTCTTGTCGCCAGTCTTTCCTTCACATTTCTCTTTCTTTTTTTATATCCTTACACATGTATTAACACTCTATGGTGAGTTGGATGTTTGCATGCATGTTACATTTCTGGAAATACAATTTCTACATATCTGGACAGAATTAACAATGGAAACTATTATTTAGTTAGTTTGTTAGTTAGTTGATGGAGTGTGACATATTCATATTTATGAAACATTTGACTGGTTGTTGAATAAATGAAGATGAGCGTTTTATTTACTTGCAACATAACTGAAATGAAGTTGCTTTGCTTTTTACTGCTGCAGGGAACTAAAAAAGAGGCTGTTTTCTTTGTGTTTGGTGTTTAATGTTCACATCCTTGTTGAAATATAATAGATTTTAGCAATCTGCCTTGCTTATATAAGGGTAAATGAAAAATTGTTGCCATGTGTATACTGAACAAAATTATAAACGCAACACTTTTGCTTTTGCTCATATTTTTCATGAGCTGAACTCAAAGATCTAAGAAGTTTTACTGCATTGTGGGATCCCAAAAAAAACAGTCAGTATCTGGTGTGTTTTGAAATGTGTTCACGTTTCATATATTTTCAGTAATTTGACTTAATGGTGCTAAAATGTCATGTGGTTTAACCATCAATTAAAAAGTAATAACATACTTTATTTATGTCTTGAATACACATATTACATAAATTAAAATAAAAATGACACATATTTTTTGGCCATATTTATAATGATTTGTCTAATTGATCATGCAGTAAACACAAATTATATTTTCCGTCAGACATATAAAATACAGTCATGGAACTCAGATAAGGTGTGGAGAAGTGCTGTTGGACTGGGAAATTTCCAACTGTGCCATTTCTGTCCTGACTGAGGAGCTCAGTTATAAAAAAAAAAAAAAAAAAAAAAAAAAAACTGGCACATTTTACCTGCACATGAGTATCACAATTATTGAAAATGGCTTGAAATTTTGGAAACTTCAGTTTCATTGTGTTTTGAAAATGAGCTTTTAAAATGATCATTCAAAAATCTCTGAAAGTCTTTGCCTGCGATGATATTCTGTGTCCATTACCTTGAACATTTATGAACTCTAGAGAGTGATAACTAGATCGCTAACAACATTTTAAAAACAAATACCCAGTATGTTCTGGTGAGACCGCTGCATCACACAAGACTGTCAGGTATCCATGGAGTTCAAAGCAGTAACAATAAGGTCGAACATTCATTACATTTGTAAACTGGCTCACACAATCCCTAATGAATTATCTGCTGCAGACCTGAAAAATACATGAATGGAAGATTAACAAGTGATAGTATTATATTCATCCAAAATGTTAATAAAGTGTACAGATTAAGATGTACTGAATAAATGCCATGAAGTAAAAGAAAGATTCTATAAAAGATTCCAGTCTATTCATCTCCTAGTACAAGCACTTATGGCCACAAAAGAAAACTGAAGAGTTTTGTTTCTTTCGCAGAATCCTGCACAGTTGACTGTTGACTCGGATCAAATAAAGCTCTTCATGTCTTTGTACAGTACTTATAAGCACCTATACACACATCTTCCTTGGAAAAATTGAGCTGTTTGAAAGAATGTTAGTTTAATGATAGTGATCCTTGATGAATAACTAAAGTACAGGCCTGCTGTAGAGAAAGCTTGGGTAACTGTCCATGAAAATGATTTATTTTTGCACAAAACGAAGGTGCTTTGGCAGCAGCTTAGTTAAAGCATTAGTGCATGGAGTATCTGATACACGTAAATGGAAACTACACATTTTGGTGAAGAAATATATTGTTCTGTGATTTATGCATGCACATAACAACTTTTGGTTGAGAGTTGTTATTTGCACTGAAAAACCCTGCAGTTCAACCAGAGCTACATGAGGACACAATTTACAGGGGAATTAAATTGGCTCTGAATCTCAGGTGAAAATTGTCATTTTGACCCCCCTCTACAAAAAAAAAAAAGAAAAAAGTGTTACTCTGTAAATATACATCCATGACATTTAATAATTTGGCTTTCACCATTTAACATTTTTCTTCGTTTATCTTTCTTCGGAACAAATATTGACAAAATAAAACATTTGACCCTGGGAACTTTCTGAAATTTGGCTGATGTGACATGGAATGACCCTTTGGATTTTTCTCAAAGGAATCAGGTTGATGCTAAATTCTGGACTGGCTTACAAGAATATGTCAACTCTGCAGCACACTTTGCTTAAAATATCAAACATATTAATGACTGGTAAGGGGAAGGGGGAGGATTCAGATTGCAGTTACATAAAATAAAATAAAAACAGACTTTAAAGGTGCTCAGAGAATAACTGATTTGTAGGGGGTCTGAGATAAAAGCCAAGGGCTTTAACCTCCCTAAATAGGGTTCAGAGCCAGAGCTTTAACCCCAGGGTCTTTGTAGACAATGACAGTTCAGTCAGTTGTTGACCAGGGTTGGCATTTCCATGGTTGATTGTTAAATTATTAAATTTAGTCCAAATCTACCCCCACTCAAAAAAATGCTGAAAATATAAATGCATTACATCCTTGATGAGAGCTGTCAGAACTAAAGCTACCAGAATTATTTATGACCCCCTACACGCCTACTATATATATGAGATATTGTCCATAAATGCAGCAGAATCAGTGGCTTATAAAACACTGTCTGCAAAGACCTGTGAATTCTGTGAATCCATAATGCAACATCCGCTGACATGACACAGCAGTAACACGCTGTTGATGAAGCATATGTTCAGTGAATACAGGTGTGTGCGAAGTTCTGTGATATGGAGATGGGGCCAATTATTTCCATAATCAAGAAGAGGCTATTCAGCTCTTCTGCTTATTTCTTCAGTCTAATGTGGAATAGAAAGCAGAAAGTATCTTAATAAGATTGAGAATTAGTTCTGTGCCACCAGGGTGATAGATGCCATCTAAAACATTGTGCTGAGGAACATTTTTATTTCATTGTGCTTACCCACTGTATATCTCATTTTATTTGACTAGTGTTCACAACCACTGGACCCTAATAAAACATGTAGTTGGATTCTGAGATCCATAGCCATATGAATAGCAGAGAGAATACAAGGTTTAACCCTTTAGGCACAGAAACTTTCAGTTGATACTTTCAGACATTTGTTAACGAGTAACGAATCTAAGGTCTTTAGCTTAATGAATTTGGTGGCAAATTTGTTGAGGGGTTACTTTTAGTGATCATTATGAATTAATTCTGAATATATCAAAGTGTTAGCTAAGGCTATAAATTCAACAAAATCACCACCAATCCACCATTCACATGCATTTCCATCACAGTTGACTGAGTAAAATAAATTAATTAAATTGTTGTATTACTCATTTTGTAAACATTTATTCTGCATTGTGAAACTTTCAAAAATTACAAGAATATCGAATACATAGTAACTTAAGCAACATTTTAGAATCAATATCAGCAACATGCTGTAGCTCCTTTCCCTTTTTCCTTAAAGCACTGATAATATTAATAAACTGGGGGAGGTCTTATTTTTTAGCTCTAATGTGAAATGATAGGAATAATAGGAAATGTGTGGAATAATAAATGTTTTTCAGCATGATAGGTTGCTGAGTATATATTTAAGTTAACGCAGCCCTCATAGTAGACAAATGCAGTGTTTTATATTCATGTTCAATATGGATGTTACTGTTTTCAGGTTTTCCTGTGATAAAAAGGGCATTGTTACAGAGAAAATGTAGTATAATATCTGGCTATTCAAAATGTTGATTATTCAAAATAAACTAAATCTTGCCCTTCAGCTAGTCAAGTGAAGACCGATCTGGAACATCTCATTGTTAGTCAGTGTTTTTCAAACTCAAGAACGAATACATTTTCTCTTTCATCTTTTCAGTAAAATGCAGTTTCATTAATAATAATGTGTTTTCAAACAATATAGACTTTGGTGGTGAAATCGAGTTGTGTGTATCAGCATATCTGACACTCTAATTCAATAGTGCCCCCATTTCCGCTGCTCTCCCAGACCTTGTCACTTCGAATGAATCTCTGACAGGCTTGAGATCTGACAAGCCACCCGTCTACATGGCTGAGAAGCTCAAGTTTGAGGCTGTTATCTTTCGCTTTATCATTTTCAGACAAAATCAAGGTATGACTTCAAGAGCCGAGACACAGCACAGTTATTATGTTTAGATATTTCGTCAGAAAGCGATGGTTTTGATTTAATGTTATGTCACATTATAATCATTCACTTATGCAAAATGACAATAGTCTGATGTCTTATATGCTAATATCTACTATGCTTTGTGCTATTTTACGACCTGTCAGATGATAATGAATGTGTCTTTGAACAAAGTCTCAGTGCAGTTTTTGTTCCTTTCTGTAGGCTTTGTGAACAGATGGTGAATCTTGGGTAGGCAAAGGTGTTGATTGTGTGATCCGGTTCATGAGGAAAGGTGGCGAGGGAGAACTTGCATTTCATCACAAATTAAAACTAAAAAAGGAAATCTAGGGGTTAACCAATACAACAAGTCAACAAAATTAGCATGCACTGTTTTTGAACGCAGCATGGTTTTGTACAAGAAAGAGCTCTGAAATGCAAAAAAAACTAAAAAACTCGCTTTACAGCCAGAACTTGTTTATTTAAAGAAAGTCTTATTATTCCTGTTTAGCACCATTTTATTATAGTGTGACCATGTATGTTAATGAAAAACAAAGTTACCTGCTGCTACAGTAATGCATGTTTCCTGGTTTCTTTCATGCCGTCAGTATTCAATGCCTCAGACTTCTCCAGCTAAGATTCACTGCATTTTCTAATGTGAGCTTATCCTGCATGTTTCGTGACTCATAAATTCACCAGCACTATCTTTTAGTGGGATGCTGTGGCAGAGATCATTGATATATTCATTGCACATTTCCTAGGCAATCAAGCTCACCCAGCCTCCCTCCTAGCCCCAAGATTCATCTCTCGCTTTTCTATCATTTCATCTTTCAGAGAGTTTGAAAACTCAGACAAGAGATGTGCACAACCTCTCAGTACTGCCAGTACTCAAGTGAAGCAGTACTGTGTTCATTTTGTGTAATACATTCACATGTGGCAAGACTTTCGTCACTGTGAGACAGGTGAAGGGACGTATTTAAACTCCATTGTTGAATAAGGGGAATAATATGACAAGCCACACATAATGGTATGTCTTCCACAATCAAATTTGGAGGAGATTGACGCTTAATTAAAGCATAAAGCTGGAGACCTTCTCTGGGTCTTAATGAGTTCTGACCGGGCTCCAACTCAAGCTCATTGAAATTACACATTGAATTTCCTTTTTTTATACTCAACCTGGAAAAACAAAATAAAAAAAATGAACACGGATGATGGCCTTTTTTATTGGCGAGTGTGTTGATGCATGATTCCTTTGGCACCTTGCTCAATGATGTGTTGATTGTATCGTTTAAGACTTATTTACTATAAGAATTAGATTACAAGTGCAACAGACTGAAAGAAAACTCGAGAAAATATCCTCCAATACTAAATTTGTTTTGAAATTGTGTACAACTGACATAGCACATAATATATATATATATATATGTATATGTATGTATGTATTATAACTGTAGGGAGAGCAATATCAAAAGGGGGACAATATCAAGAGTCGCAGTCAATATCATCTGTCGCCACCAGCTGCTTTAAGTAGTGCATCTCATCCTCGTGGTCTCTTTATTATGGTCATGTGGTATCAATGTACAGAACAACATTGATGCTTTGGTCCAACATCACTGGCATTTCAGAGAATGAGGACTGAAAGAATATAACTGAATATAGTAAGAAAGCTTTGTGCTGTGTGCAATGATAGCAATGCATTTTTTTTTTTTTTTTGCATATCTTTCATGAGAGCATAGAGACTGTTTTTAGTAAAGTTTTTAAGTGAAACAAATAGCACTAAATGTTTGATCTTTTCATCTTTTAGAGATCTCATGTGGGCTTTGCATTTGTCTTGAAACCTCCCCCTTGGTTGTCATTAGTCACTGATAATTTAATGCCTGTGTAGTCATATCTGAAAGTAGTTAAATCTGTAACACATCTGATAAGGAAGCAAATTGTGTGTTTCTGCAGGTTTGCAACATGGGCTCGATTGTCTCTATGCAAACACATTTTAAGACCTTATTAGGTTAGCTGGATGGTCACTTATTTAGTGGACTTACTAGTTAGTGTTTCCTTATCGGGGTGGAAGTATTAAACTCAAAGCACGGAACACAAATGCTAATTCTTTTCTGATCCCTCTTCCTCTGACTGGCTGTTTGCCAGAGGTCTCTGGCACTAAATCCAACCTCTATGTTCTCAGAACACACAAATCCCATCATCTGAACCTCATACCAGTGTGTCACAAATGGGAAATTTAAAACTTAAAAAGGCATGTTTTAGCAGGCTCTTTGATATCATGTGGCAGAGGCCTTTATGCATTTGAAGGAAGTGACATTGACTCTCCGAACTTGTGCGAATTCCTCAAGACGCGCTGGAAGCGTTCACCAGATCATAGCGGTGTAATATATGCAAAGCTGTGTCCTTATGAAGCAGGAATTAATGGGTGGAGCCAGTGTAACTGCCTTAAACAAGGGATTAGTCTGCTCTTGATGAGTTTGGGCAGGGTGATGGGATTATTTACATTGCTCCAGTAGCAAGGGCCAGGTGTCATTAAGAATACAAATCCCCTAATGAATTTCAAAAGTGCAAGGACTGAGAATGGCATCGTCAGGAACAATGCCGGAGTCTTCTGTATACCCTTGGGATTTCCCACATTAATCTCACTGTATTACCAAGTTTGGAGAGAAAAAGTTTTACCTCTGTCACCGAAAAGTTGTCTTGATTCTGCAGTTCTCACAGAGGGACTGGAATTGGAACAATGACTCAATCCAAAGAAATAATAGCCCTGGCATTAAGAGTCTTGACGTTTAGATACCACCTGATTTTTTTGGAGTGTAATAAAGACAGAATTCCATTAAAGAGTTGTCAAAAATACATTTTTAAAAGAAGAGTTCACATATAGGCCATCCAAGATGTAGAAGAGTTTGTTTGTTCGTTGCAACGGATTTGGAGAAATTTAGCATTACATTACTTGCTCACCAAAAAAGAGTGCAGTGAATGGGTGCCGTCAGAATGAGAAACATCACAATAATTCACATGACTCCAGTCCACCAGTTAATGACTTGTGAAATGAAAAGCTGCATGTTTGTCAAAAGCAAATCCATCATTAAAGGGTTAGTTCACCAAAAAGTCTGTCATCATTTATTCACCCTCATGTCGTTCCAAACATGTTTGAGTTGCTTTCCCATGTTGAACATAAAATAAGATGTTTTGAAGATTGCTAGTAAATAAATAGTTGGTGGATGCCATTGACTTCCATATTATTTTTTTTTTTTTTTCACACACACACACACACAAAAAAAAGATACATATGTATGTATGTATTTAATTATCTTTTGAAAGGCAGCTTAAATTCAAAGAAAATGTCTTAGTTCTGTCCAAAGGTCTTGTGAAACTTCTCCATTAAATGAAATGTGGGGGCAATTTAATAACTTTTTGAAATGTGTGTGGTGGGATGAGGGCATCAGGTCAATATTATTTAATAAGATGAAATATCATAAAATAACCAGCACTAGTTTGGTTGGATGTTCTTATATCCCTTTCTACCCTGACTGGGACCTTGAATGCCCACAAGAGATGTAGAAAATATATGGAGGGAAATATAAATGTAGGTACTTGGCTCACAAACTCCATTACTGGCAGTATAATGTGAACACCTTTTTTTTATACATATCATACATGTAATTAAAGTAATATATATATATATATATATATATATATATATATATATATATATAAAAGTTAAAGTAATTATATATATATATATATATATATATATATATATATATATATATATATATATATATATATATATATATATATAAGTTAAAGTAATATATATATATATATATATATATATATATATATATATATATATATATATATATATAAAAGGTTTCCTGAGCCTTCAAAATTGTCTCTCAGTTTGGTTCACTAGGCTACACAATCATGGGGATTGTCAAGCAAAATCGATTCAAGAATTTGAGTGAACTGCACAAGGAATGGATTGAGACACACAGACCTCTCAAGGAATTTGGCTACAGTTGTCATATTTCTCTTGTTAAGCCACTCCTGAACCACAGACAACGTCAGAGGCGTCTTACCTGGGCTGAGAAGAAGAAGAACTGACCAGTTGGTCCAAAGTCCTCTTTTCAGATGAGATTAAGTTTTGTATTTAATTTGGAAACCAAGGTCCTAGAGTCTGGAGGAAGGGTGGAGAAGCTCATAGCTCAAGTTGCTTGAAGTCCAGTGTTAAGTTTCCACAGTCTGTAATGATCTGGGGTGCAATATCATCTGCTGGTGTTGGTCCATTTGTGTTTTTTTGAAAACCAAAGTCACTGCAACCGTTTACCAAGAAATTTTGGAGCACTTCATGCTTCCTTCTGCTGACCATCTTTTGAAGATGCTGATTTCATTTTCCAGCAGGATTTGTCACCTGCCCACACTGCCATAATCACCAAAAGTTGGTTAAATGACCATGGCGTTGGTGTGCTTGATTGCTTGAATAATGATGCATATATGATGTTATTTATCTTGTGTTTCCAATGTCATGGCTTATGAACTGGCAATATAATAGCAAGCCAGAGAAAGAGGTTTGTTGTGGTGCCACAAAACTTTTTTTAAGTGGAAACATGACATTTACAGCTCAAGTGATTGGCTCAAAAACAGCTGGCTCACATTTAACAAAACCCCAAAAATTTACTCAACAAATTAGAATACTTCAAAAGAAAATATATATAAATAAATAATAATTGGTTGGCCTTCTGGAAAGTATGTTCATTTACTGTACATGTACTCAATACGGGGGTCATTTTGCCTTAATTAAAAGAACCAAAGACTTAAACTACTTCAGTCTGTGTGCGTTGAATTTATTTAATACGTGAGTTTCACCATTTGAGTTGAATTACTGAAATAAATGAACTTTTCCATGACATTCTAACTTATTGAGATGCACCTGTATAATAATAATATTTAGAATTTTTTCAAATAATTATTTAGTGTTTACCAAGGCTTACCAATTGTATTATAGTCCTGAAATGACTAAGCTGAATCTTAAGCAGCCATTGTTCTTGTTACATGACCCTTCAGAATTAATTTGAATATGTTGATTTTCTGCTCCAGAAACATTTCTTATTATTAGATAATGAAACAAGTTGCAGTGCTTAATATTTTTGAGGAAACTGGTAAACTACCATTCAAAATTTGGAGTAAGAAAAGGTTGAATTACATTTATCCTACAGAGGGTGAATTACATTTATCCTACAGACATATAATGTTACAAAAGATTTTCATTTCAAATAGAATCAGAATCAGCTTTATTCGCCAAGTTTGTACAAACGGGACATGAGCACTTAGTGAGCTATTTTATATCTTGTTCTAGTGCACAGAGATCTGTAGATCTGTAGATAAATGCTCTTCTTTTGACAGTTTTCAACTTTAAATTGCAATAATTATTTCACATTATTATAATATATGTAGTTTTGATAAAATAAATGCAGCCTTGGTGAGCATAATGTATGTACTATTAAAAAATCTTTAATCTCCTTATTCTGAAAACCTGCTAATAACATTCAGAAACCTGAAATGTAGGACAAAAATTTGACTCATCACAGTTGAAATGTACTTGTGAACACATCCCTGAGGGTGATTGGAGGGCTGGTAAGCACCCACTCAATCGCGCAAATTAAACTCCAAGGATTGTGGCTATCAATCAGAGGGTCTACAAGTGCCTGCAGCTAATTGTTAGTTTACATTAAGCTTGACTATGTGAAGTGGGACATCCTGTTAATTCATGAAAACAAGAGAAACAATGAGACAATGGACATTTGAAAAAAAGAATGTAGGAAATAAGTGTATGAAAATGACCATTTATTGTTGCATGTTTGGATTAGGATTTTGCAATAATGCAAATCAAGGAAGAAATTATTCTATTGTAACAAGTGACAAAATTAACATTTTGTGAATGTGTGCGTATTTTCTCATACCGCTCTTGGGGTGTGATCGTAGGGTGTCAAAACAGCATACAGATTTATAGTGTGCCCACTAGTTGTGGTAGTCTGCATTGGGGTGCTAGTTTTGTGTGTCAGGTATATTTAGAAAGCACACAGGTGTGCCCCACATTTGTGTTGGGCACTGATGTAGAGTTATTAACCTCAGTGTGAATATATAATTCATCAACCCCACCCAAAGTATCCAATTATATAACTCTATGAAAACATCTGGCCAACATTATTTGCATTTCACCAAATGTGACTTTATGAACAGAAACAAATGTCTTTCTTCCAGAAGGTAGTGAAGCTACAGGTTGGCTCACATGTTGGTCAATCAGAGATTTATGTCAAAAACTAGGCCAGAGTCTTGCTTGCAGCATTATATAGTTTAATAGTGTAGATATTACATGTAAAATGATAAATAAAAAATAAAAATAAAAAAATAAAAGATGCTCTGAAAAATGTGAAACTGTAATAATCTTTCTTCCTTCTTTTAGATATATACATATTTGTATTTATTGTATTGCTGTTGTTTTTGTTTCCATGCATTGCTATACTTTTTTCTAGTCTGATCTGAGATTGAATAACACAAGATTTGAATAGCAAAAGAGAGAGGCAGAGAAAGGAAGGAAAAAAACGGTGCACTGCAAACTCCTTTTCCACACTCCTCCCTTTCTTAGACATTTGTAGTGGAGAAGGCTGTTTCCATAACAACATAACTTTATTAGCTTTCTGCCCTTAACTATCTGGTGGTACTGTAAATTTAAGCATACTTCTAATCATCAAATTTTACATTTTAGACTGCTTCATTTAGTTATATCTACTGTACATTGGAAACATCTCACACTAGTGCTCTGAACCCAGCTGTTTTTTAGCCAACCACTTGAGCTATAAATGTCATGTAGCACCACAACAAACCTCTTTCTCTGGCTTGCTATTATATTGCCAGTTCATAAGCCATGACATTGGAAACACAAAATAAATAACATCATATATGCATCATTATTCAAGCGCACCAAAAGCATGGTCATTTAACCAACTTTAGGTGCTTTTGGCAGTGTGGGCAGGTGCTCTCATCTGAAAAGAGGACTTTGGACCAACTGGCCAGTTCTTCTTCTCCTTAGCCCAGGTAAGACGCCTCTGACATTGTCTGTGGTTCAGGAGTGGCTTAACAAGAGAAATACCACAACTGTAGCCAAATTCCTTGACACGTCTGTGTGTCTTGATGCCTTGACCCAGTCCATTCCTTGAGAGGTTCACTCAAATTCTTGAATCGACTTTGCTTGACAATCCTTATAAGACTGTGGTTCTCTTGGTTGGTTGTGCATCTTTTTCTTCCACACTTTTTCCTTCAACTCAACTTTCTGTTAACATGCTTTGATACAGCACTATATGAACACCCAGCTTCTTTGGCAAATAATGTTTGTGGCTTACCCTCCTTGTGAAGGGTGTCAATGATTGTCTTTTGGACAACTGTCAGATCAGCAGTCTTCCCCATGATTGTGTAGCCTATTGAACCAAACTAAGAGAAAATGTTGAAGGCTCAGGAAACCTTTACAGGTGTTTTGAGTTGATTAGCTGATTGGCATGTCACTAAATTCTAATTTGTTGAGATTTTTGTTTAATGTGAGCCAAAATCTTCACAATTAAAAGAACCAAAGACTTAAACTACTTCAGTCTGTGAGCATTGAATTTATTTAATACATGAGTTTCACAATTTGAGTTGAATTACTGAAATAAATGAACTTTTCCATGATATTCTAATTTATTGAGATGCACCTGTATTTTTTTGATGTCTGTCAATATAGACAAAATGTTTCAGAAGAATGGTGTAGTTACATAATCTATTAAGATGGGCTAATTGGACTGTGTTAACCAGCTAAACACCAGTCTCAGTCTGAGACGTCACGCCCAAGGACTGTTGGCTAAACATCTGATGCATATGGCACACAAAAGTGGAAACAATTCAGTGTGACGTAGTCATCATCGGATTGGTTGAATTTTACAGGATTTCCGTGGGAAGTGTGTGTTGCGTTCTTTAATGTTCCATCTGGAAACAAAGATACCATGGCGGCAAACCCCCTCATGAAAGAAGAAAGCCACTGCGATGACGAGCACTTATCTGAATCAGCTAAAGGCTGGATTTTCAAAAGTAAGTGAAATATTTAAAGTTCACAGTACAGAATCTTTATAATATGTCCGAGAGTTTTACACGCCCGTCTGTTATTGTGGTGACATTTCCATGCCTCGAAACGTGACGATGAACGAAACAAACTATGATTGGTTGTTTGACATGTCGGTCAAACAGCCTCATGGGTGGGCCTTGGCCAATGAAAGCTGCTATGAATTCCTCTGGCTACGCGAGACTAGCTTAACACCAGTACTTTTCCTTTTCTTGTCTTTTTCATTTAATAAAAAAAATAAAAAATAAAAAATTATATACACCTGGCTATGCGTTCTATACTAGACTAACTGAGACTTGTCATGGCACTTGTATTCTGTTGTTCTCTTGTTGACCTGACTGCTTCTATTGTTCTCATTTGTAAGTCGCTTTGGATAAAAGCGTCTGCTAAATGATTAAATGTAAATGTAAATGTAACACTGACCCATTGAAACACACAGATTATATCTAATCAATGATTTTGAATGCTTTTTTATAAGCCGTATTGCTAGCTCTAAAATTCTCAATACATTTGGTCTATGTTATAAAGGAGCCATACTCTGTCTAATACATGCCACAGCTGCGTTCGAGACTGGGCCTTAACGAACCTGCTCTAATAGAGGGATAGCGGATCCTGACAAGCTCAATGCGGCCATTTACATTCTGAAGTCCAATTTGTTATACTAAAATTTTGAACCCATACAAGTCAGGGAATGAGCAGCCCCTGCTGGCCAGACTAAAACTAGATCCAGCAGCAAGCTGTTTTTTCACCAATGCCTACCAGCAATCAAAATGTGCTACCAGCTTCAAAAAGAAAATAAAGTCACGTAACTGAGGTGGGGATTGAATGACAACAGAATGTTAGGAGGCCAGTTTAATAAAGCTGCTCTGACAGAGGGGTAATATATCCTGACAAGTTCAATGAACCCATAAGTCAGGGAATAAGCACCCCCTGCTTATTCTAATTCATGATATAGGTGGGGATATCATGACAACAGAATGTCAGTAGGCCAGTTTAATGCCACCTCTGCAGGATGCTCTTTTCTCAGTATAAGGTCCATGTCATTACATTATGACTTTAGCACCCATTCAAGCCAGGTAATGATCACCCCCTGTTGGCTGGACTAAAACTAGTTGCAGCAGCAAGCTATGTTTTCACAAATGGTCTCCCACCAGGGTACTGACCCGGCTCTGGCCTGCTTAGCATAAAGGAAGGAACCAGGAACCTCTGCCTACTGTATGCCACAGCTGCGTTCATGGTTTGCAACTTAAAAAAGCCACTGTAATAGAGGGGTAGCGCATCCTAACAAGATCAATGCGGCCATCAAGATGCGCTACCATCTTAATCACTGAGGTCGAATTCATGATTAAGGTAGGGAATTAATGACAACATAATGTTAGGAGGCCAGTTTAATGCCTCATCTTAGCTACGTTCCTTTTTACAGGTGTCGGTCTAACGTTTTATCAGAAGGTTGCATCATTGAATTTTCTGAAGTCTGATTCTTAATACTAAAGGCCGGGACACACCAACCGACTTCAAAGAACAATTGGCGACAAAAGCCAATGGTGTTGTCGCCTTGCATTGGCAGCGTCGGACCAAAAAGCTTCACTGTTAAACACTACACAGACTACAGACTAACAACAAGTGCAAACTAACAAGTGCATTCTGCGCATGCCTGAGAGGAACGAGCTTTTCATATCAGCAGCTATTAATAGTATATATTGTCATTCAAAAGCAGTGCTTGCTTACCATTTTGAATATCAGTTATGTTAATAACTTTAATAATTGTGGCTCATGTTGTTATGAAAAAATGTGCGTATTAGAATGATTGGGAAAGATCATTTAAATAGCCTACTGTCTCTATCGCCTTCATTCACATGCTTGTTTTCATCACTTTTGCTTTAATTCTCTGCACGGACTCATTCGCTAAACTGAACATCCAATCAGAGCTCTCACTCTCGCCGATGGCCCCAATGTCCCAGTCTCCGATTGTTGAATTGGACAAACTGATGTGAGCCCAACGAGAGCAGAGGCGTGGAACACACCAAACGAACTAGCCCGACCGTCGCTCACCGTCGGCCCAACGATGGCAAGCGGCCCATCGTTAGCTTGGTGTGTCCCGTGCTTAAGACTTTTGCTGCACCCATACAAGTCTGAAAATGAGCACCCCATGCTGGCCAGACTAAAACTAGCTCCAGCAGAAAGCTAGTTTTTCACAATGGTCTACCAGCCATCAGAATTGTCTACCAGCTTCAAAAAGAAAACAATACATGACAACAGAATTTCAGGAGGCCAGTTTAATTACTCATCTGCAGTGGTGGAGGAAGTACTTAAGTTTAGTACTTATGTAAAAGTACAACTACCCTGCAAAATATATACTTAAGTAAAAGTATAATTACTACATCAACATCTTACTTAAGTAAAAGTCATAAGTACATACTTTTAAATTTACTTTAAAGTATTTTTTAAGTAAAAGTACAATCAGTTGTCTCAATGTCTGGGCTGTTCAATTGTAACTATCACAAACAATATCTATTGTGTACTAGAAAGAGTTGTTGTGCAATACTGACACTGTAAAAATCTGGTTATTTACTTATTACTCATTAAATAATAATTAGGCTAAGCCAATTATGAAATACAATTTATTTTATTTTTACTATACTATTAAGAGCAGTAAAAAAAAAAAAAAAAACTCAAATGTAGGTGAGTGTTATTCTGAACACTTTAATCAAATTTGTATGACCAGTTTATTCTGCTCAACAACAGTTGCTTTAGTCCTTTACCTAGGCCTGCATGGGGAAAACATAGCTAAAACTGCATTTTAGGCTTATACTCCATTGATTACAGAAAATCCAAAAGCATTAGGCTAATAATGTCTTACCTCTATATGTTTCTTCAAATTTGAAGGGGAGTTTTTAAACGCCAACAGTTCTTTGCGTTGAGGTAGGCACTTGACACATTGAAAACGCCAGGAGTCATTCTTTGAACCTTTAAATTCAAATAACTTAGCTTAAATAAGGCAAGGGATGTCTCTCAGAATCAGAGCTTCAGGGCACAGGCTCAAGCTGAGATGACGTTGTTGGCTCTTCGTCCATGTTTGATATTTGGTGTCCACCGTGTCCTTTTCTTCGATTTACATTAGTTCCGCTTGTGTTGTTTCAAGACGCGCGCTGAGCGCGTGAGTTCTTTGACCAATCAGATCTCTGATCTGTTTCAACGTTCATTGGCCAGCAACGCCAAAACGTCAGTCGACCAAAAAACTTTTTATGCAAGATTCGGAAGGATGTAACGACACGCATTTTAATAATGTAGTGGAGTACAAAGTACAGATAATTGCTGAAAAATCTACTTGAGTAAATATGCTTTTTTTTTTTTACTTAAGTAAAGTATAGATACGTAAAAATTAAAAAAACGTACAAATACTTCCTTACATTCCACCACTGCTCATCTGCCAGATGCTCCATTTCACAGTCTAAAGTCCACATTATAATTAGGACTTTTACACCCATTCAAGCCAGGGAATGGTCACCCCCTGGTGGCTGGACTAAAACTAGCTGCAGCAGTAAGCTACTTTTTTACAAATGGTCTCTCACCGGTGAGAGGCTCTGGCCTGCTTAGCTTTAGTGAGAAAGCTTTTTTGTATTCACCTTTCACTGCAGGTATTTTTAGAGACATTTTAATTCAGTGGCTCTCCACCTCACTCCTGTACTTAATTAAAAAGTGCCCCTATATGCCTGATTTCCTTGGCCTGATTCTGCTACATTGACAGATTGATGCTGGCACTGCTCCTTTATTAGAATTTCTGTTCTGTGATGTGTGTATGTTTGAGCATAAAAGTTACAAAACTCAAAGTCTGCTCCGGTATGAGATATTTAGTTTTTTTAAATTTTTTTTTTTTTTTAATCTCTTTTCAAGAACTACAACGAATCACTCGTTTGGACTACAGCGTTGTTTTCCAGGTTTTGTTATATCACCAGTGTTGGGGAAAGTTACTTTTTAAAGAAAGGCATTACAATATTGCGTTACTCCCTAAAAAAGTAACTAATTATGTTAGTTCCTTTTTATGGAAAGTAATGTGTTACTTTTTAAATCTTTTTATAGCAAATTTAAAAGCCCTTTCACACCAAAAAGTGTAATGAATAAACCTCGGATTGAAGGAATAGTATATTCACGTCTGTACAGTAGAACACAGGAGAAGAAGGTTCAACACTCATCAGCCCAAAAAAAAAAATGTTATCTAAAGTTTATCTAAAGTAATTTTTGCTTATTAGTATGGTTCAACTGGATCATCAAAGGTCAGCAGCAAAGACTTTAGTAATAAAATGGGATTAGATACATTTGTGTTATTTAACATATTTAATTATTGCTGGTTTACGTCATACTGAGTTTGCCTTTCACTGTTTTAAATCATTTTGATGAATACTCAATACTTCAGATATTTTCTTGTAAATTAAAAAGTAATGCTTTACTTTACTAGTTACTTCAAAAAAGTAAACTGAATACGTAACTCGTGTTACTTGTAATGCATTACCCCCAACACCGTATATATCACAAAGCGGTCCAATGGAATATCATTAAAATATTTCACGCATACGAAAATTTTAATGGTTGAGGGGTGGATAGTGGCAAGGTCGTGGTTAGAATGATTGGTTGAGTGCATCAGACAAGACGACGAGAAGTAGGGCTGCTGTAGCATCAAGTTTTCGCAAGTTATTACACATGCACCTGGATAATTATGTATGTTACAATTATATATATTTTTTAAATAATAAATAGCTGACAGTATAATGTAATTTGCAGAATTCACACTTCAATTATGAGACTGCAGTGTTTCCCATACACTGAATATAAGCGTTCACTTAATTCTTCTAGAGAAAACCGACTATGTTTAGAAATTGGATGTCATTTTCATTCAATCTTGCATGTAATGTCTGATAAAGCAGCGTTTGTGAGTGGAGTGCTGCTTTGTGTACAGCCGTTACCGGGGAAACCTCGATCTCTACAACTCCAACAGTGCCTCCTGGTAGCAGAGAATGAATTTCTCTGTAATTCATGTTATAATGTTAGAATTAAAGGACAATAAACATAATACATATGTATTTATCTCTACATAGTAAATATAGTTATTTTAAAGCAATTGTTGACATCCTTCTAAAATGTAATTTAGCAAAGAAGAAGAAGAAGAAGAAGAAGAAAACGTTACCACTCTAATAAGTCATGTGATATCCGTGCATGGAAAGGTTCTGCGCGATGCTCTTGTTCAATATTGTCGGGTCTGAATCTAGCTTAAATTGATATAGCAATAATACTGACGCCATCCTTAACTATACTGAAGCAGACGCAGCTTGCTGCTTTAGCAAGGGTTGTGGCAGTACTGAAATCACATGACATTTAGAACACCTGAGAAGAGATGATGCCAACCCCTCAGAGGATCTCAGATGATGCTAACCCTGAAACAACATATAGAACTAACAAATATTGCTAGTGATAAATCACAATAAAGTGTGATTGTGTCATATAATAATTGCTGTTAATAGTGTTCATCATCTGGTTGACTACGTCTTGTATTCATTTTTCAGAAAATTCCTATCATATGCACCACTTAGCTATTACTAAATATTGTAGAAACTTAATTTTCTTTAAAGTTGCTTTGCAATGATTTGTATCGTAAAGCTATACAAATAAACTTGAATTGAATTGAATTTCATTTTTCTGAAGGCAGGCCTACATCAAACCCAGAACTTATCGAGCCATTTGTGCCAGGCTGGGGAGAAACGCATTGTAATAATGTAAATTATGTGAAAAATAATGCATTTTTAGAACCACCAGGCATGAGAGCTTGTTTTAGTACACCCCCAAAACAAAATCAAGACTTTGTGAAAGAGCATAATAGGACCCCTTTAAGCAAATTACACACAGGTGATGCAACCTGTGTGTTAATGTATGTAATAGTGGTAGAGACAGGCCAGACGAGATCAAACTGCTCTAACGGACAGCTCAACATATGCTGAATGAATTATTGAACATACAAGTGACTCCTTCGAAGGAATAAATGGCAGATCTTTCTAAAAGGGCATACGAATGGTAGTCAACTAAAGTTTCTTTTTTAGTAGACTAAATCATAGCCTAAATTATTCAATAAGTCATACAGTATGGGAAAGCAGAACCCACTCGAATACTTCCATCAAATGAGTGGCACGTCGATGTATTAATAGTAACCCTGTGGCACGACAGGCCAAAGTGCGGTTCTTTTCAATTCTGGATCACAATGGATAATTTACCAAAACATGCTGTTTACAGTCAGGCACCAATCAGTGATCTTCTGACAAATTATATATATATATATATATATATATATATATATATATATATATATATATATATATATATATATATATATATATATATACTGCACATGTTTGTAACATTTAACCAGTTTCTACAAAGTAATAATTAAAGATTAAGATTAAAGATCAGAAATACCATTGTTCATATATTGGAACCACTTTCAAAGTGAACAGAACTGGAATTGCTTTTAGTAAATGCTACCATATTTTTTCTCACACCACTGTGCTACAAACAAAATGGTAATCTAATTAAACATTTGAAGTTAACTGTGTAATTACATGCTCCCAGGTTCATATTTGCAATCCAGTCGAACTTTAATGTTGGTTAATGTTGCTATCTAGAGTCCTGAATTTACGCTTCACCCTAAATATTCAAGTGAAATAATAAAACTAATATGCTCAGTTAAACCCTGTGGGGTTTCATTTTAATCTTTTACTGAGACGTTGTATCATTTTACTTCATTTTAGTTTTTAGTTTATTTTAAGAGTGTGAAAAACAGGTCAAATTGTTTACATTGATGTTTTTGCTATCTTTTTGAACACACACCAGAGCTCCATTATTGTATTTTTGCTCTAGACTTTTGTCTGTTTCTAGCATTATAAGTGCAAAGAATTCAGGCGCTACATGCTCAGTAAACTATAAGGATGAAATTTGGTCTGACAAGGTGAGGCAATGAGTTTAACAAATAACTTTCTTCACTCTGTACGCTGTACTCTCTCTCTCTCTCTCTCTCTCTCTCTCTCTCTCTCTCTCTCTCTCTTCCCTTGAGTGTTAAAGGAGATTTGAGAAAAGGTGCATTAGAAATGAAGAGTGCAAATGAATTGGTCTAATTACTCCTTCACTCAAACATTCAAATGAGCCCCGGCAGTGTTAGCAATGTCGGGGCAATTAGATATCCTGTGCTTAGAGGTTACACTTCCTCTCTGTCTGCCTCAGACTTTATAGTGCACATGTTGGCAGCCAGAGGCTATGCTATCTCCAGTGTAACTGATATTAGTGGCATTTTAACAGAAACAGAATGGAAACAAACACATTGCATTTGTGGTGAAGAATACAAATCAGGAAGAAGGAGAGGTGTTCAAAGACATGATATAAGCACTGGTCAAAAGAGGTCCCTGTCCTCCTTGAATTATGGATATGAGCAACAACAAATATAATCAACCTTCTGTAGTGATTTTAAATGGCCATGAAATAGCCTCACACATGGCCGTAAGATGACATTAATATAAAATGGCTCCCCACCTTGTGTTGCGATCAAAGGGAGGTATTAATCATTGGTCCAGGTCTTATTCGTCTTTTGAGCAAGTAGCGCAAATGAAGCACAACAGTGCTGGATTGCAGTGAGGACTGCTAGACAAATGAAACTGCAAAAAATATATATATATATATATATATATATATATATATATATATATTTTTTTTTTTTTTTTTTTTCATACATGGTAATCCAGGAAAGCTTTCACTGTACTAATATTAAAGGAGGTTGAAAGCATTAAGATACCTGTCATTTCTAAACTGACCAGTCAATGTAACAATGTAAGCTTCCGCCAAAATGCATAACCATTCTAACCAATCAGCTTCCATTATCACATTCATGTGTCATTAAACATGCGTGTGGTTAATACAACAGGTATATAGAAATGTAGCCAAAATATTGATAGATTCCAAATTAATGAAGGATCTCAAAAATGTAAGACTGACAGAAAGGGCAATACATAAATTTTCCATAATGTAGGATGGGATAATTGAGTTACATAGGTGAAAATATATTAGATGCAATGAGGCCCTTCATCCTTGAATAAATATTTCAGTGGTCATAGTCTATGATGCTGCAATATTTGTTCCATTGATTTATTATATTGACCTGTGTTATTGGCCAGTAATCTGAGAGATTATAACACGTCATTAATAATGATGTTTGTTTTTAGAAATCATGATTCTATGTGTATGTATATGTGAGCATGATTATCAGGAAATATATCACACTTGTTTGATAGGATCAATACTGAATCACATAATAGCCTCGCCGAGGGATTATTTTACAGAAACCAATGAAATGCACATGCTCCCTTTTACCTTATGAGTGGACCTTATAAGTCTACTGTGTGAGTGTGATATTGCTTTTATAAATCAGTTCAACAAATAAATTAACACTAAGTAACCTAGTGTTCACACACTATTTTGCCAGTTACTTTGGTTGTGTTTGATACAATGAAAATAGTTACAAATATAGTCACAACACAGTTTAATCTCGTGTTGAATAAATCTTTGTGTCTGAACGAATCGGTTTAGTAAATGATTCCGTTATTCATAAAGAAATGTATTTGTCGGCACTCATTGGCTTAACAATGTAAATTACAGAAAGAGTCACTGAAAAATCCCCACCTCTATTCCTGTGTGACGGTCTAGAACACATTAACACAAACAAAGTGACAAAAAGTGAGGCACTCTTGGAATGCTGGCTGACCAATCAAATTCACTGCAAACATTTTAATTAATAATACAAGTAGATAGTCCCAACTTTAAATTCTTCTTAAGTGAGCCTGTTCATAGCAACATTTCAAAAACGACAGCATTAATTGTTAATTAATTTGATCAGGTCATGATTATTCTGTGTAGTCTCTCTCATCTCACTCTGCTTTCTATTCATTCTCACAAAATAATATACGGTAATTAAAATAATTATTAAGTGATTCAGTTTTATTTTAAATATTTTGTATCACACTAGTGCTCGAAAGATTAATTTTACTGTGACCTAATGGGATAATCCAATTTCTGAGCATTGATACTGTGTTGCTGGCTGGGAGCAACAGGGTGTCATAAAATCAGCCCACCCTTTCCAAAGACACATTACTAATGACCATGTGATTAGATTTGCCAATTTAATGAACAAATTAGTCAGTGGTGTGTACTTTCATTCTCATTCCTGGCATTTACGAATAATTCCAAAATCATATCCTACATTACCATCATTTGCCACAAGTGCTGAAGTCAGAGGACATTAACATTTATTAATTTGTGCCTTCATTGAGTAAAAAGTGTGGATTACTGTAAACACACACACAAAACACACTAACATTCCGGGCTAATGAGCGCTTCTCTGTGAAAGGGGAAGACACTGTAGGTTGTTTATTCCTTTAGCTGACATTTTTCTAAATGCCACGTATCCACATGGTTTTGGCAATGACTAATCTGCAATATGTTAATATCAACGTCCATATCATCGTACAAATTAGCCATTAAATATCATGTGCCTCATAATTAGGGCCTGTTGCACATATTGGGTCATCTTGGGGAAAAGACCATGAATCAATAATGGTGTAATGAATAATTCCTTCCTTTTATTATCCAGCTGTGGATTACAATATCCTCCGTACATTAGACACAAATTTGCTTAATTAATGATGTGGTTGCTTCTGACTAAATTGTCTATTGTGGATATAGTTACTGTATGCATTATAACTTAGATTGTCTTTATAATTAGAATAATTCTCTTCAGTATGACTAAATTAGTGGGGTACAACTTAACTAATGCCAGGAAAATGGCCATTTCATACTGTCTACATCAGCACCATACAGCCAGGATTTGACTATTGTCGAAAGCCACAGGTGCAATGCCACACACAGAGCCTCGAAAAACCAATACCTTTTCCACACAATCCCAGCGCCCACCCTTCCTGCAACCAACAATAAAGCCTGGCTAAATGAACCAATCATCTCTACTGGAGGCATCAGTCAGAGAATGATAACCGCCACGTATATCACTATCCACCATATGGTTAAAGTGGTCAAACGCAAACCAATCGCTGCTTGCCAATTTGTCACGGTGAAGCAAGACATGATTAAATAGTTCCGTGGATCGCTTGGAAGCTGAAAGTGTCTTTGAACACTCAGACGGTCATCTCCTCCAGAGATTGAAAAGTGGTGGTAACAGCTGCTGGAAGCACCTTGTTTCATTCCAGTATATATATATATATATATATATATATATATATATATATATATATATATATATATATATATACTGTATATTGTGTTTTTTCTGTAGCTGCAGACACACAATGTTTTTTTTTTGTTGTTTTTTTTTAATGCATTTATAAAGACACGTTTGCTTTTGCATTTGCACTTATAAAGTGAGTCACAGTGTGAAAAAATAAAATAAAAAATGCAAATACAGGCAGTAGTTCACACCAAACCAAAATATGTCTTAAGATTAAACAGAAACAACTTGATATAAAACTAGCTTTAAACGTTATTTTAAAGTGATATTTCATTGCGAGCAGCAGCACTGATTTTGGCTGATGTTTTGTGACTGTAATAGATGTGTACGCGCTGACAAGGTCCGTTCATCTGAAAATGAAAACATTGTCAATTTCACTCAAATTTAGAGGACATCAAAGTTCAGTGCTAACATGCTTTTGCCTGTGACCTTCACAGTTTGTGTGTATCATCTCCAAGCCTCCAGCTCATCAAATTTTCTCTGACTGTCAAGAACATGATTAAAATGGCTCTTGGAGGACTGCAGACTAGGACGAGTTCAATCTAGATTTGACATATTTTTTCATGCCAAAAATGCAAAACTCGAATGAAATCTATTAGAAATAAATCATAAAAAGATTGACTGCAAATTAATATGATTGTCCCATAGCACAAAGCCTTGAAAATGAATGCAGTCAGGCTAATCGTGTTGAATGAATTTACGCAGCATAGTAATAAGGGAACTAGCATCGAGAATACTGTATGGAAATTTCCATTTGTTTTTTGAGCTTCTTACAGATGAATTCCACTGTGCAACGTTCACACATTATCCCATACTGGTTTATGGGGATCCAAATCAATAGGAAGTGCTAGACAGCAAACAGGGACTCCAATATTTCCACTGACTTCATCATTATTACTCTGATTGCTACTTCAGCGCTTGGCCTGAAAATTCACAGATTCTCAGTGAGTGTATTTATTTTTAATACTAGAGTATGGCTGTGAGAAAGGAGTTGATGATCTTCAGATAATGGTCTTTAGATCCTTGGCTCGAATGAAATAAGCTTTTTCAATGTGATCTCTCTTTTTTATTTTCTGGAATTATATCTGATAATATGCCGTAGTTAAAATACGGATGTACAAGCTCATTCCATACATATTGAATAGCATAAGGTGCATTTAAATCTTGGCAAGGTGCACAGAAGCGCATAAGCATATCTTTAAAGTGATAATATTGCAATTTCCTAATAAAGTGCTGCCTGCACTTTCTTTTTCTAATGTTCTAAAAGACCGTTTAACCCATGTTTGAAATTAAAAGCTTTTATTAACCTTTAGTCTATAGTGAATTTGAAGTGAAGTTTAATTGATGAGCACAGAAATATATTGGTGTGTTACAGTATGTATGTCATTGTATGCTTTATTACAATTAATGAAGAAAATGCAAAAATGAAAAGGAGACCACAGGATGTGATATTCAACATAGCCATGAAGTGATGAAAAAGTCTTAATGAGTGCTAGAACTGCCGATCAGCTCTCCACAATAATTGTGCATGCTGTAAAAGTGTTTGCGGATAAATTATTTTCGATTATATGCACTATAACTACCTTCGATAATGACGAAATTAGCCACTCTCATGTTTACTTTTATTTCAGAACCCCGCAGACTATAATCATAATATATATTGTACAACAAAGCATACAGTATATGTTTGATGAAAATGTCCTTATAGTGAACCGTGAGTCATTTCTTTCTCTAACATAGTTTTCTAAAGAGAGGGTCAATGCAGAAGCAATTGTCACACACCTACACAAACCAAGAAAATACTGTAATGTTACTGTGAACAAAGTATAAACAACCCTGTACAGAACATTTAAAATAAGAACCTTTTATTAGAAGATGTTGCTGTTTCAGTCTTTTTCTTTCTTGCACTTTATAAATCGAATGTCAGGGACAATTTCTGTGCCATTGAACTAAAAAAAAAATTGCACAATTAATCAGTGGCAGCTATATAAAATGGTCAAATTAACTTTGGTAATTACAGGTCAGTTGACATACAGTAGAACACTGTGGTTCTTTTACGTTTAGTCCACAAATATTTTTCATAAAAACACCTTTCTTCCAAACAATTTAAAGCATTTTGTGGCCATAGCGACAATCTCATTATTAACATTCAACTATTGTTGCATGTTGACCCTTTGCGATCTCTTGCACTGTGTTTAGCCATGTAGTGGTATGGGAAACACTTTGACAAGAACTAGTTATATAATTTTGTGTTGTTCGCAAACAGAGTTTTACCATGACCTTAATTTCTCAAAATTTCAGATTAACAATACAGTCACTTTGCTGTTACCAAAACTTCTGCTCTATATCTATAACTCACAGGTATGAATGTATACATCTCAGGCAGCATTTTAAGGAGTAGTTCACCCAAAAATTTCAATTTGCAGAAACATATTTAGAGAAATGTAGAATTCACTTGTTCACCAATGGATCATCAGCAGTGAATGGGTGCCATCAGAATGAGACTTCAAACAGCTGATAAAAACATTACAATAATACACAAGTAAACCATATGACTCCAGTCCAGCAGTTGATGTGAAGTGGCATGTTTCTTTAGATCTCTGTTGGACTGTTTTTGCTCGTAAATGGAGCTTGATCTATGCATATTGCAACTTTTCACTGGAGAAAGCAATTCAGTATTATGCTAGTATTTTAAGTTTAAAATGTCTTAATGATGGATTTGTTTATTACAAATACAAAGCTTTTTCTCAAGATGTTAACTGATGGACTCTCATTCTGAAGGCACCCATTCATTAGGATCCTTTAGTGAGCAAGTGATGTTAAATCTCCCCAAATCTGTTCCAAATGAAGAAACTGTACATCTTGATTAGCCTGAGGGGGAGTAAAATCAGTTGTTTTGCATGCTAAGTATATTTTTGTATTGAGCTAAATAATTGTGACATCCATCCCAAGTGGTGCCAGAACAAATGGCTTTGAATGAGCTCTTCCATTGAAGATTGCTTCAGACAACCCATGGACTACATGGTGCCACTACAGCCGCCCTCCTTCTCTGCTTGGCTCTGCCATTCATGTAAATACCATCACCTTGAGGTCCTTTCATCAGGGCAGAGTGTTACATCAGTGTTGAGATACCCAAATCTACAGGATTTGATAGATAAGTAGGGATGCATCTGCTGACACTAAGTGCAATGATTAAAGATGTACCTCTTGTCATCTGAGAGATATGGCCCCTAAAAAAGCCTTACTTAACGCTTTAGACCAGATAAATAGATTTAGTGTGGTGGAGCTTAGAAGTTCAGCATATTATTGAAAACCAGTTTGCTGGATCACAGGGTAAACTGGGGAACATGCTTCATATCAGAGATTCCTGGGTGTCAAATAGGCTGTGTATAGGATTAACATTTGCTTCAGCAGATGTTCATTTCCAAAACATATGTCAGTACTTAAGCCTGGTGTAAATAGAAGCTGTGGACTGGTTTTATCAGTTTGGGAACAGACTTCATGTTTACAATTCTGTAAGCAGTTCAGTTGCATACGCTGGTCACAGGCAGTTAAAACATTGCTATCACCTAGACATAATGGAAAATGTAAACAATCATAAGCAAATCCTAGCACAAAAACAAAAACTATGAGACAAAACTATGGAGGAAATGGAAACTGGGGAATGAACTCAAGAAGAATGTGCTCGAATGAGAGGCATTTATTTCAGTGCTATAGGTTGTGTTAAAGCATCTGCGGCTTAGAGGTGTTCAGTGCCCGTGGAGAGTCAGGGAGTCTTCCATCTGTTTCTACTCCAGTTTAAGGCCAGAGACGGTAAATCATCTTCTCTCCTGACCATTCACATCTGTTGCTCATATTCATTGTTGAATAGGCACAGCATCATAGACATTCAGGGGCGCTGCTGGCAAATTGGGTGCCCTAAGCAGAATTGCTATATATACAGTACAGACCAAAAGTTTGGACACACCTTCTCATTCAAAGAGTTTTCTTTATTTTCATGACTATGACTATGTAGATTCTGATTGTTTTGTTTCTTTACACATCAATTTATCATCACAAGCTGTAGTTTTTTTTTTTTCTTCTTCTTTTTTTTTTTCATTGTATGTTTTAGCCATGATTCCCATCCATTTACAAGACTGATAGACTGGGGGTAAGCAGATAAACATCAAATTTTTTATTTTTGGGTGAAGTATCCCTTTAGTTTGTCCAATTTTAAATATTAAAATACAAATATTAAATATTATTTAAGGCAGGGAACTGTTTTGCCAGAAGAACCCAATTTGAAAAAACCTTTAATTTATTATTTCAACAATTGCAACAGTGCATGCTTGTTAACAGTTCTCTAATATTGATTAATGAAAAGAATTAACATTTAAAATAAAGTTGATTTAAAAATTGTTTATTTAAATTATTTAATTAGTCACTATTTCACTAACACCCTGCAGTTCCCTCACAAACCCCAGTTTGGGAAACAATATTTTTTCTAGCAATTTAACATGATACTGTATTTTAAAAAAATGATGTGCAGAAATTAGCATTAACCTACAGTAGATTAATGTGAAGTTTAGTTCTTTGTTAGTCCATAATACTTAATACAAAAAACTAATTTTAATGAGTTATATCTTGTTGTAAATGTTTTTTACTATCATATCTTAAAGGAGAAAAAAAATGGGTCTATATTTGACAGAATGTGGATTTGTCCCATTATATTGTGATTATAGAGTACAATAGTTCCATTATTTTGAAAGAAAAGGCATTTATCTGCGTTAACGGTTTGTAGCAGTAATTTATCCATATGTTTTAGATATCTTTTCAAATCAAGAGTAACAACCATGGCGGTCTATTACAGCATGTAAACATAATGGTTCTCCCTCTCTCACGAAATACTGAGAGTGAATAGCTGAAATAGAACTCAGAATGGACTGATACAAGGCTAATTATGCACCTCTACTCAGGGTGCCTGTGTCCAAGACTAATGTAATGTGTTATTTAAATTAGGTTAGGAAGTTACATAAGGGCAATCAAATAGCAAAGCCATCAAACAAATGAGTTCTCAAGGACTTAGCAGCACTTCAGTGATTAGCTGGAATGAAATATGACAAATCAAAGTCTTTCCATTTGCAACACTCTAATTCATTTGCATTTTTTCCTTTTTATTTTATATTAATACAGAGTTGTCAAGTTCTGTTATTAGTGGAGAGTTGTTACATGCTCGTATCATAAACAGATGTGACATGACAAGCAATAAAAGTTATCTTTAATCTGAGTTTTTGTTTTGTGGGGGTTCATACAGATGTGCAGCGACCAAAGTCATTCATTTTCAATGGAGGATGTGATTTCTGGTGATATATACAACAGTGACTCCAGAAGTTTATGCTATTTGGTGTCTATCATTGAAAGTGACAGACCGTGGAGCTCACATGATCCATCTCCTGCGAGATGCTGCAGTCAAGTACAAGATGGAGGGAAAGTTCATTTCACTATTCTGTATGATGCGTCTCTTCCCACATGCAGGGAGATAATGGTGCATGGTAAACCGTGTTGGAAACTGTCAGCATCCTTGGTGAGTTTCATTCGAGCGCTGATAAGTGTTCACCTTGTTCATGATATGATGCATTATGCACTGCTGCAATTTATATACAAAAGGTTTTCCTTGCAGAATCTTCATTTGTAGGAACAAGAAAATGTATTTTTTTACCAATATATCTGACTAGTGGCCAACTATACTGTGACCAGGTTTGTATTTCTGTGGCATCGCGCTATAGCCCCGCCCACTAAGAAATATTATGGGTCCATAATTACTACTTCACATTAAATACATTACCTGTGATTGCATCAGGTCACACAGCAGTTGCACGTTAAACTTGGACAGAAAAATGGCTTGTACCTGGAATCTTATCGCATGTCTGTTGAAGTGGTATAAAGCAATCGTTACATTTTGAAAATGTTACATTTACCCAAAATATTATAAACATGCACATTCCCTTTGTCAGTGATTCTCACAGGGACTGTCTGTTTTAAATGAGATTAAACTTTACTCTTCCAAACAAAAAAGACTTTTATGCCCTTGCAGGCTTTTCTGGTTGCATTGATAACAAGAAAACTAATTTAATTCATTTCATTCAGGCTAACTGATATCCACTCTTGACTTTGACTGACATCCACATAATAACTGTAAATTAGTCAGATCTATAAATATGTCCATCATTTATTATATAGATGAATGATGATGAATCAAAGCATGCACTCAAACCTAGTTTTACTGCCAAGGCAGAGAAGAATTATTAGGCTTGCTTTAATACAAAAGTTATTCGGTTGGATGCAGTGCAGGTGAGGATATTATATTGCTTTTTGAAAAGACCCAGTGCAATGCAAATTATGTTTGTTAAACATGATTTGTCTGTTCCTTCTGTTTTTTACTTTATCCATCTGCACAGGTACAAAGTTGATTGCAGCATATTTTCATTTAATGGTGAGCTCTATTTTGTTTGTGACAGAAAATATCAGAATTTTATGCGATTACTAAGAGTTTTCATGCACAGAAATGACTAAGAAAAATAAGAAATTTCATTTAAGCAATACTCCTGTCAGGAGTATCTCAAACTGCAAAGTGCAGCCCTCAATTTGGCTCTGGATAACTCACTTTAAAAGACTCAATTACTAAATCCACTGAGGATCTTAGCATCGCAGTCTCACCTATAAGAAAATGTATTACAAAATGCAGGGCAAAAGTTGTGGTTTAATAATCAGCCAGTAACCATTATGATGAATATTTAAGAAAAAACACAAACATCAGCCACGATTTTTGTGATATCAGTACATAGAATTATCTGAAATGTCTTGCAGTTCAGCCCAGTCATAAATCTTTTTGGGAATTATTTTATATTCAAGTGCTTCTTAAATATCTGTTCTGATATTTTCACGTTCACATGCCAGTTTCTCAAAAACTTAACAGCTTTGAATCTTACTTTCCCTGGCAGTCTTATTCCCATCTCGCAGTTCAGATTTCAGTTGCTTCATACTGTAAACCGCAGCCGCAGAGTTTGAAAGGAAAAGCCATAAAAGCCATGGAAAGCCATACATTTTATCATAAACAAATTAAAGCCGTTTAAAAATGACGTTTTCTTTTAGGGTTTTAAGTGACTGTGACTTTTAAGTAACTCTCATGTTTGTTTAGTTTGTGCAGGTGTTAATTCAGCAGCTTCATGTGGTGTGTTTGTGACTTACATAATACAATGCAAGTAAGATAAGATGCCAGCCGCTGTGATTTAAACCACAGATGTTCTGTTCTTGATTGCACCATTGACGAGCAGATCAGATCAGATGTAAAAGTGGATTGTGCATAATAGGTGCCCTTGAAAGAGTTTGAAATCATATGGTTATGATAACGTTATTTATGCATATTTAGCTATACAAATGTAAAATTTTAAAACTAGGCCTATGTGATCGGATTTACATTCATATATTCAGACATACCTGAATGTAGCTTTTTATTTATTTATTTATTTAACTAATCTTGTTGCTTTTCTCAGAACTATTTTAGTTTCAGAAATTGTGTCCAGAAAAGATGCTCCTCTTTTCCAGTTAAATATTAACTTTCTCAGACTAGCGAACATCCTTTTTAGTCATACTGATAGAAATGCCTTGGATGTTTTAGGAAATCTGTCTCTCATTGACAATTGTGGCTGTTTGAGACTTGCAAATGTGACCCTGGACCACAAAACCAGTCTTAAGTGCCATTTTTTTTTTCAAAATTGAGATTTATACATCATCTGAAAGCTGAATAAATTATTTGTACATTGATGTATGATTTGTTAGGATAGGACAATATTTGGCTAAGATACAACTGTGAAGTTGAATGAAGTTCTTACTATTATTAATCAAAAATTAAGTTTTTATATATTTATGGTAGGAAATTTACCAAATATATTCATGGAACATGATATTTATTTAATATCCTAATTTTGGACATAAAAGAAAAATCGATCATTTTGACCCATACAAAGTGTTTTTTGTTTTTGTTTGTTTTGTTTTTTTGGGGGGTGGGGGGATGGGCTATTGCTAAAAATCTATCAATAGCATTTCTCACGGTTAAAGATAGATTTGCATGTGTAATTGCCTTTTCAATAATATGAGTCTTTACCGAGGAGTTATTGTGTAAATTGAAGTAATTAGGAGGGTATTTTCTGTAAAATAAATAAATAAATAAAAAATAATAATTTAGTCCTTGTATCAGACATTTAGCAGCATTGATAGAAGCCCAGTGAGAATTCATAGCATGTAAAGCAGAAGAAATCTGCATGTTTAACTGACATCCACACAGCCCAAGGATATGGCAACCTTGGTAAAGAGTCCATTTGCCAGGCTGGAGAGAGACTTGTGAAAGTCAAACACCTACTTCTGAGACAAAGGTGCGTGCCAGCTGACATGAAAAATCTGGTGCCTGGCCTAAGGGCAGGGTGGGGTGTTGATAGTGAAGGCAGTGAGAGTTTGGATTTCTTCCTGGATCCCGCAGCGCTCGGCATGAGGAGCCATAACTACAAGGGCTTGGACATTCGCTGTGACCTCTGGACACTGCTCATGTAGAAAGAAATATTTATTATTTTGACTCTCATCAGTGTGGTACACCATGTAGAATATGACGGCTATTTCAAATACTTCAGATTAGTATTTTCATCATTCTGCCTTTCATTTCATCAAAAAAATAATGCTGTGATTATGAGTTATAAATCGTTCAAAACCCATGCAAAATTATTATGAAAAATGTATATATTTTTAAATGTTATTTTTTATTTTTATTTAACGTATATATGCTGAAAATATATATTTTTTTAAACCTTCATATGATAAAATGTACTTTTAGGGTTTTTTAAGTTTTTGGGTGAATAATATAGATATATTCACATTGAATATATTTATCCTATCAAAATTTATTTATGTAAATATACACTATAATAACTTCAATTTTAACAATATTTATTTAACTATTTTGAAATATTCAATTATTTTTGGATCAGTTTGGGTCTGATTATATTTCTACGTTCGTCTATTTGAGTTATAATGACTGTAGAGTCATTTAAAAATATAATATTATGTTGAGTTATTTCCAAACCTATTAATCTTAAAATAAAGATGTAATCTGTGTAGAAGCTGGGAGCATGCCGTCCTGCAGTGTGAAGTTCTCCGAGCATAAAGTAGTAAGTCAAGAGGCAGGTGAGATAAAAGTCAATAAAGTCATTATTCTATTTTGAACTACATCCCTAATTAAAACGACCAAATTACCCCTCTACTCATTCTCAGGTGACATTAAATTAAGAGTGTATTGCAGTAAAAGTTAATACTCTGCTTTAACAAAAAGAGAGAGAGAGAGAGAAGATTTGAATGCTCCAATGCCTGCATTAAAATGATTAACTCAGTTTCTGGGCTAATCTAGCTATGTGGATACATTGACCCATAGCCTCTATACTGTATTTTGTGTTTGTACAAATATAATTAACACTCATATTGATTTGCAGTGCCATCTACTTTTTAAGACATGTTTGGGGAAAACATGTCAATTGGATTTAGTAAAACATTTAAAGTTAATAGTTTGTGATTGCACTCTGAGGGCCCTTGGAGATAAAGTCTCAACGTTGTTATTTTCTTTCATTTTTATGTGACAGACCACCTTTACAAACCTACATGATGGTGAAAAAGAGTTGCTATTCATATTGCTGCAATGCACTTTCATACAATAACAATAACACTAAGGAAGTGGGAGAAAATGCTTTTGCATTATGGCTGCCTAGATAATTTCTGAGATCTGCTTTTTCTGGTTCCATGAATATTTAATCACATTATGAATTGGGAAAAGGAATACAATTACCAAAGTAAATACACCTGTCCCACCATGCAAGAAATTGCTAAAATCCCACAGCGCACAGCTTTCTTCCCTCAAGGTAAGGAGCGGGAGACGATTGCGCTAACTTTGAGATTTGCAACGCTGTAATCCTTGACTCTATTTATTCGTTTTCCAGCATGCCGGTTTAAAGATTCTCCGTTGAGACTGAATCAGTGTTATCCCTCAAATATTTATTGACTCGCTTTGCTTGCTCTATGAAATCTAATACAATTAGACAGACCTTGGGGCCAGACTGTACCTGTATTTGTCTCTCAGACCTACATTTTGTCTTGAACATCAAGGAATCTAATAGAGAACCATGATTCATAGAGCTCTCTTAATAACAATGCCTATTAGACTTTAATTGCAATAAGTTCAATTAAAAATTCTCCATCTGATGCATTTATTTATTAGTTTAGTGAAAGATGCTTGTTAATCTTGCCTTGTCATTTCTTTCATCTGATGTAAAATTGTAATATTCAGCCTTGTGTGTGTAAACTGGACAAATGAAAAACACTTCTATCACTGCTCATGAGATTCATAGTCGCATAAGAGATTAATAATCATAATAATAATAATGCATTTTATTTATAATGCGCTTTTCTTAGACCCAAAGCACTACAGCAAATATAGTACAAAATACATCCATTTGAATAAAAAAAAAATGCAACAGAAATGTATCTGAAACTTATCTTAAAAATATGTTTGGAACTCTATCTTAAAACTACCAAATGTGGGGCATTCCTAACAGTTAAAGGAAGTACATTCCACAACCTAGGGGCTGCTACAAAGAAGGCTCTTTCCCACATAGTTTTTAATCTGAAGAAGGCTGTTTAAAGAGGAAAGAGTCTGCAGAATGGAGAAACTGAGGAGGCATGTATGGAGTAACCAAATCACATATGTATGAAGGAGCAGTTCCTTGCACAGCTTTGAATGTTAAAGTAAGAATTTTAAAATCAATTCGAGTATGGACCGGAAGCCAACTGAAATATGAATTATGTTTATTTTCCTCTCCTGCACACGGTAGAGGAACACAGCAAAATGTATTCTGTGGTTAATAGATTCACTTTTGTTGGCCAGAGATGAGCTCTTCATCTTCCTATACTTGCCCTTAATTATACGACCAGCTGACACCATCCCAGTCCTATAGAAACAGTATTCTCTCGTAGTGGTCTCTGTTGGCAGTGTGTGTGGGTGTCTTTTGTGAATCTTTGACAGAAGCAGCCTTGGCAATAGAAAAGAAAAGAGGAGAAGAGGAGGCTCTTGTGCTATGTAGTTGAGTAGGAGAGCAAAGCTTCATCGTGAGCAAATGAAACTCCGTTTACAATCAGAAAACAATGTGTTTAAGATTCACGTTTCAATAATCTTGAGAGAAATTAACAGTTCAGAGAGGAACTTAAGTTAGCATTCTTTCATGAGAGGCATGATAATGTCTGGCATTGGCAAACATGTGTTTGCAGATGGCAAGTAGCTGAAGGATTTCTCTGAAACTGCGTGGCTGTGTCTGTCTGTGTTCCCATTAATTAACAACACAAACATGTGGTTTACATAACCAACAGTGGAAATAATGATGATGAGCTTGATAGATCTGAAAAATATTATTATTGTGCATTAAGGTGAAAACCTTGGTTGAAAAGGAAGTGTTAGGTTCATGCTTTATTTGTCTGATTGGAAACAAGAAATAAGTAAATCAGCCTTTTTTGTGTTCCTTTTTTTTTTTTTTTGTAGTCAGAAGTAACTGGAAGTGTATGTCACCCTACTGTATCTCCTTGATTTCATCTTCTGTACTGGCTGTGTGTGTGTGTGTGTATTTTGGCCTTTTCATTGTCATTCCAGTTCTCTGAAGTGTTGTTTGTTTTATTTTTATAGCTCAAAAAGCCTTCCTATGCTGTCCCGAGTGCTGCTGGGTTGGAATGCCTCTCAATGGGAACAGATTTACAGACGAGTTATGCAAGATGAAAATGCCAGTGAAACTGTAAAGATTTAGTCAAGCTGGTTGCAAAAACCTGGCTGACACTGGCTGTACAAATATTAGCCTAAAACACTAATTTGTCACCATTTTATTGATTGAGCACCGTGAAGAGACCTTCATTATTTATTGTAATTTCCAGCATGGGCCACCACAAGCTTTCACATTCATCTTCTAATAAAAGAAATATTAAGTGCTCATCAGGTCTTATTTTTCAAGTCAGGGTCAAATTTCTCCAAACGTCTTGGGTCAAACTCGAAACGATATAAGGCAAGGGTCTTCAACCGGGGGTTTGCAGTGATGCTGCAGGTTGTCAGCCCTCTCTTATTAACACACAGTATATACAAAGGTTTTCATTATGCAATGTAGATAACTATTTTAATTTTAATAGAAAGTTGTGAGATCGCGAAGGGGTCCTTGCCCTGAAAAACGTTAAAGACCCCTGCTATATGGTACCCAAGCGCCTCAAATCTTGGCTTACATCTTGAGATCAACTGGAAATTCTGCCTTTGCTGTAAGAGAAGTGTTATAACAGAAGCTATAGGTTATAAACATCACAGATGTTATCCATTATCCACAGACTCCAAGTGCAGACCTCGGAGAGACAGCTCAATAAAATAACTGCTATCATATTATGCAGAATGTTTTTCACAATGATTTTGTTGGTCAACATTCATATCATCAGAAAAGTACACTGTTATACAATTAATTATTAAATGTAGTTCCAAATTCCAAAGTTACTTAAAAGCAAAAAAAAAAAGGAAAGCAGAGTGTATTCTCCTGAGCTTAACTCTGTTTTAGTTAACCTGAAACCCTCATAGACATTTCCAGATGTGACTGTGTTACCTACTGATAATGGTATAGCAGAATAACAGTAACTTTAGGCTTTAAATGACCTTGAAAGAAGAGACAGAACAGAAATAGAAATAATCTGGGACACTAATAATGTTCACATCAGCATAATCTCCTTTCACCTATGAATGTCAGGACATCTGCTTTGTGTAGAGAAATCAGTTATTCCATCCCATCTAAAAGAGGAGCCCTCCCTCTTGATCAGGTTCCCAAATTACTAGTGGAAAGAAAGTTTGGTTCTTTAGATCCCAGTGAGAGGAACTTCTGTGTGGAAGAAGCTTTCCAGAGAAGATTACCTTCGCTCCAGCTACAGTTATGGAGAATAGCCCTTACTTCAGCAGTGAACAAGGGCTTTGCAGAGATGTGAGTATTACATGTGAGCTTTTTATGTGACAGAAATCTAGAAAGTAAAAGTTTAGTCTAGGAGTCTCAAAATCTTAATATGCAATTCTTTATAAGAAAATCAATATTCAGGTGGAATGATGATTCTCTCTGTAATGTATACATCTAAAATAATTAACTAAATTATCTTTTCTGTATTTAAAAAAAGGTTCGGTAAAGAGGATTTGACAAGTGGAAAATCTCAAATTGATCCTTAATTTGTGTTAAACTGCTCTTTTCAAAGGTTGTGACGTGAATGTCAGCTGGGGTAAAATGTCCATTATTTCTGACTGCAAATCTTTTCGGATGTTTAAATGTTTTCTGTGTTCCTTGCTTTCACCCTGTGCCTTTTCTTCAGCTGAGCGTTGCGCTGCACGGCTGTATGGCTAGACGTTTAATACTGTGCAAATTATTCCACATGACTTACAATTAAGTAATCAAGATCATTTTCTCAGCATCGTAAATGGATTTTGTTTCAAAAATAATGTAATAACAGAGAAATTATTAATTTACCCTTTCAGAGCAGCAGAGCTGGGGAAGATAAATATAGATTTGAGCAATTGTACAACAGTCTGCAATTTATTTTAAGAAGAGAGATCTCCATCGCAATCATTGAAGTGAAATAACAGACATTACGGGGGATTGTTCCCGTTTTATCCATTCAGATACAGTCTCTGTTTTTCTTTCTTTTCTCTTATTCTCTCTCTCCCTCCACCTTTCTTTCAACTTCTTTCCCTTTACTCTCTCATCTCTCCGTCTCTTTTCTCGCACCCTCCCTCCAGCTCTACCTCTCTCTTTCTCCTCTTCACCCTTCCTCACTCACTTTCATCAGCAGGGGGCCCTCGGCTCCCTTTATCACCATAGACTCAGACTCGATCCCGCTACAGCAGAATTGCCTGGCTGGTTCTTAACCTTAAACCGGTTTAATACTGTTTTGCTGGCAGCCGTCGGTATATTTTCAGAGCCATTTGTATTCTGAGCAGATGGAAATTTGTCCTCCAGTCAAGTTTCCACTGCTTATGCAGTCTCTTTTCACATTTTTGCTTCATGCAAGGGAAAATTCATCATTAGAGGAATTTCAGGCTTCTCTAATTGTTTGTCCTCCTGTTTCCCATCATGCGTAGTGAGAGGGTTTAAACCTTGATGTTTTCAACAGGGTGCTCATGACAAACTCAATGTGTCTTATTCAGCGCATTTATGTGAGCATACTTTTTTCAAGAATATATATATATATATATATATATATATATATATATATATATATATATATATATATATTAATAAATTGTTCAGAAAAAATATCTACAATGACATGGTCTATTTCCTGTCTTAAACTGTGTGATAAAGTCACTACCAAGGGCAATATTGAGGGTGGGCTTCTGGGATTTAAACCCTGAATGTTTTTTATCACCTTGTCACAAATTAAATTATTCAGAGCTGCAGACTGCTATATAAATCAGATGTGGTCTCACAAGCCACATTTTGACTGTTTTGCATAAAGTCTGCCTCATTTTGTTATTCATTCTGTCACAAAGTGAAATAAATGATGGCGCCACTTTCCGTTCTACAGACCTCACCAAAGTAATCAGAAAAAAAAACTGTGTTGACTTTGGTCCGGCCAGATGTTTTAGCAAAGTAGAAAACTTTAATTACTCAGAAGTGTTAATAATAATAACCTGCTAACTTGTAAAGAACACTTGCCGACTCATGTGCTTCGAACTATAAAAAGCCAAAAGGAAGAAATAAATTGTCACTCACGTTTTAAAAGTACAATACATACAGTTGAACCTCTGAACTTCAGGAGGTTAGTGGGACTTTTCAGTTGTATATTTAAAGATTTATTTCATTTTAATTAGACCTAACACCAACATTTCAACATTACTATTATAATAAAGTGCATTATTCAGTATTTCATCAAAGCATGAAACCATGCATTCATAGACGCCTAGGTTATAAGCTCTAAAAATCCACTGCCCCCTGGTCACCACTGCTATTTCTGTTCTTTAAGCTTCTCTTCTTCAGTAAGAGACGTTGGCTAATTGAAGCTTGTTCCTCCATATTTCATAATTGTGATTGGCCATGTCCTGAGAGATAGTGGAGCACTACACTGAGAATAGTAAGCATTTAGACTCTCCCTCCTGGAACTCAGCCGGAACAAAAGGCTCTTTTTATTAATTTGCAGCCATAAGCTGCGGGAATTTAATCAGAAAAACTTTTAATTTCAATAAATGTGACCTTTTGTTCTGATCTCGGAAGAATTCAAATTGCCTATGTGATTATTTCTTTCTTAATTGAGCATTGTGGTGCATAAAATATGAAATGTGTAAAACCTGTACATGAAATCACACCATATAAATATAGAAATGCGTGATAAAATGACTGTTTTCTATAGGTTGAGCTGGGGAAAGAGAAGGAAAGAAAGGCCAGGTATCGTGCTTACCAGTGTGCCGCCATCATTCTGAGTGTAGTATTCCTGATATTGGCTTTCTGTATCTTCAGTCTGAGATATATATGGAGCCCAAGCCCTGGGAAGGTAAGAAAAAAATCTAAATCTATTGTGGAGACCAAGATATATTATTGAGCATGGTGCATGGCTGTGGATTAATTAGGAAATGATTAGAATAACAATTGTGGAATGGACATGAAAGACACAGAAACATCTGCACACACTGTTTAGTATTCTTGGAACTGACTGAATCCAGTCTTGATTTCCTTGCCATAAACAATAACATCACAGAGTTGGAAAAAACGGCTGACTGAATACATAGTTTTTTATAAGATTGCAACAATGACCGGAACTGCAAAACATAGATATTATTCATTATAGTTTCTCAGTTCTTGTTGATACCCAGAAATGGGCAGTGTGTAAGTAATTGTCAATACCACAGTGTCAACAGACATGCAAACCTTATATACTATGTTATGCATAAATTCTTCCAGAGGATGTTACTCGTTTAACAGCCAATACTTTTAACGTGTTTGCGGTGACTCAGATATTTCATGCTCCTTCTTGAGGAATCATCACTTTGAGATGTTGAAGCAGTGAAGATTCTCACAGGGCATGTAATGGGCTTAATGGCACTGGAAGCTGGAGTTCGAGAGCAAGTGATCACACTCAAACTGCTTTGGTTGGCTAACTAAAGGCCTGCGTATTCGCTGATATCCAGCAATGAGCAGAATAATGGTGCTCCAAAACACAATAATAGGCCTAACTGTTAGGGCGTCTCTTCTCAACAACAGTCGGGGGGGGAATAAGGCAAGCAATGTATGTGTGTGTTTTACACACACACACACTATGCCTCAAGTGCTGACATCAACAGTGAAACCTGTATGTGCAACTATTGCAACTCCGAGTATCACAATTCTGTAGCTTAGATATGAATATTTCAAACCAACAATGCATATTTCATAAGCCCCGCCTCTCCTTATTTAGACTAAATGTCTCAATTGTTTCTCGCTTTCCTAATTTTTCTAGGTAAGACATCAATTATTCCCATGCTCTTAAAAGGTACAGCTTCTGACAAACTAATTAGAAGTCAATACATCAATAGAGCAGGAGATTGTCTTTGCCAGTACCTCCATGTGGCAGCAAGAAGAAGCAAACCGGTCTCCTGTGGAAAGGTAAACTGATGTTGAAAGGTAATTTGCTCACCATATTGTATTTCAATATGACATAGTAACCGCTTGGAAACTTCTTTTAATTACTTACAAACATATGTTGTTACAGAAGCCCAGGGAATAGTTAGCCATCATTCTCTACGCTACTATGTGTTTAAGATGGGCGCGCGTGCATCTTAACTGTGCAACTGCATGTTGTCCAACATCACCATCATGTTTTCCAGGTCCTAATTATTGTTCTACTGGTTCCTATGGGATTAGATGCCTGTCATATCACCTAATATAGCCAAATTTAAAGCAAATGCCTTTAAAATGACATACATAATAGCACTGCTGCACCTTATCCAAAAAATATCCGCTGCAGTAAGCTGATGTCATCTATTTTTCTGACCTTTCTGAATGCCCACGGTCTCTTAAGGAACCGTGGTTGACAGACACACATGCAGCACCCAAGCCGTGTTCTTTCAGACTACCTTATCAGGCCTGAACCACGGGTGTCTGTCATACCGGCCACAGTTTTGGTGAACACCATGAATAGATCACACGAACAGCGACGAAGAGGTGCTGTGAAATTGCTTTCGTGCGCACATGTCTGTCAGGCTCACGAGATGCCCCCCATTATTCAAGCTGAAATTACTTCACTCACCTTGTTGCTATGTTGTGTTTGCAAGGCAGCCTTGCAAAATGTGCCCCCAACCGGCTCTTTAGGACTTCTGTGTCCTGATGTGTATCTAATGAACACAGTTGCACCTGCTCTCCAGTAATAGTGGCAGGTGCCAGGCAAGGAACGACCCCCGGGTTGGGCTGTCATGTCAGTTTCCTTGCAGGAAGCAGACTGGATAGACTCCAGTAAGGCTTGATGGCAGTGTTGTTTGCTTTATGAAAGCAGTCCTAAAATAGGCCAAATCTTTGTTTGCCCCTTTTCTCTCTCTGTGTCGAAAATCCTCAGGTCTTCAGGTCTTGAGGGGAAATAATTACAGCAATGAAGCAGACCAGCCAATCCGAGCAGCTGCTTCTAGAATTCCCTCCAGACGGGTGGTGCTTTCGGGTCTGCAATATTCTTTTATTTCACTCATCAGACTCATTTATTCACTTACGAGCTCGTGTTTTTACCGAGCTGATGCAATAGACTCTGACCTCCACCTGGCTGAAGCAAACTGTTCCCTTGTAAAGCAGAGGCAGGGGAACATGACACATCCGCTCTACCCAGTCAGGGGCTCTCAGGTGGACTGTAAACGCCTGTAGAACTGTTTTATATGTTTTCAGGTGCTACTTAAGATTCCGGTGAATTATTATGAACAGAAAAATGAGAGCCTGTGCAAAAATAATAAGTTTGTAGCCATTTTTTAATGTTTATATCAGGAACAATGACCTCACGGACAAAGACAAAATTAAAATAAATAAAAAAACAGAACAACTGAAATAAATCCTATTTGCATAATTATTAATTCATAAACAAAAAGCCATGTAATGGATTCTGTCAACAGCTTCACTTTCAAACAACAAACATGGCTGTGTGCTATTCACAAATTGAGGATGCAGAATTGACCTATTGGTAAGCCCCGCCCCCCTTAGTTACTTTTGCGAACTCAGGCATACAAACAGAGTTTGACAGCTGTCACTGTGAAAACCTATATCTTTTTTATACATTTTGGACACAGAAGGACCACCATTTAAGTGGGACTTAAATGTGCTATTGAGGGATATATACAAGATTTTAAAATAAACATTGTGGGTGTTAATTTGGAATCAAGGATTTACAGATCACAATGCAAGTGGGAGAAGTCTAATGTTCATCAAGATCGCAGATAACAACATCCCGGATCAACACTGTTCATGTATCGCAGGGTACAATTCAATTAATTTACATTTAACCAGTTTAACATGAAGAGACCTTCGTTTATGGGTTTTTTCCCTATACTGTACATGATGTGAGAACAGTTCTCTATTTAGGTTTGTAATAGCATTGACTGACTAACTTTCACGTTAGCTATAGTTTTAGCTTGCTGAAACGCAAGATGACTAACGTTCTGCATAAGCAGATGAAAATTTTAACTTAATGAGAGTATGACAACCAGAAAATTAACGTTTTTGTCTTCATTGGGATTGGGGTTGAATGCTTAGGGATATTTTTCTCTGTTTTGTTTGGGTTTAGGAAATGTAATAACATAAATTATAATGCCTATCCTCTCAGGATACCTGGAATCAGTGTTACAAGTACCACAGGCACATGGTTTTTCCATTTTCATAACATAAACACCATCAAACCAATGGAAGCTTCAGATCCTCCTATGTTTCTCTATGACACTGAAATCTAAAGATGTCCAAGTTCTGCTCCCCATGCAACTGATACTCGACTGCCATCGGCTCATCTGCGTTTGAGGGGAGGGGCTTACAGATAAGTCAGTTGTGATTTAAATTTGAACATAATGAACTTAATTCATTAATTCATGACAAAGCCTTAAGTTTGAAGATTTAAAGCTTTTCAGAGAGAAATTAATTTCCTTGAATGCATTACTCTGATTATCTTTGAACTACAATAATTCAAATTCAGTAAATTACTCTTTTTGTTATTCAATTCAAATTAATCTTCAAAATTTAAGTATAATAACAATTAAATAATGATTTGGGTCACCATTATTAATTTTATTACATATCCTGTGTATAATTCAGTAGACATTTTCCCATATTTATTATGATTCACATCTATTTCACATATGCCAAAAAGAAAAAAAGAGGGGAGAATAATTACATGATGTCACCGGTCATTCGTTGCTCTGGCAACAATGGATTGGAATCTACACATAGATAACCAGCCACTCCATAGCAAAGTTATATTAGCATCAGTACATTTTGGGAAATCTCAGATAGATAGACAAATACAGGTTCACAATGATGTACTTGGTCTTTGCAAGCAGCACGCATTAAATATTCTCTACTTCATTATGGATGTGCTGCCCATTTTCCTTACCCTCCATTGTTTCTTCCTCTTATCCATCAAAACGTCGACCCCTAAAAATCGGAGGACAGAACAGAGATCAGTTCTCTTTCTCTTGCACAATTTAGATTCTGAATTAGCTTTCACATCCTGTTTCGATTCTACACAGGGTGCCAAAAACTATTCCTGCCACACAGCTCTCTCACATAAGAGTAGATTTCATCAGATTGATTTTCTGAAACTGTTCTTAACACTATCCAGATCCACAGAATGTGCCTAATTATTTCAAATGGATTAATGGTAAAAATTGTCAGCCAGATATGGAGTTAAATTCACAGTCATTGAGGTGTGAATAATAGTCTAGGTGAATTTCCCATTATGTTATGAGATCAGTCTCTGAATTTTAACAATTTAACAAGTTTAAAAACTCAGTCACCCATCAATGTGATGATATTACTGGACTGATCCAGTTGTTTTTTGTTTTGTTTTTTTGCTTCAGTGTGCCACTTATCAAAAGTAGATTCCCAGCATACCCCAGCAGATGTGCTTCTGTTAGTCAGTCAGTGTTAATAGCCCTTTGGGAGACCCGGCTTGATTCAGTGATAAAATATTAAACTCAAAGATGATTGGCATCTCCTAGGGAGCTGAAAGATTTCCAATGAGAGAGGCATTCATGCAAAATATTGACCTGCGTACTAGTTGGGGGCTGGAATGTTGTTAAGCATCATGTCTTTTAAACTATCAGCATTAAAATTATAGCATAATATCATTGGCAAAATAACAGAATTTTCATGACCTGCTGAAAGCAAACTTGCATGGTACAGAGAAAAACAAAACAGACATCATCAAAGACGACAGTGGAACCAGTGTGTAAATAATACATCACATAGCTAGCCTTTTCACTTGACATGGCAGCAATCCAACAGACACCTTGAAATTGATCAGTGGATAATTTATCTCTTCAACATATTCTGTGTGCCACAGCGACTGTCTATCACAAAACTTCTTAAATTTCTTTTTAATGTTTTAAGAAACTGGAATATGTTCATATTGTTTCGAAGACACAACCACAATGTTAAACAATGGTAACACTTTATAATAACTTTAATTAATAAATCATTAGCACACATTATATAATGCTTAATGGATCATTAGCAGTTACATGTAAATGAGTTATGTAATTTAATTACAAAATAAACATAACTGCAATCTGTTACAGTTACTGAAATTTGTTATTAAATCACAAATGTTAACAAATACAAAGGGGATCACATCTGAATATTTTCATACACATGCAATCTTTTTTGCTATCTTAGTGAAGACATTGCATAAACTTCTATTGATTTTATATACAGTAAGGTTAATGATATTTTCTAGCTATCCCCCTACCTCTAAACCTACCCCTCACAGAAACATATTCTGAACACTAGATTTGAATGAACTCAACTCATATGTAAACCTTTTTAACTAGAGGAGCAGTAAAATGTCATGATCTTTCACTATATAAATTACATTTAGTCCTCACAAATACAGAGTTATGGCATGAAACTCTAGATGGTGCAATGCGATAGGTCGAACTAAATCTGACCTAATAACATCATTATCATATGGCACAGCTGATTGGTTCTCTCTGTATTGGTATTCAATGAGCTCGCTGCTCACTGTTCACATATATGTCTAGGGCCTAACATAGCAGTTGCAGCTTGCTTCAGAAACCCTCCACTTTCCCCAGCTCCACCTGTATAGATCTGGCATGAGATGATTCATGTATGCTATATGGTGGCTATTTCATGTATATTTGCAGCAGCACCACCATATTAAGAAAAATATACACCTTAAACAAAGACATATAATCAATACATTACCATGCCAGTCCCTCCGAGAGTTGTCATGACAGAAGTAGTTATACCAGTACACACACATGCATTGACTGTTCTAAAATATAACACAACAATGTTTAAGAAGTTTAGGACACATAGTTGAAGTTGAATCAGTATATAGAAATGTTTAAATAATTAAAAATATATATATATATTTTGCATGTTCTTCTAATTATTAAATGTTAGACGCTATTTTATTGAAATGAATGAATATGAAAAAGAAATTATTAAATGAAAAATATATTTCCATCACAAGGCAAAAAAAAAAAATTAGACCAAACAAAAAAACAGCAAACTTTAGGTCACTAGACAAATCTTTTTTTTTTTTAACTGACCACTAGCCTAGACAGGAAATAGAATCATGCAAAAGGTGTGGCATCTTGTCAAAACCTTGAACTTGCTTCAGAAAACACAAATACACAAATAATAACATAGTATCATCTTTGCATCCTAATAAGCTATATAAAGTAGTCAAAATGCACAAAAAGCTTAATTAGCCCATTATCAATTTAATTAAACATGTCAATCTTTGATCTCACTCCTCACCACTGAGCTTTCGGGGGAATGGGGAATTAGATTTGTGGAACAGCATGGATGAGGTACATTGAATAGCACCAATGACCTTGCAGATATTTTCAAAAGCTGTTGAAATGTGAAATGATTTTCATCAGCGATGTGGAGCTCATTCATCTAATGACACAGACAAAGTCTGTAAGAAAAGTAAACACAAGGTGTTGATTCGCTCGTGCTCAACCTAGGTCTATAATTTTGCTCTCTGCTTATAGAGGCATTGATGGCACAACGCAAAATCAAGTCAGTTTAGCTCTTGAAAGAAAGTAATTTAAAAAAAAACCTCAGACAGTGTCAGTATTTGCAGTAAACAGATGTATTGCACATGACAAGTTTACAGCTGAATACAACTCTCCAGAAAGCTTGGCTGAGAGTATTAGCTTATTTTCAAGAAACTTTAAACACATTTTGAAACTCTTCATCACTTAATAACTGGGCACATCATTTACATATTTTAATGGGGCAAAATGATGAAACATTAAAATATAACTGATTGCATTGGGAATGTGAAAAATAGCTGCATGCATGTAATACATTACATGTGTTATGTGAAAGAGCGACATTCAACGAGCTCTCTGCTTCCTTGTCCACTTGAAATCCCCAGTAAATGCAAGACTGTGTTTGCATTTACACACCAAAGGTTAACACAATTTTGCCCCTAAGAACTTTTTTGTTGACACAATCCTCCAAACTATACTTGCTCTGCATGATAATACTTGCAAAAATACTTGATCATCAACATTGGAGAGATATGTTCTTAAACTTCATTCAGGGAGGCCTGTGATATACGTCATGCATTGCATAGTCAGTATATGAGAAATCACAGCTATTACAAAAAAGGTAAAACATACGAATAAAAGGGAATTACATTTATGGATGCATCATACTTACTGGGTTGTGTACTTGATCATGCTGCATAGTAGTGCTACATATACCATGTTTTACTAAAAACATGCATCAATAAGGAAATGACTTTAATTTAGTATAATTTTGGTAATATTAACTCTAGAAACTTATATTTTTATAGCAATAGCAGATTCTTACAGATTTACTTATCAATTTTGTTTATCTAATCGTGGTAATGAGGGAATGCTTTTACAAGTGACCTTAGTACAAGATAAAATATAGTTAATATGCAAGAAATGTAGAAAAACTTTGAAGGCTCCTCAGTTGGCTACATTAGGAGCTTATGATAATAACTTGTAACTAATACCTTGACATATTCTGTCACAGTATTTAGATTTTTATTCTGTCCACTACTAAGCTAATCCTTCGGATCACAACTTTTGGTGCACTGGCGTTTAAAGCTTTAGTTGGAAAACTTGGCAAGCTTTGGTTCCCATGCTTTTTATGTAGATCTATGTCTTGAGCTGGGCTTTAGAGACCAAAATAAACTGCTGCCCCTCCGTTCACCCAAGGCAAAAGCACATGCAGAGACCAGAATGTTGTTACTATGTGAGCAATACATGATGACTCCCATCACTGGGGCTTTGCAGCAGCAGTAATGCCTGAAAAACACTTTAACAACAGAGCAATGCTAAAGCTCTTTCTGGTCTCAACGCTTGCCTCAGGTCTCCCTGCTTGCAACATTGCAGGATGGAGTGTCAGATAAGTAATATTCTGCTTTCAAGACAAGAGCTCCTGTGAGATCTTCTATGAATGAACCGAGGCTTCGAAAATAAATGTTTTTAGGAGGGAAATGGTTGTCTAAACACAATTTTCCATTGTCTGCCCCTAAAAGTTCAAGATTGTTCTGTTAGATTTAGTCAAGCCTGTGTGAACTATACATAGCGGAGTTATTTTGCATTTGTTATGCACCTTTTCATACACATTAGTGAACTAAAATGGTCGTTCACTCAGAAAACCTGTAGTTTCTGGACCCTCCTCAAATGAAATAGCTCCTTAATAGTTCTCCCCAGCCAAGCTACATTTCTCTTCTCATTAGCAGCTAATGCGGTTAATCAAATTATCCCGTGCATCTGAAAGCTTGAAAACACAGTGTTTGCACTCACAAGCAGTCTGAATGCCACTTAAGAGTATTGAATGTCTTCAGTCAATTTAGTCATTTTTGGTGAGTATGAGTAACAATCGGGGTCATCACGTTCTCTCCCACAGCAGGGGAGGTTATTTCCTCTGCGGCTACATGGTTCTGAATCCAGCTCTTCGATGGGCATTTAGCTCCATATTTTTCATGTGAAATCTGTTTTACATTCACAAAGAAATACCAGAGTGTGCCAGCATTTTGAACAGTGTTTGATGAATTTTTCATGCAGTATCCTGTACCCTATTATGACGGAAGATTGGACTGCATTCTTACACTGCAAGGCCATTCAGAGGAACAATCAATTACAGGAATCATTGTGTTTTACACTCAAATAGCAGTCGCTCAAATCCCGCAAAGGAATAATAGAAAGAAGAGGAAGGGGAAAAAAACTGTGATACTCCCCAGTATTCTTGGGAAAGGTCTTTTGTCACCTTTTGGAGGTTTTATTTATAAACTCCACATCAGTTGTTTCCACCCTTCAGCACAGAGATATCAATCACGTTTGCGAGAGCAGAAGCTTGGGAGTGTTGCATCACCCAGTGTCCTGAAAATGTTCTTTCGTCCTGTTGAAAGGGCTTTATATATTTCCTATGGGACAACTGTTGGAAACTTCAGTGCAAAGAAAAAAAATATATATGTTTCTCACCTTGCAAAGAGTAACCATCTCCCAAAACACATTCAAATATGCAAGTTGATCTCTTTCAACCTATGTGATGCCCGAATATAACACAAAATTGCATGATTCATGTTTCTGATATCACTTTTTTTTTTGCCACCTGTGTGAGTAAACCCAACCAGAAGGGTATTAAATAGCACTTGCTTGTTAATTTTCAACAGATCATAAAAGCAAACAATGATTGAAAATGCAATGTCCCAGTCCCTGAGCCTGCTGTACAGCTGTGTGCTGATATAGGGGGGAAACGCAATTGCTCCCTATGCTCCGCAGTTCCCCTCCCTCCTGAACATAGCTCTATTACCCACACAGTAGCTCGGATCAAAGTGATTTATTGCCAGTGAGAGCTCAAATTGTTTAAAATGGTTGGTGAGATTAGTCAAGTATGCGTTGGCTGTGAAGAAAGGCCCAAGCAAATTAAAAGCAGCTGCAATTGCGAGTCAACCACAGCAAGGTGGTCATATTTGGCAAACGACAGAGACTTGCAGGGGATCCAGGCAGAGAAACTGGGTCATTGTGCTCCCCTCATGGAGAGACCCTCGCCTGGGAAGGAATTCTCAGTGAACCTCTGGAGTATAAATATAAAGGAATGAGATTGCAGCTCTCAAACAACTGAGTTACTGAAATTCCTTCTCTAGGATTTCTTGTAATTATGCATTAAAAATTCCACTGAGATTCCAGATCTTGATATAAAGAGGCATTTTTAGTCAACTGAACAATTTATGGTGCCTAGGATGTGAAGTATGGCATGTGAGTTATTACATTTGTATTGTTGCATCAAAGTGCACACAGCATTAAGAAATATGTTCTGCATTATTGCATCACTCTACATCCACTAATGTGATTTTTGCTGCGATGAGTGCCTGCCCACTCTCTATTGTTTATTATTTGTGGTGCACATTAAACATAACTGCTTATAGACAAGCAGTGATTCATACCCCTTCTGTTCTGCATCAAAAATGTCCGCAAGGGAGCTCACTTCTATTTTTAATAAGTAGCTAAGGCTTTCTGGTGAAGTAAAAGTTTTAACTCTGATTTTAACTCTGCTGTTGACAGAGCTATAATAAGAACTGAAAGAGGCACAAAAGAGCCCTAGAAAACAAGATGCTCTTGGCCTCGGTTCCTTGTGTAAACGATTGTAATTAAACATCCCGTAATAACAAGCTTGTGCATTTCCACGGCATGTGTTCTAAAATCTAATCTGAGGTTGCTATTATTTTCAGATGTTCCTTTGATGCTGTTTCTTTCATTTTAACAAACGTGACCTTTGTGGGTTAGCGTAGCTGCTAGGTTACAAAGATATTGAGACCTCTAAATTTAGACAGATACTGTATATACCAACTTCTGGAGGTCTTTCAAAAGCTATAAACTATAACCTGACAGTGAATTGGATGGTGCAAAAGCTCAAACTCCTTGAGGAACAAATGCCACTGTAAAGCCATATTGGCTAGTGAACCATCGTTCTTCCCATTTTCAAAACAGACGACTGTTCGGGAAAGCATCACATGTCTTCATCGGACATCTCCAGATGCTGTTCTAAATGCATCTGGCAGCCCTGAAAGCATTCCCTTTGTATTCATCTTAACTGTAATGGTCATACAGCCTGACAAGCCTTGTCATCGCTGTCTGCTTCCATAATTCCTTTGTCTCAGAACAGCAAAAAAATGTAATAAATATTTGCGTTTGTCCCCACACTAAACACAAACATAGTGAGCGGTCTGCGGCTAATACCTGATATCTGATGCTTTTGAAGAGAGAAATAAATGGAACAGGAAAACCATTTGCATTTCATAGAGATGAACCTGTGATGGAAATGAACCGGCTGTTATCTTCACCATTCAGGGCAGATAAAATGGAGTCAGCCCAGATCAGAGCAGTAATGAAGAGCCCATCAATGGGCGAATTGTTATCTTTAGTGCACGCTGAAATGAGAATATCATTTAATTCCTAGAATAATAACTACACAGTAGCTCACACAGTGGCTTGTGACATGCACTGAGCACATGTGAATGCCATCTGCACCGCTGTCTCCAACTGATCTGGAGAAGTTATTTCCTGAGGGGATCTTCATTTTACAGCATATACCCAGGAGGTTTTTTTCTTCTTCTTTCTTCTTCTTTTTGTTTTTTTTTTTTTGTTGAAAATCCAGCTTTCATTATAAAGACTAGTGTCTTTTTGTCTTTTCTATTTCTATGAGATGAAAGCCAAGCTGTCGATCGAATAAAGGGTGTCTTTAATTTTCCTAATGGCAGAAGTTGTAAAAGTGGCAGTGTTGCTGTGGGTGCTGCTGTGACAGTTCCAGCTGTGTTGTTTTTAATCTGTAAGAAAAATGTATTTCTTTTTCACCCCAAATAAAGGGAAAAACGTGGAAAATAGAGATAGGGAAGTCAGAGAAGGAAGGACAAAAAAAACTCATATAACATTTCAGAGGGGAGCTCAACCCCGGGGAGGAATTTGCTGTGTTCACGTGACTACACATGTGAATAGTACTTGTTAAATCATCATTCGCAGGAGTGCAGGGAGTGTGTGGAGATCAGTGTTGCTGGAGAGAAGCAGTGGGGAAGAGACGACCGCACACCCTGCAGGTGATTCCTGTATTAGAACCAAACCAGAGCTAAATCGACAGCTGTACTCACACTTCCGGCATCAAAGTGCTATATTTTAGTGGCAACTGAAAGCTAGTTAGTACTTATTTCGTTGGGTCGCATCTGTCAGCCCTCGAGTCTGATGGATTTTTTCACTCACTTTGTACACTTAAAACAACAAGAAACCCATAAAGCACAGAAATAAAATAGCAGTTCTGAGAGGAATATGGATATTCTTGAGGCCCATGCTGAAAAACAAGTAAATTACCAGAGTTTATCACACTCTTCCATAGTAAGGCTGGCACCATAACGGTGCTGCTGACACTGGCACATCTCAGGTCTTCCTCTCAGCAGGGTAAGGACACAAGTGAAGTCATTGTCTCAATTATAAATGACAGCCATCATGTTGCGCTCTGATGGGCAGTCGTATTTTTAGGACCTAAAGGACAACGAGGGGACACACTGTCATTTGCATACTAGCCTCTTTCCTCCACTCACCTGTGACTGTGTCTAGACGACCTTTCACGTACGTCCTCAGTAGGGCACGGTGATGCAAACCACTCTCAGACTTCATTGGCTTCCTTGTCTGTTATTAATTCTCCTCGGGGTGGGTCTCTCCTGAGAGTCTCCGTATGCTGGGCCACCTAAGAGATCAGACATGCAGTAGATGAAAAGAAGTAAATAAGAGAACTCTGAAAACCTCTCCACATGTTATCTGTCATGAGTACTTGAAGTATATTGAAGCCAGGTGGCATCACCAGGAAGTAGATTGTGGGTAATCTACTTGAATTCTCAATGCGTAGATTGTCATAAGTCTGAAAGGCTCCTGTGGTGGTAACATGACATACCTGCAAAAATGTAAACAAAAGAAAGACTATGCTTCTCAAATGCCTCTTTTATAAAGTGACGAGTTTGGCAGGTATTGAGAGCTCAAGGCCTAGTCACTTGGGACAGTTTTAACAATATATCTTGAGCAGACTCTGAATTTGCCAGTACATTCTTATGATCTCTGAGGGATACAATATTACATCTTCTCTGTCCTGTAATACAGCTATTTTTCACTGTTTTGAGACCAACTAAGCGAAACAATATTGCAAGCAAAAAGAAATGTCCAGGAAATTGTGACATGAAGAACAAAAGAAGTTGAAATATATTTTAAAAATAGGGCTGTCAGTTGATTTAAAAGTTGATGTATGTATTAAAAATATATATCATAATTTAACTTGTCCCCTCAACAACTGTTGTACAAATGGAGAACAGTTCTTGAACCTTCTGTAATCATAAAATTAAATCACAGTTAATTATTTTATACTATCGATTTTATACTATTGAAGTATCAGAGAACCAATACATGTGGGCAGCCTTGGATTCTAAAAGTTGAGAATCACTGGTATATGTCAACATTTTCTAAGAAAAATCAAAAACGGCAGATAATTCAAAGACATTAGATTGTGGCAAATTAAAGATTTACATTTAAAAAAAAAATATTTATTATATTTATCTTCAAGTAGATAAAGTTTACGTAAGGTCGGCATTTTTTATGTAATTAAAACAACTGTTTGTCAGTTTTGTGTGCGCGCTCCTCAGGTGTATGTGCTCAGAAAAATAATAATTTAATAATGTCCATAATCACTTCAAATTGCAATAAGTTTAATATGTTATGTGAAAATTCTAGCATTCTAGCATTACAATGGTAATATATATATATATATATATATATATTAGGGGTGTAACGGTTCACAAAATTCACGGTTCGGTTCGATACGATACACTGATGTCACGGTTCGGTTCGGTTCGGTTCGATACGTTTTAGATACAGCAAAATGTAAAAACATCTCAACTTTTCAGAATGCCGCAAGCGCACCGCGGGTCATGTGACAAGAACCAACCAATCAGCTTCATCCTTTCCCGTAACAAGGTTGAGAGCTCAGCCAAGATGAAGGAATAGCTGATCATAGTTGTATATGGATTGCAATTTTGAAATAAATTTAGTAGCAGAGCTACTGCAAGCGATTTTTAGAGCAGGAAATCCATTTATCCTTCGCTGAAATTTCCGCGTCTCATGGAGAGAGCACGTCATTGTTGCTTAGCAAAGACTGACGCCTCATGAGCGAGCCCGAGCGCTCTCTTGCCATCACCATTATAGCTTAAAGGGAATCCAAAGTGCACCCAAACACCAGACCTGTTGGTTATTGGGGGATCTTCTCATTTCTAGTCTGTTAAACGCATTGGCTATTTTGCAACGAGCCTTCAGCGCGTACTGAGTGAGCGAGCGCCTGCTGAGTAGCCTAACATAAACATATAAGATGGTGTTTTTTTCTTCTTCGGGAGTGTCAGGGGCGTTGCCTGTTACGTTGTTTGGGTTATTGGGCTACCTTGTTGAACGCATATCATTATATTTCTATCTCTCTCTTTTTTTTTTTTTTTTCAAATATAATTAATTACTCCAACGAACCGTTCGGTATACATAATGCGTACCGCGTACCGAACCGAAAGCGTCGCACCGAACGGTTCAATACGAATACGCGTATCGTTACACCCCTAATATATATATATATATATATATATATATATATATATATATATATATATATATTAAATCAAAACAAATTTAAAAATCAGCCTTGGTTGGACAAAGTGCTGTACTTAGCTAACAGTAAAAAACAAAAAATAAAAACAGGAAACGCAGTAGAATTACAAAAGGTTGAGTGACAAATAGGTCAAAGAGATTTGGGGGCTTGATTGAAATCAGATTTTTAAATGATAACTAAAAAATTACAAACAATTTGATATCAGACTGGCAACTAGAGCAAGTAGAATTGGAGTATTTATTTCACAGCTGCATTTTGGACCATTTGGAGACAAGAAATCGAGAACAGAGTTAGTCAGAGTAGCATTTACACCACTGGGTGGATGAAATTTGAAATAGCAAACACTGTCACACGGATCAATGCAATGCTCAAGTGATCTTAAATATGAATACATTTCTCTGTGTTTTGCCTTGAACTCCATTACTCTTTCAGCTAATTTACTTTCATTATCATTATTTCTTTGTAATATATAGACATTTTGTCATCTATTCAGGTTACTTGGATAAAGGAATGCACAGAGTAGACAAAATTCATTAGGTTAAATATGCTAAAGGGGAGGGGGAATCTTTTGTGGTTTGTCATAATACAGGAGAACAACAACAAGAAAAATGAACAGGGAATGAGGATTTAAAAAGCTCTGCAATTTTAATCAATAAGAATGCCTGCAGTAGCTTCAAGCTGTATTGACACTGACAAGGTCTTCACAGGACACCCAGTTCATTAACTCTTCATTACGTTCTTAAAGAGATAGTTTCCCCAAAATGAAAACTGTCATTATTTACTCAACCTCATGTAGTTCCAAACCGGTATTACTTTCTTCTGTGGAATGCAAAAGGTGAATTTCTGGATATTTTCAACTGCTCATTTCTATATAGTGAATGCAAATGGAGAGCAGGGCTGTAACATTTAAAAAAGGATGCAAAAGTAACTTTTGAAGTCATATGATACAGTAGCTTTGTGTGAAGAACAGACTGACTGAAAGTCACTTCAATCAATATTGCATCGACAGAACAAATTACCCCTCAAACTGCAGGAATAAACAAAGCACGAATAAAAACACTAATAAAAACATATCTCTCCACTTCTTCTCAGTAATGGAATATTCTATATTTCATTCTCTTTACAACTCACTGTAGTCATATCAGTTCTGCTATCACCACAGTCATACACTCACATCTTTACATACATTCTTCTTTATTTATGGATGAATACAAACACAGATCCGTGCAGAAGTTACTTCCAAGCTAATTTCAATACATTACACTCTCTGCAACAGAGCTGACAAACAAGTCGATATTAAATGATGTGTTTTCTGCTCTATGCAACACTGCATAAAGTACTTTAATAATCAGAAAACGCGTAGATTTTTGACATTCATCTTAATGTAGTATTATATTTGTGTGTGTGCATCTTTTGCCTTATGTCTAAGCATAACATATTTATCAGAATTGCTACTGAGACAGATGAGGGTGAGCTCAGCAGTGTAATTTCTCATCATAACACAACACATACATAAATATTAATAGCATGGTTTTTGGCTGGTGGGCATGAATCATTTCTGTAGACAGAGAAGAGCCACCCATGCATGGCCAAAAACAGCATTTAAGAAAGTGCTGAGATAAACAGCAACGCTCCAAGGCCTGGCAATGGGAAAAAACATATATGCTTCTGAGACCTCAGACAATCAGACAAATCAGAGTCTACTTGAAGCGTACTTACAGCAACTAAAGGCAGCTGCCAGTTCATATTCATTAATAGAGTTGGTAGTCATGCTGCCATTCAGCCTGAGAAAACTGACTGGCTTTGACAAAGATATAATTCTTGTGTTTATAAGCAACCAGGACAGTTTCATATAGTGTGTTCATATTAATGCGATAGTTCACCAGAAAATGTAAAAAAAAAAAAAAAAAACCTGTCATCATTTACAGAATGATATCATGTCATCCCAAACCTGTTTTACTTACTTTCTTCTGTGGAATTCTGAAAACTCTTTTTGTCCATACATTGAAATAGTTTTTCAAAATGTCTTCTTTTGAGAGGCAATTATAAGGCGGGTTATAAGCACTGGATAGCTGTTCCTAGGTCCAGCATCATATTTTGGACACTTAAAAAGTGTGAATGGCACTGCATTATACAGTATAATAATAATAAAAAAAAGCAAAACAAATCCAATTATTTTAAGCAAAATGTTTCACAAAAGGTTTCAATGACAAGTATGATGTTAAAAAGTAGGTATTCGTTCTCGTAAAAATGGCCAGATATCAGAGAGTGTGAACAGAGTGGTGTCCGGTAAAAAAAAGAAACAGTGACAACAGAACAGCAAAGAGCAAAATTGAGTTATTAGAGATTAAGGGTATCTATTAAGTACATGTAATTAATATAATGTTAAACATTCAATTTTCAGGCCTGTAAGGATGTGTGCAAGCTGATAAGCAGAGCGTGCTGAGTGGATTGAGCGCGTGGTGGCACAGATGCGTGAGCTTGTAGAGTAAATATCACAGACATCGCTGGAAAATTTGTAATTCGGTCGGTTATGTCAAAAGCAAGCAAGCAAACTGCACAAGTTACTAAAGTTATCTGACGGTATGTAGAGAGCGAGAGAGAGAGAGAGATTATCAGTTATCCACGCATTCATTACCACACGTCTTGACTATTGTATTGCTATTTGCTACATGCTATTTATAGTTTGTTCAGAACGCTGTTGCTAGGCTTTCCTCCTTGCCGGTGGCAAAAAAATTGTTTTAGTCTTCATTTACAAATGTTTAGATGACTTAGCTCCAGCCTACCTTTCTGTTTTGGTACTCCCTCATAACTAGTTTAGGTCACTTAGGTCTGGGATCTTGGATTAGGCTTCTCTCTTTGTGTAGGACTAAGCTTAAACATAGAGGTGGCAGAGCCTTTATAAGGGTTGGCCTCAAACTATGGAACAGCCTACCAGTGTCAATGTTTAAATCAAAAGTTTAAATCTTTTTTTTTTTATCTATGCCATTTAACAACATGATTTTTACTTTGTGTATTTTACTTTGCTGTTTGAAGTTCTCTTTTTATGTAATGTACAGCACTTTGGTCAACCTTGTGGTTATTTTTTTATTATTTCTTTTTCTAACTAACTAAAATGTGTGTTTCCCTGCATTATTTTAGGAAAATGTTTTGTGATTATAATATTGAGCTGCTGCAGTGGAGCAAAAATGACAAATGCTATGAAAATACAGGTATTGGTATCGGCAAGTACCAAATATTTAATTTTGAACTTCTGACTTTTTCTGAAAAAAAAAAAATCGTTGCATCCCTATTAAAACAATTATTTAATTATTATTTATTAAAGTATTAATAATACACACTAGTTACCATCAAATATTGGTGTAACATGTTAACATCACATTAATGCGATGAGCATGAGTTATTGAACTTGAGGGGAACTAACTTCATGCATCCACTAAAAATGACCATAGTTGACTTCAAATCTTTTTTTTTTTTTTTTTTTAAGTCTCAGAAAAGTAAATTTAGGTTTAAATGTATCTTTCAGATTTTATCTCATGCAATTGAATCCAGTCAATTTTTAATGGGACATGCTATTGCTACAGATTGGATATTCTTGTGTCACTTTTTGTTTTTAATTCGGTATGTTGCGTTGTATGTGTCTGAGCAGGTATATGATCATCAGTATAAAGCCGTACTGGATGGACTGGAGACTGAGAGCATGATGGAAATCTATCCAGCACAACGCATCGAGATCTTCAGGATGGGAAATGGCACTAATGAGGTCCTAGAGTTGCATGACTTCAAAAATGTAAGGGTTTATGACATACATGTGAAATATTTTCATTGTTATGTGAGAAATTCAGCTCAGAGTCTCAGCCTAGGAACTGCTGTTAAAATACAGACAGAGCATTTTTCTTTTTCTCTCAGACTGATGATATTGAATCTCTTTGAAAAGCACTGTGCTAAGCAAAAGCAAACTGGCAGCGATGACATCTCACATCAGCATTCAGACACACTTGTTGCTGGCCCCATCTTCTTTCTAAATTACTATGGTCAGTGGAGCAAAGCCACAAAAGAGATTAGTTTCATTCAAGGCATTGCCATGGGAAACCAGAAAACAAGTGAATAGGTAAAATCATTCAAATCACATGTTGATGTAAATGAAAAGGGAGTTTGAGTACCGAGTCCTCTTCTGCACTTCTTGCAACTTCTGGCTCAGGGCAGACTTTGGAATTGATTTTTGTGAAGGAGGGATGTTGCAAGTCATTAAACACACTAAAACTACAAACCATCTCCACAGAGCCCGAAGGCTACAGCCCATGAATGGAAATGCAGTGGTAATGCCAACAGAAACACAAGCAAAATCCTTTCTCTACTCTTTTAGACAAGTACTCTGAGTGTCCTCCAGAAACGTAAAAGTAATAATGGAAATTCCACAGCAGCTTATAGGGAAAGCCAAGGAGACACGTAATATATTTTTTACTGCAGTGCAAGGTAGAGTACCAGTAAATTTCCATTGTATTTATTTATTTATTGTCCAGGAATAACTGCATGAACTGTACTGCATGCACTATATCGTTGCATATCACTCAAAAGCTTAGGGTCTTTAATATTTTTTTAGTCAGTTATTATTAATATTAATTTTAAATTAATAATTTTATTCTACAGTGTGGCATTAAATTCTTCAGAAGTGACAGTGAAGAACTGTATTGTCACAAAACATTTTATTTCAATAAACAATCAATCACATGTCTTGTGACGGCCGCTTTCTGTGCACGTGCCTCAGATGTGTGTGCTCAGAAAACCGTATATCAGAAGTTTAAACGGATATGATATAGACATGATAATTTAAACCAAACAGATGTTTTTTTTTGGCAGAGTATCCAAGGCAAAAGCTGTTAAGGCACAGCCCTGTTCTGGAAAAGTGGGCAGGGAACAGTAGCTCATTTTCATTTAAAGATACATGTACGAAAACGGCACGTTTTTGCTACCACTCAAAATGGGAATTATAAAAGTGGTATAATCAGTTATCAGTGGGGTTTTTTGAGCTGAAATTTCACAGACACACTCTGGGGACACCTGAGACTTACATCTTACACTTACACTTACAATAGGAGCCCTTAAAAAAAAAAAGTATCAAGGTTTCCACAAAAATATTAAGCAGCATGATTAAAGGGGGGGTGGAATGCTCTTTTTCACTCAATATCCTGTTAATCTTGAGTACCTATAGACTAGTACTGCATCCTTCATAACTCCAAAAAGTGTTTAGTTTCATTATATTTATAAGAGAAAGATAGTCTGTTTCTTTAGTCCGTTTTTTCCCGGAAAAACACGAGCGGCTGGAGGCGTGGCGTGTGGGCGGAGCTAAAGAATCACAAGCGCGAGTATGCTTTTGCGTTGAGAACGTCTAGAAACTGTGACATTACCGTGAGGGAAAAAACATCATCCAAAACAAACCATGGCTAACAGTCAGATTCAGCCGTTTATTTATGATCCAGAATCAGATCCAGAGGCTGAAATTTAACAAGAGCAGCAGCAGCAACGACTACAGCAGGACGTCTCTACGTAGTATGTATTGAAACTGTATATGTTTGCTTAGCGGTTTTGGAAAATGACTAAGTTCCACTTTATGTCGTCTTTTTTTAAGCTGTACATGTGGAAAGTGCAGTTTGATGCCAACATCGCATGTTGTTTACTTGATGTGCTTACACGCCGATAGCTAAGTTAACTACACAGAGATATTTGAAGCAGTTTTACTCACCGCCTGCGGTCCCAACACACGATCGTGACCCTTTTTCGTTGGGACTGCATTATCCTTAAGAAATAAACGATATGCAAATCCGGCGTCAAACTGGGCCTTGTTTGTAAAACAAGCATCTTCGAAATGCAGGGAACAAACAAAATCACTTGCACAACTCCGCTGATGCTCTGTAAAAATAAACTCCATCCACTGGTCCCTTAATGCTGTTTTTTTTTTTTTTTTTTTTTATCTGTGCAGGGTTTTCTTGCCCTGGCAACCAAAAACACACTCCTTTTGTGACATTTCGCGACGCTCTCGCTCTGATCAGTGAATTCTGTTGTGCTCTCAGTGCTGTGCTATACGGGAGCGCGCGCTCTTCCGGCAGACGTGCCTTAGGAACCATATAAGGAAATTCCGCTCCATTTAACGTCACACAGACCCATACTCAAAAAAAACTTTCAGAAACTTATGACAAACCTGAAGGAGTATTTTTGGAACAAAAATACTCCTTCAAACGTACAACTTAATTTTTGAAACTTTGTCCATGTTTAGCATGGGAATCCAACTCTTGAAATAGCATTTTAACCCCCCCTTTAACTTAATAATAGAAGTAAGAAATAGAAGTAAGATAATAGTAAGTAATGTTTCTTGAGCACCAAAATATTCTTTCAATGACAATTAAATATATTTAATACCCCTAAATGTTTGAATGGTTGCTTATGCATGTGCTACTCTGTATCTCGCAATTGTGCAACTTTGTTTCTTATAACTTTGACTTTGTCAGTGTGACTTAGTTTCTTATTTAAAACGTATGCAGGGAGAATTTCTTAACAAAGTCAAAGTCTGTTTCTAACATCCTAATACAGAAACAGTATACTGCCAGGGCCAGTTTCCAAGACACAGAATAAGTCTGATCTTAGATTTAGTAATGCTGTTAAGAGCGATTCCTCAGTGCTAAATCAGTTTACCACCAGCACTTGACTTCAGCTGCATCTACGAAGCAGTATTTGTTGTCTCTCAAACCAATAACTGGCAGAAACAGGTGTGGGCATCTACATGCAAGTAATGTGCCAATTATTGGAGCAGAGCTCCTTTGCCCTCTCTGCCAATTGCATCATTCAGTGCTTCCCTTCGAATAATTGTCTCAGACCATGCACACATTTAATCTGGCTAATGGCAAAGCTGTACTTCAACAATCTTTCTTAAATGACATTCTTTTCCTATTTTTTATCCATGTTATGAAGAGTCTCTCCATTTTCCAGTTGACCAGGCTCAGCAATAAATGCATTTCATCAGAAGATTGGTCCTTCTTGTGTGCAAAAGCAAACCATTACCAGAAATTGAAGAGCAATTTGTCGCAATGATTTTCAGCACAAACAATGCACTTTTCACTCCTCTCATGACAGTTTCTTTACTAATGGGTGATCTTAGATGAGAATAAAAAATTTGTTAGTATGCAGTCTAACAGTAGTTATAAGAGCACAGAACACATTAATTTATGATGCTTCCTTTAATACTGCAGAAATAATTCTGCTCCGACAGTATACTACTCACTCTCACTTTCCTGATGATACAACTGCAAAATGAGAGCAACTGTGGATTACTCAATGTATTCCTGAATGCAGGGAGATATTGTTTTTATCCTTCCACATGAAGAGTCTGTAACGCGATAGCCTTTATTTCCCTTCAAAGACTGCTTTCAGACAGTAAAGAACCTTCCATAGACGCTCCCACTAAAATGTTTTTTCTCTTTTCAAGTGTAAAGCAACACATTCTGTATGGCAGACCATCAGCTGTGGCTTTCAGGAAAAAAGCTCCTCACTTCACCAAACAGATTAGCTTCGCAACACAGACCAGAAGTGCTGCAAATCAATGGGCTTTGCCTACATATAATCATGGCTTCGGCGGTATACCTCTCTACTGGCTGGGGATGTACACTAATAATCTTGAATTGGCTTGGAAATGATTCCCGTTGCTTCAGCTATATAACATTTGCTAAATCTGTGCTGCACTGAAAAGGCTTCGGGGGGATTTTGTGAGAGTATCTGAGGTCAAATGCTTTTTTCAAATCATGGAATAAACAGTCAATCTCATTAACATCTATGTCTTTAAAGGGCATCACGGGCATTCGTTTTGCCAAGCACCAGAGATGCTACATCAGGGCTCAAACCAAGGAGCTGCCCAAGCTGGACTCAAAGACTATTGACGTAGAGGTATTCTAATCGCATCAAATACATCTTTTGGTGATCTGCTTCCTTTAAACAGGATGAAAAAAACAATGAAAAAAACAACAACATGAATTTTAAACATCAGACTGGGAAAAATGAAACTTGCTTCAACCATCACAATTTATCTGAAATTTAGCTAACCAGCAAACCCACGCCAACTCCCCGACCCACCTCCACCATCTCATCATCCCCTCCAGCGTTTTCCTCAAAAGTATAAACTTGGGTCTCCTGTGGCCGTGAATCCATCCGAAAGTCCACAATCCCATAACCCCTTTGTGGCGCACATCAAATGGTGTTTGCCGTCAATCCTGAACTAATATTAATTTTTAATCATCTCCTCTGAAGCCTCAGCCCAAATAGCCTTAAGGAGAGAGAGAGCGGGGTCCTTGGGAAAGGTAAGCCATTAAAATGGTATTTGAAGATGTTTGCTCCATAAATTTCACTTGACTCAGGGCTGAAGTGATTCATCTCTGTTCTCCTGCTCTAATGGCTGTCTGTGATGCTCAGCAAGAGTGATGGGTGAAATTCTATCAATCAAGCATCCAATTTATGGGTGTCATGGAGAATGGCAGGCGGTTTCGAAAGCGCTAAACTCTCTTTCCGTGGCAGTTCATATCGAAATAGAGGAGTGCAGCAAAGTGTTGTGCCTCTCCGATTTGTATTAAAAACACAGTGATCTATTGCTGTCTCAAGTTCCCAGACATCCTCTTTGACTTTTGGAACAGAAGGTATTGTAGGCAGAAACAGCCTGCATGTTCTCTCCCTCATCGTTTTAATGTCTAATCCATGTTTACAGATACTAATTGCGAAGCAAACGCCATATGTCACTGCTATTTCTCTCTTTTTTTTTTGCTAAATTGTGAAACCTAATTAGATTTTTCGGCTAAGCTTTGTTTCACAGATGTGAAATCAATCAGAGTTGGCCAGGGCTGAAGCGAGAGGGTAGACAGAAAGACAGTCGAGGGGGGACGGGGACTCATGGTGCAAGATGGAGCAAGCTGTTCCTACCGTTAAGACGCAGCTAACCAGGAGAACATTCACACAAATGATCTAAAGAGTGTAAAATGCTAAAAATGCAAGCTGGGAGGTTCACATGGAGGTGACAGAATTATTTAGGCTTGCTAACTGCCTATTTACATTCAAGCTTTCTCTAAATCTTTGATTATATACATACCAGCATGGAGGCCTGAGATAAATCAGGATGCTATTGAAACCAAAGACTGCTTGAGTGTGGACGCTAGTGAGCGCAAGAGAGAGAGCAGCAGGACATTCTTTCCACGGTTGTAAGCATGTAAAGGAAGCAGAGGTTAAAATCCACATTATTAGCTCCAAGTGCAGCTGAGCCGCAGGGCATGCGACTGGGTTCCCAGAGCAAGCTGCCTTAACACGCTTCACCACAAAACAATGCTGGCTGAGAAGAAACTGCATGCCACTGATAAGGAAATAAAGCAGCCTGCGAGCACAACCAGGTGACAAGCACAAATTGTATGCTGCCAGTTTGTTTACCATTTTCAATTTATTCAGTCTGGGAAATGATGAAAGCGGTAATCCCTGAACTTCCCACTGGTCTCCAACTGCCCAAACGTCTCCGATGAAATCACGGCCTGTCTTTCCGCACAGCCCTTGAGTCAGAAGATAAATCTGGTAACTACCTCTGTGCACCCTCTCATTCCAACTTTTGCCATTGCTATTTATACCAACCGTGTTTACATGTAGTCAGGAATTAATTGCATTAGTGTAAAATACTCTTATTTATTATACAATTATTCTGCCTAGTCTAAGGTGTTTAAAACTAAGATGCTGGATGCAAGGGAGTTAGTAGAAAATAAATGTTACATACATATACATATATATATATATGTGAACCTTTTCAAGAGAAAACAGCAAAGCTGTTGTATATTGTAGAAAGAGCGATCATTATATAGCGATATATATAATGTGTGTGTGTGTGTGTGTGTGTGTTATATTTGTAATATTTAATTTATTATTATTTATTATTATTATTTATGCTTGGTTAAAGTATGGCCATCAATGAAAAAAGGGCATTTTAATGGTGTCAAACCTTGCCAAACCAGCCAAACCTTGACTCCTTGGTCAAGACATAACTCAGCTTGGCTCTTATCCCCTTCAGTGTCTGTTCCGCAGCCTTTAGATGTCTCGAGAGAACCCTCCCAAACTTATCTGGCTAATTTCATGAAATGCTGTAGGATCAGTGTCCTAACCTTTGTTTACTCGTATGAAAGACACGCTTTGCTTTAGCAGTCAAGATGGCCAATTAAAGCAGTCTACTTGCACCGCTGGCCCTCATTTTAATTTTAGGCTAAAACAGCAACCTTCACCGCTTGAGTCATGCAGGCTGTCCTCCTAGTCATCATTAGTTCAGCGTGATTTGAGGGAAATGGGGCTGGAGGCGCAAAGAGTGAAGCTTTTAATAAGGTGGAACTGGAACCGCTACAGGTCAGTGCTGTGTCACTTCCCAACAAAACAAGAAAAGGCACCAAAAATGACTTCTAATAAAACAAGAGCAGCGAGATGAAAATCAGAGGGCTGAGAGAGAGAGCAAATGGAAAAGAAAGAGGGGGATCTAATATAAATGATAGTAGCTCAGACAATAGCCTCAGGATTCTACATCAAACTTAACTAATGTGCAATTAAGCTTTAGACTGGGAGAAAATCACCTTGTGGAAATATTTGTCATGTGAGCCATTTCTCTGGTCTCTGCACTAATTAACAAGGGAATGAAGCAGAGTTTGTTTGTACTTCTATTTACACAAAACTACAAGCACAACAAACATATACCTTGTGATTACATTACCCAAAGATGCTTTCTAGATCTCAAATAGATGAAACTGACATACAATCACTATCATTAAGCAATAATAATTTACTTAACAGCTCATGAACTGGAGAACTAATAAATTAAGTACACTATGCTTATCAATTGTATAATTAGTTATATAATGGTTGATGGGGTGGATGTACCAATTTAATATTCCTAGAGGTCTGAATAACACGTGCATCAGTCCTTCCTCAGACCAACACAGCAGATAGACTTTAAGGTCATCTTAAAGTCAGATATATATTTGTACTCCTATTGCTGTACAAATTAAAATGCAACCCCACCAGTGTTTGCAGAAAAGGGCTTTTTGTTTTGTTTTTCAGCTAGGGAAGAAATAAGTGTGTTTCACAAGAAGGTACAGCTATGGTCTTTTAAGATAGGTCAAATTAAATATATAAGCCATGGTCAGCAGTTAGTTCTCTGCTCCCTGCAGAGTAAGAGTGAAATGATCCAAGGCAACAACTTTAAACAGAGACTCCAGCTTTATCTTGTTTGGACTGTGGAAAAGGAGACTTAGGATGCCTGTATGTGCAATAAACTGATAAACAGAAATGTGTTTGGAGGGTACGGAAAGAACGGAGTCAGTTTCAATCAAACCAAATGAGCTTCTGAAAGCACAACTGAAGTATAAATACTTTCCCCTTGATCCCCAAAAAATATTGATCCTAAATGTTTTGTTAAACTAGTAGTTTTATTACTTTTTTAATGCATAAAAAAGAATTTGAAGTGAAAATATGAACTGTGTTAGCAAGTTGTGTAAGAAAGGATTAGTTTCTCATCATTTCTGATCTTACCATGCACAGAACTGCTGAAAGACACAAGAAGCCAGTTAGAAACTGCTCACACTGCTGACACTTCACTCAAGTTCATTTAAACAGAGACTGCAGTGCTAACCAGAGGCTGTGACAAAGACACATCATTCACATTAAAGCGGAAATGTTATTTATAATGGGTCTGTGTTTAATGATTCAGATTATTTAAATGTTAAAATTGATTGCATAATTGTAGTTAAATACAGAAATCTGATCATTTGCAGTTAAGCAATTTGTTAAATGGCTATAACTTATTTTTATCCTCAGGTGTCATTAAAACAATGTGTAATAAAAGCATGCATGGTCCCTTTCAAATTTAGCTTCAGTGGCCATCTGACCTCTGGTGCAATGCAGTGTATGGAAATTGTGAGAAGATTTAGCTCATATTGAAATCTTGGGGAAGCAATATCGATACCATGCAAGTATTAAAAAAGTTATGGAACTCATTTATATGCTTTAATATACTAAAATGTAATGTGTACTGATATATAATGATATATAATATACTATATGATTGACTATTATTAGAAATATTGGCTATACTGGCCTTCAAACAGAGTCAGATCAGCCATCCATATCTATGACCCAGCACAAATGCTTTTGTGTAGGCATTAAAATGTACATTATTTTCACAGGTGAGCGAGACTGGTGAATTGGATATGCAGATGGTGGACTCTCAGATATGGATCCCTGCTGAAGACCCAATCTCCAACAAAACATTCCTGTTGAATTCCAAGATCTGGGAGATTTGCCAAGACCTTCCCATCCACTGGATCCATCCATCTCCTCTCAGAGGTTAACAAACAGTGCTTTGCCCACTCGAAATCCATTTCAACCCTAGTAATAAGGTTTCAGAATAGCCTAGTCTGTAATTTATTTTTCTCTCCACTGTTTGCTTGTACTTCCCTTCAATGGGAAGTACATGGTTAATGATCTTGCAATGTTCTAAGCAATCACTGATTAACTAATCAACGACACAATACACCATGTTTAAAGAATACTTTTGCCACAAACCAACTTTTTCCAAATGAAGGAACTATAGTACTGGAGGGTTTTATGTTCTTTGAGGAAATTTTCTAACAATTTACTCACCCCCATATCATCCGAAATGTTCATGTCTTTCTTCAGTCGCAAAGGAATAAAGGTTTTTAAGGAAAAATTCCAGTTTCAATGCCACTTTAAAAGGCACCACACAATCCCAGCTGAGTAATAAGGATCTTATTATCTAGAAAAACAATCTGTCATTTTCTCAAAAACTTTAATTTCTTTGCAACTGAGGACAGCAAGACCTTAACATCTTGGACGACATGGGGGTGAGTAAATGGGGGTGAGTAAAAAAATTCAGGGAATTTTTACTCTGGAAGTGAACTAATATTTTAAGGAAGATCAAAGAGGCCTTTCGTGATATACATTATTAAGTAGCAAGTTTTTAGCATTACTGTCTTTTCTCCTGTGGTACAGATGAGTTCCACGATGTAGAGGATGTGGAGGAGACCCCAGAGCTGGAAGCAAGAGGTCCACGTCAGGCCCGGGACGTCATGGACCATGTACCAGTAAACGACTATGTAAGTATGAACCTGAAGTTCATTACCAAAAGATGTGTTCAGACTGCAGTTGAGCCAGATAGTCATGCTCTCTTTTTGGTATAAATCGTTTATTAAATCGATGTTCCCTTTCCGAACTTAAAACAGACCATGTGGACCACAGGGTATTGAAATTGCTCTATATATCTGCTTAAATCAGGCCAGACTCCCTTAATGTTTTACAGCTAATGGAGAGGAATATTTAGCCTTTAAAGGAAGCAAGTTTGCCTTGCACAATTTTTCCTTGCATCTCTTACGTAGTTAGAGATGTACAAAGACAGTCTCCCAAGGTCACTCATTAATGAATAGATAAATTTATTTAATCATGCTTTAATTATCAAAGCATGGAGAATCAAGCAGCCATAGAGTGTCCTTTACTGCGTTCATGAAGTGAAGCATATGTTCAATGTTTAATTATCCTGAAATCACATGCACTAACGCTTCGCACCACTACGATATACACTTCCCCAACTAGAATGTGACTTCTAGCCTCCAAGCACAAGGATGAGAAGACTGAGAAAAGAAAGAACTATGGGGTGGAGGGAAAAAGGCACATTTATCTGCAGAGAACCAGGAACGTTTTGCCTGCCCACCTCATCCAGCAACTCCGACTGCAACGTACTGTATAATTAAAGCGGACCCAGATGAAACCACCTTCCCCTTTTGAAATCCTCTCTTTCTATCAGCTGGTTAATACACACCAATCCAGCCAATTCCAAGGCTAAGCACAGGCGGGCTGAGTTTGTGGGCAGAGCGATAACAAAGGCTTTAGTGAACGTCAGAGGGGATGTGGCTCTCTGTAATTGGAGTCTGGAGTCATGTAGATTCTGCTGGGAAGCCAGATATCCCAGACCTTTCAGAGGATCCTAGACCCAAGCCCTTCTTTAGCTCTCCAACCAGCAGAAGTCTGCAGCTGGAGGAGGGAATTCATATTTTGCTACAGGTCTCTTCCTGTTGTGCACTTTTTATAAATAATCATCAAAATTCCTGTGACAGAAGGCCTGAGATATACGAGGCTGACCTTTCCCCAGTCCTGCCACGCTGATACGTTGCTTGCCAGCACAGCTCTGGATATCTTTCAAACTGAATAACTATCATCTGGCTGTGCTGAGAAATTGCATCATGGTCCTTGACCTTCATTGGAAGGATGAGACTCTGATGATTGGGTCCAGACTTGTGTGCCTGCCACAGTTGTTGATGGTAAGCATCATGACCCCACGTCCTAGCTGAAAGCATTCTGGCTTGCAGACCGCCGATTGAACCTGCCTCCCCACGTCTGTCTGAACTTAAGATGCACTGTCCAGTCAAGTACCCGAAGCAGATGAATTCACTTTTAACTTAGGTTACTAAAATGTAAAAAGACTTTGTTTCAAGTGTCTTTTTAAATTTGTAATTTAAAAACAAACACTTTAAAAAAAACATGTAGAATACAGTTTTTAATTAAATAACAGGCATGCGTGTTATATTGTTTACCTGGCTGTTTATGCTATACAATACAATATAAAGAACAGCATTGGTTTGAAATAGAAATCTTTTGTAACATTATAAATGTCAGCATTGCTGAATACAGTATAAGTTATTTAAAAAAAAAATATATATATATATATATATATATATATATATATATATATATATATATATATATATATATATATATATATAGTTAAATTACTGACCCCAAAATTTTGAACAATGGTGAATGTCAAAACACCCAGGAAATGCAAATCTGAAATTATTTAATAAAACAACTTTCCTCACATCTCACAAGCATTCCTCCACAGGTTTCGCATTAAGTCTTTGATGAATGTTCAGCTTCAACGATAATTAAATTCCACCACACAATGCATACAAATGATTTACCTTTGTTGTAAATTGGATATCTAGATTTGATTCATAAGTAATCTGTAAAAGAGCTCTTTCTCCATCATTTACTGATGAACAGATCTTCCACAAGAGACGTTTTTGTGTTTGTGCGCACTCTGATCCATTCCAATCTGCTCCAGATGTCCCAATCAGTTTTTAGAACAAAACAAAATAAAGCATGTATAATGTCAAACTAAATAAAACGCACACAAATAAACAAACAAACATTGTGTTAAACCTAACACAATGAGACATTAATGAGTTAACTTTGACAGTCCTGAGAAAAAGAAAAAAAAAGATAATAATTTGATGCATGAAGATATTTACTCTAAATGTATTTATAATCAATAAAACTCTTTTGGGAAATAGTGTTGCTCTAGCGTCTTGATCATGAAGTTTAAAATAATTTATCCCTACGGTAATTGTGGTTTATGAAGTTAATCCACAGGGTCTGAATCTGAGAATCAACTGTATGATGTGCCACGCCATAATAAATTAGTTTTTGTGCTTTCTTGCGTTAAATGCTACTACATCACACTTTACAGGCTGTAACACTGAACATAACCGAGAAACTGACAGGCTTTGTGAGGCTAATACAAAACTCTACAGTCAGCTATAGGCACCTGTTCTTAATTACTCTTACTAATTTATGCATGACTGACATCATGTCCCAGAGTACTTCACTTCTTCTCACTGACGTATAAAGCCACAAACATGAACTCACTTTCTCACTGCAGCAGTATAATCAGTTTGATTAATATACCTCCGCAGAACAATACCATTCATAGTCTGTTTGTTTTATCCTAATCACACATCATTTCACTCAAAAAAACAAAAACTTGTATTTTTCCAAATAACATCCACCTTTCATGTCGGCAGGGTTTTTTTTCTGTGACAGTCTGATAAAACAAACAGTGCTACACTGACAGGCTTTGTGCTGTTTCCAAAAAGAATTGTTGTCTCAACACTCTTGACCCTAAACCTGACAAACATTATGAATCAGTAATTGTCTTTGTGCATTTCTGAGAGTAATAAATCAAAGACTACAAGCATCACCCTGCTTTCTCTTACACTAGTCTAATCATTAGGAGAATGCAATTTTCACTCCATTCATCATTGCATAGTGAGCTCATGAAAACTCATGCATGCCTTGTTTATGCAGAACATAACGAGAGATGGGATTCCAGAGGAGAAACGCACAGGCACATTATAATTCACTGCACTTCGTCTCAAACCTAAAAAGATCAATAATGATAATAATATACCTGTTTACACTATACAAACACCACAAATGACCGTTCTTAAATGCCATTTTCAACCACACTTCAACACATTTCAGTGCAATTTTCTCCCTTCGCATTCATTTGCATCATTTCCCAAAAGGAAGTCTGAATCGTTGCCAGACAACTTGGACAGATACGGCTTCATCTGCCAATCTAATGCAGATCAGCAGAGGTGACTAGGTCCATGACAGTTTTTTTTTATTCAGACCGATAACATCATATTGTCTGCGTTGTAAGCTTGGAGAAACCGAAATGCAGTCAAATGCAACAGTGCGAGTCGAGGGTGCTATCTGCTCCAACAATTACGGGAGACAGAAAGTTAAGTGGCACTTCTCAGAACCCATCTCATTGTAACGACTGATCAAAGGCATGGCACTCAGCCCTGGATAATCTGGAGAGGGCACACATACACAATTACAATGGCGAGGGCCAAGGGCCATTAATTCTACCCAATTTACCTTTCACTCCACTTTTATTTAGCCTTTACACCAATTCACACCCTGCCTGCAAGAGCGAATAAACCGATCCTTGTTGGGCGATCATTACCCTGCTAATTGCTGTATGAACGTGCCATTCGCTTTATGCCAAAGTCAAAGGAGGGCATGAAAGTGCATGGGGGAGGGTTCTCATTTCTGAGCTGAAATGAGGCCGGGGTCGCTAGTCGGACTGAGGCGCCAATGCTATGCTTTAATGGGAGTGGGAGGGCTGGCATGACAGAAATAGTGTAATTATCTCAGTGGCTGCCAGTGTCAAACTCGCTGTGACTGAGAAAGGACAGGCAACAGGGTTAAGGGACTGAATCAGAGATGCTAAAGCCGAGCGATGTCACCAGCAGCGTAATGGAAAGGTCAAGGGCAATATATCAAATCTGATACCCTGGCTTGGCATATCAAAACCATCTAATTTCAATGCCACTATGATCCTTGTGACATATCCGAGCATGACAGGGTTTTTTGTCATCATGTGTCTACACCCCATAATCACTCTTCAATCCCCCTTCAGAACAGTGCACCTTTTTATTGCTAAAATCAACCCATCAGACATGGGCGTGTGGTGAGATTGCAGGTATTGTTTGGCTGCAGTTCTGACCCTGTTGACAAACTCTCTTTGCAGAGAGAAGCTGGGATGGAGCTGGACAACAGCCTAGATGAGCAGGGCTACTGCTGCCAGTACTGTCGTCGGGGGTACCGTTACTGTCGACGATATCACGAGCCCCTGGGCGGCTTTTGGCCATATCCCTACTATTACCAGGGAGGACGGGTCATCTGTCAGATTGTCATGCCCTGCAACTGGTGGATAGCAAGAATGCTGGGACGAATTTGAAGATGCCGGAGGGAACCATTGGTGCTATGTTGCTCACGGGTGCACGTAGACCAGCTGCATCTGTACGAAATGTCACAAATATGCTCAAACTTTTTCCATTCTTTGTGTGAAAAAAAATATTTTAAAATAAGGCAAGACATTAGCTCATCCTCATTGACCATGTCACAGTCATAATTATTTTTTATATTATGGGTGGTTGATGGATAACAATCAAGATTATAGGTTAAACTGTATATAAAAACAGGGAAATTGCATATTTTAGGTGATATTTTTCCAGAATTTCACCTTTGTGCTTTTAACAATTTAATCTGTGGTAATACAAATGTTAATTTGAACAGTGTATTTATCGGTCCTTGACCTGATGTTGATACTGGAAGTAGAACAGAAACAAGTGCTTTGGAAATGGTCAGTTACTGTAGTTACAGATTTCCTGCAGTCCTTTCAAAACAATAGTGTAGTCTTGTTTATATGAGAGACATTATAAGAAACCAGGTTAACATAAATTTACAGTAATTTGCATGTTTATATTTTGAAATATTGTTTTAATGCATTTACTGTCACTGTACGCTTAAGCAAGTCCCTGTAGAACTTAGAAAATTAGCATGATGTGATGCGAATTAATGTGAATTTTATTCAGTGTCGAACAGCACTGTACACATATCGCATGACTATATTTAAGGAGTGACATTGCTAGCACCATAATTGCAGGTCAGGGAATGTTTCAGATTAATCCTTTCATCCAAGCAAATGTGTGCTCTATAAATTGCATTTACGTAATCTAACGCTCCTTTGTGTTTTTTTCAGCAACTTCCTTCTGAATAAAACTGGTAAAAGTTTCATTGTCTGTTACTAATTTACTGCTGCATATAAACATGTGCTAAGGGACCTAAAAAAGTCAATTAAAGGTGCCTTAGGAGATCGTAGATAATGCTATGAATGCAAGAATTCATTTTGTAAATGCTCGTTTAACTTCTGAGTTCAGACCCTGAGGTCTTAAAGTGACAGAAGCTGCTAATAAAGCTGCTGTCCCCATTGTGTCAATAATGTTAATCAAACATCAGAAAGAAAATAATTTACTGCCTTTGACTGAATCACTTGTGTAAAATAAATAAGAATGAATTTTGAATTTATAGTGAAAACTATGTATTGTATATTTGATTACTTTATACAATATAATATTATTTCAAGTATAGGTCGATTTCTTATGTGCCTTTGTTCTATTTCTATTTGTGACTCTTGTCATCAGTAATCTTGAGATTCTCTTCTTCATCTACTATTATTTTTGTGATATTGAAATTGGTCACAAGAATTATGAAATTTTACTGGCATTAAATTTTGATATGATAAAAATCGTATTAAAAGTAATATAACTTGAGGTAGCTTTAAGGTAAGCTATTTTCTCAATTGTATATTGTAAAGTCATTGGCAACTGATATTCTGAATGATTCTAGATTATATTTCTGTAAAACAACTTCAGCAGTGTTGGTGATCTAAAGTGGGGAGGGGGGGCTGCAGTAACTCATTAATGCAGCCCTGCATATGACAGTCAAAAGTCATCATTCATTGATATACTGTATGATAATCCGACAATAAAAAAAAAAATAATAATAATAATCACCATCCGAATCCATGAGTTTTATCACTGAGTGATATGTAAACTTATTTTTAAAAGGTCCACATGAGAAACAATTGCCATCCGAATCAGACTTAAGTCTTTGGTGAAGTTCATATTGTAGAACATTACGTATCTTTCACAGTAAAATCTAACAAGTCCAGCAGCTACCAAGGATATATCAATCTGGACTTATGATCATAGTCTATATAGAGAGAGATTAGATATAAATAGATTTTGATTAAAAAATTTAAGTTGCAGTGATATTAAAGCCTTCATGTCATCTCTCCCTCAACAGGTGTAATTCATGTTTTGTGTGTGAAAACACTCTACAGCTCTTTAAATGTTTTGTATGTTTTAATATGTGCAGCGATGCAGACAGTCACTGAAAATAATGGAAGAGTACTGTCGCACTGCTTCTGTCCAACCATACGCCTAGTTACTATTGTGATAATTTGCAGGTCATGCTAAAATGTTGTTGATTTATAATAGATAAATAAATCTTTTGTCTCGTGTACGATAGTTTTCTTCCAAATACGATAATTTTGAACTTCTGGTACGATACTTGGACATTTCCAATCTGGCAACACTGGACAGCACTTACACCATCACTGTCACGTGTGGCATCAAAGTACAGTGAGTGCATTTCGAGAGCAGCCAGCTGCATTTTTATATATATATATATATAAAAATATATATAAATATATAAAAATATATAAATATATATATATATATATATATATATAAAAAAAAATATATATATATATATATATATATATATATATATATATATATATATATGTATATGTGTATGTATATATATATATACACACACACACACCGTACACACACACACACAATACAAACATTAAAACATTAAGATTCACTTAAAATCATAAAGACACACAAAAAAAAAAAGATTATACAAACAGATTTGTTGCCAGGGAAACAACAACAAAAACAAGGTAATAAAATTTAATTTTAAGAAGACACAAAGGATGAATATAAAGAGATTGTTTTCATAGCTTTCAAATTAAAAGAACTTTGGATAGTTTCCACATACATTTCTAAGTCCACTTTGAATAAAGAAAAAAGAGGTTTAGAGCCAGTAAACTTTTGTTTATGAACATTCAATTTAGCTAAGAGGAAACATAAAATAATGGTGTAATATTTTCCACTTTTCTCTTTTGAATAGTCAAACAATCCAAAGAAAGCATCATTAAACAAAAAGAGAAGTCACTTACAAAATAAGACTTTTTCAGTGTAGGATCATTGCCAAAATAAATGAATGAAGTCTTCTTCAGAAGAATGACAATAAAACAGCAACTCACTTTAATATCTGACTTTCCTAAGAAATGCTTTAGTTGGGTAACATTTGTGAATTAACTTGAATGTTATTTATTTTACTTTATAAGTAAGCAAACCAATGAGGCAGAATGCTATTTCAATAAGGTATTGTGTAAGGAATTGTTATTCTCTCTTTATAAAAAAAGAGCTCTAATTTTATAGTTATTTTTTGTTGTTGTTGATCTGAAGAAAAGCAAACAGTTCCGATAATTGTGTCAGTTAAATTCAGAGTGTTAAGTACATGGCCACTGAAATGAAGTACCTTGCAAAAGAAACGACACGCTAGAGGGAATGGCATTAAAAACAACAGCATATTCATCAGCAGATATGGAATATTTTATTTCTGTAAGAAATCTGAGTAGTTGTAAAGTCTGCCTTGTAAATTAAAATGCTGTCCAACTAAAAGAAGAGAGAGTGTGAGGTTGCCATTTGGTAAATTGTGATGTTATTTGCCATAAATTTGACAGGAATGCTGTAATATTGTAAAATAGTAGCAACTATTTGTAGTTGTGGTGGGCCTATTTTGGGCCTGGAGAAATTCCAGGGCCGTTTTTCACTCCCAGTCTGTCTCTGGTTGTGATTGGCTGAATACCTCAAGCATATGATGGAAATGTTACCCCCCTTGACATATTGTGATGCCCTGTCCAGTCGGAGCGACGAGACATAAACATAAAACTCATTATAAACGTCATATAAACATGATTTCTAGTCGTGTCCTCTTTTGGAAGGCCAAACAAAGCAGCCTTGAGTGAGCTGTGGCCGGCTTGAGTGAGCAGAGGCGAGGATTCTATGAAGGAGCGTCCGTTGAGCTTGCAGCAACCACATCCCATATCAAATGTCTTCTGGCCCAGAAGTGGGCCAAAACAGGTTTTATTATTGGTGCAAATTCTCAGTCTTAAGAAAGCCACAATCTCCAAATCTGAGCCACACCTTATCCACATCTGGCCCGCATGGATTTCACGAAGCTCAGATGTGGGGCGGATCTGGGCTGTTGCTGTCTGGGAATACAAAATCTTAATATTTCATATTATTGCATTGTGTGTTACTATAATTGCCATTATTCATTTTGTGACATGCTTTGGTAACCCAGACAGTAACATAGTGTTGGCCTAGAGCCAGCCCACATCTGGCCTGCGTGAAATCCATGTGAGCCAGATGTGGGCCGGCTCTGGGCCGAAACTGCTTGCTGTCTGGGAATGTACACAAACTATACCAATAAAGTACATTAAACTGAATAGAAAATCAGATTTAAAACCCACAAATCATGTAACTGTGCAATAAAAAAGTAGTGCGAGGAGCAGGGGGTAATTTAACTATAGTTAAACGCTGAAAATACTATCCGATCCACTCCGTCAAGGCTTGCATTTCTCATTCAAAACACGAGTCTACAAGTCTACAACCTATTTTGTATTTAATTGTTCTCCAGCTATATTTCTCAATTAATCTCTCTTCTTATCCCACTAATGTGTCGAGATTAGCTGTAAAACATGCCCTGAGATAATTTAGCATTTGATACAACCCCCAAATCGACTGACGTTGCTTTTAAATCTCTCTCTGCCCGGTGAAGTTTACTGTTAGTGTTGTGTTCCTTTAAAAGTTTTTGTTAGGTCCACATTGTTAATTTCAGCCGATTAGACAGTGAGCTCGCTACGACGCCGGTGAAATAAAAAGCCCACCAGCCCCTAATGACAACGACGAAGAAAAAGATTTATATTCTTCTTCATTAGCTTTATTTGCAGTTGGCAAACAAGCTGAGTGATGCGTGATGCATTACCGTCCGCCACCACGCACAGTAATAGAGCTTTTGTTTCATTTTTTTTGCCGCTCCAGTCTGAAAGACTGAGAGGGAATGAAAAAGGTGAAATTATTTTTATTTATTTTTTTAAACTAAAAGATTCAGGCTTTTGACAAAACATTCGGGTTTACGCCCCATCAGCCACCACCCACATTCATTCAGGAGATTCTAATTGAGAAACGGGTCTTTATGAATTGAGACAGTGACTCCTTCATTTTTTTTTTTTTCAAATGAATATATTTTTCAAAAAAGACTTAAGCAATGAGCATTTTGTCAGAGCCACTAGTAAATTGTTATTTTGTTTAGTTTCCTAATCTTTTTTTCTTTAGAATTCTTAGAGAATCGTGATCTCCAATTTATATATATAACATGATTCTCAATTTATCCAGAACAGTGCAGCTCTAGTTTACATGTTGTTTATTGCTGCATTTAATTTATTAAGATAGAAGTAACATTTCATCACCCCCTTCGAAATACTTATAAACAAATGTATTGACTTAATGATCGCTATCGGGATGTGAAGAGACTTTCAACCAGCATAACAAAAAAACATTTCTGAAGACAATAACCTATTGCACCTTTAAATGTACGCCTTCAGATTTTTTAGTTTGTGTTGAAGACAAACACAACGACCTTGACATTATTATGCTCTTCCAGGTCAGCTCCAATAAGACCAGACACATGACTGCACTATATGAAACCTAATAAGACAGACAGACACAGTATATTATTTTAAATTATCATATGTGAAACCTTGAAAGACATTACAGTGAAAGCATACAAAATCCATTTATTCTGAGAAACTAACAAAAGAGCAAAACACAGAGCTTTCATCTTAAAAAATCCCACATCTGTGCCAAATAACCACACAAAGCATTCCATGGAGGAAGTTAAAACTCACCTTGATGTTTATCTCTTTCGCATCCATGGTCAGTTTCAAATGTAATTTTCATCAGCCATATCTTTTTTCATAAAGATTGCTTCCTTCTGCAATACTAAGATCTAATTCACTGGAAGCCTGAGGTAAATGATCAAAGCACAAACTCAAAATACCCCATAGAAATCTTATTATAATGGATACTGTTTCTTTTATCACAATAAGTTGAAATGATCTGAGACACCAGCACTTATCTTGATGCGATACAAGAGGAAGTCACCTCAAACATTAACAGAAATAAACGTATATTTTTAACTATACTATCACGACTGGGGAAAATATCAGTAATTCCAAAAATATTTTTCATCCATTCAATATTAACAATTATAGTTACATAAATGCTACAAACATATTATTATTAATATTCAATTTATTAAAGTATAAAAATTGTTGTTCAAACTTATATGACAAAGAAAACTGGAACAACCTCTTTTATCTATACAGTGAAAAAAAGGACAAAATGCACTACAAAAACCACCATAAATGACACAGAATAAAAGAAGACAAAGAGCAAGAGAAGTATAAGTTGTAATTGTCGACCAGGCTGTTTACAATGTGCCTTATGATATATGCCATATTCATATAGCCTACCTGTGTTTTCATTTCTAGACAAATAACTGCACAGGTGTATTTCCATGTCAGCTATGACAAGTAACTGTATATATATATATAAGTCATGAATAAGTTATTCATGACTTTAAATTGAATGAACTCTAGAATAGCACCTACGCACATATATCATACTGAGACGTGTCTAACGATTTCAGATTTAAAACAACCTATTTTCAACTGTGAAAGCTCCGAGCTGCTTGTATTTCATTGCCAGGACGCAGAAAAGGAACAGTGACTGCATGAGACTGAGGGCGAACATCGAGTGAGTCTCGAGCCGTGCGAGGACTGCAGACTGCTCAGGTACAGAACGCGTGTGAACTCATTGCTTTTGTTAGCACATCAAAAGTGCATTGCAATTTACCTCCAAGTTTTAGTTCCCAGCATTTAACTCGCCGGTTCGTGTACGTAGAGGCAGACTTTCTGCTTTAAAGCAGTACAAGATGTACACGAAGAGGGAGTAAATTGCTGGTTAAATGTATTTCACTGAGGTGTGTCACTACTGCCCTCCAGTGGTGCCGTATGGATATGACTTTGTTCTCCTGTTTTAAGGTGATAAAAGCAAGGAGATTTACAATACCTACACATTCCTCTTCATCTTGCTGGAAGTTTTACGGCTGGTGTAGGACTCCTCCGATGAACACGATATAAAATCTGGCTTCTTTGCTCATGTTGGCTCATAACATATATATTAAAACACGGTGACCATATTTTAGTTTTCCAAAAAGAGGACAGTGGTGGGTCGGGTGTGAGGGGTTCGCCTAAAAGTATACGTAGAAAGGGTTTTGTGTGTGTGTGTGTGTGTGTGTGTGTGTGTGTGTGTCATGTTTTTATAATGAAAAGAATAGGCAATGCTAGTGTTGGTGGGTAATTTTTCAATAAAAATAAAACAAATCTGTGGAACAGAAAAAATTATATGTGTAATATGACAATGCTTGTATTAAGGTCATTATTTATAATAAATACAAATAAATTAAGTAGAAAGAATAGAGAATGCTTGTCTTCTTTTATTTATTTTTAAATTAAACAAGGTAGAAAAGAAACTGAATAGAGAGTGCAAATGTTAGAGGGTTAGAGGGTAGATTTCTTTAATAAAAAAAATAAAAAACAGGCAGATAAAATGTGAGTTAGCATTATAATAGAGTCAAATGCAGATGAAAGAGATGTGTTTTCAGCTGTTACATATGTAGCTCAGCACATATGGAAATGTAAATAATACATTTACTGACTTGATTGTAATTTTTATAGAAAATGTTATGTTGAGTTTAAAACTGAAAATATGCTGTTTTGTAAAATAATTATGCGACGGATAGGATATATTTATGGCACCAAGCTCATTTCAGTAGCCACCGGCAAGAGTTAGTAATTGTCGCAAAGTGTGCTATATCTATGGAAGGACTCTTCAGACTGGCAGAAAATAAGTAGGCTATAATAAATAAATAGTATAAAAAAAACTGTCTAATCAAATTTAAACTACGAATACTTGATTGTAATTATTTAATTGTAATTTTTGCTTCATGACAAGATTTGAATAGAAGTATATATGAAGATTTTTTTTAGATCACTATATTATGAAAAATATTAAAATATATTAAATAATTCAGGCTGTCCTTGTGTCCGTGCGTGTGTGTGTGTGTGTGTGTCATTTTAAATGTTTAACTACTTTTTATTATTTAAACAATTTAAAATCTCACACATCTACAGTGCAGAACATCTACTTAAATATAGCCTAATTATTTCCATATATTAAAATTTTGCTACATCTATATAGCCAGAAAGTAGATCTCTCTGAATGGCTATCAATGGAGAAGAAAGATGTGTTTTTCTGCCGGATGATGCAGTTATAGCATCCACCAGCAGGAGCTAATGGGGCCATAATAATCAGCCAAACCTTGACTCTATGGTTATGACCTGGGAAATCTAAAAATGATTGTTATTGTTTCATTTGTCAGTGGAAGCATTTTATCAATTCAGGCAGTTGAGGGATGTAGGGTGAGAAGTTTAATAGCTGTAAGTGGATTGCTTTTAGCTTCTATAAATTCCTGCTGTGAGACTGCTGCTGCTTTAAAAATTTGATGTAAATATAAAGTGATGAACAAAGGACGACAATTGGACTGGATGTTATTAGTCTTAAGTTCAGTAACAGAACAAAACCATTGTTTAGCTTAGCATTTGTGTGTGGGTGTGTGTGTGTGTGTGTGTGTGTGTGTGTGTCAGCATCCTGGTGCATCAGTAATCTTAGCGCAGCCCCTGACTGGAGGCACATTTCTAATGACCGTCATCCCTCAGCCGCCCCACAACTCCTCACTAGTGGGACGCCGTGATGCAATAAACACTCGCTGTCTTCAAGCATGTCACTGGCCCCCAGCTACTCGTCGTCTTGCTTTAAAAATAGTATGTTCCTTGAGCTGATTTTGTCCAGCTGTGTTGATGTAAAGACTCGGTTTGACACTAGTGAACCACAGCTGTCTAGAAATTCAGCTTTAATTTGAAAACCTTTTTTAAAACTGTACAAGGGTTATTTCGGTTTAGAAGTTTATGATTCATCATAGATTCTATGACATTCCGCAGTGAAACACTGATCACTGCAAGCTGTTCTGTTTATTCTTTTTTTAATGCTGCTTGACATGAGTATTAATAGGGAGACAACATGCCTTTCAAATAGCTACATGTGTTTCCTGCGCCATGACATGCTATACTTCATCTTAATTTTGAAAGTTTTCTCATTCTTGTATAATTATTATATTACCAGTTATAACTGCATAGTAACTGTGAGATTACAAATTGTATTACTTTAGTACTTTAAAAAATGTATCTGCCCCTTTTAAGAGTCAAAAGGTGACTGAAATTAGTTGTCACAAAGTAACCATGATTAAGAATTTGTTGATGCATTTTCTCTAACAGTGTTTTTGTTTGTTAGTTTAAAATATCGGATTACAAAAAGGTTCATTAGTTAACATTAACTAAGAATGAAAAATTGTTCTTTAGAATTTATTAATCTTAGTTAATGGTAATTTCTAACAACTACATTAAGGTAGATTTTAAATTATTATAAAGTTGTCTGATTTAAAATTATTTTATTAAAGTCGGGTCAGGGCAAGATGATTTTATTTTTTTAAATGTATTACAAAAACAAAACTGTTTTGCATTACCGTTTACTGCTTTATGATTTTTTTTTTTTTTTTTTTTTTATTGAAAAATTAAATAGCCTATAATTGGCTGTTTAATGGCACATTCCCATTGTGACAGCATGGCTCTTGGGAAGATCAGTTAGTTTTTTTGGAGCTTTTTTGTTCCTTTCTTAAGGGGAAAGGTGGAAATATCCAGTAGCATTTTTGTTTAACTTAAGACTTTAACGTATGTTCTAGAAATTGACTTTCAAAAATAAATCAAACTTGACATTTTTGCTGTACTGGTCTCCCTCTGTCCTCTAATTAAAATTAAACACACAGACCTGATATTGGAAATGAAAAAGTTCATATCTATGGATTTGTTATATCTTCTCCAGTAACATTTGAAGTGGTGTGATAAAATATCTTCCCATTCTCACAAGACATGTTAACACAAGTCGTTTTAACAACCACCTTTAGTTGACATTTTGTTTTGCCCATTCTTGTGGCTACAGTTGCCTTTAACAGCTCTGGTACTGTGTTTTTCTGGATGTTATTGGTTTATTTTTCAGTGTTGCCTGTAGGGTTCACAGTGCTGGGTAATCTGCAGCTGTGTGTGAATAGTAGACTTGGGGGTTAGAGCTCCAGCATGTACCAGCTGCCAGATGGCTCCATCAGCAGACACACACACACACACACACCCCACCGTACAACACCATTGAAAGCCTATCCAATCCTGTGCCAGTGAGTAATCACACACACAATCATTTCTATCCTCACTACAAGTCCGGCTCAGAGAGCTGCAGGTGTGAAAACTATTATGGGTCCTCTCACAGTCTGTGTCAGTTGTTTAAAGATTATTTTTCCACAAGACAGACAGGGAAAAAAAATATTACATGAAGTCATTAAGAGTGGATATGTTAAAGGGGTTCTGTTATGCTTTTGCAAAGTCTTGATTTTGTTTTGTCATTATTTTTCAAATATTTTACATTATTACACTTCTCTTCCCAGTCAGAATATCTGAATAGTTCCTGTATCATAGCTGCCTGCTGCGAGCTTCAGTTTAAATATTGAGTCAAAATCAAATCAATTTGCGCTCTATTATAACCCGGATAATTGTAACCACTCTAAGTTTGTCTGCCTTGGGAAAGTGTCTGCGACATAATGATGCAGCTCAACCAGGTCTCATCCCATTCATCGTTATTTGTGAAATCACAAATCCCGGAAAATATGTGTTGTAGTCCAAACGCGTCGATCGTTGTAGTTTTTGAAGAGGGATTTCTGTTGAGTAAAATATCTACTTTTGAAGTGGACTTTGAGCTTTGTAGCTTTGCAGATCTTTTTTAAGCTTAAACAGCAACATTACAGACTAACTAAAGCTGAAAAAGTGAAAAAGCATAATATGACTCCTTTAAACAAATAATAAAATGAGAATTCCATCATTATCTCTCATGTTGTTCCAGTCGTGTATGTTGTCTTTTCCACGTGACAGTTCATAAAGACCACAGGCTGTCAAACTCCAAAAAGGGCTAAATACACTAAAAAAGCACCATTTAAACAACCTGTGGCATAGTCTTATTTTTTTGTTTTTTAACCTTTTCAATTACTTTTTGGAGTTTGAAATTCATTTATGTACAATTGTTGTTGTGCATAAAAATTTGAAAAAATAGTTTTTTTGTGTATGTTTCATAAATTAAATATATAACCGGTTTGAAACCGCATGAGGGTAATTTTATGACCAGGTTTAAAAATGCTAATGCTCTTTTTCACCCACTCAACCGAGGGAACCATGCCTAATTGTTCAATAATTCTTTTTGACGCTTTGCTTCCTGTAGTTAACAGATTGCACTCACTCCAGCCTCGCCGAAGTTGCTGTGGTGCTCTGTAGTCTCCAGAAGGAGCAGATGAGCTGAACGAGAGCACATATGGCTGGAAACAAAGCTCCCCGCAGCAGCCTCGATTCACAGCAAGATGTAGCGAGATACCTGGGAGTGCATCTGACCTCTGTTAATTCACGCTAACAGAGGAAACGCACGAGGAGATGCACAGGGAGGTGTACTTGTTTTAATACAGTGGAACAATGATAGCATCTGCCTTGTGGGCTTTGTGTTGTTTACCCACAGCCCAGTTAGTCTGTGATCATGAGTTTTAATTTCCACAACAAAGAGCAAAAGGAGATCACGTTCACGTTAAGGCAAAATTGTTTTTATTAAATTTATTTTCTTTTGGTTCTCTCTCTTTATTTATTTCTTATTTTTTTAGAAAAAAAAATCTAGTCTACTATATGACAAATAGAAAAAAAGGAAAGCCCCATGAAAAGGTGAGATTAAATTAAAGCAAGAGCACTGGCATACCTTTACCCAAAAACTACAGAGCATAAAGCCTGTGGTCAACAAAGATTTCAAACAAGACCAGGTCTGAAAATGACATGGTGGCTAGAAGGACATTTTTCTTCTATTATGAAGGAGGTCACTGATTGTATAACTGATGTAATATTGCATAATACAAGGTGTAGCCATGATTGTCAGAGCAGCACCAAAACTCTGGTGTTAGTCGAAACTAAATTTAAGGCAAAAGCCTGCTGCCCATGATCAGCATCTGGTCTTCAGAGAGTCCAATCACCATTTACCTTCAACAACTTCAGTCACTTCTTCCAATTTAGCACAAATTTAGTTTGTCTGCTGCATCCACTCTGGTTGCTATTAAGAGACTGTGCTCTAGATAAATTGAATATAAATGAGGTGAGGAAGGAACGGAGGCCATGGACAGATGACTACATCAACTACAAATAAATACATTTTAAAAATCTACCGAAATGTCACAGAGAGCATCTGAGACACAATCTGTGATCTAAAAAAAAAACTGTCATGTAAGGCATCAGTCAAACGATATGTGGTCGATATAGGGTAAAAGTATGACAGCGTAAAGGCAGAAACCAAAGGACATCACATTTATAGCACATACGCTCTCTAAAAATGGCTTTAAACACATCACAGTGAATAAGAACAGCTTGATAGCTCAATCTCATAAAGCGAAATTCAGATCCCCTTATATTGAAAAATAGATAAAATATGAAAGATGTGCAGATTACATGGAATGCTTTAAATTGAAAAAATACAACATTAAACACACATTCTGGATTCTTAAGGGTAAAATTAGCTCTACATACTGCATATTTTCCCTCATTTTTGCATTTGTTTAAAAAAGACTTTTTTTTACACAGAATTTAGAAATTCAGAAAATAAATAAATTTGTGGCCATAAATTGAATCTTAGTTGTATATTATATATTTATATATGTATACTGCATTCCATTTCATATGAACAAGATTATAATGGGGAAATACTTTGCAGCTGATTTTGGAATTTGTCACTATATTCTCTGGTCTGTTACTACAGTATATACAAACAACGTCTACTAGAACTGTCTCTTTGGACAGGCAATGCCCATTTCCATAAAAGCACAGTGCTTTTAAATTTGTGTGTGATGAAAAATTATAACCTCTTCAGTTCTGATGGTATGAAGGGGGTGAGATAATGTCATAATTCTGTATTTAAAACAGAGTGAATCTTCCCCTTAAAAGCATCACTTACAAAACAAAGCATTAACCACCTGGACACTCTTTCAGTCTTATTCCAATAGGCATCCTTTTGAAGTCCTTGAATATGGCTACAAAAAAAAAAAAAAGTCCTTTTATGTCCTAAGCAACTGTGTGTGTTTTTTAAATCCTAAAGTCAATGGTGTGTTGTTGGTTTCTTTTTGGCTAACCACCAACTCCTTTTGGTCCCTCTGCTGGATAAAGTCTTTGGATTTGTCTGTGGAGATGAGAAGAGACAGAAACATCTCAACTGGCACATATGGTGGGAATATCCCTGGTTGGAGAATGGCTGCTCTCCTGTTGGGAGTTTGGAAGTAACAGAGAGCAAACCAAAGAGCTTTCATCATGACATCATGGTCGGTATCCCTCAAGGTTCCAATTTAGGCACAATCTAACTTTGAATAAACAGCAGTCTTCGAGTCAACACCCATTCTAAACAATCAAGAGCAATAAATTACAGATAATATGCTCCACTGAAATCTTGTTTTCTTTGTGTGTGTGTGTGTGTTGGTTGATTGGGTCCACATTCCCCTGCTTTAGCTGAAAGTTTAGGTCTCAGCCGGTTCCGCCTTGACTTGGATGAAGTGGGATGCGGGTATCTGGATTGTGCCCTGCAATTCTTGCAGACCTTGAGAGCCCTCTAACAGCTCTTTAGCCTCAGGCTCCGGATGCAGAGCCACTTCTCCCCTCACCTCTAGCTCCTCCACAGGGGTCAGGCCCTCACTAGGGCTGCTGGCCAGCTGCGAGCCCATGTCCGAGTGTCCGTTGAGGGTCTGGCACAGCTCCTGACCTGCACTGTTGATGATCACAGTTCTGTAGCTCAGCTCTGCCACTCCTTCCTCAAGCTCTTCTTTGCCATATGAGGTCACACTTGGGTTGCTGTTGACCAGAGATTGGAGGTACTGGGGATCTAGGATCTCCTCCTTCACCTGCAGGCCTTGAAGTTCACTGGGCTTCAGGACAGTGGCGATGACCGTTCCAGGCTGCTGGGCCACTACGGGCTGCCCGTTGGCATTGAGAGTGACGAGGCGGGTGATGCCATTAAGAGATCCGGCTTGCTGTGGTGTGGTACTGATGACCCCTCCACTGGATGAACCCAGAGTGGACACAAGGAGCTGCTGGGACTGGATGCTGTCTGTCGTCAGAGAGGCAGTCTGGATGGTGAGCACATCTTTACTGCCAGGGCTGGTGGAAGGCACAGTGTGGAGAATCACCCGAGGTGGCGAGGCATGTGTGGAGGAATCCCCATTGGTCAGAACAGAGGACAGAGGCAAGGGCTGCAGGGTGACTGAACCACCTCCTTGAGCTCCTGACGTGAGGACCATGGGAACAGAGCCTGGCATATTTATAGTCCTGAGAGAGATAGAGGGGCATACGGTTATAAAGCGAGTGCGCTTTAGCTCCACTATAAGAAGAAGCAAAAATTATATGGCGGCTTTGAATTATTAGAGCCAACTGTTTTACAGATAAGCTGTGGAACATGCAAAATATATATTTTTTTAAGCTAAAGAAACTAAATGCATGATGCCATTGTTCTAAGATTTTTAAATTCTTAAAATGAAGAACATTTTAAGACAGATAATTAATTTGTGGCCATGTTGTACTAACTTGTTCCCTTGTTTTAGTTAAATTGAGGCCACTACTATGCTCTCGTTTTAATTTAGTTAAATCATGGCCAATTTGTACAACAATCCCTTGTTAAAACATGGCCAAGTTGTACTAATTCATTCCCTTGTTTTAATGTAGTCAAATCATGGTCACGCTGTACCATAATTAACTAAAATGAGGAGAAAAATTCTTATTTTCTGGCCACAATATCTTTTTTCCTCACACCATTTACAAGGCTCTGTAATTCATATTACAGCCTAGAAAAAAAGGGTTACAAATGGCTCCCTTATAAGGTCTATTTTGGTTATGATGCTGCTAGCTAACTATGCAGGCAGCAAAGACAACAGATTTGTGAAAAGAGCTTTCAACAGTGGTTTTAAATTTGTTAGTACACATCCTGCTTGTGTGTGTGGCTGTCTATGTATGTATTTGTGCACACAGAAACGCTCCTCACCGTAAGGAGTGTGTAGACACTGGGACAGCAGCTCCTTGATTTGGCTGAAGAACATGGACTGTCTGCATCAGCTGTTCTGCTTGTCTTCCATTACCGTTCAGCCCGGGACTCATCTCTCTTTTCACGGACTTCACTTGCGCGCTCTTACCCTGTGCACGTGACGAACCGCGGGACACTGCCCGTCCATGAGGAGCGGACCGTTGCCCTCCATAGCCAGAACCGCCGTTGTCCCCTTGGCTATCATCCTCATCAATAATGACCAGATCTGAGGGCATCTCCTTAAACTGGTAAACAAGCCTCTGTCCTTCAACCTTGGCCAATATACCCCTCTGGTAATAGTACCTGAAAGAGAGCAAGCAGAAAAGGGAGGTCAGGAAGAGCAATTCCTCTGGCATGATTGGTCCCTCTGAGTGAAGTCTTTGTAACCACTGGCTCACCTGAGCGCTCTCCCCATGGTTTCGTAGTTCATATCAGGCTTGTTTTTGTGCTTGCCCCACAGCTTGGAGACGGCCTTGGAGTCCACCAGCTTAAAAATGCCCTTCTCTCTCTGTGTCCATTTGATGTATTTGGGACAGGTGTTTTTGTCTTGCAGCAAAGCCAGGAGGAACTCCCACAGGTAGATAGTGTTACCTACAAGAATAAGGGTCTTTTATATTCCTCTGTCGTCTCATTAAAAATGTAGACTTATAAAAAGCGTAAACCCACTTCATACACGATTCCACAGGTCTTATTTAACAAGCCGATTTGGCAGAGGTGCAATTATTGTATTCTTCCTCATAAGCTTAATAAATCACTTGTCCCTTCACGGTAGCCCTACGCCAGGCTGGAAATTAATTAGAGGGGCCCGACACTAGATTATTCTTGTTTGTCATGTGCTTTGGCCAGAAGTGGTTAAAAACAGCTACCCGGGCAGTGGGAGTCGGAGAGAGAGAACAGACCGACGTGTCAAGGTGATGTATATGTATGTAGCCGACCTCCTCTCTGAGCTGGGAACAGGACGCATGCATAAGGGGCCTCTATCAGGACAGCATCGATGTGCCCTCCAGCCCACCATCACTTTTAGTTCCCTCACAAACGCAGTGCTTTGAGAGCACCTCATCAATTAAGCAGCCACAGCACTACCAGTAAAGGCCCGGTAAGAGCATCTCATGATGCATGCAGGAGACAGAGAAGCGATAGTTTCCAACTGTTCTCCTTTCCGAGGTCATGCTTACCTTTGCCCTCTTTGCTCTTTTTCTTCAATGGGAGAGTTGGATTGGTGATTGGAGAGCAGGGCCGCACTGGTCTTGGTTTGCGCGCTACAGGGTGATTGCAAGAGAATAGTTACCTCTCAGACTGTCAGAGTAACTAAATATGTAAATGAATTCAAAAATAAAAGAATCTTCATAAAATGTTTTTTTTTTTTAAGTCTGATGTATTTGGTTATCTTTTGAACATTTTTCATATTCTCACATTAACGCTGAGGTGTACACTGCCTTCTACTGGAGGATTTTGGTACCTTTGCTTTTCCTGACGGGCTTGGAAAGGTTCTTTTGAGGAATCTCATCCATGGAGGATGTCTCATCATCCAGGGGAACATCCATGCAGCCGTTTGAGAGCTGTTCTGGACGCAGGGAAATGTAGGTGAGGTCTGATTCCAGGATATTCCCGTATGTGTGAACTACAGAAGGGCAGAGGTCAAGTATGAGTATATGCTTATAGTTCTGTTTGATTAAACACATGCAGAGCTGAAAAGAGAACTAGTATCAGTATGTGCAAACTGACTGAAGTATGCTGCGTTTTTTAAGAAGTCTCCCCACAAACATAAAAAAAAGAAAAGAAAAAAAACCAGCACCATGTAAACCGAAAGCGAGTCATCACATACTCATGCGTTTCTCATCCAGGATGTTATTGGGAGATTCCATGTTCAGTAGGGCTTCAGCCGCCTCGATGGTCTCCATATTGTCCTCTCCACTTGAGACAGGGGTCTCTACTATGGACAGAACATATTTCCATCATCTGACAAACACTAAGCTAGTGTTTCACTATAATGGCTTTCACTTAAAATGTGCTTGGCAGTAGTTTTCTGATTTGTGTGATTTGTGAAGCTGTCCATTATGGCTACACAAAAAGATTTTGAAATCGGTACTTTTATATAGGATGCATTAAATTGATTAAAAGTGACCGTAAAGACATCTATTATATCAAAAAAAATATATCTATTTCAAATAAACACTCATTCTTAAAAAGTAATGGATGCTGCAAATTTCAGTTTTACCACTGCATGGAAAAATTACATCTTATAATAAATATATTCAAATAGAAAACCATTATTTTATTTTTACTTTGAATATTTGGCTATATTACTGTTTTATGGTATTTTGATTAAATAAATGCAACCTTGATGAGCAGAAGAGACTTCTTTCAAAAACACCTCAAACTTTTGAACAGTACTGCATATATACTGTAGAAACAAGTGTTGTGGATTGTTTCAGGTGCAATGCATATCCACCCAAAAAACATCATGCCACCTATAATCGTGATCACTTATTGGACTCACCAGAGAGCCCCACATCTCCCATCATGCTCTCTTCCACCACATCCTGAATGGCATCCACCATGATGCCATTAGTCACCTCATCTGCCTCCAGTCCAGAGTACACCTGCATGAGGTCGGCAGCGGGCACCTGCTCCACGATCACCGCTGGGAACACTGAAGGGTCGTCCAGCTGTGGGAGAACAAACAGAGAGATAAATGCGCCATTGATCTAATATCAACCGTTGGGCGATGCTTTTAGTGGAAAGGCAGTAAAGTGCACCATAATTGCTTTAAAACACATAAATTTGCCCCTTCCCTGCAGATGAAAGCATATAATCCACAATCGTCCAGGTTACTTATTTCTCACAACTAATGGCCCATTCATAATGGCTTTAACCTGAGTCACTTGGTTGGACTCTCAATATGTGACGGCATAACAATAAGGCCTGAGACGAGCCTGTGTGGTATCATGTGAGTAAATTACATAAACGCAAACGTTCCACAGCAGTTCCAGTAAGGTTCTCATACACATGACCCTGTTTGCTCCCAGCGTCATGAGCTTCATGCCAGAAACACCATTTCAGGCTTCCTCATTTCCACCAGCATTCCTAAGTGAGGGTGGAGATCACATGGGGGGGAAAGAGGAAATAGTTGATGCTGGACTCTAAAGCCACAAGAGACTGTTCCTCATCCCCCACCAACAGTCAACACAGCCAAAATATACTATCATACTTAATAAACGATGTCTTTTTTCTGCCCTTTCTGTTTTCCTACTCTTAAATGTGGTCTAGATAAGCAATTTCTAAAATAGAAAAAGAAAACAATAAAATATATTTCCAGGGAAAACTGGTGTTGAAGACAGCATCACTGAGCAAGGGACACTGTGTGTGTGTGTGTGTGTGAAGAGATACGTAGAGACCAATCCGAATCTCATTAGCTGGATAGCAGCTCTCATTAGGCCCCTGGCAGACAATATGTGCAAACAAGGCAAAACGTGTCAGAATACGAGTGATCATTGACAGAGCGGGAATAATTGAAGAGAAACTGCAGTCTGATCAAAGTCTAGTGACCTTTATTCTCACACTTGTTAGAGGACCGCTTAAATAATGCAACTGGTCATTGTGAGCTTGACAGGTGACTGGCTTTCCTTAAGGACTACATTTCACAATTTATTCTGCAAATTTTTTAAATGACTGAGAACACGTGTATTTGTTGTGTTGAGTAACCACTAGATGGAAGCAGAATGCAGTTTGTCACCTTTCCAGTTGCGCAACTGTGTGAAGACGAGCAAAACAAGAACAACATGCAAAGACCATTCCTGGCCAGAAACTGACGATAATCTCACACACGCACAAAAATTAATGATATTTAACAATAACTGATCAGTGCACGACAGTACTTCAGGAATCCTTGAAATATTGTCTCTTTGCAAACAAGTTTGTGAAACACATAAGCCATTTTACATCTTCCTTTGGCAAGATTTTCTTATTTTGTTCCATCATCCTTGGACTATTTACTGTTGTTATGGCATTTCCCACAGAGACTCCATGGGTCTGGCTTTTCAAATCTCAGTTCAAGGCCATAATAATTTATTGAGTACATTTTTTTTGTACATAGAAACGGATGCAATTATGACACTTGGAATTAGCTAGGGGTTTAATTTGGATATACACCACAATTCAAACGTTTTTTTTTAAATGTTTTTAAAAGGATTCTCTTATGTTTACTAATGCTGCATTTATTTTATTAAATGAACAAACATAAATAAAATAATAATAATAACAACAATAATAATAATACAAATATTTTTTAATAATGTTGCAATCTAAAACAACTGTTTTCTGTTTACTGGCCATCTAGCCCAAGAACCTACACAGGGTGCAGATAGTAAAGATAGTAAATAGTAAAATGTCATTTACTGCTGTGATGGAAAAGCTGAATTTTTAGAATCAGAATCAGTGTCACGTGATAATTCCGAAATTATTCTAACATGCTGATTTGCTGCTAACAAAGCACTTAATAATATCAGTGTGGATTTTTGTGGATTCTTTTTCAGGATTCTTTGATAAATAGGAAGTTCAAAATAACAGCACTAATTTAAAATATAAATATTTTGTAACATTATAATGTCACTTTTGATCAATTTAATGTATTCCTTACTCAATAAAAGTATACAAAAAGAAACTTACTGACCCCAAACATTTAAAGAGTTGTGTACATCAAATAAATGTGAATAAATTTCAATGTGCATCTTTCATCTGTCTACTAAGAGAAGAGTTTTAACTTGGCTAGACAGGCACTCTGTGAATGTCACAAGCCCTGACTGCTCAGTAAGCAGGAAACTTAGTCTTGTTCTGTGCATCTGTCCATGTCCTCCCTCACGTCCTGCCATACTGGGGAACTACAGACATCAGATATCAGGATTATGCAAAAAAACGGTTTACATATTCTCTCTTGTACTGCCTGCCAAGTCAATAAAAAAAATAGCAGAATATATCTGTATGAGTCTATACAAAGTTAAAATTCAGAATTTCTTGCATAAAATCCATGCTATTTGTCATCAGACCAATTTATGATGTAATAAACATGCCATAAAAATCAGCTGAACAGCTCTGTCCTCATAAATGTAAGATCAGAATACTAACACTGCTCTTCAAATGCCAATGTCTCAGTCTTGCACATTAGTAAAAAAAAAGTAAAGACTGCCATAAACCTGTAACATCCCTTTTTCCCCCCACAATAATCAACCACATTTCTAAAAGGGAAACAGCAGATAAAGATCGTTCATTTGCATAGCTGAGTTCCGTGTTCCTACTGTATGCATAAAGCCGATAGCATGAGGTGTGTTCCACAGTTACACTTTCTTCTGCTTTACCTGACATCAGCCGTGATACTAACCCACTGACTGCATCTGACTAAGACCATCATTTGCAATGTCGGAGACAAGTTCTTGGATGATTTTCAAACGCTGTGAACTAAGCAGGCGTCATGCGACAGGTTTTTAGCAATAAGTAATTAGTCTTTTGACCACTATAGAAAATACAGAAAAGCTGTATTCATATGCTGTGTGGATGCACCAATACAGTTGATACCATGATAACATTCAAGTAAAAATGCTTTGATATAGTGATTTTGTGAATCTTTCAGAAATTATTCTAATATTCTGATTTGGTAGTCAAGAGACTTTTCTTATTATTATCAATAATTTTGTTGCTTACATTTTTTTGCAAACCATGATTCTTTTTTTCTTTTTTCTTTTCAGAATTGATGAATATAAAGTGCACAAAAGAACACTATTCATTTTAAATAAAAAATCTTTTGTAATATTATAAATGTCTTTACTGTCTATTTATTATAGTTATGCTTGTTTATACAGTAGCAGTGAGATGTTTGATTACAGTAAACAAAAGCTCTAGGTTTTTATAAACAAAATGTTTTAAGTAGGAGTTGTCCGTGTTTACTAAACTAATTATGCCAACTGATACGATTCCTATGTCTGGTATCTCTCACCCAATATATTTTAATGCTTTAAAAAATAATTGAAGAAAGTGTTAATCATGTATTTTAACTTTAAAATACTATGACAATCAGTAGAATCCTGTATTTGATATAATCACTAGTGGAATTAAAGGTTTATTCAATTTTGAAATACCTCCCTCAAATTATAGTCTCATTGAAAAATTAGAGCATTACTAATTTAGAGCATTACTAAAAATACAAGTATCAGTATCAGTGAGAACCAAATTCAAGAGGCAATATTTGCACTCAGTCTCTAAAATTATTACATGTGCATCCCTACTTTATACAACCCTACAAATAATTAAGCTTACATGCACAATAATTTACAGATCAGCCCATTCTGAAAACCTGATGATGCAAGAAAACCCTGTTCATGCAGAAATTCTTTTGTTTTGACATCAACAGTAATTCACATGAGACATGCGCATACTGAACTAGAATACAAGTAAAGGTGTTTACATACCGAGTGATTAGCTGTGCCAGTTTTTTTTTTTTTTTTTTTTTTGCTTCTAAAGTTTGCAATCTTTAGCAGACGTTTGTAAGATGTTATGCTATATTAGGTTAATGAGATAATCAGTGTAAGTATGTGCACTCAGTGACAACTCGGACATGGTGGCTTAATATAATTTCACTCACGACTTGAATTATGGGAGTAATTATTGACTCTAGGTGCAGCACAGCTAATCATTACAATCCACACAAGCAGCTAGACACATTTCACAGCCCTGCACAAGCAGTGAGAAGCATCAAGGTCTGTTTTGCACAGTCTACCAAAAAGCAACTCTATTATTATAAGTGGGTGACAAAAGATATCTGAAGACTGTCCGGCGACTGGTAGAGCTTATTTATGATGGTGTGCTAATAGAGTGGGGGGATTTAGGGAGTGACGTAGAAGCCAGTGTCATTTCAAAACAATAGTAGATTTCTTGGTGGAACAGGACTTGTCTCCTACGCTGCAACAAGTTGAGCAGGTTAGGCCTGAATCTAGCTTTCAGTATTCTTTCAGTCTGTAAGAGACGAGGCATGGGATTCGATAGTAGACCTGTCGCACCTGAGCCATTCACATGACTGTACAAACACACTTGATGAAGATCAGAATTCTGGAGTCATCTGAACTCAAGACAGAATATACACAGAACAAACCAAAACACAAAAGCATGACAGCATGCTTGTATCCGCACATACTCTAGAGTGGCCTAAAAAGTATGTGCATAATTAAAATTGTATGAATGTATGTGCAGAAATTATGAAAAAAAATGTAGCACAAGCACATCACGAAAAACTTTTTTTGGGTTTCCAAATATTGATTGATACATACTTTTTTTTTCTTTTTAATTAGTACTTTTAAATCAATAAGGACACAAATCAATCATATTTAAATGATTCATGTTGTTTTTAAACTTTTGATTTATCAAAGAAAAAAAATTATCAGTTTCCATGATAAACAGCACAAAAACTTTAAGCAACCTTAATAATAAGAAATGCATCTTGACACCAAAAATCAGCAAATTAGAATGACTTCTGAAGGATCAAATGACACTGAAGACTGGAGTGCAATGGTGTATGTATGTTTGATTGAATAAATGCAACCTTGATGAGTGTAAGAGACTTCTTTCAAAAACACAAAAAAATCTTACCACATGTATATTGTTCAAAGACATTGGCTGTTTCCTGTTCATCAAGCTTTGCGGAACACGATTACTGTGAGAACTTCAAGAGAACGGACATGACTTAAAGCACAGCTTGACTTCGAACAGTGACCTCAGCACCAGTCGGTAAAAAATAGTTTAAAAAGTGGCTCAGAAATGTGAAGCTCTAAAATAGCTCCAGCAGCATTTGTTTGCAGATGCCTCTTTATTTGATATATTGTATCTTGTGCAATAATATTCAATAATGCATTTAAAATGCAATAAAATAAAAGTGTTCAGATACGTTTTGTAGTTCACTGTATGTAAAATAATTAGGCTTCCCGAGGCTCAAATTCTAACTTTATTCCCAACCAGATTTTCATAAAAGAATACAAACAAACTGAGTTCATACTGACTGGCTATTCCTACATCTCAGTCTTTCCATCTGCGCCATGCCAGCAACCCACACAGTCATCTCTCAACCCTCTCCATGCACTCTTAATTTTCCACCTTCCTCCCTCCCTTCCCTTCATGCCCGACACCTCCAAAAATCCATATCCCCTTCTTGAGACCTGGCCTGTGAAGTTGTAAGGACAAAGACACGACCTAAACATAAAGAAACTACAAGTTTATGTGCCTTATTACAAAGAGACCTTGCACTCCTTTTCTGTTGTTTTTATGGTTTTCAGGTCAACAATGAAGGGCGGTTCGTAGTCTGATCAGACAGAAAACAACATGTGACTGTGATGTACCTGATTGATTTCATCCATCCCATTACTGGCAAACTCAAAGACAAGCTCGCTGGACTGGACCACAGTGGTCATGGTGTTGTAGGGAGAGAAAGGGTAGGACACGGGTTGACAGGCGAAGGGTTCCTACCCCTCCACACACTCCCCAGGGCACAGGAAGCTCTCTGAGACAGGAACACTGCTGAGGTAAATCTGCTGCTTTCACAAAATGAGAGGCACTGTTAGGCAAAAACAGAGTTCCCTTTTTTGGCCCTGCAAGCTTCTGTTTTTTGTTTTTTTTCTCTCTCCAGATGACGGACAGAGTGGTGGAGGACTGCGTGATGGAGGAGGATTCTTCTCACTCCAACTGGGTCTGGGGCATCTAAACCTTCAAGAGAGAAACAGAGGAAAAGAAACATTAGGAAACTGCGACTGTGCAAAATGGGCTGTGTCACATCATCAGAGAGAGAGAGAGAGAGAGAGAGAGAGAGAGAGAGAGAGAGAGAGAGAGAGGGCTGGGATGGGCGGGCGAGCCAGAGATGGTACCGTTGGGACTGAGGCAAGGAGCTAATTTTCTGACTCTATATGAATCATTCGCTCACTGCTGGAGAGACTTTCTACTCACCAATCCCATTCTTGGCTTCAAACGTGCAAAGCTGCCACAAAGTCATACTCTGAGAATGTCTGGCCAGGCATAATGAAAATAGGCGAATGGAAAACACAATCCACTTCCCAGCAAAATTCATCAGTGGCCACTTAACTTTTTCTCACTTTGACTCCAGTTTACCCCCCTAGATCACAACAATACAACTGTTGAATTGCTCTGTCACTCTCTATTCCCTAAGGGTAAACAATATATCAAGTGTTTTCAGTTCAGTATTCAGTTATCATTCATTTAATAAATAAATAAATAAATAAATAAATAAATAAATAAATATATATATATATATATATATATATATATATATATATATATATTTAAAATACAATAATTAAAATGAAATACTTAAATAAATTATAACTATATGTCGCTGATAATTAAAATAATATTACATTTATTTTTTAAACATTATTTAAAATTATATATATATATATATATATATATATATATATATATATATATATATATATATATAAATCCATATATACATAAATCAACAAAAGCTATGAGACCGCTGGTCTACTCTACTGTCATTTTGAATGCCTGGTTTAATTCGTCAAGGTTCAGATGTAATAAGTGAACCTCTTCAGTGGCAGTGTGGGGGGAGGGGCATGGACTGCCACAGGATATGAGATCAGCCAGCCTGATCAAACGGGTACTGTAAACAAGGCTGGTTATCAGTCACTTGAGTAAAAAAAAAAAAAAAGAAAACAACGTCACAAAACACTCCCTCATCCAAAGTCCACATCCACTCCTCACACTGGAGCCAGCTAAACTACAGAAACTCAAAAACACAAGAATCATAGGCTGTTGAGAGAAAAGAGTACCCTGTGTCTGGCCCTGAGGCGGCAATGAGGAACAGGAGGGCCGGCAGTCTGGTTAAAGATTAAACGAGGGCAGTGGGGAGAGGAGAGGTGGTTTGGCCAAACCACTGAAGGGGGTGTAAAATGACAGCGGAGTAGCCCATGTCTCCTCTGTGGCAGGGTGGGGCTTGTTTGCTCTGAAAGGACAGTGTGCGTGTCAACAAGTGCATACCAGGTTGAATGGTGTCTGGGGGGTTAGGGCTGCTTTGGTGGGTGGGTAAAGGGTATAATGGGGGCAGATAAAGAGAATAAGAAAGATAGGGCTGTGTGGTTAGCAGGGAGGTCAAACAAATGTTCTGTTTAGTTCGGACTGTGCCCAAAACCCCTGTAACAACTTGATTCCCTTACTCAACATGCGGCCTCGTCTCTCCAGCAGAGTGTGGAACAGGACGAGGTATGCCAGACAGGCCCAGCCTATTATTACCACTAACCAGACGGCGCCCCCCAAGAGCCCTTCGGCCCTGCCTCCCTTCCCACAGCATGGGGCCAACATCTGGAGCACCCTGCTGAAGGTTCCCTCTCCCTGCTTTGGTCAAGACAAGCTTTTTGAAACAAATATTTATTTTCTTGCCTCCACAATTCTCTTGGAGTTGCCACGTGGTTGCTAGGTCATTCTAGATGGTTGCTAGGGGTTTACGTCAAATCAAAAGAGCCGTTTATCAAGTCTTTTTGATGATCTGGTAGGGTATATTAAAAAAGATTACAATTCTAGAAGTCTCTACAGTTAAAATAGTAATATACTGGTGAATATTATTACTATTTGTAACTGTTTTCTATTTTAATATATAAAAAAATATCTATAATTTATAACAATTTTCAGCAGTCACATGTCATGATCCTTCAGAAATCGGTCTAATATGCTTAATTGATGCTCAACAAACATTTTTTGTTATTATAAATGCTGAAAACAGTTGCGTTTAATAGTTTTGTGAAAACTTTGATAATTCTTTGATGCATAGAAAGTTCAAAAGAATAGCACTTCTTTGAAATGGAAATCTTTCGTAACATTACCATGCCTTTACCATCACCTTTGACCAATTTAATGCACCCTTGCTAAATAAAACATTTGAACGGTAGTGTAGACCCATTACAATAAGTAAAAAACATATATATGTATTATCTAATCAGCTGATGCATCATATATCCCTTTATTATTATTTTTTTCTGGATGCTCAGATGTCTAAAGTAAATCTATGGTGTATTTAAGAGCATTTTATATAAAAAAAAAAAAAAGTACACTTTTTCTCAATAAACCACACAATTTGTGGTATTGCCCATATCTGTAGCATCAACAGTGCTAGAAATGATAATCACAACTACAGTGATACCCCTGGCAAAATAAGACCACACACAGAGTGGGTCATGCCTACCTCTGCAGTCTGGGAAAGCACTCGCCCATGAGGTCTCTGTAGCGTTAAACAGGGGTCAGGAGTCGCCAAGTGAGAGCATGGCTGAGTTCTGCCTCCTCCTTTACAAACTAGCTCAAAATGGCCTCATGTCATTCTCAGTTCTTCTTTTCAATTCAAAAAGCTCTCTGTACCTCAAACTGCAGCTGTGTACGCCGCAGCCAAAGCTCGCAGCTTGAAATTCTATTAGACAATCTTGCCATGGTCTTCAGCCCTGCTATTGGGTAATGAAGTCATTCACACCATTTGACGGTGATGTGCAGGCAAATGAAAGCGTGATATGGGATTGATGGAAACATTTCACACAGAGAGATGAGCCTGGTGGGGAGCAAAATCATGCAAATCTGTGATTGCAAGCATCATGCTGCTCTCCATGCTGATTCCCAGCGGTAAATAACGAGACCTCGTGCCGGGCACATGGCGAGTGATCTAGGGCCTGGGAATGATGCAAGTGAATGTGACAACACTTGCCTTGTCCCAACACATGCACATGCTAATGGGCCAAAACAAGGGCCTGCCACACGTCATCCAGAGGCGCCAAGAGGGATGGACTGTTACTCATTACTCAAGACTTCAGTAAGCAAACGCTCTCCAGGGTGGGGCTCGCATGGAATCACTCCATGGCTGAGGTCTGTCAAGAACAAACGCTCAGCAAGCAAGGTAAAACTATGAAGTGTACATGAAAAACATCCGTTCAAGTCTCTAATTGTCCTGATGCAGCAGCTGGTATGGATCTGGCAAAGTGCCTTGTCTGTATTGTCAAAACACGTAAAGATATAGCAAGACACTGACTAAAATGTTAAATGGAATAGCCAGTTTTAAGGGAACAAATACATCGTACCCTGTTGACCCTGTCGACCCACCCGCCCCCGTAGAGTCCTCAGCTGAGCTCAGTGTTGACCATGAAAGGAGGTAATTTAAGCCAACCAAATGTCTAAGCCATGAGTCACCCTGCAATGGAATTTAATCACAGAGCAAGCGAATCCAAACATGAATGATCAACTCACATAGGCGAGTGGTTTGAAGGGAATGCTCATGGATTCAAGATGTGGTATGATCATTGTTGCCATATTCTGATGATGTCACAGGGATGGATGGAGATGGAGGTTTTGGAGAGGGCGAAGTCATCTCTAGTTACATCTCTAGATGGGGAGTGATGTCATGGCAATTATGATGTCAATGCATCTGAGAAAAACTTGTCTAGAGTGCCACTCAAAATAGTTTGGGATACTAGTGCTTTTGGAGAGATACTGACTCAGGGAAAGCGAGAGGAATCTGCTCGGTCAGGAAGGAGGACTGGCATTCCTGGCATTTCGGAACATGCCAGTCTCGAGCGTTTCAGCAAAAAAACCACACTCCACAACCCTGGCTCCACCATATAAATATGACATGAAAACCCCTCCAGTGAGCTAGTGAACATTTATGCTTGTCTTGTGAGACAACTCAAGGCTTGTTCCCACCCTTCAATCAATATGGAGAACAAAGCAACAGGGTCATCTGCTTGACTCAGCACAACATGGGTGTTTTTAGCTTAGTTCCTGTCAGGATATGAGCTTCATCTCAAGTAAAGTCCTGTAATGCTGCGATAATGGATTTAGGGCCGTCAGAGGGATGTGGACAAACTCATCTCTTCAACTATAATATGGTCACGATCGTTTAAGCAGCCCTGACAGAAGCTACCATCCAGCTGCTGCTTCATGTCAAAGTGATACCAATTTTATCAAATTTTAAATTGTTAAAAGTAACAATTTTGACTAATATGCTAACACTCTTCTTTTGAAAGATTAAATATTTATACACACTACTGTTCAAATATTTGGCCATGGATAAGATTTTTCCTCATGTTCACTAAGGCTGCATACTATGTTTGATCAAAAATACAGTCAAAAAAAGAAATATTGTGAAATATTATAATAATTTAAAATAACTGATTGATACTTTAACATAATTTAAAATAATTCATTCATGTGACGGCAAAGCTGAATTTTCAGCAGCCATTATTTCAGTCTTCAGCTTCACATGATCCTTTAGAAAACATTTGGTGCTCAAAAAATATTGAAACCACTGTGTAAATAAATATTAACAAATTAAATTGCCAACATTAAAACAATGCTACATTTTACAATTTATTGTCCAATGTGTTGAAAGTCAAATTAGTTGCAACCAACACTATACACATTTATATCTCACCAGGAGGACTATTATTACCAAAAAGTGCATCAGACTGTTCACATACGCACTCGCATTACCGCAGATGTTCTTTAGCCAAGCATGTGTGCAATTATGGATGAGCGTCTGAATATGCACGTCCAAAACCAGCCACTTGTCAGAAAAAAAAGCCAAGGTACCAAATGAGTACTGCAGAAAGACTGCGGCAAAAACTAAGCTATCTTTTCTTTCCCTTCCTCTTCAAGTGATGCGAAAGTATCACCATCACACACCCCTTTGTTGGTCACAGAAGTGGAGAAGAGTGCATTATACATTAGGGAGAAAGGTCAAGGACCTGTGAGGCGAATGTTTGCTAATTCAACAGAACAAGAGACTGCAATTAATGAGACTAGCATACAAGTAACTCCCACTGCCAAATCAGTCTACAACGACACCACCACTTAGCAGCTTCTGCCACAGTAGTCGACAATTCAGTGTGTATCTTATACAGATTTGAAAAAAAAAGTGTTTTGAGGATAAAATCATAAGCGAGGTAAGATTTTTAAAAAAAAGGCCATTTTAAAAACTAGAGCAACCTTTGTGAAGGAAGGTGGGTGAAAGCAAAAGAAAAATGAAGGGGGGAGAGAGACAAACACATTGCTTCGAGAACCGCTAAAACCGAGAGAGAAGAAACGCTTTACCTTTTGCTACCTTTGCAGAAGATGAAGCAAATTTAATCTCATCTCGCAAGTCTTGTACTTTTCCACTACGCCTCGAGGTGCTAGAAAAAGTCTAGGGGCCCACACCCATCTGAGACAGGAGCGGTTATCTTTGAGCCTGGAGCTCAGCTCTCCAAACATTAAAGGTTAGACAGGAGAGACTGAGGCCTGCTTAGGGCAACATCCCTGCCACTAAACACATTAGGGTCAAAAGACACTTTTTTTAAAAACCAGTTTTGTTCAAATTTGCTAGATGAAACTTGTTTGAGAAGATGACAGAGAGCATCCACCCTTATGGAAATGTGATTGATGGTTTTCCAAACAATTTTAAGACGATTTCAACTGAATTTAAAATGTCAGACAACCTCCTTTTATCCAGTTTAGCTTGTGCTACAAGTTAGGATGTTTAACTGCGTAATATTATACAACCTCCCCATGAAATTAGTTAGCAGTTGGTCAAACTTTAAGCCACAGTAAAGGAGCCCTACAAACTAACGAAAATTAAATGCAAAAGGAAAGAGAACAGCCACAACTGACCTGTGAATCTTGCAGTGACAGGAAATGCATCACTGAGCAGTGGGTTTTCTGCTACTTCCTGACTGTTAGACCACAAACAAGTGAACACTTCTCTCTCATTTTGAGAGTGGAAACTTCTTCCCCTTCCTCTTAGACTTAGTATTTCTCACTTTGTGTTTTCGACATGTTCGAATGACATATATTTCTATTTAGTTGGTAACCATTATTAGAAAATGTAAAATAAAATAATCATTTTGTATTAACAATACCAGCATGGCAAACATCCTACACACAATTGGTATATTTTCTCGCAAAAAAAAAAAAAAAAAAAAAAAGATTCTAAATGCCCCCTACTTTTACACGGAACCCCCTCTTCATCACTCTTAGATCATGCCACACTTCAGTGGTTTGCTTCTGAGAAGAACAAAACAAGTCTGCTTCTCAGAATTCTAAAAACGCATCTTCAGACACCTTCAAAAAGCTTCACTTATCATCCCAGATATCATCTCAGATATCATTCTACTGTGCTAAAACCACCACACACAATCAAACATGATATTATCAACTAAAATCATCAAATCAAGACCTCACAAACACAACACCAAGCTCATGATTCAAAAATACATACATTTAATGACTTTAAGTCAAAAGAGAAACCAACTTCCATGTAGTATGGGTGTTGTAGACTGAGGTTAATTACTGAGAAAACAACATGAGGAACAGAACTTGGTGCACCCTTACTCACTTCCTCTCTCGCACATCTCACTCTCAGGGTTCATCTCCTGCTACTAAACGCTTAGCTATTTCCTCTATGTGAATGTTGTGTCCTCAGGCATTTGTACAGATGCTGATGGGCAAGAGAAGGGCTGATGTTTAAAAATGTAAGCAGAATGTATCTTACCAGCTGCGAGCTGACCCCAACTGATGGACCTCTTAAAAGGCACATGGTATGTGCTACAAAATGTTAAAAATGTTCTTCCTTGTGATCTGTTTCTACTATGTGGCAACAGGCCGCACACCACAGATAGGAAGACACGTCAGACTTGTGAAAACAGGACAGGAAATTGCCACAGGGGCTAACAAAGACAAACGTTTGTGTTGCACTTCAAACTTCGAGGCCCAAAATGTAAAAGTTATCCATTTCTAAATTCTGTCACCAACAACTGCCAGTACTTGCGAAATGGTGTAGTGGCATTGGAATGATATTTGGGATTCGCTGATGTTAAAATTCTGTTCAGTACCACCAATTGGATAATTATTTTCATGTTATGGCTGATAATAGACAAATGGAGAAAATAAGCAAACAAAACTTAAAATAACATAGTAATGCCAATAAAAAAAAATCTAATATTAGGTTTTTGATTGGGAAAACGATATATTATGGTAAATTAATAGTGCTGACTGCATGCACAGCGGTTTCAATATAACGTGCTGGCTGAAGAACCTTCCATAACTTATTTGTTAGGATCTTTGCACAGTCTCTGCGCTGCCTCCAGCTGCAATACGAAAAACATTTCAGATATTTCGGTACAAGATAAAATGTTTTGACTTATACACAGGAACAATTCAGAGCGTGACAAGACTGGAGAAGCTCAGGGCTTTCAGTCTAATACTGACTGCAAACTCAAGCATATGAACCTCCATCTGACTCACAATCATCTGACCATGTTTATATTCTGTAAAACCTGTAACACATACAGCATAAAACCCCAATCTTTGCTAAAAAGCTCATCCTGTTTTACTCTATAAATTATTCAGTTTCTAAAACAACATATCTCTCACACTTGGGTGAATAAAAGTCAACTAACTTCAATATACACACTGACTCAATGCCAGTACTGCTGCGCCTGGCAGAAATCAAGGCTCGTTCACTGATAATGCTGCCTTTGATAAATGGGGATGTTCCAGCTCTCCTGAGACTGTTTTTATCATGCTTTTGTCTATGGCGACATATGCAATGTTGTGAAATAGCGCCACCCCCGCCATCTTGACTCACCCATCTCCGATGTGTTTACACTCATACCAATACCGACATGTCACAGCATATGTCTGCACAAGGAGGGGAAAAATGTACCCTGAATACAACAGCAAAACACGCCTGCCTTGCACCCCCACACTTCGAAATAAAATTCTGGGAACCCTAAACAGCCAGTGATGACAGTCATGACACGGCTTGCATTCTACCTTGGAAAAGCCCCTAAGCATCACAAGGTTTTTGCTCACTGTAAAGCAGTAGAATTCAAAGTTTACTTTATACCTCACTGTCAGTGAAAGAGAAACTAACTGCACTGTAGAATACTTTAAGTTCCTTTCTAGGCACTCAAGGACTTGCAGAACAAAAATACATACATACATGAGAATGAAATCACTTGTCTGAAATCATAGCTAAACATCTACAAGCTAGGGATAGAAAGAAACTGAAGCTGGCTTTTAAATTGAAATAGCATTCCAAACAGGTCTGGACACAAACTGTGTGAGTTGTCCACATGGCCAAAAGCTGCACTGGCACTCCTTGAATATAATGCATCGTAAAATACTTTATGGCTAACACAATTGGCCCAAAATAAAAGACATTCATAGCATTTATCATAAGTTGTGTAAGTTTTGCCTTTGTGCAATATGTGGCGTAGTTTTCACGTCATGTTGTCTCGGCTATGACAGTATGTAAGACGGGCTGCAACATGAAAGGAGGTCACTTACATTTCCATAAAGTGATTACATATCAGTTAAATGGGATAAAGCTGCAGACTAATAAACGTCAGTAATAAACACGCTAAGAAATAACTGGGACTTAACAGACTCTTCATTATGAAATGAGACCCAGTATATACCCAGGTCTGAAATTAACACATAATCTAACCAGACGAAAAAAGCACTGGTTTATTAAACTTCCAAACTTATTTCTCTTACCAACATGTTGTGATATTGTTCATAAGGCCCTTCAATTTAAATGTGGTAATACAAGCTGTAATTATTCTGCGAGATCGAGGCTGACACAGTACTGTAAGTGATATGTTTAGACAGCTTTCAGATCCATGCTGGCTAATAAAACCCATGGGGAGGGTGTACAGGAGGACCTCTCTTTTTACCAACTACTGACTGCAGCCTAATCGCATATCATTTTTCAACCAATGATCCAACTCTCCAGCTACTGTTGCAAAAGTGACATTTTCAGGTGCTGAACCAGAATTGTGTTCTCAATGTTATGAGCTATATTGCATACATCAATCATTTTCTTAATTACATGGACACCATGTACTCTTGATACGGTACTCATTTAGTGCTGGAAATGTTTGCATGAGCTGTTGTGAATGTGTGCCTGGGCTTTACCTGTGCAGCTCATAACCTACAAAAATAAAAGGACAAAGCAAACACCACCACAATAAAAACACATCACAATAAAATAACGCTCCACTTCCCCCATCCCTCTATTCAAATCTCTCAATACAAGAAACCAGAGAGGAACGGAGTGATAAAGAATAGCTCTAATGACTTTCAGAGCTCAGTGATGGGAGAGGAATCACGTGTTGCCATTTTGTTGTGGTTGTTTTTCAGATTCGTGAGGAGGCGGGATACAGATGCTGGTGGTTGGGTTTTATTCAGGTCAATATTTGAGAAGGAACGCTAGCCTTTGTAGGGTTTCGTTTGCTCATGATAGCAACGAGATGAGAAAAGCCAACAATAATATGGGAGGCTGTAAATGAACGAGCTTAAAAAGTAGTAGTTATCTTCTCAAATCTACTTAAGCAGATAGTGACAATATCCTGAAGTGGGCTGAGAACTACAAAACAAACAAACGAGTGAAACGTAGTTCATGAAAACATGGTTATCCATCAAATCAGCAGAATCTGATTCTCAGCATCTGGGCTCAGTACAAGGTACCAATAACAAGGCACGAATTTGTGCGTATGCAATAGGCAGAATATCTCTTGAGGACTGTGAACACTAAATGAGACTCACAATGCCAATGTAAACAAGGAGTGGCTGTTGCTAAGAAACGGGTTGTGAGGTGACCTAAAGCATGTCAAGTGATATGACACAGATACAAGAGTAGTTGACATTTAAACATGAAAAATAAAGCCAGAAAACAAGATATGACGTGTACAACATTAAGCGCATGTACATATATTGTGAACATACAAACAAATAAATATTAGAATACTGAAATAGAAATTATCTAATATAAGTGTTTTAATTATTGTTGTTGATCGATGACTTCTCTATTAATGTCTTGTAATTGCAAATAATAAATTTAACAAACTCAAATTTCTAACGCTTATGCCAGAAGGTTTTTTTTTTTATTTCACACCAAATAAGTTTCCATTTCAACGGACCAGTGAATAGAGTTATTTTTCAAACAAGTAGGTCAATATGTGGCCTGAAATGAAACAAACTGGTATCCTCATGGGCAAAACCACTGTCACATGGTAAAGCGCCTTTTAATTTAAGATCTTACAAAAGTTTCCAAATGACATGCAATTCAGAACTTCCATGAGATTTATTTTATACAGTCATCTCAAAAGGTGCTATATATATATATATATATATATATATATATATATATATATATATATATATATATATATATATATATATGTATGTATGTATGTATGTATGTATGTATGTATGTATGTATGTATGTATGTATGTATGTATGTATGTATGTATGTATGTATGTATGTATGTATGTATGTATGTATGTATGTATGTATGTATGTATATATATATATATATATATATATATATATATATATATATATATATATATATATATACGTATGTATGTATGTATGTATGTATATATACTAAAATCATTAAAACAATAACTGCCCTTAAATTAATGCCGTAAACACAACTTTTTGGATGTGGGGGTGGTAAATGTCTGTAGAGTTTCCATGGGTCTCCAGGGTTCTGGGATTTCAATTTTCCACAGCTAAAATATGACACTACTGCAACCACCTTCCAACCTCACTCAGTTAAACACATATTCAGGTTTTTAAGGGATTACTTTAGTCATTTTACAAAAAGAATATTGGTCACCCCCATTGTTTGTGATGTAACTACAGAATTTGTGAGTTAACTTTCCTCTGGTTGATGTAATGTGTGACTAACTGAGGATGCTGTGTTCCTAGACTGGACACATTAGGACCTATTTACCATCCAATTACACTACACCACCAACTTTCATGAACCTTAGCCATTGTTATTTAAATGTTGTATCAATATACTAGCCTCAAAAATGCCTTTTTTAATAATTTCGTTAGAATCTCTTAAAGAAAATATAAAATGTATACAAATATCTGTGCTTGGAGATTTCCAACAGCTTGAGCTTCATTCATTGATGATATGATGCTGTACACAAGAACCTTAGTTTATATCATGACCACAATCCTAATTTTAAAACTCACATTAAGCCATCAGAAACTAACACATTTTCATTAGCAAGTCTTTTTAGAGCTGTGACTTGCGGTTTAATGTTCTCTCAAACGCAACCGCCCACAGCTTGTTCAAAGCCTGCGTGTGTTTCTCTAAAATGTTAGATACTTGCTTAGGTGCTCACCACACGTGTTGCTTTAGCGCTTGCAAAATGGTTGCTTCTATTCACATCTTTGAAACTGTGAAGCTCTTTGTTTTTCGGAGTCTTTGTGAGCCTGAATTGCATGTAATTGCATTTTAAGGCTGGTATGTGCCCTGAGCTGTTCCTTCAAAACGCACTGAATTGTCATGACGATAACCAGTCACATGTCTGAACTGTGTATCCGTTGTTTACAAGACATACTAGAATATTAGACACAGGGGCTGCCCCTTCTCTGTAGTTAAGGGAGGTAACCACGTGTTCTCATCTGGTCGATCTCCTAAGTACTTGTTAGCAACATACACATACATACACCTGTGCAAGTAAAGCTCTAGATGAAAACAACTATTCAACTTAATGTCTGGAGCCAAGCATCCAGGACTTCGATACTCAACATTAAATTAGTGTCAGCAATAAACGTTTTTATTGCATGGTGCAAATGGGAATATGTCAACCATGTCGCTTTGAGCCTGGAATTCCTCTTAAATGAGAACGCCAGGCACCTGACTTGACTCAAGAGTGGCGGTACAGCAGGTTACAAACAGACAGAGGCCCTTGTATCAAAAGAGGAACTTGCAACTGCTTTAACAAAATAAAGGAGTTCTGGAAAACACGGTGTTTGCAATGAATGGTTTCATAAGATTGATTTCAAAACAGTCTTTAAATGGGCTATTTTGGTTGTTTAGTTATTTTCTAGCCCTTTGTCATGAGACGCTTGACTATGTGATGTTTTTGTGACAAATTTAGTGAATACACTCCAAGCAAAAAGGTTAAATTATGTGGTTTACATGGGAAGTGGTCTGGTATCAGTCATCTTTGAACATGTGACGTGTAGATCATCTCTGGTGAGATACAACAATGATAATGAGAGAAGTGATATTCATTTTTTGACGCCAACATGCTTGAATAATAAAAAGACAGATTTGATGTTTAAAAAAAAACATTTTGCCATTCTAATTTTCAACAAAGTCCTCAACTTTAGAAATGTTCTTCTGTTAGTATATTTGTGGACCTTAAAGATTCTGAAGTTTCTGTAGAAATGCCTTCTAGATTCTCAACCAATTCCTGTTCTTACTATAAAAGGCATATACTATTTGGTTATATATGACCAAAGTAAAACCCGTTATTGTCTATGCCCTGGAAAATAGGATGTAATGGACAGTCTCAACTCTAGAACAACAGAAAGAACCCATTCAGTGGGCAGTTTCAGTGGAACATCGCCCACCAAAGCTGGAGACAAAAACAAAACGGGGGTAGCAGGTAGGTGGGAGTCATTAACTTCTTCAACAAAAGGGCATTTCCAAGATGAGATTGCAGGCCACTCTTCCTTATTATATCAAGACCATGTGTTTCTTTTGGCTAAACTGACTGACCATTTGTTCCGCTTTCTTTCCTAAACCATGATGTTATATGTTTTGGACAAAAGAAATATTATCTCTAGTTCTTTGCTTCAGTCAAACACAAAAGAACTGATCTTCTCAATATATTTTCTTATTTTCTTCAAATTGATACCGAATAATCTATTATGTAATCATCTGTGATAGCGAATCTGTCAGTAGTCTATATCTAGTACCTGAGAACCGAGGCATGCCAGTCTGAGCTTGTTTCAGGAATCAACACAGTTTCAACACATTTCACATCTTGGAAATGTGTGTTGCTCATTGGAAATGGGGAGAGCAGTATGAAAACATGATGCAAATCTGCCCGAGCAGTCAACAACATATTGACAAAGGAATGACAACCTAGACTATTTCAATAGAACACTACTGCTTTGAGTAAAAATTCAAACATACCCAACGGCGAAATTATTGTTATCACATTTAGCGATCTTATGAAACTTATAAATAGCTTCTTTTTTTTTTTGCATACTGGAGTCATGGTCACATAAGATTATATTTAAACTGAAGACAAAAATTTCTTAGAGTATTGTTATACTGACAAACTAGCTCAATGACGATAGCTGCACATTCTCTATGATCTCTGCGCTAAGATCTTTCTAGTTCAAGAATCCTCTAAAGCTGAAATATGAAGTGCCATGAACGAAGAAACCTCAGAGAGGTCCTCAAAACCTTCAGTTAGCTACCAATCCGGCAGATTCTACAATCTACCATGTTATAACTAATTCCAAAAACTTAATCACTGAAAGAACTGAAAGGCTAACAATCCATAATCTGCAATATGAGGAGCAACAGCTCTCAAACCATCAGACAATACTATGACAGGACAAGGACAAAGATTCTTTCTCAAGCCCAGCCCTCTTCTGTTCTCTACGATAGACCAGCTAGATCAGTTTGGTCCACCCCTCCTTCTCAGCAGGACCTTATGATCCAATTACAAGCAGGGACTTGTTGACGCTATTTTATGTGAAGAGCCAACCTGACACTACCAGCGTGACTGCCAACTGTGACAGAAACTCAGGCCCTAAGAGAAGCCCCAAACAAAGCAATCCATAGCAAAGGGGCCTGTGTTTGACTACTACCCAACTCCAGGTGCCCTGGTTCATTTACAATACAAATCAGGAACAGCCGGGTGGGGGCATAATGGTGTGAGTGGTGTTAGTATCTCCAGCCTAACGGGGTCTGACAAGATAACAAGGCTATTAAAGTAAAATCTGACATCATGATGAACACCTGAGGTCATATGACATAGCATGTGTTGAGTTGGGGAAAATTCCCTAGAAGTCCAAGTTTCTGACCTCCACCAAAACACTTTCACATGTGAATTTGATTGAACTGAAAGGATGCTTTAAAAGTGTAATGTACTTGGTACCTTTCTTGCATTAAAAAGACCTCGAAAACGTAAACTGGAGTATTACCAAAACATGAATTTTATGGTACAAGCAATGGCATTGCCTTAAAAAAGGGCATTCAAAATAATGCCCATGTGACATCTGTAACTTCAGCCAAGATATTCATTTGCATAAAACTCTTTCAACATCACTCTTGGCCACATGCTTGAACATAATCATGTCAAAATAAATTACTGTTTTCTCTATAAGACTGGTTGCCCTGCTATTTACAGACTGGTCTCAGCGCATACCATGGAGATGACATAAAGTTACTATAGTAAGTATGGTGTCAGGCATAATAACACGTGGTAAACTCAGGCAAAATGACGTTCTTTGAGGATTATATTTTAAAAAAGGAAAACAAAAAAAGAGCAAAAAATAGGTGCTCAGGGACAGAGTTGTTTAACTCTCTCCTATCAATGAAATACTGAGTTTTTTTTAGCAAAACAGGATGAGTACCATTCAGACCAGGTTTAATGGCAATGTTGAGGCCTGATAAGCCAGTCTAAAAATCAAACTGAAATCTACAAGCCCACGTAATGGAATCAGTGACACACTTTAACAGCAAAACCATCACTTACGTGAAAAAAGCACATTGGCGGTAAGGTTATTTGTATGCATTGTGCATCGTCGGCAACTTTTTAAGCATATAGCTAAAACAGGCAAAGATGAAATCGAAAATATTAATTTGACACTGCAACCCACTCTAACCGTCGTATGGGCTTGGTCAATAGACTTACAAAACATGATTGCCTACCTCATTCTCAGTACCCATATAAGTCAATGATACTATGCAAAACATGTGACTATAAACTTTTAAACCACACATAATATAATAAATACATTTTGTTAGATTTGAATGATTGCAAAATGGTCTTTCATGTAGGGAAAATGGCGCTAAATCTGTTTTCGCACACATCTGCAGCAATTTATTATATAACTGTCAATCATGCGACCAATAGGTGATTATTAAAAATAAACCAAATGCACAGATATTTAATTGTTTAGCTGTATTGTAATGAAGGCTGTATATAAATACAGTGTTTAAATGTTGACCTAAAAACAAAAACAAAAATCAAACAATGTAACTTCATAATCAACACAATCTATATTGCATATACGGGTATGTAATAAACAACAAAAAATGCTTACAAAGTGAAGAATGCAGACAACAGACACTTGATGCTAATAGACTTAGAAGTGAATACTATTACATCAAAAACAGACAAAATGGTCACTAACCTCAAAGGTTCAGCGGTTTCATGTCAAACTCCATGGTTACGGTGGAAAACATATCAAAATCTTGGGAAAATGACAGATAAAAAGAAATAAACTTAAAAAAAACAAATGGAGAGAGATTATGTTGACGGGAGTAAAAAAAAAAAAAAAAATTATAATCCAAGGGTGTGTCTAAAGCGAATCAAATGGCATGTTCAAGGTGTTGAACACTGACCTGCCCCTCTGCCTCTCCCACTTACTTTAGTGGTAGATAGAGCGAAAATGAGAACAGAATATGGGAGGGCAATGGCAGCGGCTTGTAATCTTAAAAAAAAGAGAAGTACTGCAAAGCAAATCTCTCTCACTGTGACTCATCCCCCAAGGAACCACTGACAAACAGGCTGTAAAACAGAACTTCAGCATGGGACCAATCAGCTGCAAGGGTAGAGCTAACATGCAAACACGTTCAGGTGAGCCCAAGCTGTTCGATTGGCTAGCGAGCGCAGCGGGGGAGGGGAAACCTTGACAAAGTAACAATCAGACTACACCTTGAGCTATGTGAGACAGGAAACGCAAGACTGGGTAAGAGAGTAAAGGTTTTCATCAACTTGACGTAGACGTGGCAAGAGTAACGCAAGCTTGGGGGATTTTACCAACATGAAATGCTATTTTAAGGAGAGAAAAGCTAAATTCATATCAACTGACTAGATCTCTCTGAAGTTCTTGTTTTTGAGTGGTGCCAGTGCTTTTATTTGAGAAGGTGAAATGGGAGTGGCCCTAGAGGCTATTTGACACCCCTTAAAGCAGGCTTTATGTTTGATATGAGGCATGAAAAAGGTCATGCGTTATAAAACTGGAAGAGCCGCCCCATCTGGTTGCACTGTTGAAAAGAACACCGACAAGAAACACTTCCAATTCATCAGAGGCCCTACCACTGATTTCTACATCACCACGTTCTTACAACCAAAGGGAAAGTACAGCGTGTGACTCTGCTGCTTGGTTCAGCAGTATTCCAATATTTGAGTAATAAAGTGTTAGGTCACCCTAAAATGAAAATGCTGTCATCATTTACTCACCCTTATGTTGTTCCAAACCTGTATTAATTTCTTCTGCAGAACACACACACCAAAAAAAACATTATTTGAAGACCTGAAGAAGTGTTTTTTAGCATACAATGAAACTCAATGGGCTCCAAAACCATGATGAACTGCACAAATAAACAGCAATATATTTTTCTAAATATCTTTTACGTTCCACAGAAGAAAGAAAGTCTCATAGGATTGGGACAACATGAGAGTGAATCCTCTGTGCCAAACATCCTTATTGAAGAGACCAAGATACCAAATTAACGTCAATCTCCCATTAGGTTTCTTCACCCTATCTTTGAGCATATGGAGCCATAACCCTCGTCAAGCAATTTTATCTGAGACAATCCAGCTGACAAACAGGAAGCCAGGGTCTGTGGCATTTCGTAGCTAAGTGAAAAGCGCTGAAATGCAGTTTTGTCTACGCACCATTCAGACAAATAAATGAGACGGTGAATGCACTCTAAACAGACAAAAACAGTCACTTAATTGATACTTTGCCAACTACAACTTCAGTTACGTTAGGGCTTGCCAGCAACTACAGTACCTGCCTCTTTCTGAGAAAACCTTAACTGTACCAGTGAACTGCTGGGGAGTAAAAAAAAGCAGTCAGGCCTCTTGGGCAACCTTTAGTCTAGTGGGTGTTTTCTCAACTTGCATAAAAATATGAAGCCATAGTTTATATATTTATGTATTGCATACACACCATCCTTTACAGACTTAAGAGGATTACAAGAAAAGTTAAGAAAATGGAGATATAAATGGAAAAATATACACCATTAGATGGAGTGCTGGGTATTATGTTCAATTTAGTGCTGAGAACATCATGGAAAGTGTGCAAACACATGGCACGCACCTGCCCCTCTATACCAACAACACGTATGACATGAAGCAATGATATAGAAACCGTCTGTGACATCAAGCGGGGCACATTAAAACAAGTCCAACAGGCTCCACATCACTGAAATAAATGCACAAAGAAACGGGATTTGCATAGAATATCAGTGTTTCCCTAGAAAAGGAAAAGAACAAATACATAATGCATTGCATAGTAAAATTATAATCATAATAACAGTAAAATTGTTTATTAAAACACATTTCAATTGTCTGTTTTGCTTGTATGTATGAAATAATAGATCAACAGGTCATTATGCAGTGTGAGGAATGTAATTCAAACGACATAAATAATAAGCAAAAGAAATGAATGAAGAAAAACAATTTTTCCTCTTCAGAGAGAGTTGAGAGAATTCAGTTGCCCTCACAGCAACCAGACCCCGATCACATGTCTTTGCTCACAAAGTTCAAAGACACACCTTTCCTATACAGCCTAAAAATAAAACCAGCCCAATAGCGCTGCATGACTGAGTCGAAGCTTAAAAAAAACAACGTCGAGCCACAAGGCCTCATTTTTCTGCTGTGTCGGTTTTAAAATGTAGATGGCACACTTTGGTTTTGCCCATATCCGGAGTAGATCTTTTTTTTGCCGCCTCCTATAAATTTACTTCAAATGAATTGCTGACATAAAAATATAACTGTGGCTTGAAGGCTCTCATGAATACTAATGTGCACTCATTCCTAGGTTAAAGTCAATTTTGCTCTAACCAACTGATATGTTCTGTCCTGATATGAAACCTTTACATTTTTTAGTGAGATCATTAAGAAACGTATTAATGTCTAATGTAAATGTCTTATTATCAGTAATGCAACGGAACTCCATGGTGCCATTTATAATATTACTTACATCACTGTGAGATGGAAAACAGTGGCATATTAGAACAGATCCAAAAATAGGCATATAGCCTTGAGATAATCGACAAAGACAAAGCACTTCTCAGGGCTGGTCGTGTTGTTTGTGAGAAACTGAGGTCAGGTGCTGACTGCTTCAAGAGGCTTTGTGAACAAAGAAAAGCCCTCCCTCCACAGAATCCCAGTTAAGGGCTGTCCTCAAAGGACCAAGGGGCAAGAGAAAAAGGCAGTGAAGCATTCTAATTAAATCCAGACAGAAGGACCATGGAGTCAATATATGAGAAAGATGCACAAATCTGGTGTTCATCTGGCTTTAAATGGACATAAACATGCCTGTATGTGCATGAAAAACAAGGTTTTGCTGGTTTTAAATTAGCTTTGCCAACAATTTTCACCACAAACATGACCTTCTGAAGTCCTTGGTGACCAGAATTCAGTTCATTACATGCTTCAACACACTGACAAAGTAAAGGTTAATTGAATGCCGCGCCACAATCGGCAGGATTCCAACATAACAGCTTTTGTAAATACGAATGTGGACCAAAAGATTACATCTGGTCAACCTTGAGAAATCCCATCAGCTAAGAATGACAAGAGATGTGGGATTATGAACAGATACAACATTCCTGACCTCAGTAAGAAATGAGTGCATGTGAACTGGGATGGGGGAGTTTCAAAGGAAAATCAGTTACTGCGCTAAGGTGCTGAGTCATTCCTTCCATGACCCACATTATGTGATACAGTGTCCACGTCTCTAACAGGTAAATAAAGACACTCCTACTGACTTCCATTACAAATTTAATATATGAACCCTCAGCTCCACAGTTAAGATTTGATTTTGCTGTAATTTTGTACATTTCTAACTACTGATTAGGTAATAATACACCATAATAGGTGGAATTAAGCAAGACAATCTTGACTGTCATAAAAACAGAACGGCTGATAATTCTGAACTGGTTGATTTAAATTTGGACTTAAAATTCTGTCATCATTTACTCACATTTATTCAAGTTGTTCAGAAACCTACAGTCGTGGCCAGAATTATTGACACCCTTGGTAAATATGAACAAAGAAGGGAATTTGGCCTTTGTGTTCAGTCATATTTATATTCCTGTGAAACAGGAAATCATGGCTGGACAAATTCATGTTTGTAGTCACTCTGGTGTGCTAAATATGAATGGGAATATACTTTAGAAATATGTAACTTATAATAATTTCTAATTGTGTAAATAATTGCTACCATTTGAGAAATCTTTTATTTAATTTAGATTAGAAATGTCCCCCTTTTTCAGGATTTTTTGTGAAAGAACAGGTTCCTTTTTTCATATTTACCAATTAGGTGTCAATAATTCTGGCCTTGACTGTAACTTTCTTTCATCTGTGGAACAAGAAATTTTGAAGAATGTCGTGAGTCCAAAACCAAAAACATTTAAAGGCTACAGCGGAGAGCAAGTTTATTCCAAATATTTATTTTTGGGTTCAACCGAAAAAAAGTTAAGTTATACAGGTTTCAATATAATCAGGTATGCACGAAAACAAAATATGAGTTTACACCACAACAGTAACAATGGCGCCAAGCCATCAATTATCTTCTATCTTCACTATCTCTTCATGATATGAGGGGAATATTATTTGGTCTCCACAAGAACGTTACCATCCCTTACCAGACAGTATACAATCCTCACAAAACCTCAACCAATTAAACATTAGACAAAGAGCAAGGCCAACATTCCAGACAGTTCAAATCACGCATCTGTGGAGAGTAATGACCAGAGTAGTGGAGAAAAACATAACTGAGATGCTTGGCACTCTTTAAAATAAATCCCAATTCTTTATCAATCTAACCTGTCCTTTATCTCAGACCGTGAAACTGCCAGTGCCTTTCACTGTGAAATACAACAGAAGCGGAGCTGCTATTGATGGTTGTGAGGTCTGTTTTAGAGCTCAAATGGTCGAACGGTATGTTTTCTCTCTGAAGAACAGACACTGGAAAGCATTATGCTAGATGAATACCTAATGTCTCAGTCTATTTAAATTATTTAAATCCAAGCCTGAGGGAGGAGAGACCAACTGTTCTGCAATTGCCTTTACAAATATAAACAAAATGAATAAGTAAACAGGCACAGTATTTGCTTTATTTGATCCCTGTCTAGCGAGACATCCGCTAAATGAACATTTTACTGGCGATTATGTACAGTACTAACATACTCTCATTTAATGTGCCGTGGTACAGTTTTTACATTCAAGTCTAAATCAGCTGGATGAATGAAGTCACATCTGCCTCTTTAATGGACCATCTAAATTTTAAACACATTTATTCATCATTCCATATACTTTTATATGGAATGACTTTTAATAAAAAACAAATGTTAAAATGCCATTTGAGGTCTACTGAAACACTAAGTTTCGGGACCTGAAAACCTTAATGTAAAATCGAATTTTAAGCCACCACATAAAACGGTCTCTAACTATATTAGAAGTTAAAGAGCAAGCCTTCCACCTCTTATGAACTTCAGCTATCAGCAAGATGTGCCTGCTTAAAAATACCCAAACCTTCCATATTTGTCTTTCTGCAGTCAAAACAAAGGCAGCCGGCCTTGTATCTCTATAATGCCTTACTTAATAAGATTCAAAAATATTTGGCTAACATCTGAACAGCGGGGTTACAGCAGCATAACATTACACTAACCTAAATATTAATCTAATGTGAAAGCAAACAGAGGACAATATTACTTTCTGAATTACAAGGTTGTGCAGTGAGGAAATGCGTAAAAATTACTAGTCTGGAAACACAATAGGTGGGATGTGTGAGAATCGCCCGTCTCTCTCTCTTACTTTACTAAGAGAACTATTTCTTAACAATAATTTATATGAGGAACAGTGCAAAAGGTCACTTACTTCTAAATTTCAGAACTGAATTAATATTCTATAAACTAATATGTTGCGCCTTCCCATATATGAAGCAGTAATTTTTTTTATTATTATTTTTTTTTACAATAAAATGCAATTATGACATAACTTATGAAATAACAGAGTGAACAACTTCAGAGTAATCATAGCACTGCTTTAGTTTGTAATATTACAAACAGTGAAACTAATGACTAATATGAAAAGCCTGTTTTGTGTCTACACTACATTATAGAATGCATCATATCTAGGTTTAACAATAATGATTTTTTATTTATTCGGCATGATTGATTCTTATTTTTTATATACTTGCTAGAGATATTTATATTTTGTTTTATTAAATGGGTTTTATAAGGGGTTTATGTATTTCATTAAAAGTTAACATGTCCACTTATCACAAAGAAAAAAATCCAACAAGCAGCATATTCCAAAAATGTGTAAACTAGACGATTCATTTCATTTTTTTTTACCAATGACCTCAATATTTTTTTTTCCCCCATTTACAACATATCTTAACTGTTGTTGCTTACGAACTGTGTATGTTAGCAAGATTAATATCATTATCTTGATGACAAACCAGCAGAATTTGCAACAACTATAGAAAATACATCCCAGAAATCCAAACCTTCAAAAGGAAGGATTAAAAATGAATGTCCAGGATCAATGAATCAGTTTCAGTGGCAGGGTCACACTGGCCCTAAAGGCCCAAAGAGAGCTGTATGAAATGGTCCAAGGCCATCCTTATTGTTCAGCTTAACATATGAACACCACCACCTTGTGGAAGCCTAATGACTTAACGTTTGCCCATCCATTATATGACACAGGCATATCATCTGGTTTGTTCTTGTCAGCATTCTACGACTGAAAGCCATATTTAAAAAGATTTATGCTGACGTTCTGAGGAATTACCCAACAGACAATTACTCAATCCATGCTGTGAGCCATATGACAATGAATGCTGAAGGCTTAAACACTGAAAAACGAGGCGTCATATTATGCACGCTGTCCTAGAACACTCCAGATATCTTTGCTGATGCTTGTAGTCTGTCTGCAAGGAGGCGGCTCATATTGCAGCAAGCTCTCAGCTGATGATGGCCAGGCGATGCAGTTCCTGGATACCGAGTTTATAAAGACTGATGTCTTCAAATGTGGAGACAAATCAATAGCCAGCCCATTAAGTCATATCGCACGCGATTTTCTACACACCATCAGGCCAAGGCACAAAGTCAGGAGCCGAGTGGAATGAACTTGGCCAATCTGCCCTAGGGTTTCCTTGACTTGGCTTCGTATTCACATGGGAGTCACCATCACTCCCACATATTCTAGAGCAAACACTGGGGATGTTCCCTAGATAGAGACTTCCCACATGCCTTTCGTTGTCATTCCGGGATATCTTAAGCCACGTGCCTCATCTGCTAAGAGAGCATCTGAGAGCTTCTGGTAATCCAGTTCAAAGGCACAATAGGTAACTGGGCATGAGTTCTGAGACACAAAGTCATAACAAGAAAAGGAGGAGTACCAAGGACTGTATTTCTGAAAGAGGAAGGGGGAATATTTAGAGCCTCTCATTGAGGATAATTAGGCTCAGAAGACTGGAATTTCCAGCTATCTAAAGGCATCTGGAGTGTGCGAGGGGGGCTGTTGTTATAGGAGGGGGTATCAGAACCAGCTGATAACAGTTTTGGATGAAACGAGCTAACTAATATCACAAACTCCCAAAGCAGGAGAACACAAGTATACTCCCTGACACCAACACCTCCCAATGTCCAGAATGCTGAGAACACTGCAGCCAAACAGATACTTCAATATCCATGTCTCACAGGGGAGTTTTGTATCCCCTAAAATGTAAACATCTGGCAAACATTTAGACAGTTAGACAATGGGTGAGACATCAGGCCACAAAAAAAGAAAACAAATTAAGACAACATGAAATGAGTTTACGTGCAGCAGCAGATGGATTTGATACTCTGGTACAATATGAAATTAGACACTAATTGCTACATATTATAAGAAGCAAAGTCAGAAATAGGACATTTGCTTGGAACTGAGACTCAAGTCACTTTAACTGTATTACTTGTTTTGTTTTGTTTTCCCAAGTATTGGCTCATTTCTGATCCTTGGTCACAAGCAGTGAAAAAAAAAAACAGTTTTAAAGATAAACATCCACAAATAAGTGCTGGTGTGGATGAAAACACTGATGCACCACAAGCCCCGGCACTGAGGACTGGATAACTGTTTTCACACTCAGATGAAGCCCTTACTGTCTTGACCCACAATGTCTGCCTGAAACAAGAGATTCTCACACTGAATCAGTCATTATAGTCACATGCCTGCAGTCATGCTATGTGCTGGAACAACTCAGTACACAGTTATGAGAGAGGGACACAACAGAGCTGAGGGTCAAAGCTATCCTGGGGGCTATTCAAATCAGAATAGTCATATGAGATCAGAATAATGACAACAAATGTTGGCTTTGTGGAATGTCAGCAAATTAAAGTGGCTCACCTTATACCTGAATAAAATAAACAGTGCCTAAACATTCAATAGGCCAACACTGTACATATAACCAGTGACATACAAAGAAAAACTTCTAAAAACCCATCCTAGAAATCTGAAATTCACCAATATGCGATTAGAAATAACTATAACATCTTAAGAAATAGCCTTTTCAATGACAAGAACAAGTTAAAGAGATATTACAAACTTAAACACTCACCTTCATCTTAACGTGCCATCATTTTACAGGTTTAAAGGTTTAAATGTTAGCGTGCTGTAAGTGATGCACACCCTTTTATGTCATTTAAATGAAACAATTCCTGAGCAATATGTCATCATCTGAATCCTCCCTGCCGATCCAGTCCTGTTTAACTGAAGTAACTTTATCCTCTTTTTGCAAAGACAGAATCTTCTAAAAGCTCCTTGTTTTTAAAGATCTAATCGAGCCTCGCCGCTTTCTCTTGCCTAGCATAAGGTTATACTGTTTTGACTGCGTGGGGAATTCCTTGCGTTCACATTTCCCTCGAAAGCGATTAGTCCAGGGTTCAGCTTCCACACTGCAAAGCGAGCGAAGCGTCAAACTAAACGCTCCCATGTAGTCAGTGACGCGTCTTTCAGGGTTGTAGATGAAGATGGGTGACGTCGGCACCTACTCAGCGAATCATAAGACTTGTTTATGTGAGCAGTGTTTACAGTTTTGGCTCATTTTCATGTGTCTATAGCACTTGAGAGACGTCTTCAGTTGTTCTACCAGTTAACACTTTTTTTTAACACAGCGCGTTGTGCATACACAATTTAACCCACAGCCTCATTGCACATCGGATATACAAATAATTTTAGTTAGCGTAATAATGGCAGTAAAAACATCTTTTGCGCCTTTTGTTATTAGACGATCATATCATGTTTGCTGCATAGTGTCCTTGTCCCGCTGGTGAGTGAGCGTGAATTTGTTACATTAAATAAATTGAAACATCCCCTTAATTATACGTTATGATTAATGTCGTGAACGTGAAACGTGAATATGAACGTAAAATGAACGTTAGTTTGTGATGTAAAACAAATTCAGATGACCCCTTAATTGCACCGTCAGCGCCGCCCATTATCGGAATAGACTGTTTGGGGAATTCTATGTTAGTAGTGTTTAGTTGACATGGGGTTTACTTATTTATAAAGAATTTGATTAAGTGTTTTCAGACTTTTAACGGTAGTATTTTCTCTTTTGATTTTCAACATTTCCACACACAAAAAAGTACAGTTTTCCCATAAACTACACAAAACATATTTTAGGAACTAAACCTTTAAAGACGTGTTGAAATAAAAAAGACAAAACAATAAAGTGCAAATCAAAGTCGTGAATTATTTCTTTCTTTCTAAAGAAAAAAAGCACATATAGCAACCACATCATCTTTCCTTATAACCTTGAATATCTTTGTTTTTTTACACAATTGAGTCACACATTTAGTAAGAAGTGTTATTTCGCGAATTTCCCCTCAATGTCAGCAAAAGTCTAAATTTAATTTCTCATTTGTATTTGAAACACTGTTTACTGACCTTATTCGTAACTTTACCCTGTCTTCTCATAACGCTCATCGTATATGTGTGTGTAGAGTGACATTGTTATTATTAACACAGTGTAATACACTTAATTAGATTTCCCATAAGCCTGTAGAGTAAAATTGGCACATTTAGACTATCATTGCTATAGTACAAATGGTGAGATATCTTGACCCACTATAAATGATACGGATATACGTATCACACCAGTGCCACGTGATAAAAGCTTGGTTATGTGGATATTTAATCAAATTATTGACTTATTTATTTGTATTTTAATATAATATAAAAAATAAAATAACATCAGTTAATTGGGTTTCTGTTGCATCAGACATTATTTTATTGAAAGCCTTATTCTAGCAGTTCGATGCTTTATTGTTGTTATTTTGTTTTTGTCTTGTTTTCTTCTAATTATCTTGCAGAAATTTTCACGTCTTTCACACATTTGAAGTTTAAAAGAATGCTTCCCATACCGGGAGTCGAACCCGGGCCGCCTGGGTGAAAACCAGGAATCCTAACCGCTAGACCATATGGGACGTTATATATAAGGTCGTTTTTTGGCGATTCATTCATGAGAAATATGTTATGATGAAAATTTTCGGTGTTTTTGCATTTTATTATTCTTCTAATGGTCATATAAGTGTGAGCAGAGAAATGCCCGATCGCTACATTCTCTGAAACTTTGTTAATAGACTTGAGCTTTGGTGTTCTAGTAAAGGCAGGTCTCGATGTGTATTTGCTTTACACAACGGACAGCAGGTGGCAGTGAAGCGCTAACATACGCTGAGCTTCCGCAAGACAGGTCACCGAGACACAGCAACGCTTATTTGTTCCGTTTTTGTTTCTCTCGAAATCTGTATAATTAAGTAGTATAATTCATGATAACTTTTTAGTTTTTTTTTCCTCTGGTTATTTTAACGAAACGGACATTTAATTTTTATCCCATCTGACGCTACTATATATCAGATACCCACTGTGTGTAACGTTAGCCTGTTAGCTTCTCGCATTTCGGTTAGTATTTTTATTAAAACGCTTTTGTTGTAGCGTACTCTTTAGTATTCTATCACTCTAAAATGTATTCCTAACGTGTGTTAACCCCCTTTTTTAAAGCGCGTAGCAACCTTATATCATCCACGTCTTTTGTTTTTATATGCAAACATAGTGTCTTTCTCTTTTTGTGTGTGCAGAATTAGGAACCAAAGATGACCTCAAAAACGAAAGGTAAAGGCTCCTAAAATTAATCTGTTATGAATTCACACTGTTTCTACAAAAAACAAAAACGTAATACTGTGTTTTAAATAAGTGATGCATGTCAGTCATTGCATATTTACACAACCACATATTTTTGTGTGTGTGTGTGCGCGCGTTCGTGCTTTGTGTAATAAATATGAACTAATATGTAGTATTTCAATACCTTTCTCTGCTTCAGTGGGAAAGGTTGGCTCCAAAAGCAAAGTAGATGCTCCTCATGAGCTGGAGAGTCAGTTTGTTCTGCGGCTTCCTCAGGTCAGTTTTTTGTTGTTGTTGTTCATTTTACTCCCCTATATTAGTGCAAACCGGTATTGTACACACTCCCTGATCAATTCCATCATTGCATTTAAATAATGAATCACTTTAGATTATTGTTTGATAGTACTCAAAATTATGCATTTGAGAGTAACTCGAGCTATAAGATTAGTAACATAATATTATTACACAAGCCACAAATAATTACACACAAATACTGTGTCAGCGATATACACTGTTTATTCCAGTCAAGTCAAATGTTGCTCAACTGTTTTCAATATTGATAATAATAAGATATGTTCTTGAGCACCGAATCAGCATATTAAAATTATTTCTGGATTGTTTTTTTTTTTTTAAGGAATATGCCTCCACAGTCAGACGGATTGCCCAGTCTAGCAGCATGAACATGAAAGACAGACTTACTATAGAGTTGCATGGTAAGTACTGTACAAGTGAGAAATTCAGATATACTATAATATACTAAATTACCTCTTTCCATTTACTTCAGCATATTTCATTTAAAAAAGCCTCTGAATGTTATCAATGTCTTACCAATGGAATTTGTTACCATATTCCTAGCCGATGGTCGCCATGGGATTGTACGTGTGGATCGTGTCCCTTTAGCGTGTAAATTAGTGGATTTACCCTGCATCCTGGAGTCATTAAAAACGGTTGACAAAAAGACCTTCTATAAGACTGCTGATATCTGTCAGGTAATATTTCAATAGAAGCTTTTGATTCCGGCATTACACTGTACTTTCACAAATGTGTTGATGCAGCTGTGGCTTTTAATTTAAAAATGATTTCTTAGACAGTCTTAAATTAAATTCAACCATTGCAGTCTTGGGTAACAGAGACAAGTCATTTAATGAGCTTCAGCACATCTACAAGGCCATAACACTATTAGTTCTTCTGCCTTCCCGTTTAAGATGCTGGTATGCACACTGGATGGAGACTTGTACCCCCCTCTAGAGGAGCCCACAGGCACTACAGACCCCAAAAGCAAAAAGAAAGACAAGGACAAAGACAAGAAATTTGTTTGGAACCATGGCAGTAAGTACCTCCCACTCCTGTACTGGACTTTCCCCGTAATTGGTTTGGAGTCAGTGTTGAGACAGCTTATCAGTGCTAGAAAGAAACTCATTTTATATCCAATTACATCTGTCTCCTTCCAGTTACCCTTCCTCTGAAGAACACAAGGAAGAGGCGGTTCAGGAAGACAGCGAAGAAGAAGGTAACCTCATTTGGTTGTCCTCATGCATTTTGTTGTTGTTGTTTTTTCTTCCTTGGATTTCTCTGATGATTCTACAGTTCTTTATCATCCCTATAGGGGTGTGCGATATGATTTTTGAACGTGGACTATTAAAATGTCTCTACGATCTGCTTTTGAAGAAATATCATAATCATAATAAGCACATGTTCTGTCAGTTGCCGTTCTGGCGCCTTCATCTCAATATACAATGTGACATACCTTCACATCAAATGTTAACTCAGCGGTAGAGTTACACTCACGGGACACTACACTTATTCACAATCACAAAAGTACATTATTGTTATTTGCATGTTCTTTAAAGCCTTGCCAGTTAAACATTTAATTTTCTGACTTGAACACTAAAAAGCCTGTCAAACAGCGCCTGATTACTGAACTAAGTTCTTTCGAGTCTGATTAATCTAATACTGTCAAAAACACAGGTTTGCATATAAACACAGTTGGTTATGTCTTAAGTAAACAGTTTAGAGAAAAATGGATGTGTGACTATATTAGATATGCGCGGGTCTAAAGTGACAGAACTAAACATGCTGCCTTTTATCATTAATGGTAACTAACATTCTGTTATTATTTACTCACTCTTATTTTGTTAATTTCTTTATTGTGCTGAACACAAAATAAGATTTTTTTGAAGAATGTGGGTAACAGAACTGTTTCTAGTCCCCATTGACTTTGATAGTAGGAAAAACAAAATACTATGGATGTGACTGGGGACCAGCAACTATTTGGTTAACCACAAAATAACTTTTATGTTCAACAGAAGAAAGAAGCTCATTCAGGATTTAAACAACTTGAGAGTGAGTAAATGATGACAGAATTTTAATATTTGGTTGTACTACTGCTTTAATGTTAATAAAACAACAAAACACAGTAAAGTAACTCACTGCTCTTGACTGAAGAACTTTAATACAGTTGCTTTAATAAGAATTAATGGATGATTTATACAGCAAACTGTATATAGTGTTTTTTTTTTATATTTGTTCATTCAATTTCTTGAATGCTACTGCTAAATACACATACTGTACCTGGAAAATAAAGCACGTTTTGTTTTATTCGTATATTATGTGTACTTGTAAAATGTATCTTTGTTTTTATTTTTCAATTTTTTTTCAATTTGTATCTTTGGTCTTATTTTTTCAAGATTTTTTTTTTTAATCCTTGCCTACTTTGCACTTTGTATGTCATTCTTTTTTTCTTTTTTTATATTTTGTTGCATTGTTTTTAAAATAGAGAAATAATTTTCGCGGTACTACTCAGACATCTTGCAGAATAGTAAAACCAACATCAAAAGTGTGATTTTCCAGAAAGAAAATTGTGATATGATATTTTTGCCATATCGCCCACCACTACATCCCTGTTTGGGGAAAAAATGTTTACTCTTGTAGGAAAATTAGTAAATGCTAAAAGCTACAATTTACATAAAAATAAAGCCTTACAGCTGCATTTACCACCAAGGTATGCAGGAAAGCAATCTGCTCTCTCTTTGATTGAAGTGACAGCAGGCGAGTTAGAGGCAGGTTCTTCTCTTGAATAAATCTCAGCTGCGTTACAGCTAGCTATTGACTCTGCTTCCTTTTTTTAATCACTAATGTGTTCTCTGGCATGCAGCCAGCCTCTACTGTTAGTACTATGTGTGCCTCTGAATGCGTGCATGCATTTTTTGAGAATGTGTTCCTTGGGGCTGAATTCTAACCTGATTTATCCTGCAGTACATTGAGTCTCCTGATGTGGAAAAGGAGATGAAGAGGCTCTTAAGCACAGATGCCGAAGCCGTCAGTGTTCGTATCCTTTATTTCCTGGTTTTGTTTTCCCCTGTCATGTTGTCTCAAACCGGTGACAAAACAAGTCTACATGCAAATGTCATTACTAATGTAGGATTGAGCATTTCTGCCACACTCAGTCTTGACACTAGGCGGCAGTCTTGCTCACAAATTAAATGGAGCAGCTTGGTAAGAAAGTCAGTTAAGCTAAGCATTACAGGAAAAAGTGGCATGAGTCACGTATAAATTTGTGGAGCTCAGCAGCACAGTGATATAACAAAATGGGCTGGTGCCAAATCTCAGAGGATGAAAAGATAAAGGGATTATTGATGTATGAACCTTGACCCTGTGGTCAGGATGGGAGGTGATTGCTGAGGATGAGACCAAAGAACCTGACAACAGCTTTTCTCTGTCCAACTTGGAGTCTTCGCCTGGAACCTCGGGACACAAGGGTCACGGCTCTTCAGGTGGATGATCTCCCAAGTCTGACTGCTTTTAATAGCTAAATCTTTCTCTGTCTAAAGTTCTTCTGGTTTTTTCTTCTAATGTAGTCCAACACGACGAGCTCCGCGAGATCTTCAATGACATCAGCAGCAGCAGCGAGGATGAGGACGAGGAGGGTGAACGACATGAGGACGAAGACCTTAACATCATGGACACTGAAGACGACATGGTCAGGCAGCTCCATGAGAAACTGAATGAGACAGATGGAGGCAGAGACGAGAATAACCGCACCAGTCAGATCGGTAGGATGGTGGTACACTGGTTGTCTGGTCAATTACAGTGCATCGTCAGGACAGCAGCTCAAGTCTAATTTAAACCTGTAATTCAGAATCACAGGCGGGAAGACCAGCAGACAAACAACAGCCGACCTAGATTAGCATTTGAATGATGAGCCTGCTGCGGTATTTAGGTCAGATGGGTGTACCGGTTGTCTGGTGGTGTTTTACCCATGCCAGTGAGTGACAGACATGCCTGACCTTGGCATCATCCTGCAGCCCTTTATCTGTCAACTGGGAGGGTGCATTCAACATCACAAATGAACCATGCTGCTTAAAGCTGTGGCACCTTGTGTTTCATTTGGTTGTAGAATTACCTTTTTTAGTTGGATGTCTTTTCAAGAGTTTTCAGAGTGTTTAAAAAAAATTATATTCCAGTCACCTATAATAAGATGGCATAAGTAATTTAAGAAAAAAAAAGCAATATTAATACTGCTTCATAGACGTGTTAAAAATGTGTCAGTGATGCCTAAAAATGCTGTCTAGGTAGGCAGCTTAATTGGATTTGGAAAAAAAAGCTGTATTCTCATGATAACATCTATTATAAATAGTATATATTTTACCATGTAGGTCAATGTCCAGATTCCCCAATATTAGATTCCTGACGATGGACAGAATGTCATTAAGTGCTTATAGACCCTTTTTCAGTAAGTAAACACTGACAGGTTTTTTTTTTTTTAGGTGGAGGCAGAAAGATTCCCCTGACTGTTTCACTAACGTTAGCAAACAGGTTTTTAGTCTTTAGATGTCTATAACTATGTACTAACAGTGGCAATTATAAGCAAATGCAACTACTTTAACACACACCTGACATATAACATAGGCCTTCACTGTTGTTGAAAGCGAGGCGACACAAACAGTTTCCTTTATGTTTGGTCTTTAGTTGTTCGTTAACTTGTTTCCCAATTTCTGATTAGGTGGGCATGCATAAGAAATCTTTAGACTCATAACCAAACCATAATCCATAAAAGACAACAGTTTATTTAACCTTAACTGATATTAAGTATGTGCTGCAAACGCAAGAATTTATAATGATCGTTTCAGTCCAGTCTCCTTGTGTTATTGCTTTTAACCACAGCTGTTGTGGCAGGTATGCTATAAGATTTTTAATTGGAGCCCAGTACTCCATCCATTCTGACACTCAACAACACAACAAAATGACATTTTAAGCTCCTTATGCTGCTGACTCTGCTGGTTTGTATTGGCCGCCTCCAGTTATTCCTTTGTTTCGCCTCCAGCTAATGCTGTGACGTAATTGTGACGCCAGCACTAAAAGGGTCTATATGCCGTTTTCTCAATATGTTGGTATGTATGCCCACAATGGAAATAGGACTTTGAATTCTCAGTCTCTGAGAGTGCAAAAGGTATGAAGTGGTGTTCAGTATTTATGCATTCTTGCACGGTTAGTATTTGAAAGATTTGCAGATAATTGGGACCTTATATTACATGAGTATTTGCATATTAACTAGCTCTCAAAGGTAAAAGAGAGCTCAGTGTTACATCAGGGCCTATGAATAAACTGTAGGCATGTTAACTAGGGCTCACAATCTCTTTTTGATCTGCAGTAATGGAGTACCAGGTACAGATCAACAACTTGAAGGCCAAGCTTCAGGAAACGCGTGCCCGCAAGAAGCAACAGGAAAAATTGATAATGGAGGTGGAAAATCAAGCCTTGAGGGTGAGTTTCATTTACCTGCACTAAATATGTAGCATGCCACTTTGGCACGGTACATCATGCAAACACATAGCCTGGGTGACACTGCTTTGTGCAGTACAGCCCTTTAAAATGGCCTTGAATAAACCTGAGAAGGCACGTTTTTGCTGTCTTTTTAAAGGCATAAATATTACATTTCTGCCTTTAGCTGCTTTTACATAACTGACAAAAAAAAGCATAAAATGCATTGCTCTGGCAGCCGCTCCATTGGGAGGAGGTAAAGGCTGTGGAACGGGGTTGGACGTGTGGTTTAACACTGTCACTTCGGCTGGCCTGTGTGCACTATGCTGGCTAAACTTGTCCACGGTTATTACAGTCACCGGAGACAGGGAAAGGTCATGCGTGTCTGAGATCCTTTCACAGGGCCACAAATCAAATACAAATGTGTACAAGCGGTTAAGACATTCACAAACGGCCAGCATCAAAACAGCATACTGTCAACTGGATAAAGTCTATCTCTCTCTCTCTCTCTCCCCTTTTCTCTCTCTCCTTTTTACAGGATCGTTTCCAGGGTCTTTTGAATGGTATGATTCATCAAGAAGAGCAAGAGATGGAACAGGTGAGTTTGCATATGAAAACAAAAGTCTGCATATATTTCCAAGTGGGTAAAAAAATGTTTCCAGTTAATCATTGTTTGAAATATTAATTATTAAGACTTTACTCCATACCATTGGGACTATTGCATTTTGATCCACAAACAAATAACTCTTATTAACTGGTCCTTTTAGTAAATCAAAAACATACAGTGCAACCAGTTTAGTCAAAGATTCCTAAATGGTTCTTGAACAGGTTCTTTTTAGTGAATCAGAAACATGCAGCACAATTAGCAAATTAAATTCACAAACAAATGACTCTTTTGAATCTGTCCTTTTGATTAATCATTAAAAAAAGATAAGCATATCACATATACCCAGCTGTTAATACCCATCTGCTCCCGGTAGGGGTGTAACGATACGCGTATTCGTATTGAACCGTTCGGTACGAGGCTTTCGGTTCGGTACTCGGTACGCGTTATGTACCGAACGGTTCGTTGGACTAATTAATTATATTTGGAAAAAAATAAAAAAATTTGAAATATAATGATATGCGTTCAACAAGGTAGCCCAATAACCCAAACGACGTAACAGGCAACGCCCCTGACACCCCTGAAGAAGAAAAAAACACCAACTTATGTTTATGTTCGGCTACTCAGTCAGGCGCTCGCTCACTCAGTACGCGCTGAAGGCTCGTGCAAAATGGCCAATGCGTTTAACAAACCAGAAATAGAAGATCCTCCAATAACCAATAGGTCTGGTGTTTGGGTGTACTTTACCAATCGATCGGGGCATCCAAACAAGCACGGAAATCAAAATGGACTAGTACTGTACTGTGTCTGAATTTCCTGAGCAGTACGATACAATGAACAGGCCTGCACGTTATTAGATAGAACTGTTAAAAGGTATGCACGGGCAGTTTTGAAAACTCCACCTACGTTGCTCTTGGCATAGTGTAGCGCAAATCGCTTTGTATCTGAAGGGCAACGCTGAGCCCAGGGTCCAGCGCCGCTCATACTGCGTCCTGCGTGAAAGACCCTTTAGCCATTTTGCAACAAGTTTTCAGCGCGTACTGAGTGAGCGAGCGCCTATAGTGGAAAACGCAGGTTTTAAGAACATGCTTAATGTAATTGAGCCCCATTACAATATACCTTCACGAGCCCATTTCAGCCAGACCGTAATTCCTGCTTTGTTCCAAAAAACATAAGCCCTATAGAGAACCAATTGAGTAAAAACACACTCAATATAAAGAGTTATAGAGTTCCATATAAAAAGTTAAATCTTTGTATTTGTTCATAACTACTACAACAATATAACATTTTCATTTTTTTTTTTTTTATAAGGAGCTGTTTTTGTTTTATACAGTATGTTGCTAAGAAAACACCATAGAAGATGGGTAAAGAATAGCTCCATCATTGTTCAATGTAAAAAAACAAAAAACATACTTTGTTAGTTTTAATAAATAAATAAAAAATCTAGGAAATGTATCTGCCAATTTTTTCTTTTTGCTGTATCTAAAACGTACCAAACCGTACCGAACCGTGAATTTTGTGAACCGTTACACCCCTAGCTCCCGGTGTAGTTTACAGCGGTAGCTGAGAGAGAAACTTTACATTATACATTTACATTATAAGAAATTTACATTATAACTTAAAATATTCCCAGATGAATTGGAATCAAATCAAATAGGTTTGGGGGCTTTTTAATTGGAATCTTGTTTGGAATTGGAATCAATCCCTTTAATGCATGTAAGATGCCAAATCCATTACTTAATTCCCCATATTCCCATTGCTCTTGTTGAGAGTTATTTTCGATATATAATATTGGTGAGTATAAGAACTAAACACACATACATGCTTCACTAATTCACCATATCCCTTGGCCAATGTCAGTATATGCTGTCAGTGTTTGTTTACGCCTACACTGACAAATGGCTTAATGGAAAAAAGTTACAACGTTGGAGGTGTTGTTGAACATATTGCACTTAGCCTTCAATTATACCCCTACTGCTAGCCATCCATCACTGCTATTCTGTTCCAACAGCTGGCCTCCCTTCAAGAGCAGCTGGACTCACTGATCGAGAAGTGATGTTTACAATTACCAAGATACTGCTATACAAAGACTCTAACCAGAGGCGACTGCTGAACACATCACCGGCTTTACTGCATGTATTAGCTGAATTTGAATACCCCATTTGTGTTGTGAGGCTCAAAAAATTGTCAACCAATGGCTCGTCACACAAGTATCTTCTCAATGCAAGATTGTGCATTTGTACTTTTAGTGTCTTTGTCAACAAACATTTAGTAAACGGCAGTATTTTTTGTTTAAATAAAATCATGTGTGAAATAGTTTTGTCAGCATATTTCTTCTACTCCGTAAATCTGCAAATTTGTAAACTACTCCCATTATGGCGTTTGACTAACTAGAAAGACTTCTAGACGATTCTGTCTGCTGTAGTTCCCACTGAATTATACTAGCAAACTCTTTCTGGGATTACTGAACTCTACTGGCTTCCTGAATGATCTCAATGGTCTTCATATTCGGGAGTTCTGCTTTCTGGTCACCCATCCCTTCACTTCTTACAGGGGATTATACGGAAGATTCAAGGGGGTTGAAGGATTAGCCAAGGCAGATTAAAGTGGCTATCCTCAACCTGGTAATCCAGCCATCTGTCAGAAAGCAGTCAGGCAGCATTGGGCTGCAGGGTGTGATTTGTCTCCCTTCCTCAGCTTGCTAATTAACACTGCCAAGGACCAGCTCTCACAGGCTACAGGACATCAGGGCTGTTTCAATAAAGAAACACTCTTCTTAAGAGTTTAAAATGCAAGAGACATATCTGTTTGACCATCCTGGAGTAAAAGAGGATTCTGCATGGAGGACAAGAACCATTGCCGCATTTTCCAAAGTCAACTAAGGTAAGGTGCATATATGGTACTGGTTATAATTTTTTACTGGCCGTTTGTAAGGATGGGTTCATGTCTAACCATTTGCTTTGATTATAAATGTTTGTAACCTGATTCTGCTGATGATTAAAAAAGTTTTATTAAATGACAAAACAATTGGTGCATATAATTGCACAGAAGTTTGGCAACCTATCACTTTGGACAGTGGCAAAGGAACACCGTATTTGTGCCAGGTGACTTTTTTCGCCTCCACTTGTCCAGCAATATGGCCCTCAGCGTAGAGAGGATGACAAACATTTTACATGACAATGCCAGCATTAATATCTTCATTTACCAGCTGTGCTCTGTTTTCAGTCTGTGTGCTCCCATTCAATCAAGGTGCCTATATCAACATGCTTAAAAAAAAAAAAAGACTAGATTTAAATGTCTTCTAATGCAGGAAAAGTTTGAACAGGAAGCTATTAGGATGGTACGAGGAAAGATACATTCTGGCCTGCTTAAAAACCCTGCATTTCTCTCCCCAACACACATAAACACGCACAGAGTAGCAAGATGTGAATGGCGTACTAAGCACGAAAAATATATCTTTTATAACACTGTTCTTATTCTCTTTTTTCCTTTGCCTTCCTCACCACAAAAATGGTGTTCCACTTTCAGACTCCGTTGGACAACTTTGAAAGAACAGTGATAGACGACAGTCACAAAAATAAACGTCCCACAGAAATGTTTGTGGTGAAGATGTTCAAGATGGAGGTGTGGGAGGTGCTGTTATAATCTCCATGAGGATTGGAGAGGTGGCAGTTTTGGTGTGATGCTATTGTAAGTGTTTGAGATCAAACTAAACCTTCTGTTGTGCCTCCATTTTTGTCCTTTCTAATCGCATCCACTTCAATTGGATCTTAATTAATTCTCACATAAGAATGAAAGCGATTGTGTCTGATGTATTATGCACTTTTGGTTGCTTCCTACCTTTTCGATTAACATTTGCATTTGTTGTTTTCCCCAAAAACTCCAGGAAATTAATAATTCATTCTGCAAGTTAAATTAAACTAAAGATTGGTATGTGATTATTTTTATTTTTTTTATAAGCAGCACATAGGCCTTTATCCTATCATGTCAAAAGGGATAAGACTGGCTGCTCAGAGAAAGGACCTTTTAGAGGGCCAAAAACAAACGTGTGGTATGGGAAACATCTCAGTGTGTCAGGTGTATTTCAACAGAGCAAGAAAACAAGCAAATACATGCACAACAATATGCTCATACTCTTATTCTAGTTCCACTCCTCCACCTCCAGCAGATTTCTCACTGCAACCCAAACAGAGCATAACAGAATGTTACACAATCAAGTGCTACACGCCAGGAAAGAAATACTGTTCCCAATTCTTAGACCATGTTTTCAATCCTCGATCAAGCCAGACGAGCACGCTCCAATTCTCGGTCTACCTCAGGTGGGCGACCCGTTCTCTTACCAGTGTGAGTGTTGGATGATGGAGAAGGATGAGAAGCTGAAGGTTGTGCCCTCGCTGTATCTTTAGGGTCAAGCAGGGTCGGTTCCGTGACCTGCAGAAAAGTACCAAGAGGCGGTGGTTCTGCTGCAAACGGTCCAATCCAAGGTAAAGGAAAAACAAAATGACATCGAGGGTATAAGGGGGCTGTAGAGTAACCAATTAAAAACATTCAAAATTCTGTTAAGTGCACCTGAGTTTGTTTTCCTTCGTCTGTTGGAGAAGCCAGGAGATGAGGACTATATTAATCTGAGCAGGCTAATCATTCCTCTTGTACTGAACTACTGCCAGCGCATGTAAGAGCTGGAGGAATATTACGAAGTCATACAACAGAGCTCAGCTTGTTATCATAAACCAAATGGTTGAGGTTTTGCTTGTTAGCATGACCCATTTGGCCCCTGCTGGTATTTGCTGTAACTTCCCTTTCTTTACCACTTTACCAGTAACAGCTATTAAAAAGTAACTCTGTACAGAGTGCTGCAAGGAAGACACCCTGTGTCCAAAATTGCCCCCATACTCTTTATAGTGGTGTCCAAAACCTTGTTAGTTCTCTTTCAGACATTTAACCATAACTCAATGACTTTGGGATCCTGAAGTGCAAACATAACTTGTTTCTGTTTTTTAGCACTCATTTTTAACTAAATGAACTTGAACTAAATTAAACCATGCATTTAAATGTGTAATAAATTACTAACAGGCAATCAAACAACAACTCCCCTAAAAAGTAATTGGACTCAGATGCAATGATAACCAGTGCAAATGAGCGAGTCACGTGACATTTAAGTTGAGGTGATCTACTTTAGACCACCTTGCTATTAACATAACCCATTCCTTATAACATTACTGACCACCATCAGAATTAGTACTTCACTTTTAAATAAATAATCCAGTTGCATTCACATTCATAATTGCACTTGGCAGCATGCATAGTAATCTTCGTCCTCTGTGGTTTGGGTTTGTTTAAGCTCGGCTGGCTGTATGAGCCCTCCTGAAGCATTTGAAGCGACAGATGTAATGTCTCTCGCGGTGGCTTCAGAGGCAGTGTGGGTAGCTCTCCTAATGAGCCTTACAGACGGCAAAGTGACTTCAGCCTCTTGCATTTCTTCTTATCGAGGACACTTTCTTCCATTTCCCCATCCCTTCTAATTCTCAGTATTTATTTCATTCTGCCATGCACAATGTGTCACCCACATCTTGTCCGTTTTACTTCAAATTTCACTTCACTTCCACTTCCATCTTTGCTCTCTTTACCATTTCTCTTGTGTGTCACCTAGGGAGCACATCCTTTTGAAATGTGTTCACAGAATCTGTTTTTGCCAGAGGCGGCACTGGCTGGGGGAAGTCTGTTTAAATGTTGGCAGAGTGAAAGATTTAGTAAAGAGCATGATCAAATGAAAGGGGAGGAGTGCTATCAATGGGGAATCGGAAGCCTGTAGGGCCACTCAGAGCAAAGGTTTAGGTATGTGTGCTTTGTGTCCGACTTGGGCTAAGTCAAGAGTGTATGTCAGAGGTGTCCAAAATCAGTCCTGGATGGCCACTGTCCTGAGTTTAGCTCCAACGTGCCTCAACACATCTGCCCGGAAGTTTATAATATGCCTTAATAAGCTGGTTCAGGTGTGTTTAATTGGGGTTGGAGCTAAACTCTGCAGGACACCAGCCCTCCAGGAACAGGATTGACAAGGTTCCTTTTTTCAATGGGGTGAAAAAAAGTGAAATACTCTGAATTTGTGCCCTGCATTTTACCCATCCATGTGCAGACACAGTAGTGAGCAAAACACACACAGTCTACACTCACCCGGAGCAGTGGGCATCCATATTGCTACGACGCCCGGGTAGCAGTTGTGGCTTCAGTGCCTTGCTCAAGGGTCTCACTTTAGGCGTGGTACTGAAGGTGGAAAAGAGTGCTGGTTATTTAATTCCTGCCACTGACAACTACTGTCAGATTTGATACTCGAACCTGCAACCTTCGGGTTACAAGTCCAACTCTCTAGGCCACGACTGCCCCAAATGATAGCACTTCTTAAGAATTCATGGATTTCAACACACACAGTGTTCAGAAAGATAATGCAGCCTTTATTGACCTTTTCCATACTGTGTCAAGGTCTACTATAAACAAGCAAAGGCCTATGTGGCTGTGCGATAGGGAGCGAAAGGGAGGCAAGGAGAGACTTCCAGATGATGGCCAACCTAGATATCACACTGTCTCGATTGGTGCAAAGATAACTCAATCTTCTCTCTGAGAGAATGAAGGAAAAATACTGTGAGGATAAAGAAAAGTACTGGACCATCCTAGAAGACAAGGAAGAGAGCGAAAAGGAACCAAAGGAGGAGGAAAACTCTGAGCTGGATGCAAAAGAGGAAAGCCAGGGGGAACATTTTCAGTCTCCTGAAGAGGTCAAAGATGCTGAAGAGGGGGAAAAAAATCCATCTGTAGCAGAGAAAAACAAGCATGACACCAATAGAGAAGAGTCGGCAGCAGAGGCCAATCACAGAATAAAATAAAATCTGACCAAGGGCAAGTACTGGCCGCTGCTATGGGTAATTATGCTGCTCCAAGACGAAGGCAATTTCGATGTGAAAGAGAATAAATACACTGAGGCCACTGACAAGTTCAAGGAGGCTCTGGAATATACAGACCACATCCAAACTAAAGTAAGCTTATGGACTGAAATTACATTAAATAAATGATTGTAGAGACCATTGTTGCATCCCTGATAGCTGTAGAAGGCACTAAAGGCAGTCCCACCATTTCTTAGAAAAAAAAAAAAAGAAATCAATATATTAAGAGCTGTGACTTGAAATTGTATCTAACTGCTTAATGTGGAATTTAAAACCATGTAAAAGCCTTTTAATTTAGTATTGTCCTGGAAGTGCAAGTAATAGCAGTACAGAACTACTGTACTGCGTGAATATAAAACTGCCCACATAATATTGATGAGCCAAGCTGACAAAGGTTATAAAAAAAATTCTGAACACTTCAGAAAAGTGATTCCTTCTAATGAAAGCATTACTTTTATTATTGCATATACTTATGGTTGGAAATTTTAAGACCCACTTAACTAGAAGTATTAATCCTGAGGTTCTGTCATGAATGATCTGAAATCACGTGTCATCAGACTTTCGAATTTGATGGAGTGGCCTGAACCACATGAAAGACAATATCATAGACACATGAGCTAAACACCCACACAAAACACTCCATCATCAAAAGACCATACATAAAAAACAACAACATTCAAAACACCTTAGCGAACACACAGTACCCTAACAACACTCACATTTTCCTCAGAATATATGAAATATAGTAATATACCTTTTCATATCCAAGAGATGATGTACATTGAGGATCCAAAAACTGCCTAGCAAGAACAACAGACAAGCTAAAAAAATCCATGGGGAATCAGCAACCTGTCTATCAATCTATCTATCTGTCTGTCTGTCTGTCTATCTATCTGTCTATAGTTTAGCTCCAACCCTAATATATCACACCTGAACCAACTAATTAAGATACTAGAAACCTCAAGGCAGGTGTGTTGAGGAAAGTTGGAGCTAAACTCTGCAGGATACCCGCACCGGCCCTCCAGGACTGAGTTTGTAGACCCTTGCTAGACTACAGTATAGATTCTTCACCACCTAATGCAAGTTGGGTAATTGCTTTATTTCAGCCTGAAGTAAAAACAGCCTTGAGCTATGTCAGTTAGCATTTACTACTCTCTTCCTTTAGCGGCCACATCTCAATGCTTCACTTTGCCAGTAGATCCAGGAAGTTGTATCAATTGCATCATTCGCCATATAATGAGTTATCCCCTGCTATCTCCATCAAGCCCCCTATGCAAAAAGTGAAAACTTTTGTTTACTTGTGAATGAATTATTTATCATGAGGCCAATGCGATGTGGCAAGTGTTCACTCTCTCACTTTCATCTTCTTCGTAGACAATCTGAAAGCCATGTACCAGCGGGCCCGGGCTCATTCTGAGAACACAAGAGTAAAGTGTGTAAGTGAAAACAAAAACTATTGGACAAAAACTCAAGACAAGAAGTGGAAAAAGAAGGTGCAGGCCAAGAGATGAAAGAAGACAAAAGTAGTAACATGGGCAGATGAGAGTAAGATGTTGGTAAGAAATTATGAAGGACAACTGGAAGGATCAGGCTGTGGTGATAGAGAGGAGAGCAACAGTGTCAAAGCAGGTAATAAAGATGAAGAACAGGATAAGAAGAAAAACTTTGAGAATAAAAATAACAAGAGCTCTCTGACCCTGAAAGAAGCCAAAGAAAAAAAAAACTACTGCTGTAGATGAATACAGGGATTCAGTCCAAAGTAGTATGCTGGGATAGCAGGGCCACAGGAACTCTACTGACCAGTGACATCACAAAAGGAAAATGACGGCCAGGATGAGATCCCAGAAAAAAAATCAAGAAACTTTTGCAAAGCCTGACAGAGATGTAAGCAGTGGAGGATCAAGCATAGAAAGACTGGAGATGAAAAAGTGGAAAGCAACACAGCTGCTGAATTTAGGATGGAGAGGAACCAATAGGATTTTCATATGCAAAACCTGAGAAATGCACAATTTTTTTTAAATGCAAATAGAAAAAGAAAAAAAGGTGTAATATTAAATCCTATCATCTGAAAAAAAAAGAGAGAAAAAAAGACAAACCACACCATGAGTATAACAAATAAAAATTTATTTCTTTGTACACAATGAGTAGAAAGCAGCCAGTAACTCATCAATTTTTTAAAATGCCTTAATTTCACATTTTGTACAGATTAAAACACGAAAACAAAAAACTAAGACATTAATTATAGTGTTAATATTTGACAAATTAAACGGCACTGCACATACAAATAAAAACAAAGTAAAACAATGCATAAAGTGCAGGGACACAAAAAAACTTGGAATGATTGTGTCATTTGACCTGAAAATAACACAACACGTCATGGTGTGTAATGGTGATGCCACAGGTTCAGAGGTTAAATCAGTAAATGCCCTGTTGTGTAGTTCAATATTACAAACAAGCCTGCAAAACGTGACACAAAGGTCTGCTACATACAAACAAAAATAATGAGTGTATTTGTTAATGAGGCAGATGGCTAAATATAGCTCAGGCGGCACTTAGCATTGCTGTAAAACCCACAAAGTGTTCTGTTCTGTAATATTCCTTCTGTAATTTTACACAGCCCACAAATTCAGCACATCTCATTTTTTAAAAAGAGTAGACAAGGGAACAATTATGATAGGAGTTTAAAAAAAAGATAATATTAAGGAATAATGGATGTACATTCAGTAGCCTACAGTATATGTCAGAATGGGGAATTATATTTTTCAAATGGTATGCATATAGGAGAATTTATTTTCAATGTATTACTTAATGCTACATGATAAATATTTATGATTAATTATAAATTATAATTATATATTCTTTGAAAACATGTCTAAATATAAAATTTAATGTGTATATATATATATACCACATACTTAAAACTGGATATTGGATGTTTGGATATTAGAATGGGGACAAAATGACCAAAATACATATATTTTTCTATTTTAAATGTAAAATTACTTAAGTCAATCCACATGTTCAGAGCACTGAATCAGTTGAGACTGTCTGGAGAAAGAATACAAATCGCAATGCGCATACTTCAACATACACGTTTGTATGTGTGAGGTGCTTTGTCCCAATGAAACACTGGAATGATAAATGGGTGTCACTGTGGATAGAACACCAGATGTTGATCTTAATGTGGAGCCATTCAAGTTAAACAGAGGCAGGCATTTGGGGCAGAGGGGACCTGAGTCCCCCCACTCTCACTCTTCCTCCATATGCTTATTTGTATCTCCTCCATTATGAAGTCACCCCACCTTTCTAAAGACCAGCCTGCAGCACTGTCCTTGGGGACAGTTCCTTAGCAACCACATCAAAACAAACAGACAGCTCGCCACTGTGATGTAAAATGACATCACAATGTATGCAAAAGGAAGCCGGTGATGTCGCAGTGGGATTCAAGCAAAACCAACAGTGCAACAGGGGTCACTTTGTTTTTTATTAAGAAGGGGAGAGTGAGCAATCCCTATACCTCCAACACATTTGCCAAAACAAATGGAGAACATCTCTTGCTCTCTCAGCTCTGATTAATCTTATTCCTGTTTGCAGGGGCTGCAGTGCCACAACCCATCACAGTGAATATTTACATACTTTTCTCTCCCATTTGCAGTCTTTCTTTCACACCGTTTCTCTTCCCACTCGCTATCTTATTCTCTTTTCTACTCGCTACACCCCCAGCATCTACTCTGCTCATATAAATCTGACACCCCACAGTAAATCACTCCACAAAAAAAAAAAAATCATTTTTACAAAGAGTGTGATCCATTTGCTGGCCTCCTCCCTCGGCATAATGTAAAATAATCCTTCCACACACTCACTTTCATTTTCCTCCTTAGATTGTGGAAATGCTGAGATCTGGAGAACAGCATTTGGTAAACAAAATACTTACATCAGGAAGACGACAATAAGACAGAGAGATGTGAGGCTGGTATTCTTTAGAGAGAGAAAAAATTGCTTTGAAGTCTTAAGGCATAATAAGACCTGTGCTCGCTTTAAATGAGTCAGGCTGTGACTTGAGTGTAAAAGAGCCCCCCATGCCAAAGTTAAAAGGGCTGAACCAGGCGTTGAGTCTCCTTGGGGATCTACTTTCTTGTTCATACCACGCTGGACAGCTATAATTTAACGGCAAGTGCTCTGACAACAAAACTACACTACAAATCCATTCCTGAAAGACCTTTCCCTTGTGACCAGAAAACCAAGAGATGAGGAATCCGCTCATCTCCTCAATATATCCTGTCCGTACGAGTGGCTACACTGAAAAAAAAGAATTGAATTAAGGTTTAGTTTAAATAAAAGTCTTAGTTTAGTCAAAGGTCTTACTGGCACCAAACTTTTTAATGGTAATGCATGATGTTTGAAAGATGTTTATGTTATTTGAGCATAAAAAAAAATACTGATCAAGAAAATTTTTTTTGCAGTGGAGCAGTACTATATGCAAGAGAGAAAGAGCAGGGAAAAAAATAGAAGAATCATCAGGGCATGAGCACAGTGCTCATGGGCACTTTGGCATCTTAAATAAATGATAGCCTCAACCAAAGATGTGTCATCCTTACAGTGTAAATAAGCTTGCTGTGTGTCCCGACAGTTCAGGACAATCTGCTCTTTTCTGCTTCACAGAACAAGGGCCACGCATTGCCAAGCATGACTTACCATTGGTATATGTGTATATTTCTGTTTCTGTGCATGAGTGAGTCACAGAAAATAGTAAACCATTAAAAAAAAAAACAACATACAGAGAAGTTGTTGGCAAAGGGATACATAAAGAGAGATCCCCTTCTGCGTGGTGTAAGTCCTGTTTGTGGTTCTTGTGCTGTACTGATGAAGCAAGCCACACACCATGCATTACTACACGGGATAGCACAGTGTCCGGATCAGTGCAGGCCTTTGGCACCATGTAAACATTAGTTTGTTTAGTTAGCACTCAGATATCCCACAGCTCTTTGAGATTGGCAAATGTTGTCTTGAAACTCTTCTCGTAGCCCCGTCGTCTGTCCATGGATTCACCTGCCCTGTATTCTCAAGACCCTGCCCACAATACGATGTGCAATACAAGACCTGAAAATTTAAATAAAGATGGTACGTCATCTACTGTAGACAGAACAACAAAAAGCTGAAACTTCAAATGCAAAGATCGGAAATGTTTTCAAATGTAGTTCACTTTAACTCAATGGACAGCAGGTAGTTTTACGAAATAAACCTGTATGAGCTCAAATGTCTACTGAAGACTGTCAGGAACATACAGGAAGTCGATTTTGCGGAATATCTTCCTGTTTTTGCTCTGAAATGATTTCTGTGTGCTGGGTGCATCACGCAAGATTTTAAATTAATTATGTGCAACATCTTTGGTTTTTAAGCGCACTGTAGCCAGTTGTGACATGCTTGAAAGAGAAATTAATTCAATTAAGAATTAAACAATGACTTTTTGTCCTGGTTTTCACACAAATCCTATCATACAGCTACACAAGACTTTAAATACAGTGCATGAGTCACACAGGCCATGTTTGTTATAGTATATTTATAGTGCTTTTTATAGCAGTATAAATCACCATTCGCTTACAGATTCTGCTAAACCTATATCGTATTTTATGAATGAAAAATCATACAGGTTTGAAATGACACAAGGTAAAATACTACTTATATAAGCTTATATAATTCTATAAGCAAACCTGCACAATTATAGGCCTCTGAGATTTGCATCAGGTTCCTCATGGACCTGGTTCAGACGGGAAGACGTTCCTCAGCTGTTCGATTACCTGCTGCAGCTGCAGTACCGTGTCCTGCTCGTGATCCAAATCCTCACCTACACAACATTAAATGTGACAATAAACATGACCTCAACTAAATGCATTGCAAGTTTACAGCAACATATAAGCCTTATTCAACATCTTGGCTGATGTTGGCAGGATGACAGGAAATGCAGTAAGCTGCAAGGCTGTTCCAGGTCTTACCTGCAGCATCTGTGTCTGTGGTCTCTCTGCTGGGAGGCTCCCCCTGGTGGTCACCACCTGACACAGGCGAGGACAGAGAGGAAGGAGCCGAGCCATTGGCCTCCGAGTCGTCTTTGGGCTGGTAGACATGACAAAATCATGAGAGAGCAAGAAAGCAATGAATCAACAGTATCAAGCCACATTGCTCTATCATTTCTGCAGTGTGAACATGACCGTTTAAAGTGTGGGGTACAATTACAATTCTGTTTTTATTAAGCAAGGATGCTTTAAATTGATAAAAAAAAAAAAAAAAAGAAAGAAAAAAAGATATTTACAATGAACATTGATAATAATAAAAACCAGCATGTTAGAATGATTTCTGAAGGATAATGTGACACTGAGGACTGGAATAATGGCTGCTGAAAATTCAGCTTTACCATCACAGGAATAATATATATATATATATATATATATATATATTTGTAATAATATCGTATTACTGTTCTTGTTGTATTTTTGATATAAATGCTGCCTTGGTGAAAATAAGAGACTTATTTCAAAAACATTAAACAATAATCTTCCCAACCCCTTTTTGAACATTATTACACAGTTCAGTGTCTAAATCTCATTGCATTTATATTTAATTAATTAATTAATTAAATCTTAAATTAAATAAATATTGTACAAATATTGTAATACTGCACATAGCATTCACGTTTTCTCTACATATACTGTACAAAGCTTGTGCATACCCACAGATGTTCAGAACTGTATACTAATAAATAGTATAATCAGTATATACTGTTCAGTATGCAGTTTATAAATATGCAGTTTAAATAACAAAATACTATTGTTGGGTTCTTTGATGAGAATGCCGTCAAATCTCCAAACTTCTGTTTATCAACCTGGGATTTGGCCCCTTTTCCATACATTACAAAAATGGTGTATTTTTTGAGGGATGAAATAAACTGATAAGAATCAAGAGAAGACTCGCTTTTTTCCATTTCACAGGGAGATGAGTTGATTGAGGCTGTTTGCATGAATACCTCAAATTTATTCCAAGTTAAACTCTTTTATCGCCTTACAGAGATGTCCACAGAGGTAAGACTGTAACTTTCCCAGTGACTTTCTAGGGATCTCCACAGTCCCTGAACATTATTGCTTCCCCCATGACACATCTCTTGCTCATTTTTTTAGGTCTGTTCCTTCCCTCTATTTCCGTCTAATTCCTTTTCTCCTCCAGCCTCAGTGTTTTTGCTCTGCTCTCTCATTCCATCCAGCCTGCCAATCATATCTCTGCAGCACTACCTATCTTTTATCTGCACAACCACCTCTTTTCCCATTCACTCAGCACCGCCTGAGCTTTTCCCCTCAGCCTGCTTTCTGTCTTTCTTTGACTAAAGAAAAGGATTTTTTTTCTGCCCACTCTATTCTGTCATCTCACTCCTCAAGCTCTATGTACGTCAGCTAAAGAAATGACTTACCCTCTACCTTCTCCACTTATATGATTCTATCTCTATCAATGGTTTTCTTCCCCATATATAATCTCTCTCTCTCTGAGTCTTCTTTCCCATCTTTGCAATTTACCAGAAGGAATTCACCAGAATTTAGTGTGTTTTCCTGCACTCTCTTGTCCTCCATCTCTTTTCAGGTATCAACAGCTTTCCACATCTCTTCTCCTATCCCCCGAGACAAGTCTTTTCTAGTTCCTTGTCTCCTTGTCCTTTCTGAACCAGCGTTAGTAAGCATCTCTTGCCCCACTTTTACCCTTCTACGTATGATACATCAAGGCAGTGAATTATACGGACTATCCTCATCTCTTCCATCACATCCCTACACTTTTTGCAGAGAGCTTCGAATACATCGTCTTCCTCCCTTTTCAGGGAGGTCCCTTTTCAGTATATTTTGTAAGCCTATCTTTATTTCTCTCATAGTGGCTGTTTTTAAAGCTCAAAATATTCCTTCAAGCCCATAAACATTTAACATTAAACTCACCAGTGAAGAAGGCCCTGATTTACCTGTCCATGTCCCTCCTTGTACAACTCCCTACGCATCATTCCTTCACTGTTTCTATCATAATAATCTATTCTGGCTAACACTTTAGTACTCACTGTGGGCATCCCGGTCTTTTTTAAAGTACACAGGCATATGTTTATATCTCCTAAATTTCACCTGCAGCAGTAATTCTCTGAGTCGATGTAGCTGGGACTCCAGTTGCTTGTTGTGGTCCTCCAGAATCTGCATGCGCGTCTCCAGACGGGTCTTGTGCTGTCGAAGGATTCGAGCTTCAGCTAGGAGCTCCTCGTCCTGCTGTCCGGCCGGTGATCCTGGACCTGACTCCAGCAGCTGGGGCGATGCTGCTGCCTCTTCATGCTTCCACTTCAGCCGCCGATACTCGCCCTGCAGCACCCTGCGGGAGAGACGACACCATCATCATCATCATCATCATCACCATCATCATCACCATCATCATCATCATCATCATCATCATCACCATCATCATCATCACCACTATTGCTTTATTGAGATCATCACCATTTACAAGTCATTATATATATAACATCTAGACAAATTTAGTTTCTTTACTAAATTTATATATATATATATATAATTGTATATTGTATATATTTACCATATATACAAAAAAAAGAGAAATTGCTATTATAACCCTGTAAAATAAAATCCAGTTGAATGAAAAAAAGACAAAAGAAATAACCCAAAATGGGTGTTTAAGAAAGCAGCCATCACTCAGCTCTTTCTATCCTAATAATGACAGCGGGAAGCCCTGATTTATTCAGGAGGTTAAGGTTGCAGATCCCCTGCAGACACTAACAATTAATCTTATTTTATTGACCTATTACTCACCTATAACAAAGCAAGACCACATGAGAGCATGACTTAAAGGTCAGGATTTACGCTCAAGACAAAACTCATAAATGACTCAGCTGGAACAGTGGCCTCTGGGATGAAATGAAACGGTAGATGTTTGAAGCTGTTTTAAGGTCTAAAGAACACACCTCCATCATTTAAATTAAAATTAAATAAAATTCATGCATTTAGCAGACGCTTTTATCCAAAGCGACTTACATTGCATTCAAGCTAACAATTTTCTCCTAACATGTTCCTGGGACACAGGTCAAAAGATCACAGTTTTTGACCCAGACTAACCGTTATAATCATAATAGTTTCCACAGTTTCCCGGCAACACATTTTTATCTCAGCAAATTAAAAATGATTAGCTCTATCTTAATCCTCTGAAAAGGTTTGAAATGTAAAGTGCCAACACAAAGTGCAGTCGATCACAGCCAGAAACTGAAAGTCTCAGTTACAAAAACAAAGCATTTTACCCCCAATCGTTTAAAACAAGACCAACGTAACCCTCAGTGAAACCATTTTAATAAACTATTTTAATATTTATAAACATCCTTAAAACAAGAAGCATTTACTTAAGAAACAAATGTGCATAACATAATACCATTATAAAATAACAACTTCATAAAATAGAATTTTATATAATTATAATAATAAATTAAAATTATTATAACCAATTTTTTATATTTATAATGCAAAATATATAGTTTTGTTGTCTGGTGGACAATAAAACAAGCAAAAATAAAAAACACCAGCTTTCGTTGAACTAATAACTAAAAAAATGAACTAACAACTAAAAAGCATCAATTAGCATCACTATCATGTTTTGCATGATTAAATATCATTCACATGTTCTTCAAAGAAAATAAAAACAATCAAGTTATTTTTGGAAATCAGATTAGTGTTGCGCAATTTGCATATTTCAGCTTCAAGTGTGAAAGTGTGAACATGCCCCTGGCTGTGCCCTCACCTGTTCTCGTTCTCCAGGCGCTGGAGGGTGTGCTGCAGCTCTTCTCTGTCCTGGCAGTCCAGGTGGGCCAGCAGGTGGCTGTGGGGGGAGTCCTGCTCGAGGGCGGGGCTGGAGTGACGTAGGAGGTACTGATCTTCATCCCTGAGTCCCCCCACACAGGAGACAGTGCACACTGAACACATTAGCGGTGCCACACAGCAGCAGCAGCAGACAGACACACAGTGCCAAGCGTGCACACAAAGCAGCAGGTTCATAAGCCAAAAGCACACAATGCAGCAGCAGCAGCATATCAACACAGAACACATGCACACATATTCTGCATAAACTGGCGTCGTTAGAGTGTATACAAACACAGACTAATGCACACAATCATCAATAAAACAAACAGCAGCATAGAGTCTGAACAAGTGGCGATCACAAACACACACACTTCTAGTAATCCTAGCACTCTCCATGCCATAAAACACAAAAAGCTAAATAGGCACAGCTAATATACAGGCACACAGGATGAGCAAAAAAACTAATTGCCACTAGACACAGGAGGCACTGTAATAATCACGGCTCTCACATTAGTCACATCAATAATAAAAACTAGCGGTTTTCATGCACTCTTCTGTAATTATAGAGGTGCCATTACATGGGCCATCAGTAAACAAAGGCCACTTATAGACCACTGGAAGAGCAAGATTAGGTAAAAACCACTGAAATGGCACATTATGCCCTGTCAAATAAATATAATACATTACTCACAGTCTCTCTCTGCCTTCTAAAGGAACAGTTCTCACAAAAATATAAAGTTGAGATTAACTCATTCTTTTCCTAACGGGCACTACTTGCAAAAGTCGCTAAACATTTCCCTATTTTAAATTAATAACATTTTCAACTAAAAAGTAAATATACATAGAATCTAGTTATGTTAATACATTTGGTTAAATACAATGGTTAAAAATATTACTTTATTAAAAAGCTTTATTTTATGATATTATAAAAAATATATATTATTTAATTGTTAAATGCGCTTTAAACTGTGTTTAGTAATTTTGTAAATAAATTAATAAATCAAATCAAGCTTAATAATGTCTTCCTCAATCTCATTGCATAAAAAGTTGTCATGTGATGAATCTGCATTTTTGCAGATAGTAGCAAGTAGTACCTGTTTTTATTAACTGATATTCAGCACTTTTTACACCCACTACAGAGAAATCTCTACCTAACCAGAAAAAAAAGAAACAAAAGAGGATGCCGATGCCTTATTTGATGACACCGGACCCAGACAATCTCATAAAGGCGATCTGCTAGATACCACCATAATAAAAAAAAGCACAGAATGCAGCTCAGTGTGTTACAATTATATAAGAAAAGGAATATTTTTAACCAAATATTATTTGATTTACATGGACACAAATTTAAATACAAATTTTGCAATAAAAAAATCACACATTTCCAGTAAGTCTTACTAAATTGTGTTCAACTTGAATCATGCCGAACAGATGTCTGTTTTAAGCAATATGTTAATAATTCCTTGATTTGCTTAACAAACATGTTTATAGTGCATTGTTTTCAGCATGTTTACTGCTAAGTTTAGAGCAGCAATAATTAGTCCAGGTTTCTTTCAGTTAAAACATCCCAGACATGCATTTTAGTCTGAGACTAGGCTTAAGTCTTGTCTGTGAAACTAGGGGTGTGTGTTCAAAAGTGTGACTGAACTTCTTTTTTATTTTTCAGATAATCTGGTCACTTTTAACAGTTGGGATGAATATTACCTGTGTGTAACAACATACATTTTAGTGTGCTCCTCACGCAAGGTTATTGTAATGGCTTCATATAATACAGTTATGTGTCTTGTGAAACACTTTTATCATGGTTTAATGGTCATTCTGCATTGCTTTTTAAAGCTGGATAACTCATTGTAATTGCACTGAAAAGAGATTCTTTGTGTTTCATGGCGGAAAGAAAATCAAAAGCCTTGAAATGACATGAGGACGAGTTCATTTTTGGGTGAACTATTCCTCTAAATGTCCTTCTTGCTCTCACTCATGCACATACACAAGAGTCATTTCCAGCACAAAAGATGCACAGCCATGACTCTGGGCTGTGATGATCTGACCTCTTTTATAAGTTTGGATTTTCTTAGGGCTCACCTAATTTCACCTACATATGCTCATATTTCAGTGGCTTGACATCTTGTTCGGTAGCATTTCAACAGCTCAACTAACTAACTCTCTCTCTCTCTGTCTCTCCTGTCAGCATCCAAGCCAGCTCTATTCATTCCTACTGTTGTGCTCATTAATCACACAGTCTTAATAAATACGACACAAGGTGAACGTGGACTTTTTTTTATTAATGTGGCTGCCCAGTCACACCAAACATGAAAGCATGCATGCATGGCCATGTGCACATCCACACACCCATGCATGAGGACTTAGCAGCCGTGACAGATTCGAGTGTGTGTGGGAGGTGATGTACTCACAAACTTTCATCCGGAGAGAGACTGTCGGTGAAAAAGGAACAGTTCTGGTTCTCCATTTCTGCCAACCTGAAAAGAACGAACAAACGAAATGAAAATGTCACATTACGGAACACGGGTCAAAAGGCAAAGTCACCATGCACTGTAATTTGTTTGCTGTGGCAAGGACAGTGGCTTCAAACGCAAGATGCGGAAGAATGGAATAGCACACGTTGGCAGAGGAAAAGAAGATGACATCTGTGACTCATCACGACATCTCAGTGACTGCGGAGGAGACACCATAAAGCAGTTTCTCCGAGCTAAAAATCACATGCTGTTATCCTACCCTGACTTTTCAGATACCGTGCGCGAATAACCTGGGTGGCAATTTATCATGCAACCGCCGAAGCTGTGCCTCACGGCTTCACCCTCTTCTTTCTCTCTCCATGACAAAGCCAGGGGAGAATCTGTTCCCCTTTCACTTCATTTGTCACATGAATTTTTATGACATAAACACCTCTCCTGGGTACTTTCACTCATATACCTCGCAAGTTTGCATTCCTTGCCACAAGTGGCATGGTAAAAAAACAGAATATAAAAAAGATCTTCTTCATGCATCACAGATTACGTGGCATACAACTGACATGCCATTGCCCCAAAAGTATACAGTATGAGTGCTTTACTGTCCGCTGCAACTTTAGTGCTTGTGACAACCTAAAGCCAAATTAAAGCTAAAATGATCAATTTCTATGTATCTAGCTGCACCGAATGAAACTGCAAATGTAATGAAAGTAATACAGTTTATTTTGTGGCCATATTGAAATAATATTCTCTATATAGGCGATTGTAGAGATCCTTTGAACTTGAATGCAGAAAGAATGAAATCAGGCTTACATTTCAACAACCTACACTACCGTTCAAAAGTTTGGGTTCGGTAAGATTTTTAAATGTTTTTGAAAGAAGTTTCTTATGCTCACCAAGTCTGCATTCATTTGATAAAATACAGTAAGAACAGTAATATTATGAAATATTATTCAAATGTAAAGTTACTGAAAGTAATTTCAAGTCATTTATTCCTGTGATGGCAAAGCCGAATTCTCAGCAGCCATTACTCCAGTCTCCAGTGTAAATCATTCTAATATGCTGATTTGGTGCACAAGAAACTTTTTATTATAATTATCAGTTTAAAACAGATGTTCTATTTTTTTCAGGATTCTTTGATGTTTAGAACAGCATTTATTTGAAATAAAATCTTATACTGTGAATTAAATGCATCCTTCCTGTAAAACAATATTTAGTTAAATATAAATAAATAAATAATCTCATTGACCTCAAACTTCTGAACGGTTAGACGTAAAATCAGCAACAAAATAAGATGATGACTGGTATAAATTATGTTTCTTCAGCTTGTTAAAACTGAGTAATAAATGAAACATTTCAGACTAGTCCAAAATTATTTCTGTAGAACTTTTCACATTGCATACGGTTTCAAATTACAGTAGTTTTCGAGAAATGTCTTGCAAAATCTGTCTCTAGAACAGGGGTGTCCGGTCCTGCAGAGTTTAGCTCCAACAAGCTTCAACACACTTGCCTGGAAGTTTCTATGGAGTCTAAAGACCTTGATTGGGTGGTTCAGGTGTGTTTTATAAGGGCTAAAGCGAAACATTGCAGTGCAGTGGCCTTCCAGGAATAGTTTTGGACACCCCTGCCCTACAATGTCTTCAGTCTATGCCACAGTTCACTATTGCGCTCCTTTTGTCAACTTTGTCAGTGCAACAAATTGCACCTCAACCTTTTTCAGAATGCAACAATATATGAAAGTGAGTTTGCATGGCTAGAAGGTTCACCCTGTGCCACTAGCAAAATTCTGTGTGTCACCCAGAACAGACTAAATGAACCCAGCACAACAGAGGTGTTTTCAACACAACAGAGAGCTACAATGGTCCCTGTGCTTACCACTAACAATGCAGAGGTGAACAATGCTCTGCCCTCTCCCTGCCTTGGCTTACTCTTAGGTGTGAGACTGGGGAGATTTCCCTACCTTACCAGGACAGCCTGTGAATTAGCAACAATAGAAGAGCCTCTACAGAGGCTGTAATGAAGAGTGCTAAGTGCATTCATGTCGTGTTCCTAGGAAAGCTGCCAGAGAAAGCTCTGAATTGCAGACTACAGAACACACATGCAGGGATGGGGCTGCCTTAGAGAATAACAGAAAGTCAATACACATTCACCCACCAGGTGTCCTTCAGCCAATGACGTTGGCACTGGCTGTCCTGGTTAACCCCTCCGCCTGGCTGGGACGACTCCTAATTGAATCCCCTGAAACCTCCATCAGCTAGATCCAATCAAATGTGTTACTAGGAACCGCTGATGATGTTACCGATTCTGCGGTGCGAGGTCAAATGGAGTTTGCAGTTATACACACGTCTTTGTAGTTGGCTAAATGGGCTTCTCAGCGTGTGGTTAGAGTGGTCTCTTATTGAGAGAAAAAGAGAGGTTACAAATACAGATCAGCGAGTACATGACAAACTATTTCCTCCTTTGAGAAGGCCTGTCTTGAAATGGACATCGTGTGTTGAGATTCAGAACAGTGGTTCGGCCTTTCTGATAGCCGTCTGTTCTTCAGATGAAAGGTTGTCAGTACAGAGCACTTACTCTGCCATATCCAAGCAAATCCACCCCTGTACGTCGAGTCTAGAACATCAAATGCCAGTGGATTTATTCTCCCACCCCCTCAATGTTGAGGTCCTTCAGTCATTACTCTGGATTAGCCTAAAACACACATACAATCTCCGTTCCTTTGCCTATGATGTTCTTCCTCTGCACTCGTCCCACAGATACCACATCTGAAACATCTGACAAGAATTTAATTTTCTATTAGAGTTCAAAGCCAGTCTTGGCAATGTCGGAAATAAATAATGTGCCACCTCATTTAGCACATGCTCTCTATCGTTCATATTCTGTGAAGGACAGAACTATCAGATAAAAGTTAATGAAAGTGATTTTCCAATGGGCTTCCAAAGCCAAGTGGATTTTAAATTTTTATGAAAGCATCTTTACAGTAATACATCACTTGTCTTTTCTTGTTTAGCTGACATTTAGATCAAGTCTAATAATTTTAAGAATGCATAAATGCACAAAAGCAAGGGCATCAATGAAAAGCTTGAGAGTTTTCTGAAAGCATGTTCAGATACATCAAACATTAACGTGCAAAGACAGAGTGAGGAATTAAATGAGAATGAATGACAGCTGTTGCATATTAGCATGTTTTTCATTCGTCAGAAATGTTTTAAAGGCAACATTTAAGTAAAGAAATCAGGCAAATCAGATAATGCCACAAATAATTGACAGTTATCACAATTCGTGATCAAGTAAATGTATAAATGGATCCAAGAAAAAAAAATTTGGAGATAAAATTAATCTTCATTGGGTTCAAAGCGGTAAAAATTGCTCAGATAATATTAAACAATTCATGATCAGTATTGCAAATAATAAAAACATTTATAGTGTAAGCCATCAGCCCATCAGATTGTATATACTGTATTTTATCATGTAATTTGTATCCAGTGATATGTACAGTGAAAAAAAAAAAAAACTGGTGACAGTTAAATAAAAACAACAAATATTGTTTTGAGCAGGAACAACTAACGCAGACAGTACTGATGTGTGTTGGGAAACCAGAGAGAGAAATAGAGAGAAAGAGAAAGAGAGAGAGAGAGAGAGAGAGAGAGAGAGAGAGAGAGAGAGAGGAGACACATTTTGTGAATTAAAAAGACAAGACAAGAGGAAGAAGTGGGATATGGTAAGTGATTGATATTAGGGAGAAAAGGGGGAAATGAAATAAGACACATTGAAAAGCAAGAGCAGAAATCTAGCATATGACAGAGGAGACATAAATGAAGACAAAAGGACAGAAGCAGAGAGAGAGAGAGTGGTCTATTTGTAGAACAGACAAGAGCTGCAGCAGGGTGTGAGCTGAGACAGCTGGCAGCACAGTGTGGTAGGGGAGGCTAAGGGCTGATCTTTATGTATGCATGTGCTTGTGTGTATTTAGGTAATAATAAAAATAATATAAAAAATAATGTTTTATTCATATAGCACCTTTCAAACACCCAAGGACACTTTACATAAGGTAAATAGAAACAAGAAAACAGAAAAATACAAGTGTAGACAAATAGTATACACCATGAACAACCAAGCAGCAGGGAGAGATGCAATAATATGCACTTTACAGACGAGTTATAAAACAAACATAAAGCAGAAAATTAAGGCAAGCTATCAAGGAAAAAAAAAATATAGTAAATAAGTGAGTTTTGAGAGCTGTTTTAAAGACAGTGTAGCAGAAATGAGTCAAATCAGACAAATCAAAGAGTCTATCAGAGCTGTGTGCATTGAAACATGAGCTGAATTCCTCAGGAAGTCATAAATCAGTTCTAGTGCCACAGGAACCAAACAAGATAACCAACCAACCAACTTGTTCACACAACAGCTTTCAACATTAACACCAATAGAACAATTATTGACAATTTTAATTCAAAGAAGAGATTGTCAAATTTATTGTTCGTGATTGGAATGCAACGCTGGACATCACATGTAAACCCAGGAGATCAAGTTAAATACTTGCATTGACTTCCCCCCCCAGCCAGTGAAACCAGACTGAAATTCCTAAGGGGGAAGGGCTTTAAACCTTTGTCTTCACAGAAAAGTCCTTTGCCAGAGAATGGCAAAGAAACCCTTTTTATACATTATATATGGACCAGAATGAACTCAAAAAAGACTTATGAATGAATCATTCTATTGCTTAACTCCATATTCATTTACGTGTAACCCACACATTTGACTATCATGTTATAATCACTTATCGTGTATGTTTTCTTTAAATGACTATGGTATAGCTGAAGGGTACATAGTCGTGTTTGATATGTGTGTGATTGAATTTTCTTGCTTGATATTGCCCTGACAATCATTTATTTGTAAAATATATCATAATCATGTTATAGGAATCATGTCCAAAATTAGACCCTGTGAGGCAAGAACCACATGCTTGGTAAGATAAACAAATGATTTATGATACCCAAGACTCAAGAACATATCTGATTGGTCAAGGCAACATTTGAGGGGTGGCCAACAGGAAGTTTTAAATACTTTGGACACGATGTAATTTCGCTTTTAGTCATGCCTTGCTTTTAGTTCTAGTCTAGCTGCTGCTATTAGCCATGTCGGCTTTTAGTTCCAGCCTTGCTCGTGCTATCAGTCATGCCTGCTCTTAGCTTTTAGCTTGTAGCTTTGCTACCTAGCTTTAGCTATAAGCATCTAGCCATGCGGTTAGTCGTCATTGTTCTTTGAGCGCGGTTCCAGCGTGCCTGCCTGCTGCTACGATACCACGATGAAAAAGAACACAACCTAGTCTCGTCAAACTTTATTTCTTTTCTTTTCCGTTTGAGAGTTTCGTGTTCTGAGTTAAGTTTTGTAACGTCCATTCAACTTCAACCAGCGAACACGACTCTGCACTTTCAGCCAACGCCCAACAACCACGGGCTTCCCAAGACGTCACTTCACTACTGAACTTCCAGCCAATCAGCGACACCGGGATACCCCTTTCAACTGGAGTCCCTTTCACAGCAAACGAAGGCAACGTACTCCCAGATATTTGTTGTGCTGGTGTATCTAATATAATTTTAACCCCATTGAGGAACTCAATGCGAGCGCTAAGTACGTGATTGATGGTTGTTCATGTCTATGCAATTTAACGTATTGCTGTTAACTTGGGATTCCATATTTCCATTCTCTTAAACTCATCTTTCCCTAACTTTCGACCTTCCTGCAACTTGTGTGAATGTGTGCGTGCGTGCGTTTATGTGTTAGATTAGTTTATATGTCTTAGATTTATCTAATAAAGCCTTATTCATATTGAAAAGAGAAGTATCTTGTGTTTTGTGCTTACAAGTTAATGTCTTAAACTGTCGATCTTGTTACTGTGCTAATTGATAGTGTTTTCACTATAGTTTGGATATTAGTATCCAGCGCAGATTTGATGTTAAACGGCTCGTTCACTGAACCGCAGGCGCGTCTCCGTGAGCAGCCGTGAAACAGTGATTCTGTTCAAATTCCCTTTAAAATCTTAAATGATTCCCTTTGAGCTAAATTGACCTGTTTCCCTTACATTTATAATGGTGGAGAATGCAGGCAGTTTAACCTAAATTGTGAGCATAAACCAAGTTATTTAATCTTTGATTTTGCTAAAGGAATGACGGATGAAAAGCTTCCGAGACCTGAGTATGTGTGTGTTTGCGTGACGTAAGCAGCGCGCGCCCTCCCGCTTGAATGAAAGGAGCTAGAGGAGACTTTAACTCGAGTCCGTCTCCCCTTCGTTAACAGCAGTAAGTGAACTTAAAAGTAAACATCTGAGATCGTACAATAAGGTAGAAATTGAGCGTGTTCCTCATTTGTGTAATGCCTTGTTTTATAGCTGATTTGATTTCACTGCGTGTTCCAGTGTCTCAAACGCTATCTCAGTCACTGTTTGCTGAACGGAGCTAAACTGTTAGTGTTTCAAAAGGGATATAAATCGGTGAATAAAGAATAGTTTTGAGCGGGTTCCTCAATCTATTTATCAAAGTCCCCGTATTCATATTTCATATAGTTTGATTGCCAGTGCGTGTTCCACTGCCGAATCAAATTTGATATTCTACTCCCCTAAATTAACGTTAAACATTAGAGAACAATGTTTGCCCATTTGTATCCGTTCACAAAGTGAATGCAATCTCGCGTAACACTGCGTGTGTCCGAGAGTAATTTGAATGGGAGTGTTTTAAAAGCTTGATCAAGTAAAGTTTAACTGTGTACCAACAGCGAAGGAAAACTTTTATGTTTGTGTCCAGAAAAACTGGCACGGAGATTCAAATTGCTGAGATTGATATAACTGTGTTCCCTTAACTACAGCAGGAAGCTGCTATTTGAATTAAGATAAATTTAACTCTATACAAACTGAGAGTTTAAGTGCCACATCGCAAAACCAACTGAAAGGCGGTGTTGTTATTTGTACAGTGTTGAAATGAGCCGACATTTCATGTAACATGCTTAACTGTATTTGCAACAATGCAACGATTCATGTGCTGATCCACTAGAATGTGTTTTGGTTGCCATAGTGACGACCGTGACCCGGAAGCCTAACGTACTTCCGGAGCAACTCTGAACTGTGCACGCGCAGCGCACAAACTCTGCGGTGTCGCTAAGCTAACGAAACCATTGCATTTACATTGAAGTCTATACTAAAGCCACTAGCCTCAAAGGTTAGCCGTTAGCATTACCATCCAGTGGTAGAATAATGTGTGTTTGGGCAACGCTGACGTGATTTAACCATTTTCAACATCTTAACTAACACTTGTTAGTCTCTTTCTTTTTATCGCTCTGTTTTCTCACTAGACCACTTATTTTCATTTTACTAGAAAGGGAAATACTGACTCACAATTATTAATTGTCAAATTGAAATTTAATTGAAACATTAAATTTATTTTGAATCATTTAAAATTTCCCTTTCAGATCATTTCATATGATCTTTTATTTCTAGTATTCTCTTTTGGGTCTAATTATTTTAGGAATGAATAAGCCTTGAACTTTGGAAGTTAAAGTAAACTTATTCTTCCTAATTTATTTATCACCCATCTGAATATATGCTATTCAGACCTTTACTTATTTGAATGCGTTTTACCCCTCTTCCTGTTTTGGTTATACACTTAACCACTATTGTTTTACGTATTGATTTCCTCTTTTTAATTTCATGTTTGCATATTTTGCCCATTTATTAATTTTTTTAATTTTCCTATTTCTTACCATTCCTTTTGTGTATCCTAGCCTGGGAACAACAAACCTGAGCCCTAAAAGGAGACATTGTTATCCCTCACTACGAGTTCAAATAAATTAGAAAGACAACCCTCTTTCACTTAAAGTTTATTTTGTTTGATTAGTTGTGCAGCAACTAACACAACGCTCTCCTTGTAGTTGAGATAACCGCTACTGAGACTTACCATCTCCGTCCTCTCTCTCCTTTACTTTCCTCTTCTCTTTTTACATTTGTAGGACATGTAAGAACCATCAATCAATTCTAAGTGAAGTAAATACACAATCGTGCCAAAGACGACGAATCATCCTTATGAATTTGATTGTAATCATCCTCTCATTTGTTCTTTCTAACCTCCCTACATTTGGAAACGCAATCCAAGTTTTAGCATCTCATCCAACGTTGAGATCAATTTAATAGAGATACGTGTTGAGCAACTGTCGCCTCGCTGACTCCCTGGTGAGCGGTCCAACTGAAAGGCGTACGGTGTCAATCCTGTCAGACTAAGAAAAGAGATATCAGAATTATTATTGTATTCTTTTGTCCAAAGCAAGAAATATAATAATATTGTTTATGTTTTTGATAACATTTAATTGGAAAAAAATAATTTTCCTCATTTGAAAAACAGACATTTTGCTTGTCATTTGAATTTGTTTTTCACCTCTTTCTCTCTTTTCCTCTTCCTCATTAGAGTGACAAAGTCTTCGCATCTCTAGTCTACTTAGACACCCTGAGACCAACACAGTCATCACCACATTTCACTAGTGGTTCACAATCACTGATACAACACTTAGTTGTCCCACCACACATAGGCTTTTACTCCACACAGATCTGTGTCAGTCTCTCTTCTTCCCAGCGTGCCAACATGCCGCAGACTGCAGACCCCATTTCCCATGGGGAAGATGTGAACATTTGGCTGAGAGGCATAACAGACAGCCTCACTCCAAAGACATTTGAACTGTTATTATTTTTAATAATAATCCTAATCCTGAGAAGATTCCTGACACAAGATTCAAGCCAGAACAACAACCACGAGGAGCTAGTCAAGATCACGAGCTCACTAAGCTATGCCTTCACAACCCAGCTGAAACTGAGCGACAAGCACATCACCCACCTTCAAGAGGAGCTGACACGTGCTCAACATCGCATAGACAAGCTGGAAGTGAAAGTTCAAAATCAACTCAAAGCACCCAGCGAGAGGGAGCAGGATACAACAGAACAAGTTATGAAGCTCCTAGCAGCCCTGGCAGCAGCTCAGCTCGACCAGCAACATACAACGGCTGCTCAGAAAGACCTGGTAAACAGACTCCAGTATGCCAAACAGCTACTAGAGAAAGCCAAGATAGACATCAGAAACAAGAACTCTGAAATCAGTGCTTTGAAAGACCACCTTGAAAGGTACAGAACTGAAATGGACAATCTGACCCAACAACTAGACGATACCAACGATGAGCTCTACATGGTCAGAAAAGAACTCCAAAATGCTTACAAGCACAAACAAGAGCCAAGGAAAGAGAAACCTCTCTTAGCCTCATCACTGCTGAGCAGAGCAGAGTCCCACGTCCAAGAACTGGCATATGACGAAAGGAGCGAAGGGCCACAACCCAAAACCTCACCTGCCTTCGCCACACAACCCTTTCCTGCCAATGAAAGAAAACCTCCCGTCCAAGGCCTTGAAGCTGCACACGGGATGACAATCAAAGACCTCAACAAGCTGTCTGAAAACATCAGCAGGTTCAACCCGGACTCCACAGAGAGCCCCGACATCCAAGCTTACCTGCGAGATATCGAATTTCACCTGGAAGTGAGACCTCATGTGACTGACAGAGACTGGTTATACCTCCTTAGAGCCACGTCCAGTTACGAGGTACGAAACTTTCTAGATCGACAGCCCAGTCAAACCAAGTCAAACTACCAGCGACTTCGTGAGGTCCTGATTAAAGAGTTTACAGACCCAGAGTCTGAACATGGACTGTTAACTGCCTTGGAAACCAAACAAGGTCGTCAAGAGACTCCACAAGCTTATTACAACCGACTCCAACAAGCCTACTTTGGTGCACACAACAGCCCTGACCTTGAAGAGGATGTGAACTTCAAAAGCCTCTTCCTAAGAAATCTGCACCCTGGAGTCAGTCACCATCTAGGTGTCATGGCCTGTCCGAACTCCATGACCATCCAACAGTTGCGTGACCTAACACAGAAGGCCTATAACAAGCAGAAGGTGGCCTCAAAGAAAGGTAACAAAACATCCACACTCTTGAAATCTGTCAACAAAGACTCAAGCCTTGCACTGGATGACACCCAGTGGCATACCAACACCAGAGTCTTCCATCAAGAGCACAGAGAACGTGACGCCCATATCCACGACCGCTTTCAGCCCAACTGCTGGAAAAATCCATGGGACCAGCCACGCTTCTCAAGAAACCAAAAGGATAACATCTGGAAACCTAACCAGAGATCCAAAGGTAATCACCTGACTCATCCAAGAGCAACTCGTGTGGGTAAGCGATAACAAAACCCACCTCAGCACCACTCAGACATGCACAGTGCTGAGTATGCACAAGAACATAACCGCTTACCATTAGAAGACACGGAACAAGTCATGGAACAACTAAGAGAGTTCCTTCAAGACAATTTACATGCATATGACCACAAAGTTGAGTCATGCTCGCTGTGACCAGCGACAGAACGGAAGGCCGGTGATCACCTGGTGCACCACATCAGAGATGACAAGCACCTGTTCAACAACAACCCAGAATGAACAAGTCTTTCACGGCCAACTGTTGATGAAAAATCTGAGGTACTAAAGGACATCACCTCAGTCACTAACAAACTGTCAAATGAACTCCAACTCCAAGTTCCAAATTCCCTGTCTGTGCAACAGCAACCACCAGAGCACAGAAGGTCAGAAAGTCTGCTACAGCCAGAAGGCATCACAAGAAGAATGCAACATAGGAGACAAGTTTTGCAACTCAGCTTCACACAGCCATGCCAAACTGCCTCCGACTGTCTGCCAAAGAACTTCCTGCCTTGCTGGACTGACCCCTCATTAGACCATGGACACGCCCTCATCCAAGCCAAAGATGCAGAGAGCCAGTCTTCAGTGACATGCTAGAAAAAGGGGGAGACAACACAGACTTGAACAGATCTGACCACACATGCACTACACCAGTAATACACAACATTACCTACACCCAGAGGTAAACACATCTACTGATAACACAGTCAACAAACATATTCTTCCCACAGGTAGAATATCCAACTTTTAGCGTAACAAAGTTACACATACCCACCATGAAGAAACGTGCAGCCATCCTCACAATAGGTAGAACACCTGACACTAAGTTAAGGTTCACGACACACTAGCTGCACCTGACATCCTAGCTCAATAGTAGTTGTAACACATGCTAGGAAAACCCACAGCAGCCTTGTTTTGTTTTGTTCTTCTTTTACCTATCCTTCTCCTTCCCCTCTTTCCTGAGTAGGTGAAATGCCTAGACACCCTGCGAGGGTTGAAGGTCTGATATTAGGATTGACTCGCAACACCTAATATCCGCCAGCCACTCTAAACTGAATGGAAGCCAGAGAGCTCCATGCATGATAGGTCAATCCATTGAATTGAAAATGAAATTACTAGAAAACTAATGGTAAACATGTAAAGTAAGACAACCTAGAAGAACCAAACAAAGTTAACCACAAATTTGATTGATGAATCAAAATAAAAACAATTTCCAAGACCATCTAAACTATCCTCAATGTGCTAAACTACATTGACTAATTGAACTTAACCACGTGTACCTAAATAACCTGATGCCTGCACCAGTACAGTAACTGTCATGGAGGTGTTGTCTTGCTGTTTGCTGTGTTTGTCTGCTTCTTCTGCCTTTGTTTCTCCAGCGATCGACGATGTCTTCACCTAAACACCTCGCCGATCGAAAGGGGGATATATGTAGCAGAAATGAGTCAAATCAGACAAATCAAAGAGTCTATCAGAGCTGTGTGCATTGAAACATGAGCTGAATTCCTCAGGAAGTCATAAATCAGTTCTAGTGCCACAGGAACCAAACAAGATAACCAACCAACCAACTTGTTCACACAACAGCTTTCAACATTAACACCAATAGAACAATTATTGACAATTTTAATTCAAAGAAGAGATTGTCAAATTTATTGTTCGTGATTGGAATGCAACGCTGGACATCACATGTAAACCCAGGAGATCAAGTTAAATACTTGCATTGACTTCCCCCCCCCAGCCAGTGAAACTAGACTGAAATTCCTAAGGGGGAAGGGCTTTAAACCTTTGTCTTCACAGAAAAGTCCTTTGCCAGAGAATGGCAAAGAAACCCTTTTTATACATTATATATGGACCAGAATGAACTCAAAAAAGACTTATGAATGAATCATTCTATTGCTTAACTCCATATTCATTTACGTGTAACCCACACATTTGACTATCATGTTATAATCACTTATCGTGTATGTTTTCTTTAAATGACTATGGTATAGCTGAAGGGTACATAGTCGTGTTTGATATGTGTGTGATTGAATTTTCTTGCTTGATATTGCCCTGACAATCATTTATTTGTAAAATATATCATAATCATGTTATAGGAATCATGTCCAAAATTAGACCCTGTGAGGCAAGAACCACATGCTTGGTAAGATAAACAAATGATTTATGATACCCAAGACTCAAGAACATATCTGATTGGTCAAGGCAACATTTGAGGGGTGGCCAACAGGAAGTTTTAAATACTTTGGACACGATGTAATTTCGCTTTTAGTCATGCCTTGCTTTTAGTTCTAGTCTAGCTGCTGCTATTAGCCATGTCGGCTTTTAGTTCCAGCCTTGCTCGTGCTATCAGTCATGCCTGCTCTTAGCTTTTAGCTTGTAGCTTTGCTACCTAGCTTTAGCTATAAGCATCTAGCCATGCGGTTAGTCGTCATTGTTCTTTGAGCGCGGTTCCAGCGTGCCTGCCTGCTGCTACGATACCACGATGAAAAAGAACACAACCTAGTCTCGTCAAACTTTATTTCTTTTCTTTTCCGTTTGAGAGTTTCGTGTTCTGAGTTAAGTTTTGTAACGTCCATTCAACTTCAACCAGCGAACACGACTCTGCACTTTCAGCCAACGCCCAACAACCACGGGCTTCCCAAGACGTCACTTCACTACTGAACTTCCAGCCAATCAGCGACACCGGGATACCCCTTTCAACTGGAGTCCCTTTCACAGCAAACGAAGGCAACGTACTCCCAGATATTTGTTGTGCTGGTGTATCTAATATAATTTTAACCCCATTGAGGAACTCAATGCGAGCGCTAAGTACGTGATTGATGGTTGTTCATGTCTATGCAATTTAACGTATTGCTGTTAACTTGGGATTCCATATTTCCATTCTCTTAAACTCATCTTTCCCTAACTTTCGACCTTCCTGCAACTTGTGTGAATGTGTGCGTGCGTGCGTTTATGTGTTAGATTAGTTTATATGTCTTAGATTTATCTAATAAAGCCTTATTCATATTGAAAAGAGAAGTATCTTGTGTTTTGTGCTTACAAGTTAATGTCTTAAACTGTCGATCTTGTTACTGTGCTAATTGATAGTGTTTTCACTATAGTTTGGATATTAGTATCCAGCGCAGATTTGATGTTAAACGGCTCGTTCACTGAACCGCAGGCGCGTCTCCGTGAGCAGCCGTGAAACAGTGATTCTGTTCAAATTCCCTTTAAAATCTTAAATGATTCCCTTTGAGCTAAATTGACCTGTTTCCCTTACAACAGTCTGGAGTGAGGAAATAACCTTGTGGTAGTTCATTCCAGAACTTGGCAGCAGTAACGCAGAAAGCCCTACCAGCCACACTAGTTAGCTGGAATTTGGGTACTGTAAGCAAGTTTTCAGAACTAGATCTCAAAGTACGGGCAGGGACAATTAATTCTTGAAGGTAGGAAGGTGCTTATCCATGAGAGGCCTTGAAAAGTAAAACGAGAATCTTAGGGTGCTTTCACACTAGCACTTTTGGTGCGCACCCGGGTTCGATTGACGTCAGAGTTCAGTTCGTTTGGATGATGTGAACGCTGTCTTCCGTACTCGGATGCGCACACGCAAACCGTACCAAATCGCGGAAGTGAAATGCTTTTAATGACAAATTATTTGATGAAAATGTGTGTTTGTGTGTGTGTTTCACTCACTTTTCTGATGAGTGTGACTGACGCGCTGCAAGCAGAGAGTTGTACATCTCATTTATGTTCGCCTTCAACAATCTTAAGAGCTTTTTCAGTACATTCGTAAGACAGACGCAAGCGCCGTTATGTACCGAAGCTTTATAAACAAAACGAACAGTTCAAAAACGTAATACATAAGAGTAATGTTGTGCATTTGCCACCTTCTCCTGCGCTGTCGTTACCAAGCAATGGGGTAAACAGCTGCTGGCTTGATGACACAATTCGGACTCGATCCGCGGTTCGGACTCAAATATTATAATATGAACACAGTCCAGCAGGGGCAGGGGGAGGGGGGAGCAACCAAACTCGGGTTCGGACCAGGCAAGTGAACCAAGTGTGAAAGCACCCTTAAACTGAATACGATGGGTGATAGGGAGTCAATGTAATTGCTGTAAACCTGGAGTAATGCGGGCTGATTTTTTGGTAAATGTAAGAAATGTAGTCAGGTTGAGAGAAGACTAGGGATTTAGGACCAGCTAACAAAAATTCAGTTTTATCAGTTTTTACTATTTTTTCAGGCAAGAGTAAAGAGGTATGTTTGACTGGACTTGAAGATCGAACGGTGTATGACATCAAAGTACAGCAAGAGAAAGGATAAGCAGACATCCACTCTCTTAATGCTCTCACAGTAATTTGATGACACACACCAATCGGTCTAATCAGCACTGCTTTAAGTTAAACACATCTAAGCAGTCTTCAGAGGAAGCATCAAGTTGGCAACCTACAGTGTTGCCAAGTCCCTGGTTTGGGGTATCCCTACATAAAACATGTATTTGACCCCCTTCGAAATCAATTGGGCAAGCTTTGAGTAGCAATAGGACGGGTTTTGTTGTGAAAACCTGGCAACCTACCAGTGTTAATTTTGACACGAAATTTTAATTTAGTTTTAGTCTTAGTCTTTTGACTATAATTCTTTTTAGTTTTAGTCAAGTTTTAGTCATCTGATTTGTTTTAATTTTAGTCTTATTTTAGTCGACTAAAATTGCTTGGTATTTTAGTCGACTAAAATTGCTTGGTATTTTAGTCGACTAAAATTGCTTGGTATTTTAGTCGACTAAAATTGCTTGGTATTTTAGTCGACTAAAATAAGACTAAAATCAATAACAGATTTACTAGACAATTTTTTACAGCTGGTATAGGAAACAAACTTAACCAAAATATATAAAACACAAATTCAACTTTATTTCAACACAACTGTGTCTTTATTTCGATTCAAAAGCTTCTATGCAGCAACAAACACTGTCATGATAATGTAAACAATAACTAGCTGCCAATTGACCATCAATAAAAGAAAAATAACATTAGGTCCAGGACCTTAAAGCTTACAGCTGAGCTGAACAATAAGTGCATACATTTAAAGTAAATATTTAATAAGTTGGCAGCTAGGTGGATAAAAAAAGTAACAAGATTTTATAAGGTATTAATTTGTCTAGCAATATTGTATGTTTTAAATACTACAATATTGCTAGATTTGTATGTATAATGATAGGATGTGAACATTCATGTTTCACATGACTAATATAGAAATATTTGTGATATTGTCAACAAGTAGAACATTATAAAATATACTAAACATTAGTATTAATCAAATGTATTTATCATGATATTACGTATTAGTATTGTGCTCTCATCTAACTTGAAGAAGGGGCTATTTTACAGTACTTTTCAGTTCGTAATATTTAATGCTACAACATCTACGCACTGCAGTCTTCCAATTTTGCTTAGCTCAATAAACAAAAGAACATCGTTGAAATTACATTTGAGAAAATGTCCGGGTGGCTCGTCTGTAAATGTCTTTTCAAATTGGTTGTGTTCTTGCCACGAATGAGCGCTCCGCGTGCTTTACGCTTTGTTTTGTTTTGTTCTGTTCGTCGTTAAACGTGAAGTGAGCTGTGGACATTTTGTCGCTCTTTTAGACATCACCTCTTCGAATGCCGTCTTCCCGGGAGCTCATTTAAAAACTGAAAACCTTCGCTTCACGTCTCAATAAGTCAGGCTCTGATTGGTTCTCTTCTCTCATGCAGTCTGTTCTGTTTTGCCGGTTCTTTTGCTCATTCCTCGCATCTCTCCCGTCTGCTGATTTGATTTTCGTCACAGTCTATTTTCGTCTCGTCCTTTATTCGTTGACGATAATGTCAATCAATTTAGTCATAGTTTTAGTCTCCATCAGTGCCTTCTATTTTAGTTTTCGTTTCGTTTTCGTCCGCAAAAATATATTCGTGACGAAAATAATGACGAAAATATTTAGTCAACGAAATTAACACTGCAACCTACAAGCGGAAATGTTTGAAAGCACATATAATATGATCACACATGTTTAGTGAAATTATTTGGAGTGACCAAAACATTTTGAGAACCACTGGTCTAAAGTCAACAGACAGTGTTTAAAAAGTGGAGTCCACATGTTTACATATGTTTATTATAGTTACTTTAAAATTACCGGAAGTAGTGTAGTAAAGCAACAGAATTGTTTTTATATTTCTACAATCTACTTTAGCTTGTGTGATTTGTATATTAATGTTTGACCAGGCTTATATGTCAGTGCTTCATGTTGTCATATAACATTCTTTAAAGGTTGGAAGATTAACAAATCAGTCAATATACTACTTTGATTGTAGTTGTTTAATATAAATGTAATTCATATCAATTCATGCATCACTTAATTTCATTTTAACATAGGCCTGGCCTACAGAAAATAACATTTCTATTTAATTATCTAATATTCTGTTGGTCATACTATACAATGATATTTACCTTGTCTTTGTTGAATTATACAGAACATAAAGAGCTTTAAAAAAATAATAGCATATTAATTTGCAATGTTGGTTAAAAAAAATGCAATTCGATTTTTTAAACAAGAGTGTTTTGAAGAGCTCAGACTGTAATCATGTGTTGGTTTCCACTTTTTTATTGTGTATTGTGCATCTCATTTAAAGGGTTATTAGGTAAATAATTTAACATATTTCATTTTACTGTTTACTGTCGTATCTGTAATTATATTGGTTGTATATATATATATATATATATATATATATATATATATATATATATATATATATATATATATATATATATATATATAATGGTCTCATACTGGGTTTATCTGTTTTTCTGTTACTCTTGCAGCATTTTACTTGAATGTCTAAGTATTAAACTCTTTTGGATACATCATTTAATCAGTACTGACCAATTATTCAACATATTAATATACTGTATGTTTCCCTCCAACACTAACTCTAGATCAATTTTACATTTGCATACATTTCAATATGCCTTCAAAAGTGGGGGTGAACATTCCACTAAACTTTTCCACAGAAGAGACAGTCATGTGGGTTTGGAACAACAAACAAGAAAAGGGCGAGTGAATCTTACTAAAAACTACTTGAATCCTTCATGCATAATGCATTATAAAAGTACTTTATAATGCATTGTATGATATGAATATTTGTAAACAGTTATAGTAAATTATACTACTTAGCTATTCATTGTTAAATCTTTAAAAAATATATACATTACGACATAGCAAACAACCAATTTTAGAGGTAAAATGAAATCTGCAAATATTGTGATCCATTTTAACTTTGACTATAATTACTTATTTACCGTATAATGATTTACATATAAAGTCTTCAAGTAAAGTGTTACCAAAAAACAAAAAAACCTTCAACTAATCTGGACTCCCAAGCCAGACTTTTGGCTAGTCTTTGATGAATCTAGCACTCTCTTCAGCTGGCAAGAATAGGAGGCAAGCTGGTTATCCAGCTAAAAACCTGCTTGACCAGGCTGGAAGACCACAACACAAGTATAGGCTGGTTAAAACCTTCTTTTTTGTATTACAGAAATGTTGTTTTTGTGTGACTTCAAATGTGTGTGTGTGGGTGACATAAGCCTGCTTGTACTACGCACCTAAATCTAAACCCCACAGATATAACTGTTTATAAGTATAAGCAATCATTTTAACATGTTTGAGGACACGTCTGTGTGTGGGTGTGTGTGTGTGTGTGTGTTTCCTGAGCGTGTAATGTGAATTCCGTCCAGACCACCTGGCAGCCACCTCGAGCCCTCCAGACCTTCTAGGTTGAGCTTTCATTCTTCTAGTAGAAAGCAGCCGACCCCTGTCCACCCATCTTAATGCCATCTCTCACTCTATCTCACTTTTTATAATCTTCTCTCTCTTTCTCACACCCTTCTCACTTCGTCCCAGGCTGTTTTTAAGGCCCTGCTGGTTGGAACACTATGTGCCCATGCAAAGGGGATCAATATGCCAATCAGAGCTCAGGGGAGTGAGCAGAAGTGGCTGCTGGGAGAATATCAGAGTAGAAGTGATCACTGTCTGTGTGAAGCTGAACTCATACCTGCTGGCGAAATGCTCGATCCGGCTGTGTGTGTCTGCATGAGGCAGCCTGGGAGATGAGCAGGGCCTGTCAAAACAAGAACACAGTAACTTATTAATGTATGCATGAATGCCTAGTTTTCTGGTTCTTAACCGGTCTATGAACTTGGTCAGTCTGAACCTTTTGCTTGATTTAGAGGAGTTTTGGGTACTTCCAGCTAGTCAGCATGGGAAAACGGATGGATGAACAGTTAAACCAGCTGGACACCAACTTGGTGAGGCTGGGAAATCAACATAATCCAGTAAAGACCAACAAACCACCTAGGTTTTTATCTAGTTTTATAGTTTTAAGAATGCTTAGATATTTGTATAAGAATCCAAGACAAAAATAAGATGGTCTAAGACGGTTTGTGGGTCTCCCATCCTAGCTAGGATGATCCGATTGCCCACTTTAGAGCAGTTTTGGGAGGTTAAAGCTAGTCAGGATGGGAAAACAGCTGGAAGACCAGCTAAACCACCTGACGTCCACCTTGGTGAGGCTGCTAAAACCAACAAATGACCTAGCTGGTTAACCTAAGCAGCCAGCTGATCTCCCAGTCTGACGACCTGAAATGTGACTAAAACTCCTTCAAAACCAGTCAAAAGAGGAGCTAATGCCATCAATGCATCTTAAGCTGCTTTAAAATGTTTCTTTTCAACAGGGAAGTAAATCATTGCTTTCAGTGCGCTTTGTTCAGTCCCTCAGTTCTCCATTCATAAACCATCAATAAGAGCACAGCGGCTCTTAAGTCTGATTCTCATCAGCAGAGACAGGAAGTCAGACTCACGTCTCAGAGCTCTCCACCTCCAGTACTGATTGAACAGGCAGGTATCCCCTTTGAGGGTGTTTACTAAAATACTGCTTCGATCGGAACTTGTTCTTTAGCGTCTTTGCGAAGTCCCGCATCTTCTCGCCTGAGGTCGTCTGGAATGATTCAGAAAAAGTGAGAGATAGAAAGGAGCCAGCGGAGAGAAAAATGAAAGAACATGAGCGATTGAGACACAACAACATCCCCTTAGTAACATTCCTCCATCACACAGTCAGTACATCAGTTCCTGCACAGAACATCCGTCTTCCTCCCATCTCAATCTATCATCTTTTGAGCAGCCACAGAAAGCCGGTACATAATAAAGACTCCCACCTATGAAACTCAGACTGGAGCATGGGAAAGCCATTAAGCAAATGGCCTTGTGCTGTATTTCACTGCAGGAGATCAATTTGGTTCATTTCATATTTATTTTGTGTGGTGCCTTGTACAATAGTGATTGAATCTGAAACCTTTGAGCAAGCAAAAAGCTGCCAGCTGGCAAGGAAAAAACCTCTGCAAGTAACAAAGCATATGTACCGGGGTGTAGTACTCCATGATGGGGTAGTGTAGTTTCTTGCCCTTGGTAGTTCTGCCTGTCAGAAAACACGTCTGGCAGATGTCCACATTGAACTGTTTCAGACTTCGGTATCTGAAACAGGCGGAGACACATTTTCCATTTAAATATTGTTTTTGTTACACTTAAAAATAGTATTAAATTTAGGATTATGAATAGTTGAGATTCATTATTTAAACTATTCATAATCCTAAATTTAATACTATTTTTAAGTGTATATATATATATAGTGCTTAGTATTAATGCATTCAGTTTCCCAAAAAAATCAATATTAAATCAAATTATGTAACAAAGATTTTGCCAAATTAAAACAAATAAATGAATATTAATTTAACAGTATTTACACATTCAATAAAGCTCAGCCCTAATTAATTTACACAAATTCAGTCCATTAACACCCATGTATACTACTCCCTCTGTAATTCTTAGCTTTAATGCTATTACCTCAAACCCTTTGATCAGCTAAAAGAAGATTTTTGAATAATTTATTTTGAGTAGTTAAAAAACAAAGATAGAGAGATCTGTGCCGTCTTTTACCAAAGAACTACTCAGCAGTGCAGAAGCTCACCTGAAGCCCTTGATAGGGCACTGCTTACAGATGTAGCAGCGTGCCTGGTGCTTGGCTGTCTCGGCCACGGTCACCCGGTGCAAAACAGGAAGCCACACCACCGACTGAGGCTCTAGGCCCATCCACTCCAGAAAGTGACACACCTCAATTGCTGACTTGCCTGGAGCCTAGAAGCAGACACATGAGAAAGATAAAAATCTCACAGCAACAAGTAGCATGAATCCAGATGAAGCCAGAAGACATATTGTTCATTGTGCATGCCCAATTAAGCACCAAAACAGCTTCTGGTAGCTGATGGGCATAAGCACCCTATCAGAGCATGTCCCTCAAAAGTACTCATGTGATACAGGGCAATCACAGCCCAGTGAAAGGGAAGGATACAATTTTAGAGAGACCGCCACTTGTTACAGTGACACAGTGGGAAACGGATGACAAGCAATAACCCTAATAAAAGAGGATGACATAAAAATCTGAAACATGCTAAATTCTCATTAAATACGCATCGAAGATGCATTAAAAGGTTGATTTGCCTTGGGCGCACTCTGAAGCTTGGGCAGAGCTTTATAATTAACATGAGTATCTCTAGCGTGGCCCTTAGTAGTCGCTGGAGTGTGTCGTCTCCTGAGAGGGCAAACGGTGTCTTTAGCGGTGTTTGTGATCTGGGACTGAGACCAAAATGCAGTGTGGAGTTGAGTGGAAGACTCCAGAAGTTTCACTGAAACAACAAAAGAAGATCTTCTACAGTGTACACCACATGGACAGCTGAGAGTTTCCCATGAGATGGTTCATAACTTTAAACAAAGTGAGCCAGTCTTTTCATCTAGACACACGCAGAAACACACACCGACCGGCTGTGCTGCATCATTCTCAGTCTGTCATGTTTAATGCATCCAGTGAAAATAAATGTGTAATTGGCATTTCTTCCAGAATTATGAAGGCAACATGGGGAAAAATAAATAAAGTTTAATTATGTGTGCTTGAAATCGCACACATGCTCTTGATTGGATCAGGGTTTAATTAAGGCCTGGCAGACCTAAGAATAAATTGTTTAAGGCCATTCTACAGGAAACCTGTGCCCTACACCAATATCATAATTAGGCCTTTGGTAGAATGAAATTCCAGAAGGTTACACTCCTCTATGATGTCCCTGCATTTTCTGAATAACAGCCTCATAAGTGTAAAGACAGATGAGATGGTGTCAGCAGGCATTTCACCTTAATTATCCTTATTTAGCCTAGACTATTAAGTCCAAAAGACACTCTATGCAAGTAATGCATATGATCCAAAACTCTTTGGAAAGCTTGGTTTTCAAAATTTCATTAATGCTATTATCAAAAATGACCACTGTTCAAAAAATTTGGGGTAAGAAATATTTTTGGTTTTAAAGAATACAATACTTTCATTAGGGATGTATTAAATTGATCAAAAGTGACAGTAAAGACCTTTATAATGCTACAAAGAAAAAACTTTCTATTCATCAAAGCTTCCTACAAAAAACTAAATGTATCATTGTTTTAAACTAGAATAACTAGAATCAGCATGACTGATAATAATTCTGTTTTGAGCTCCAAGTCACCATTTTAGCAGCATCATTTCTGAAGAATCATGTGACACTGAAGACTGGCTGAAAAAAAAAATTGAAATCATTTTGCTGAAACTGTAATAATATTCCCCAATATTACTGTATATTTTATCAAATAAATGCAGCCTCTGTGAGCATAAAGGACTTCTCTCACTTTTGAAAGGCTGTTAAAGTTAAGTGAAGTGTGTCTTTTCTGTGCCTCTAGCATCAATAGCAAAAACACTGAATTCCATTCAGGTTTCCCAAACATTTGCAAAAGAGTCTTGCCAATAATGCCATTAGTTGAGACAACCTTAATATGTGTTTTTGTGTGTGTGTGTGTGTGTTTGTTAAAATACTTTCCTCCACATCAGGAATATGAAAACACCAAAAGAAAGACATTTTTGTCTAAAAGATTTTTGCGATATGATCAAAATACTGTGCCCAAAGACAGACTAAGAGTGTTTGGGCATACGGTTAAAACTAGCCATTGTGTTTGCCATTCCTTTTATTGGTGTTAATGGATTTGAAATTATGCAATTCACTTTTAATGGCACAGATGTTTGAAGGTAACTCTATTGCCCCCTTGAGTATGCAAGCTTGATGCCTGCACAGTGAAGGAGAAATGCACATTTAATAAGTACAACAGGACTACCAAGTACTGGCCAAGCATTTGTGTAGAGTATGTTTCTGGCCAGTGACTCACTAAAACCCAAAACAATAAAATCACAGAACAGCTCTTTAATTTCTGTACGTTCCAGTCCAAAAAAAAACAAAACAGGAGAAGCAGAGCCTAGTTAGGAGAGAGTGAGGGCGTGAGAGAAATGTGATAAAGAAGTAAAGTGAGAATATTTGCTTCTGGTACAAATTTTAAGATGATTTGCTCACCACAGATAGCAATGGGTCTGTGTAGAGGGATGCCTTTACATCATTTGACAGAAAGCATATCAGAGAATAAATGGTAAATGGACTGCATTTATATAGCACTTACAACAGACCCCATGGCCATCCAAAGCACTTTACAAGTTGCCTCACATTCACTCACTCATTCATACACAGAGGCAGCTGGGGTTGGGTGTCTTGCTCAAGACACTTGGTCAGGTGGAGCCAGGGATTGAACCACCAACCTTCCGGCTTGTAGACAAGCTACATGAACCACTGAGCCACTGCCGCCCCCAAAATATGAGAGATACTGAAAGAGAGAATCTAAAGTCTTACCATTCGAAAGCAGCTGCGGACACTGGGCTCCACGTTGCTCCCTCCAAATGCCGCCACCTCCCCGAGCTGCCGAGGGATCTGAATTGCCTCGTGCAGTAACAGACTGAGATGTTTCTGATCTGTCAGTCCACCAGGACCACACACCTGTCTGAAAAGGTCTGCAATATATAAACAGAAGACCTGGTTTAATGCTGCACTAAAAGGAGACACTAGGGAAAAAGAGTCACAATTGCTATGTTGGTACTGTATAGAAAAAATATATATAAAAAAAATAATAATAATTATATATATATATATATATATATATATATATATATATATATATATATATATACAGTATTGTTCAAAATAATAGCAGTACAATGTGACTAACCAGAATAATCAAGGTTTTTCGTATATTTTTTTATTGCTACGTGGCAAACAAGTTACCAGTAGGTTCAGTAGATTCTCAGAAAACAAATGAGACCCAGCATTCATGATATGCACGCTCTTAAGGCTGTGCAATTGGGCAATTAGTTGAAAGGGGTGTGTTCAAAAAAATAGCAGTGTGGCATTCAATCACTGAGGTCATCAATTTTGTGAAGAAACAGGTGTGAATCAGGTGGCCCCTATTTAAGGATGAAGCCAACACTTGTTGAACATGCATTTGAAAGCTGAGGAAAATGGGTCGTTCAAGACATTGTTCAGAAGAACAGCGTACTTTGATTAAAAAGTTGATTAGAGAGGGGAAAACCTATAAAGAGGTGCAAAAAATGATAGGCTGTTCAGCTAAAATGATCTCCAATGCCTTAAAATGGAGAGCAAAACCAGAGAGACGTGGAAGAAAACGGAAGACAACCATCAAAATGGATAGAAGAATAACAGGAATGGCAAAGGCACAGCCAAAGATCACCTCCAGGATGATCAAAGACAGTCTGGAGTTACCTGTAAGTACTGTGACAGTTAGAAGACGTCTGTGTGAAGCTAATCTATTTTCAAGAATCCCCCGCAAAGTCCCTCTGTTAAAAAAAAGGCATGTGCAGAAGAGGTTACAATTTGCCAAAGAACACATCAACTGGCCTAAAGAGAAATGGAGGAACATTTTGTGGACTGATGAGAGTAAAATTGTTCTTTTTGGGTCCAAGGGCCACAGGCAGTTTGTGAGACGACCCCCAAACTCTGAATTCAAGCCACAGTACACAGTGAAGACAGTGAAGCATGGAGGTGCAAGCATCATGATATGGGCATGTTTCTCCTACTATGGTGTTGGGCCTATTTATCGCATACCAGGGATCATGGATCAGTTTGCATATGTTAAAATACTTGAAGAGGTCATGTTGCCCTATGCTGAAGAGGACATGCCCTTGAAATGGTTGTTTCAACAAGACAATGACCCAAAACACACTAGTAAACGGGCAAAGTCTTGGTTCCAAACCAACAAAATTAATGTTATGGAGTGGCCAGCCCAATCTCCAGACCTTAATCCAATTGAGAACTTGTGGGGTGATATCAAAAATGCTGTTTCTGAAGCAAAACCAAGAAATGTGAATGAATTGTGGAATGTTGTTAAAGAATCATGGAGTGGAATAACAGCTGAGAGGTGCCACAAGTTGGTTGACTCCATGCCACACAGATGTCAAGCAGTTTTAAAAAACTGTGGTCATACAACTAAATATTAGTTTAGTGATTCACAGGATTGCTAAATCCCAGAAAAAAAAAAATGTTTGTACAAAATAGTTTTGAGTTTGTACAGTCAAAGGTAGACACTGCTATTTTTTTGAACACACCCCTTTCAACTAATTGCCCAATTGCACAGCCTTAAGAGCGTGCATATCATGAATGCTGGGTCTTGTTGGTTTTCTGACAATCTACTGAACCTACTGTTAACTTGTTTGCCACGTAGCAATAAAAAATATACTAAAAACCTTGATTATTCTGGTTAGTCACATTGTACTGCTATTATTTTGAACAATACTGTATATATATATATATATATATATATATATATATATATATATATATATATATATATATATATATATATATATTATTCAGTATTTTTAATGTTAAAAGAAAAAAATATGTATATGGTGCAGTTTGCTTCATGTAAATCCATTCAGATTTACATGTTTACAATTTATTGAATGTGTAAATACTGTTAAATTTATATTCATTTATTTGTTTTAATTTGGCAAAATCTTTTGGGAAACTTAATGCATTAATACTGAACACTGTATGCTTAAAAGAGGTAAAATTAGGCAAAAATAGAGTAGGTTTACCCTGCTGTTTATTAACCAGAATACAATATATATATATATATATATATATATATATATATATATATATATATATATATATATATATATATATAAAGATGTTTAGATATATTTTCCCTCCAATGGAACATAAGAATATATGATCAGCAAGAAAATAATTTTTGGCACAGTGGAGTATGGCAATGTGAGTGCTTGATGCAAGCATTGGTGTAAATGTGTACAAAAGGCTAACATTAGCCGAGAGAGCCAAACAGCTCAAACAGTGTCATGAATCTAGCCATCACTGAGCAGAATGATCTTGACAGGAGTGAGAGTGTTCTCTGCAGTGCCAGTAAAAATAGCTCCATCTAAAGTGGCTAGCACACATAGACCTTCCTGCTGTGTGGGCACACACATTCACACTTATATGTAAACCAGCTTCATACATAGTCTAGTCCAAGGACAGATTCTGGGTGGGTCAGTCAGGGCCAGACCCCTGGATCTTCTGACTGCCAGGGCCTCAAGCTAAGAGGCCCGACACCCAAAAACAAGTCACTGTAGCTGAAAAATTGGTATAGACAGATGAACAGTGCTTTGTGCCAGCGGCTGTTGGCATGATATGAAATAAACAAAGAAATGAGAGATGTTATTTGTTCCTGGCCCCTCCTCAGCACTCACAGAAACCCTTATTGCAGCCTTGATGTTGTATAATAGTCATTGTACAATGGTGTCTCTTAGGAAAACTTTTGCACATGAGGTGGGTTTATTTCTGCAACAGCTACAAAAGTACATTTTAATTGATTTTAGTTTTTAAATAATTATTCAACTTCTTGTATTTGTGACCTCATATATCAAAATTGGGACTTTATTACAAAGTCTATTCTTTGATGGGAAATTATATTTATGCTAGTAGCCGGTTTCTACTTTGGCTGGTATAAGCTAGTACACCACCAACAAACCAGCTTTTTATGGTGATCCAGCTGGCCATGGAACATGGTGGCTGGTCAACCAATTAATGATCCGTTTGGACCAGCTTGATACAAACAAGCCAACATGTTCCAAAACACAGCTATCATCCTAAACAGGATTTTCTAACAGGGACAAATTGCAATTTACACAAAGAGGCTGATGCCCTGGGGCCCTGCAGGACCTTAATCTTTACATGACCAATAGGTCCACCTGTCATCGCACACTGACTACACACAAGTAAAAGCTCTTGTGCTTTTTACTATTGAAATGGAAAAGATATTGGTAACAAAGAGAGCAAGACATACAAATTAATCAGTGCGCACTACCTTTACATATAAAACATTTTTAGGCAATGTTTGGGAGTTATGATGGTTGTGTTCTACCACGAGGATGTCCAAAACTGGTTTAGACTCTTCTCCTCTAATGTTCTCTGCAGTGCACTATGCCTGACTCTTATTTACTGGGTCCTGCTTATGTCTGCCCTGTCAAATTACCCCCTAACCTACTTAAACAACAGCAGATGAGATTTTAGACCACAGATGAGATTTTAAAGAATAGGACTTTGCACTGTAAAACAATCATTTTGCGTTTACTTTGTTACTGGATCACAAAAAAAAAAAAAATTGGTAAGAGGTGGTGTGTGGTCAGGTTTTGCTGACGTTGTGGGGTACAAAAGTTCTAAAATTAGAGCAAAACTTGAAATACCGTTAAAACCATCTATTAAAATAGAAAACGGTTCTTATTCATTGTAATAATATTTCACAAAATTGCTGTTCTTTTTGATCAAATAAATGCAGTCTTGGTTATGTGACATGGCCCTCTACTTACATTTATACTTTTCCTGGATGTCTGCGTTGCATAGAATAACAAGGCTCGTTTTGAAGGAGAGCACTCGCATCTTACCATTACGACCACTAGAGAAAGAAACACAAACACACATTTCAAAATTCACTGAGGTTCTTCTATATATATTGAAATGATCTTATCAGTTAGCACGACTATGGGGTAACTACAGTAAGCGGCACCAAACAGGACTGAAAGTCCATGTATCATTTTGTAGTCTGCTCAATACATCTCAACATTAAATAAATAAATATAAAATAATCATCGCAGCAACCTTCTCTTCTCACTACAGTCATTAACAAGCTACCACGGATACATGGTCAACATATGAAGTTCTCTGGAGGAGAACTTTCCTCCAAGCCATCTGAATCCTTCATGAGGAGGCTGCTTAGGAGCTGCTAATATTGCACAAGTATATATACACAGTTAACTTTTAGAAATTTGTATAGTGGTCAATTTAAATGTTTTATGCTTACAAGAAATGACATTTCACATTTATAGCAACAAATAAGCCTGTCAAAAAAAAAAAAAAACAGATTCTAAATGAGTTCAGGAAGCATTTGTGCTCCACTGAGACCAAGATCCCACCAGCAATTCTAAACAGTACAGTACAGATGCAAACAAAATTTTTGAAAACTGTTCAAACACTACCAAATCACGATTCGCTTTGTATAACAAGAAATCCCCTGTGATTACTGCTACCAAAGGGAACATTTGCTACTTTGTTTGGCTTTCTGATGTGACCGAGAGCTTGTCATTATCATCCTCATGCATGCTGCTCATTCTTATTCACATCCAGCGTTTGTAGGAAAACAAAAAAGCAATTACTACCAATTACTCGCAGGGTGAGAGCTCGGATTTCCAGTCATTAGCAGCAGGTAGTTAAGAGTCTAGTATACAGTATATTTGAGACAGATTCACAATGGACAATGAAAAACAAATAAATAATGAAATGTTAAATATAAAAATGTAAATTCATTCTAATAATAAATAAAAAAACATCCAGTTTTTTTATATATATATAAATCTTAGCTAAGAGCTTGGCACAGAATGCAATAGTTGGGAGTCAAGCAGTGGGGCTTTTAACTCCTACAGTCTGATTAGTTGCCTGCTGGTGATGTCTCAGTGCTGTAGTCATCTTTTAATTCACTTCACTGTGACACGGAGAACACAGCTTTGCCTATGGGTGAGAGATTTAAGGGTCAATGACGTATAAGGGTGTCCACATTAAATAAGAAGAAAAATCGAAAAATCTTTGAAACATGTGCCAAGTACTCCTTGTATTCAGCTGTATATATAAATAACAGAACAGCTGTATTACATTTTTGACTGTCTTGCCCCTAAAAATGTCCAAATGACTTTAAATAGAGACATGCATGTTTCATACAATAAATTATTAGAAAAGTGTCACGTCATATTGCAGATATAGGGTGGGCCTTTTTTGCGCATTGTGTGACTGACCAGTAAAAGTGTCTCACAGACACCAGGAGGGTGCAAGGTTGGTTTGACATCATTTGTGGGAGCAGGTCGAATGGGTTGTGAATGGCATTACCGTCAGTACCTGTCGTAAACATTCAGCAGCCAGTTGAGACACATGTCGACACACAGGGGGATATTGATCAGGACGGACCTCTCCTCCTCAAGTTTCTCATACAGGGAAGTGAGAGCGTGGATGACCTCGACCACATCCATCACATGCTCGGCATTCTGCAGCTCCTGTTCTCTAAACACATCCACCAAGCTGCTTAACTTCAGCAGGTCCACTAGAAACACACACACACACACACACACATGCGTATTACTGTACGTGTGTGGAGTGTTAACTAATTGGATTTGACTGCTATAATATAATTTCCTCTGGCAATCTCTAGTGTGGCAGTGAGAGTATAGGGTTAAGGCTGTATGCTGATGTCATCCTAATTGGACAATGAGTTGAAATACGGAAGCAGAGTGGCAACGGTGCTTTCAGTGTTAGGTGGGCAGCTAGATCCTCTAACAGGCTTTTGTAGATGCTCATTTTATACAGACGTCAATCATCAGAGCCTGGCTCACAAAACAGCAATGTTTCTATAGCAGCCTGGTTATTAATTCAGTTAATGACATGACCTAGCAAACCAGGAGTGTGTGAGAGAGACAGAGAGAGACAGAGAGAGAAGCAAGCAGTAACTTGTCCCCAGAGACGTTAAAAGGCACATGCCATACTCAGTAGTGGATTCAACCTGCTTATGTAGCCCTGAACATGTTTTCTCCATGAGGATGATTCTACAAAACAGATGCCATCTGTTTTGTGTCATGCACATATGTGAAAAAAATATAAAATAAATAAATAAAGAAACAAAAAATCTTCTACTGTTATATTTAGTGATCGACCGATATTGATTTTTTATAACCGATACCGATACCGATTATTTGTATGTTTATGTACCCGATAACCGATATGCAGAACCGATATTTATTTACTGTTATACTTCTGTTTCTGACAATTATTACAACACAAATGAGCTGAAAAAAACATTTTATTTATAACAATCACTCCCTCCTTGCATACAAAAAAAAAAAAAACATTATATTTATACACAAATAAATAGAGGGGTCTGAGTCCAAAAAATGTAAGCGCACTGTTACTAAGTGTCTTTGTTTTAAAATAAAAGCTTTGATTAGGTAAAAAAATAAAGCACAAAAATGATTCTAACATATTGGTGGGGGCGGGAGGGCTATTTAGGAGTGCATAGCTATATAGTAGTGTAACTTAATACTCCCAGTTAAGCAGAACTAGGTTTTAGTGTAGAAAACAGAGTCTTTCAGCATTCTGCCCTGTAAGCCTGCTTCCTTCAAAAATTGTATGCAGTGGCCGTGCTTGAGGCTTCCTGATCATCAACCCAGTCAGGTGCTGAGCAATATGAACGAACATTTTTTTCCCGAGACTATATAAAGTTAAACAGCACTTGTCAGTTGGCATTTTATGATCTAGATTCAATCTAACGTTAGATCATGAAATGCCAACTGACAAAGTGCTGTTTGACTATAACTTAATCAACCGCGATCGCGCATGGAGATAATAAATAATTAATTTCCACAAAGCGGTAGGCTATATTTATATGTGTATTAGCGAAATAATTGTTATGTAGTAAATGATAATATAATCTAGGGTGTTTAAACAAGATAATCTTGTCAAAAGTTTCATTCAGTGGCATTGCTTGAGGCTTCCTGATCATCAACCAAGTGCTGTTTGACTATAATTTAATCAACCGCGATCGCGCATGGAGATAATAAATAATTAATTTCCACAAAGCGGTATATTTATATGTGTATTAGCGAAATAATTGTTTTGTAGTAAATGATAATATAATCTAGAGTGTTTAAACAAGATAATCTTGTCAAAAGTTTCATTCAGTGGCCGTGCTTAAGCCTCCAGATCATCCGTCAGTTGCTAAGCAATATGAACAAACTTTCTCTTCTAGACTAATGGTGAGCAAATACAACAGATAGAGAATTAAATTCAACGCTTTTATTTTCAACATGCACTCATTCATGTCTGTTTTATTTAATTCATGTAAATATACGTCTTTATTGGGGCAGGACATGATGAATTACACTACGTGACTCAATGAGTTCGTCTCAATTGTTTAGAAACAAGCTGCATAAATTAACTATATAAGGAATTTATGTCTCAGATCTCATTTGTGCATGTCTGTTATGTTAAATAAAGTTGATTAATTAAAGCAAACCAAGTAGAACATATATTTACCTGTGCACTGAGTTGTTGTTGACTGATCTCCTCAGACGCCCGGGCTGCAATGGCGGAAATCTCAAAACGGCCACAAGATGGCGCCGTAAATCGGCGAATCCGATATTACAAAACCGATACCCGATTATGGAAAAATGCTTAAATATCGGGAAAAATATCGGGAAACAGATACATCGGTCGATCACTAGTTATATTAGACATTTTTGTAAACGTTCACAAAAACGAGGAATTATTTTATTTGTTTCTCTCCTTCCTCCTGTGTGTGTTAGATTGTTGTTAATGTTAACTAATAAAAATGCTTTGGAAATTCTGAAATTGCTTTAATATTTTGTATATAGCATCATGCTTTAAAGAGGTGAACTTTTCAAGGACAGGTGTCCTCTGTCACTTTATCGTTTGTTTTGACGATTGTCAGAAGGGAAAACCTTGAACCTGTTACCCTGAAGAAAATTTGTGGAAAAAACAAGCACCTAGCTTCACAACCTTGAGTTGAAGGTTTGCAGTGTGAAATTAAACTGTAAAACCATCAACCTGTGAACTTTCTGTAGCAATAATTATGTTTTGTATGTGTTTGTTTGTGTGCGCATGTGTTTGTGTTTAGCTTTAGATGGTACAATGCATTTCACTAATAGCTGAAAAATAAAATTTTGCTTGAATATTTGATTAAATCAGCTTATCAAAGGGGAAAGGCACCAGTTTTATAGAATAACCCTATGGGTTCAAAGCTCTCCACAGAGGAGCCAAAGTTTGACTAGATGTTGTACAGCTACATCAGTTTCTTGCAAAAAAAAACAACAACATATTTTACTGTTGATTGGCATTCAGGGCTAGCTGTGTATTTTGAGGAAATAAAATCGTTTTCAAGCAACACATAAATCACAAATATTTCATTGTATTAAAGCAGTTTTTTTTTTTCAGTGCCATGTTATTTTTGAAGGGATCTTGAAAGAGTAAAACCGACCTACACAGACACATTTATATTTATATTATGTGCACAGTGAAAAGGCTGAAGAAAAGAAGGGAATGCCAACGAGAGGAAGTCTGGACAGTGGCAGATAAACCTCCACCCACAAAACGTGTCGCAGGGGGAACAGTGGTTAATTCATCACACAGACTTCTTAATTACCTCCCCCGAAGAAGTACAATCACACAAATTATTAAGCTTAATTAAGCTGCATAAAAATCACTGGGCTTTAATGAAAAAGACAGAACAGAGGCGAACAGCAGGGCCAGCTCTGAACGTGCAATTTTGCAAATAATCAATGACTTGCTCTAAAAAGAGCAGTAGAGGGAAAAGGGCAAACCAGTGTGGGTGCTTCTTTTTACATACATCTTAAAGCCTTCTGCACATGCCTCAGCTTCATGGCCGTCCGGTATGCAGAGAACCTGATATTGTTCAGGTCCGCTGTGAGAGAACAGCAAAGGAGATAGGAGAGGAAAAGAGAGAATATCATTCATGAGGAGAGAAAAGAGCAGCAAAGGAATAGCTGAGCTCTTACATAAGCAAACAGAGAGACAGAAAGCAATGTGTCACTTCAGCATTGTTGAGGGGTTTCTGCTCATGCCGTGCCAGAGTGTTTGGACAACTCGTGTCATGTTGCATCAGATTAACTCACATTGTAAACACCCTTTAATCATTGTTAATTAGAAGTTGGCAAAGCATTAGCATTAGGTTGGCCCAGCTGCTCTTGGGTTAACGAGAGAGCTGGCGACATCTCTGGGGTGGGATGAAATATTAGGTTATAATGAGAGGTCCAAGTAAAGAAATCGAGCTCAGTGTGAGACCGCCTTCTAGTAGGTGTATTTGAGCTTCTATATGTCTACACTGTGGTTCCCCAGCGGGAAGTAGACACATAGAAGATATAAGAGCAGAGTTTAATTGTGTTTAATTGCCTCACCCAGAGCTTGGTATAATTCAGTCATCTTTGGATGGTCCCAGCAGGTTGTCTGAGCCTGATGGCTATAAAAGGGAAGATAAAAAGATCCATGTAAGAGCAGAGTAGTGAAGCCAAAAATAGAAAAAGCATAGAACACACGTGAGAGAAACATTAAAGGACTAGTTCATCCAAAAATAAAAAATTATGTCATTATTTACTCATTTAATTACTTTTTACTTTCATTATTTGTTACCCTCATGCTGCTCTGAACCTATATGACTTTGTTTCTTCGATGCAACACAAATGCAAATTTTAATCATTATGGACTGAAATATTTCCCCACTGCTGCAGCTTTCTGCATATTCAAATTTGGCAAATGGCTAGGACGCACAGAGGAACCGCTTTTCACCTTTTGCAATAGAACAAAAACACATTTTGGATTTGGAGGGTGCATTAACATTTCAACAATTTAAGTAAACTAACCCTTTAAGGACACTGTATGAATGTGGTTTATACAAAACCATATGTCTTTTTTCCATAAATAACAATTAAAGAATTTATTTATTTATTAATTCAATGTCAATTGGTTAACTTGTGACCTGACCATATACAGTAGAGTGAAAACTGTTGGTTTAACATCACATTATATGTCATTTTAATTGTAAAATTCAGTCAGATTTATGTTTTTTTTTTTTAAGGAAAAAACTACAAACTTTTTGTACATTCTCACACATTCTGCTTACACTGCAGTGGCTGTTACGTTCAGAGGTGGTGACGGGGAATTCTAACAATTTAAGCACCTCATAAAATAGGTTTTAAATGAAATTGGGTTGGTAACCCTAATGTTGTTTTGTCTTTGTGTGTGCACTGTCTGTATATGCATTAGCATGGTTTAAATCGTACTTATATGACCGCCATCAGTTCGTAGCAGTGAATGAAGATGTATCATATCGATCACAAGTGCAGTATGGAGTACCTCAAGGCTCAGTTCTAGGCCCGCTACTCTTCACGCTTTATATGTTACCCTTGGGAGATATCATCAGGAAACATGGTGTTAGCTTTCACTGTTATGCTGATGATACGCAGCTCTATATTTCCTCGCAGCCTGGTGAAACACACCAATTTGAAAAACTAATGGAATGCATAGTCGATATAAAAAATTGGATGACGAGTAATTTCTTACTGCTAAATTCAGAAAAAACAGAGGTGTTAATCATAGGGCCTAAAAACTCTACTTGTAATAACCTAGAACACTGTCTAAGACTTGATGGTTGCTCTGTCAATTCTTCGTCATCAGTTAGGAACCTAGGTGTGCTACTTGATCGCAATCTTTCCTTAGAAAGCCACGTTTCTAGCATTTGTAAAACTGCATTTTTCCATCTCAAAAATATATCTAAATTACGGCCTATGCTCTCAATGTCAAATGCAGAAATGTTAATCCATGCATTTATGACTTCAAGGTTAGACTATTGTAATGCTTTATTGGGTGGTTGTTCTGCACGCTTGGTAAACAAACTACAGCTAGTCCAAAATACAGCAGCAAGAGTTCTTACTAGAACCAGGAAGTATGACCATATTAGCCCGGTCCTGTCCACACTGCACTGGCTCCCTATCAAACATCGTATAGATTTTAAAATATTGCTTATTACTTATAAAGCCCTGAATGGTTTAGCACCTCAGTATTTGAATGAGCTCCTTTTACATTATACTCCTCTACGTCCGCTACGTTCTCAAAACTCAGGCAATTTGATAATACCTAGAATATCAAAATCAACTGCGGGCGGCAGATCCTTTTCCTATTTGGCGCCTAAACTCTGGAATAACCTACCTAACATTGTTCGGGAGGCAGACACACTCTTGCAGTTTAAATCTAGATTAAAGACCCATCTCTTTAACCTGGCATACACATAACATACTAATATGCTTTTAATATCCAAATCCGTTAAAGGATTTTTAGGCTGCATTAATTAGGTAAACTGGAACCGGAACACTTCACATAACACCGTACTTTCTACATCATTAGAAGAATGGCATCTACGCTAATATTTGTCTGTTTCTCTCTTGTTCCGAGGTCACCGTGGCCACCAGATCCAGTCTGTGTCCAGATCAGAGGGTCACTGCAGTCACCCGGATCCAGTACGTATCCAGACCAGATGGTCGATCAGCACCTAGAAAGGACCTCTACTGCCCTGAAAGACAGCGGAGACCAGGACAACTAGAGCCCAGATACAGATCCCCTGTAAAGACCTTGTCTCAGAGGACCACCAGGACAAGACCACAGGAAACAGATGATTCTTCTGCACAATCTGACTTTGCTGCAGCCTGGAATTGAACTACTGGTTTCGTCTGGTCAGAGGAGAACTGGCCCCCCAACTGAGCCTGGTTTCTCCCAAGGTTTTTTTTCTCCATTCTGTCACCGATGGAGTTTCGGTTCCTTGCCGCTGTTGCCTCTGGCTTGCTTAGTTGGGGTCACTTCATCTACAGCGATATCATTGACTTGATTACAAATTAAAACAGACACTATTTCAACTGAACAGAGATGACATAACTAAATTCAATGATGAACTGCCTTTAACTATCATTTTGCATTATTGAGACACTGTTTTCCAAATGAATGTTGTTCAGTGCTTTGGCGCAATGTATTTTGTTTAAAGCACTATATAAATAAAGGTGATTGATTGATTGATTGATATAAATACTGTCTATGTTTTATGGAAAAGCTTCTTGTGATGAACTAATTCATTTTATGCATTTTTATGTCACCACCTGCATTAATAAAGTGCTTATCAGTACACTTTACGGTAAAAAGCTTTTGATAATTCATCTAGATATAGATAGTTCAAGTAGATTGGTATTTTAACATTAATTCACTTAATTTAATATATGGTTATAAGTTGTAAAATTTACAGGCACCAATATGCCATCCCGTAAATCTGAATCATTGCCACAGTATAGAGAGAGAGAGAGAGAGAGAGAGAGAGATCGCAATCGCAAAGATCTTGAACAAAGATTTTAGAGTCATTATAATGCTTATATACATGGCTGTTTTGATGACATTCAAAGAAAAGATTATGGCTAAACATAGCTTGAATTCAAATCTGATGAGCAGGCATGTACAGTAATGACATCTCCACAAAGTCGATACATGTGTGCTACATGCTTTACTGCAACAACCTGTACTCTACAGTACCAGCATCCATGAAAAAAATCAATCTTGTTCACTATGACCATCATGACCTAATTTCTGTGACTTCAGAGATTAGTCACATGGTACTTCATGGCATTCAAAACATTAATAAATAATATATTTTATAAATAATACTATTATTTATACTACCGTATTTAAAAATAATAATAAATAAATTATATTTTCAGTTTTAATTTTAGTATTTTTTTAGAAATGTTGTGTAATTTCTAGATTTTTTTTTTTTTTTTCATTTTAGTACTTCAATTTAAGCCTATTGCTGTTTATTACATTTAGCTACATTTAGAAAGTTGATGCTTTTTATATAATATTTAGATTTTATTTATTACAATTAGCAAAAACTTCATAGTTCCGGGAACTCTTACAGAAATCTTTCAAAGTATTACAGACCTTCTTTCTCTCAACTGATGACGCCAACCTCTACACTGCCCACACAACACTCTTTTGAGCCTTTTATAAACTCAAATTAATAAAAATGCACAAGGCCAAATGACAAAAGGAGCACCATGGTTGAAATGTTGTTTTCTTTTTAGGTCACAGTGCAATAATCTTCTGCACCAGGGATCAGTAATTGAGTTTGCTCTCAATACCTGATAATCTGACATGCTCATCCCACAGTTTTACCCAGACTCTCTCCTTTCTGACACTCATCTCTCATAGACTGCTGATGCTTTACCGTAGGATAGGTGTGGGCGATATGGTAAAAATATCATATTATGATTTTTTTTTTTTCAAGAAAATCACGATTCACAATTTTATCATGCTGGTTTTATTATTTTGCAAGTTGTCTGAGCAGTACAGCCAAACTAATTTCCCAATTTTAAAAACAAAGCCTTAGAAAGTAAGAAAATATAAAATAAAAGAAAGATGTAATTTAGGCAAAGGTCGGTGAAAAAAAAAAACCTTTGTCATTATTTATCTTTGTTATTAAAAAATAAAAAACAAAGATACGCTTTACTAATATACAAAATAAAATGGTAACACTTTATTTTAAGGTGTCCTTGTTACACGTTACATGTTCTTACTATTATAATGACAATTAATTATGCATAATTATGCATAACGTAAGTAAAACTAATCCTAAACCTAAATAATCCTAATCCTATAGTAAGTAGTTAATTAACATTACTCAGTTCTTAAATGTATAATTACACTGTCACAAGGACACCTTAAAATAAAGTGTGGTTAACCAAATAGTTGCTGGTCCCCAGTCACTTCCATAGTATTTAGTTTTTTTTTTCTTCTATCAAAGTCAATGGGGACTTGAAACTGTTTGGTTACCCACATTTTTCAAAAAAATCTTTATTTGTGTTCAGGTTTGGGACAACATGTGAGTAAATAATGACAGAATGAAAAATTTTTGGGTGAACTGCCCCTTTAATGACAAGCAGCAGCATGTTTAGTACTGTCAGCTTTGCAGATCTGTTCCACTTAGGCCAAATACATTAACATTGTCATATCAATTACCATGCTAAAATCTTCAGAGAGTTCTCATGACAAAAATGCATTATATGTAAACCTTGTGTGTTTTTGACAGTATTAGCGCAATCAGACTCAAAGAACTTAGTCCAGTAATCAGGCTTTTTAATGTGCATGTCAGACAAGGACGCAAATTAAGTGCTTAAACAGTAAGGCTTTAAAGGTGCAATGTATAATATTTACAAGGATCTATTTACAGAAATGCAATAAAATATACATAACTATGTTTTCAGAGGTGCATAAAGACCTTACTTAAAGGGGGGGGTGAAATGCTATTTCATGCATACTGAGTTTTTTACACTGTCAAAGAGTTGGATTCCCATGCTAAACATGGACAAAGTTTCAAAAATTAAGTTGTACGTTTGAAGGAGTATTTTTGTTCCCAAAATACTCCTTCCGGTTTGTCACAAGTTTCTGAAAGTTTTTTTCGAGTATGGCTCTGTGTGACGTTGGAGCGGAATTTCCTTATATGGGTCCTGAGGGCACTTTTGCCAGAAGAGCGCGCGCTCCCGTATAGCGAGGCTGAGCACAGACATTTCACTGATCAGAGCGATTCACTGATCACAGCGAGAGCGTCGCGAAAAGTCACAAAAGAAGTGTGTTTTTGGTTGCCAGGGCAACTACTCTGCACAGATTACCAAAAAAAAAAATAAAACAGCATTAAGGGAGTTTATTTTTACAGAGCATCAACGGAGTTGTGCAAGTGTTTTTGTTTGTTCCCTGCATTTCGAAGATGCTTGTTTTACAAACAAGGCCCAGTTTGACGACAGATTTGCGTATCGTTTATTTCTTAAGGATGATGCAATCCCAACGAAAAAGGGTCACGATCGTGTGTTGGAACCGCAGGCGGTGAGTAAAACTGCTTAAAATATCTCTGCCTCCTTATTAGTGCGTCCCCTCCCATGCCGGAGACCCGGGTTCGAGCCCCGCTCGGAGCGAGTCGTTGCTGCTGCTGCTCTCGTTCAGTTTCAGCCTCGGGATCTGATTCTGGATCATAAATAAACGGCTGAATCTGACTGTAAGCCATGGTTTGTTTGGGATGATGGTTTTTCCCTCATGGTAATGTCACAGCTTCCAAACGCTCTCAACGCAAAAGCCTACTGGCGCTCGTGATTCTTTAGCTCCGCCCACACGTCACGCCTCCAGCCAGTCGTGTTTTTCCGGGAAAAATCGGTACAGACTATCTTTCTCTTATGAATATAATAAAACTAAAGACTTTTTGGAGTTATGAAGGATGCAGTACTACCCTATAGGTACTCAAGATTAACAGGATATTGAGTGAAAACAAGCATTTCACCCCCCCCCCCCCCCCCCCCTTTAATTAGCTGTTATGTTTTTATTACCTCAAATTGAGCTATTTCAACTATATACACCATGGGTCTCCTTACCTGGAAGTCACCACCATGTTTCTACAGTAGCCTTAAATGGACAAACTTCTCTACAGAGCGCATTTTGAAACTTTGTTGTTCTTGCGAATAAAACATTAACGCAATGATGAACAAGTACATTAACATTAGCATTAACATTGATTTATTGAATAAAGTAAACGTAATTCCTTAATTTACCTTTGTAAAGAAATCTCATTGCTCTCTGCTGTCTTTACCTACGACATCTTTACCTGTGTCGGCCACCGGAGGGATGAGCGGGGGACTGAGCCATTGGTTGCAGTTCACAACCTCACCACTAGATGCCACTAAAGTCTACACACTGCACCTTTAAAGCACATGCAAATAATGTACTTGTGTGACTTTTTGTCATGTTGAAGCCTATATTGAGACAGAGGCGCCAGAACTGCAACTCATATTGCTTTACCACGATACTATGAAGTTTCTTCAAAATCAGATCGTACAGACATTTTAACCGTCCATGATCAAAAATCATGAGACTGCACACCCCGACGGCTGGACTTACTTGATGTAGTATGGCACTTTGTTGGGGGATATGGCACGTTCCCAAGGAATCTGCACAGAGCCTGAAGTGACAGAAAGAAAGAAGGCATTATCAATCAGACAGACATGTCGAGCATGAAAAGTTATTCTGAAAATCTAAAACGGCACCGCTCAAGGTCCTTTAAGCATACTGCTTTCACACGGAGAGGCTATTAAACAACAGCACCCCAAAAGTGTTCAGAATGGTGGAAAGCTTTTCTGTGAACCATGCACTTGGTTCTAGTTGGATCTTGAGTACTATATCACTTTGTGGAATGTCACTTGGAACCAGAGTATGTGAGTGGAGTGGAGCGTCAAAAATTTCCCCTCCGCACTCCAAGCTTTCAATAATCACTCCACTCCACCTCCGCTTCGGGTTCACCATTTCTCACTACTCGCTCCGTCCTCGCTCCACTGATCAGAAACCCTGCTCCGCCTTCGCTCAGTGTCTAAAGTGTTTCAGCATGTTTCAAATAGCGTATATGAAATATCTAAAAAATAAAATAACAGGAGAGTTTTAAAGTGGCTTATTGGAACAAAAGTCTGCAAACTTTTTTCCTACCCCATGACATGGTTGTCAGCATTAAAACATATAATTGCTGCTTTTTGCGGTGCAAATTTAGTTTGAGATGAAAACAAGAGTAGGTTAAATTTTCATCAGTTATTTTACCTATGGATCGATTCTTTTCTTACAGATTTCTGCTCATTCGAAATTGGATTCAGATGATTTAGCAGTGTATTAGGCTACATTTGTTTGAATGTATTACTGAGAGAGTGACTGCGTGCGAATAAGTGTTGTAGTACTTGTTTAAACCATGCTTTCAGCTGAAAATATCTATATCTAGAAAGAACAAACAAATTCCTCGAGAACTTTATCTTTCTGATTTGAGTGATCCTTCTCTACGTTGACATGAACTGCCCTCGTGATGGAGCGGTGGTGAAGCGCTTTTGGAGAAAGTGAAAATCACAACGTTACAACTTTTTTTTAAAAGATCCGCTTCTCACTCCAGTCAAAATCACCCAGCTCCACTTCTCTCACATACTCTGCATGGAACTGCCATTCCCTGCATCCTCATTAAGCATTGCATTGATTTTAAGTGATTTAAAGAGCCAGAAAAGTTTGGACAACTTCTAAATGAGGCTAACTGTGTAGCAGGCAATGTCTTAGTCCTGCAATATTAGACCAGGCAGTGAGTGACAGCGAGAATGAATAAAGTCACAGCCCACCCTGAGCACTTAAACACGGTCCTGCCAACCCCTCTCCACTTAGCTCCATCAGCTCCCCCCTCTCTCTGTGTTCAGCATCACACTGCAGCAGAGTGCTTCAAATGTGTTAATACACTCACTGGAAAGGAAATGCTGTGATCCGGGTCCAAAATCTCTATGGGCATCTTGCAACTGTTTAAGACGTTCTTCAATTGACCCCTTTAGTGGAAAAAAAAGAAAGAGTTATAACCAGTCATTTTCAGGAATCAATTACTTTACATACTAAATTCAAGTTCTCAAATGGTCTATCTCTTTAAGTTTTGTTACAAACAAACCAGTACCAGTCTGCTCTCTGCTGTCCCCATTCAGTTTTTTGAAGAATACAGACTGAAGAGCAATGACTCAGACAAACGTTTAGAAAAGGTAATGTGTGGTAAGGAGGAAAGTTTTGAGGCTGTTGCACGAGACGTTTGCCAAGAGTAATTCACGTCTGTCGTTGTCGCCATCAACCAGACACCTCTGGGGATGTTGGACTACCAAATTCTGAGTAATAATATATATTCAAGGACAACCAACACTGTCTTTGAGATGATAGAAAGATAAAACTGCCCTGTAAAAGCAGACATCTCTGTATATCATTGTGCCTATTGAGCCCCTAATTGTCTAGTTAGTTAGTAAACTAAAACACAATACTGTTCAAAAGTTTGGGGTCTGTAAGATTTTCTGAAAGAAATTGAATTCTTTAATGGCACTAAAGACATTTACTTTGTTACAAAAATGCATATTTCAAATAAATGCTGTTCTTATGAACTTCAAATAAAAGGTACCACGGTTTTCACAAAAATATTAAGCTGCTTTTACCATTAATAAATAAGAACTGAACACTAAAGACTGGAGTAATGGCTGCTGAAAATTCACCTTCGACATCACAGGAATAAATTACATATTAAGATATATTTAGATAAAAAAATCTAATCTCTAAAAATCTGTATTTTTGATCAGATAAATGCAGTATTGGTGAGCATGAGAGACATAAAATTTCTAGAATGCTTTTATCTGGGTTCTTATTTCAGCAAATGCACAGTTATCTGCAGTTGATTATTTAGTAAGCACATCATATGATTAATCTGAATAGATTAATTTGAAATGTGTCATTACCCTAACAAACATATATGAGAGTATTAAAACCCAAGAATTCATCAACACAGCATTTCGGAAGACATTCATAATACAAAGACAAATAGACATGCACACACACACACTTGTGCTGTTTGTCTTCCATCACATTAGGTCACACACAAACTGCTGCAGATAAGCATTTCATAGTCATTTTTTCAATAACTGGATTTACACACTCCCACACACTCAAATGTACTTCTCATTCTTCCTGCATCTCTTTCTGGCTCTCTTAAGTTCCTCTCACACATAAAACAACCAGATGCAACCGAAACACTCAATTTCACTTTACATCTTCTCTTTTTCTCATAGTAAAGGCCTTTGTTTTTCTATGAGCATGTAGACAAAAGGCACTCCCCATGACCGATGATAATGGAGCCATCACCGCTCTCAGCCAGGCAGGACCGGCATATTATATTCCATCTCCTAAGCTCCATTTTTCATAGTGTATATGCACTAACTTAGCTGGCTGGAACCATTGATGTCAATGGTGATCGCTGTACTGTTTGATCTCCATAGTGGTCCATTAGTGATGGTGGGAAGGTAAGGATGAGATAAAGATGTTCTGAATTCACTACCTGCAGAAGTTTCCATCTGTTGTTGAGGTGCTCCAGAGCTCTGGCGTTCTCCATGGACAAGTGCACATCAGATATGGCCAGCTGATGCGCCAGGTCATTTATGTGTTTCATTCCTTCCTTCACCTGGGTCAGCTCTTCTTTAAACAGCTATAACACAAAGTGAAGAAAAAATAATATGTATATAGATATAGATATATTCATGCCATGCAATACTCAGACTTTCTACTTTTATTTCTGGTGGCACTGTACATTGTTATGTTACATTTATTGAGTGTAACAATTATGCATGCTCTAATTTAAAGCAATAAAAATCCCTGATATTGACAGGCTAGCCATGTGGTGGATATTTTAATGTTTTAAGTGATTTTCTTTCCATTCACAGCCTACCCTTGTCCATTCTCATTTCATCCACCACCACTGCTCACTTCCTTCCACACACTTACACTGAGGTACCACACTGGGCATAAGTGCAAGAGAAACCCAATCTGTCAATGGCAGAGAGTGAAACTGCACCAAATGTGTGGCAAAAAGGGGGGGGGGGGGGGGTTGCTGATAGAAATATTTTTGCAAGTAAAAATGAAACTGAAGTAGACTAGTTGGGGTTGCTATTCCAAGGCTGCATTTATTTGACCAAAAATACAGTAAAAACAGTAATATTCTGTCAGTGTTGGGGAAAGTTACTTTTAAAAGCAATGCATCATAATATTGTGGCCTAAAAAGGTAACTAACAGCATCCATAAAAAATAATGAATGTTACTTTTGCGTTACTTTTTGTCACCTTAAATTGGGCTTCCTTATCCATTTTTAAGAACAAAATACCCAAAGGTTGTATTTTTTGCAACTGTACAGGCCCTTTCACACCAAAAGTGAAATGAATAAGCCTCAGGCTGAAGGAAGTGCCTCTGCACCTCACTCCAAATTTCTCTCAACACGGGGACAGGTGTCAGTGAATAAATGGGAAAACAAAGTAACTTGTGTCACTTATTAAAAAAAGTATCTTGTAAATTTAAAAGTAATGGGTTATATTACTAGTCTGATTACATAACTCATGTTCCTTTTATTGTGTTACCACCAACACTGATTGTGAAATATTGTTACAATTTAAAATAACTGTTTTAATATATTTTATCCTGTAATGCAGATATGAATTTTCAGCATCGTTTACTCCAGCCTTTAGTGTCACATGATCCTTCAAAAATCCTTCTAATAAGCTGATTTGATGCTCAAGAAACATTTCAATGTTGAAAACGGTTGTGCTGATTAATATTTTTGTGGAATCAGTTTCTCCAGGATTTTTTGATGAGCAGAAAGTAAAAAAATATATATATATTACTGTAAAAACATGTATATTCTGTAAACATATTTATTGTCACATTTAATCAATGCATCTTTGCTTTATAAAAGTATTTATTTATTTTGTTTTCAGAAGCAAATAAAAATCCCAGATTTTCAACGAGGTCTCAGGGATTTGAGCCCACCGTATGTATGGGGACCCAGGCAAGAGGTAACTGTAGGAGCAGTAAGAGCCTCATGCCCTGTTCATACCCTTGACATGAAGCCAGGAAAATGAATGGAAAACTGTAAGTCTGCAGGACCTGCTATGTGGTTGCTGATTCTGACAGCAGGGGAAACACTGATAAATGCTCCACCTCCTGTCAGAGCGTAGCATGATCATGTCAGTTCACTGAGCCCTGCTTCAGCCTAAATTAAAAACTCAACATATTGCATCAGGGTACAGCTCCAGGCAGACAAACTAGTCAATTATTGAATTACACAGTTGCACATGTACTGTACTGTGCTATTCACAAAAAGGCACATTACATCAAAAAAACATGTGTACATTAATAGAGATTCAGAAATATCTTATCCACACATAAGGAAGCCTTCTGGCACCCGGACAGCAGAACAGAAACTCTGACTCACTGATGCACAGGGTAGTACTGTAAATAGATACCTACACTGTTCCATAACTATAATAACTCTACTTATCTCCACGGGAACATCCATGATCATATCCTCAATAAAAAGACCTCCTACTGTACAGCTGTAGGAGTCTGTAAATCGTCACTGGTAGATTACGAAGGAAACTCTAGGAAGACACGCTTTGGAAAAACACAGTAGATTACAGGATAACATACTGTATTCAGATGTCTCATCTTTCAGTCCTTTTATTGTTGCGACACAAATCTCTCTGTTTGATCATAGTCAGCGACTGAGTACAGTATCTTAAGGGCAAAACTAATAGCAGCATACAGCTGAGTGAACTGTACTATTATCAGAAAACCATAAAATCACACAGGATGGAAACCATACAAAGGAGATCCAGAGAGTAAATGGTGGTCAAGATATAAAAATGCCACTGGACAGATTATGAAAGACATTTGCTTTCTGGATCTCCCTTGATACAGACTACAATGAACTGTTAGGATGGCTTAGAGGATAATTGGTATGCACCTGCACAGCTTTCAGGATCTCCAGACTGAAGAAACAAACAGATAACGTCATCACGGACCCTTCTCAACTACTGTAGGACAGATCTGCAGATGCTACAGATCACTGTGCACTAGAACATCCAACCACAAGAACAGTATTTCCACAGGCCATTTCTAACTTGAACAGCTACTGTAGCCACTAAATACCCACTACTATGTACCTGTTTTTGTAGTTGAGTGTACTTATTTTTTAATTTTTTAAATAGCAATAGATACTTATTATGTAAATATTTATATTAATAAGGTTGTATATACTGTAAAATGTATATAAATGTAAATGTATATTCGTTTAGATTTAGATTTTAATTGTTAATCTCATTCTTATTCAACTTATTCTGAATAAATATTAAATAAATAAATAAAAACATTTAATTAAAAATAAAACATCTGATAAAAATTAATAAAGGAAAACAAAATAACCAGTAAAATAACATTTGAAAAATAAAAGTGCACTGTCACACAATGAAAGCAAGAGAACAAAAATTATAAAAATAATAATAACCAAAACAACCAAAAAACAAAACATCTATTTGATTCAAAAACATCAGGGGCAAATCACATTACACATTCATAATACATTTAATTTAAAGTCTGAAAAAAAAAAAACACTTCCTTAAACCCTACAGTGAAATGAAGTGAGAGAAAAAGTAAACGAGCTTCTATGCCATTAGAGAACTGTGCCATGTGGAGAGTCTCATTACAGTCTGGCTGAAAATCTTAGAATTTGTAATTTAGCAAGCTGTGAGGTCTACTAACAAATGCAAAAATATCTAAAGTTCAATTAGAAAGCCTTGAATAATACATCAACATATGGCCATAAAAATACATTTATATAACTATAAATGCACACTGAACCTCTTCATCATTATCTATTAAAGCAGCAAATCTAGAAGTAAATAGGGTACATGGATCACAACAAGGTTCCAGCAGCCAGCCATACAAAAGTCGAATTCAAGTCACTTTCCCACTTCTTAAAACATGTCTACCAAGATATAAGACTGGAGTTTGGGTGTTTTTTTATTTATTTTTTTTTTTTTGCTACTACCAAAATAGATCTAATTCAAGAAATGCAATAGTTGTTACAACAACAATACTGTTGCAAAGATGTCTGTTTTTAAGTATAGCACAGGTATGTGTGCAGTGATTTAATGTCACATTATGTCATGTAAATGCACCCTGATCCATCCTAGACATCATCTGAAAATCTGCCTAGTGCCTACTCACATCAACAGTGATGAGAATAACGGCGTTATAAATAACGGCGTTACTAACGGCATTACTTTTTCCAGTAACGAGTAATCTAATTGATTACTCTTCTCATCTAAATAACGCCGTTACCGTTACTGCCAAAAAATGCGGCGCGTTACTATAACTGATGATGAAGCTGTTCTTTTTTTTCATCAGACCAACTAGATCTCTGAGCGAGAGGCAAATACTTTTTTTTACTGTTCTTCCTTGGTTAGTGGACAGAGCACGAGACAAGCGCATAAATGCTGACGATTGGCTGAGGTAGAGTAAAATTTCATTGTAAGCCAATCAGAGGTAGAGTTGGGCGGGTTTTCGAAAGCACGCATAGATGGGAATTCGGCTCTTTTGACTCAGCTCACTGAAAAGAGCCGGCTCTTTGGCTCACAAACGGCTCTTTAAATGACTTTGAGTATAATATTTCAATTTTTATTACATAATTATTTAATTTCTATAGGTTAAATTTGAAAAAATAGAGTCGGCTCTTCAGATATGCGAGCCAGCTCCCGAAGTTCAACTAAAAGAGCCGGCTCTTAGAGTCGGCTCATTCGCGAATCGCGAACGACTCATCAAAAGCTCATTCGCGAACGAGTCAATCCATCATCACTAACGCTCATTCGCGAACGACCCATCATCACTAACGCTCATGAATTGCGAACAACCCATCATAACGCATAGTCGGACAGGACAGGAAACACAAGGAACAACACAAGCCAGTCAGTCAACGAGAGACAGGTATGGCGACGAGCCCAAATAATCCAACAGTAGCCTTCTCTAAATAGAAGTATATACATTACTTTTTCCTTCAAGAATTTAAAGAAACAATAAAAGGAAATATCAAAAGTTCCCAAAAATCTATCGTGTTATTTGCATTGATTCACTATATAAACATAATATATACATACATGGCATTTGATTGGAGGCTAGTCTCACTTCAGATGTGTGTACAATGTTTCATGTTTCTGTTAATAATGTATTGTATTAAGTGTCCATTTCATTATACTATTCAGATTTATCATAAATAATTGAACATGCACATGTATTTTAAGTTCCTTTAAAGAGGGGTAGAGGTGGGGTCACGTTTGAGCATTTAAAATTAAATTTTACTTGAAAGTAACGCAATAGTTACTTTCTTAAGTAACTAGTTAGTTTTAAAATTTGTAACTGAGTAACTAATTTAGTTACTTTTTGGAAGAAGTAACTAGTAACTGTAACTAATTACTTTTTAAAAGTAACTTGCCCAACACTGCACATCAATCAACCATTGTGCCTATATTAATGTTTCAACTTTGATGGTTCCGTACAACTTAAAAAATTAAATAATAATTGGTACATATACATGCAGGTGACTTTACAGAACTACCTGTCATGCAGGGCCACAGATCATATAAAGCACGACAAGCATGGCTAAAATAACCCTGAAAATTCTACTCAAAAAGTCACATATGCAGGGAGACTCAGATATATATGGTATGATATATATATATATATATATATATATATATATATATATATATATATATATATATATATATATATATATATATGGATATTTTATGGAGGTTTTTTTTTTTGCTCTTTTATGCTTTGCCCATGCAGTAACACACTAAAGTAGTATTTGATGGATATAGTTACCAATCAGACACCATTCAATTTAAAATCCAATCACAAAAGTTTAAGAAGCAATTTGTCCAAATTAATCACTTGTGATCAGGTCACCAAAGACATATTACCTTGGTAGCATCTATATGGTCCTGCAGTGAATCAATGAACAGGTCTCCCACAGGCTCCCAGGCGTCCCTCACTCCCTCCGCCTGCTCCAGAGCCACAGCCAGCTCCTCCATGGCTGCCTGGATCTGCAGCAGCCTCTCCAGGGTTCGCTCCATGTGCCGGTGTCGGTCCACGCAGCGCGCTGTCAACTTCTCCCACAGGTCACTGGCCACGTTGGCCTGCTTCCACACGGAGCGACTTACATTCAGCATTCGCTGGCGAGGAGAGACTTCTGTGAGTGAGAGGAGGGGAAGAATAGGGAGTAACAGAGAGGCTATGAGCCAACAAAGTGAAAACAACAGCCCTGATATCTCCGTTATTAATTGCTTCAAATGACAAAGATACACTCATGTGGATGCAGAATTCGGTTGATGGCCTACATGTGAGAAGGCAGTTTCTCTTCAGGCACTGAAATTTCTATGGACCTGTGCTGGGTTAATGTTGGTCTGTCAATGTGTGTCTATGTGCAAATATTAACGCAATTTTGGAATAATTCATTAAAAAAAGATGGATGAAAACTCAAAGATGCAAATAAACTGTACAAAATAAGCATTTATTGTCAATTAAATATTGCAAAAAAATATATAATAATCCAGTTGAAATATCTAAAAAAAAAAAAAAAAAAGACTTGAGAGGCAACATTGCAGTTTTAAGTATAAATTAGATTTACAAAAAAAGGGATTTAAAATAAGACAAAACACATTAAAGATGAATCTATGACAACAAACTTTAAAATCTTATGTAGTGTTTCTTATCAAATTATTTTATTTTGTTTAAGGATTTTTTGATATTTTCAATTGACAAAACAGCCCTACAAATGCATTAAAACATCAAAACTTATTATTATTATCATTATTATTATTGCAAATACTATTACCCCCTAAAACTGTCTGATCCGTTGTTACCTAGACATAAAGCATCTGCTACCAATCACCAGCGCTTATTTGGAAATAGTTTTTTTTTTTGCAGTACTCTTACTTTTCTGCATTAATTAAACTTTATCTGAAAATTCTACTGAATGGAAGCATTGCTATAGAGGCCGCTGACTAACTGGTGCAGGATCCCCTTGTTTTTGAGCCAATCATCTTAGCCCTAAATATCATGTGATTAATTATTCAGGACCCAGAGGAACACAATGTCATGACATTTGGTTAAATGTATAAAAATGGTCCATAAACCATTTTTCATCGCTAGGGAACAAACCTTTGCCATCAGGCAACGTCTCCTCAGGCTCCTGGAATGGGTGTTGTGCCAGAAAGGTCTGAGCTGATTCCAACACCGAGTAGATGTAGGGCCCTCTGGATTTGACATCTTCCATGAAAGCCTGCACACAACAACATATGTTTACCAGTGCGTCATGGTGACATGATCAGACATCACAGCACAGGGAAAAAACATGAAAGCAGCCTCAGTGACACACATATACTAGCTCACAGACACCGTATTGGAGCCCCGCAGCATCCATCAACCCCTGCCGTGTCAATCTACTGAACTAAAGCAGCTTTTCCATCTTTACCTGTCTAGATGTTGACAGATTAGGATTGTTCACCCTAAAAAGGGAAATTCTGGCATTCATATCTCATGTTGTTCCAAACCTGTATGAATTTCTTTCTTCTGTCCATGTGAAGACATTTTAACTGTCTGTGTCCTACAATGAAAGTCCAAAACAATATTGGACCCAAAAGAGGGATCATCTTCAGTATTTCACAAAAGTCTGAAAATCATACATTCTTGGAATGACATGAGGTTGAGTAAATAATGCTAGAATTTCCGACTATCTAACACAAATCAATTTGGGCGACTAATGTACTGTAGTAATCTACGATGTGTATCAATGGAGTAGACTCCCTAGTTCTAGGCACCACCTTCAGTTTTTCCACCAATCACTAATAGTTATAAAAGGAGACAACTTAATTAATTCATTGTGTGATTTTAAAACTCAGAGGAACATTAACCCCTCTTTTTAAAGTCATTTCTTTGAATGATCCAACAGCTCAATCCTCTTATATCACAAGCATGGCTGTGAAACCACATTAGGAGTCACCCCCAGTAACACGTGCCATGTCCTTGAAACCTCTACCCACCTATACTTGCAAATTGAGTTAGCAACCAAGAAACTGTAAACTGAAATCAAATTGTCAAAAGTAGAAATGTACTGCCGGGCTGCTGGAATCAAGAGGTCTCCTGGGGGGTCTTTGTGGAAAGCATGTCCTCTTGCTCATGCCTTGCTATTTCATGAAATAACCGAGGCATGAAAATGATTTCATTGCACTCCCTGTGAAACTTCATAGCAGCTAAACAAAAGGTCCACCTTTGGCTGAGCGAACAAAAACAAAGACTTAAGATCGCTCACGTATTAATTATACATTTGTAGGAAAGCTAAAAGAAATGTTTGTTTCCTCAACTAAATACTTAAGTAATTATGCTATCTACATAGTGTTAAAAGATTTCAGTCTACACTAGTATTAGGGCAAGCTTCAATATATACACATTTTTTATAGTTTTTAAAGCAAACCATACTCCCAATCTATTCAAATCTGTCAACAAACTGTCAAAAAAAAAATAGCACAGGGGGAGACAAAAAGAGTATGATGTTAAAATACAGAGGAAGAAAAACACTTATGATCAATAATTTAAATTTTTTAAAACATCGTAATTCTCTGCAGAGCAGCATATGTGATTTTGCGCTCTGCTTTGTCGAAAAAGTTTTAGGGCGATGTGGCACATTGGGAACACGAACATTGTACATTGCAGCGGTGAATTGGAGGAAAAGAGAACAGCATGTGACAGATGGAATGATAGCATGAGGATGGGGGTGCATGCACATGCATATGTGTATCTACATATTACATAAAAAGCAAAAAGCGAGCAATAAGGAAGAATTAAGGGACAGCCAAGAAAGGGACAGTGAGATACAGGTCGGTTAATTTAGAGGATGATTTCACAGTGTGTCGGTCACAGAAAGAAAGAGCTTGCTATGTTTCTCTTTCTCACTCTATCTTTTCTCTCAGTACCCCTCTCTTTCCTGCTCTATTCAGCTGACAGCAGAAATCGGCAGGGCCTATTACTGTTTGTGTTTGTGTATTGAGAGAAAAAACACGTTTGAATGCAGAACATAATGTGCATGCACAGGAGAGTGGTTAATATTTAAGGAGATAGTTCACCTTAAAACTAAACAAATCTGTCAACCTTCACTCAGTCTCACCCTCATGTCTCAGCAAATCTGCATGACACAAAATTCTAAAATCCACCAATGTTTATTTTCAATTCAATGAATATCCTGTTTAAGTTTGAGTGTTGAGGCAATAAACACTTTTTTTGTGTACCAAAATTACAATTTGTAAGCATTACATAATGATTGTTCATGATTTATAAATGGAAGCTATTATAAAGTGTTACCAACATTATTACATTGACACATTCACAGCTGATGATAGATTACGCTTAACTGTAATGAAGAATCATGAATCACTTGTAAAGTTGTTTTGAAACAATGTGTATTGTGAAACTATAAAAACACACATGAATGGCACTGAACAGAATCATTATTCTGAGTTACAGTAGATCACTTCAATAAATCAGGTTAACCCAGTTTGGAATGATTCATTCACAAATCTGACTGATTCTCAAGTGACTCAGTGATCTGGCATCTTTACAAAATGTCATAAAAAGTCATAAGAACAACATCTATGATTCTTTGTAGTGCATGTCAATTTTCGAAGCTTTACTATGTACATTAAAGTCTTCAAACTTTGTTTTCCAGTGTAAGAAAGAATGTTATGCAGGATTAGAATGATCTGAGTAAAAGTCTTTTTAAGTAAAGTATTCCTAAATTGGAGGGGGTGTGGAGGGTGTAAACATAAAAGTTGCATCTTAAGCAATTTATTGTGCATGCATCAGTTGCTGCCACTATGTTTTATTTTCAGTGATCTCGCAAGCTTCTTTGTGGTTAATGAACTGAGGGGGGTTCAGATTTTACAATTAACATGTTTCATTCAGGTCTATTTTTGCATCTTGATAATGGATTCAGAAGTGTTTTATTAGTTTACAGGTGGGTGGGCTCGAATCTTTAATGTTATTCTGTCTGAGCTCCTGCTGCCATATTGCAGTCTTTAATATTGAATTAATTCTGTTATGTTGATAGATGACAAGATTAACTGTGTTCAGGAGCAAAGTCAGCATGAGAAAAGATGTGTGTGTGATATGCATGTGTGTTAGGCCAACCTGGTGGAACTCCCGCTGGTGCTGCACCGCTCCGACATCACCACCTATGGGCAGCTGCTCGGACAGCTCTTCGTCTTTAGCTGTCTGCCATTCAATGATCTCCTGCAGGGACAGCTGGAGCTTCCCACTGTTGTCCGAAAAGGCCTCCAGCCGTACTCTGCCAACACAGCAAACGACAGCCCACCACAGGGCACACACCCATGGTCAAAACTTAGACAGCACTGAGATCACAGCACCGAAAAACTCTTCAAATCAAGAGTCTCAGGACAAACTGTTACAAAACCTTGTCACCATTCCAGTTTTTATTATTTTTGAGGGTTTTGCAATGTTATTCTCTGGTGAACAGGCAAACATAACTTGACAGCAGCATGTTTTTGATGCTCCACAAGACTATATATTACATATTTTTACAAATATTGCTATATGGTAAAATGATATGTGCATAAAACCTGCCTGCACATCAAAAAACTAATTTGACTGAAAATTTGCTATAACAAATTTACATAATGTGCATAATACATAAAGTGACAGCTTTGTTCTAGTGAACAAGTGGGATGGAAACAGCTTAATTCGCAACTTGTTTTTCAATGACTTGTTTTTAATAATGGAATCACATTTGGGGTTTGATAATTCACCTATATCGGCTCTTCCGGTTTCTGGGATTTATGTATGTATAAAAAAAAAGTTTGAGAACCATTGCCTCTATGCAGCTTGTACGGTCAATTCCTAGCTACTGAACCCTTTGACAAAATCAAAGATTTGATGGATGGTGTAGCCCAAGGATCTGGACCAGTACCCAAAAATCTGCAGATACAAACTCCAACGATCCTTAAATCTATGTGCTGTCATCATTGTGCCCTTCAGCAAGACCCCAGGTTGCTCCAGTGGGACTCTCCGTGTAACATGGAGCCCCTTAGGATAAAAGCGCCTCTTAAATGACAAAGCAAAAAGACTGTGATTGTTGGCCTCAGGGTACCTTTACTCACAAATTGACCTCAGGTTCACACAGATTGATTTGAGTGATAAAAATTTTGCCTCCACTTAGTGATAATTGATGTGACAGTGTCCACCGGGACATCCAAACACTAATGTGCTTGTTATTTTAATCATTCACAGACAGAAGCCAATTGTCAGGCAACCATGTGCTCGTTAGGACAACACAGGCAGAAATAGAAAACTCATGTAAAACTAAGCCATCGGTGATTGAAATCAAATTCTCAGAAACAGAACATGTTATTATATGTTGCATAATTAGAGAACAAGTGCAGGGGTCTGATGAAAAGAGAGAAGCCTGCTTCACCTGTTCGGGCCTCTATTGTAGTGAGAGGGTGGGCACAGCGCTCTATAATGATGTGTTATTACACTCAATAAAGGCAGCCAGGCTGCAGACATTTCATTAGAGAGCCTGTGTGTTCTATAGTTGCCTTAAGACTCCTTCATCATTCAGACACAAACACAAACAAGCACACACCTCCTCCATTGGTACAAAACAGATAAATAAGCACACATACGCACACACATACTGTATAAAACACAAAATAATTGAACCTGAGGAAAATACAGCTCACCCACCTGATACTCGCAAAGGGTCACAGCCACAGCAAGCTGTAGATTTTTGTACTATGCATGTCAAAGATCAAATGAAGTTCCTGTCTGTGTGAGTTTAATGAGTTAATCTAGCATTTCTACACTGTGGTCATGGGTTGAACCTACTTAGAAAAGAGAAGGAGGACTTCTTGAAAGGGCCTTTTGACATACGGCTATCAGCTATAACCGGCACACACTGCTTTTGATACTCTATTACAGGTTTGTGTGTGCTTGTTGCAGCTTTGTAATTTGAAGTAAAAATCGTAAGAAAAAACACTACTACAAAAAGTCATCAAACAATGCTAATAGTGTCGTTGTTATCAATGTCAAGGGTTTAATTCAGTTTTGTAAATCAGTTTTGTGGCTCCGATTATGTGAACTCTTTCCATCCTACAGACAGTGAGATGTACTTAAGAGAATCTCAAATTCACTCAAATTGTCATAAAATCACCATAATTTAAGATGGTTTTTATTAAATTAAAAAAGGACAGAACCATTATAAAAGCCTGTTTCCACTGAAAGAAAAAATTAAAAGAAAAATGACAATTGTCAAATATATATACAGTACAAACCAAAAGTTTGGACACACCTTCTCATTCAAAGAGTTTTCTTTATTTTCATGAATATGAAAATTGTAGAGTCACACAGAAGGCCATTTGACCAAGAAGGAGAGTGATGGGGTGCTGCGCCAGATGACCTGGCCTCCACAGTCACCGGACCTGAACCCAATCGAGATGGTTTAGGGGTGAGCTGGACCGCAGACAGAAGGCAAAAGGGCCAACAAGTGCTAAGCATCTCTCGGGGAACTCCTTCAAGACTGTGGGAAGAGCATTTCAGGTGACTAGCTCTTGAAGCTCATCAAGAGAATGCCAAGAGTGTGCAAAGCAGTAATCAAAGCAAAAGGTGGCTTTTTTTGAAGAACATTGAATATGACATATTTTCTGTTGTTTCACACTTTTCTGTTATGTATATAATTCCATATATAAGTCCACATGTGTTAATTCATAGTTTTGATGCCTTCAGTGTGAATCTACAATTTTCATAGTCATTTTCAATTTTCATATATATATATATATATATATATATATAGTTGCTGCTTAATATTTTTGTGGAAATTGAGATTATTATTTTTTTAAATTATCCAATCTGGATTCTCTCGCTATAAAGGAAAGAAAAAAGTATGAATATTTGCAATGCTACAAAATATTTCTGTCACTTCTGATCAATTTACTGCATCCTTGCTGAATAAAAGTATTAATTAAAATATAAAATGGTACTGTAAAACCCCATTCACTGTAAAGGATGCATTTATGAGAAATAAACGTACAATATCTAGCTATAAAGTCGCATTGACAGATATAAAAATCATATTACAAAATGCAAAATCACAAGAGAGAAAAAAATTACTAGTCACAATTACAAGAAATAACGCCACTATTGTGAAATAAAGATGTAATTACCTTAATTTGTTGTTTTACTCTGAGGGGGAAATGGGCTTTTATAGAATATAAAAGTCTACCAAATAAATACATTCAAATACATAAATACAAATACACAATGAGACTTAGCACGAACACACTCATAACTTTTTTTCACTTCATTTGGCCCATTGAAACATTTTCCTGAATCAGAGCAGTTCATGCATCCAGCGCTGTGAGTACTGGGGACACGTCTGCCCCTTTATTCTCACAAGGGTATGATCTGTTCTCTATAGTATCGTGCAGAGCCTGCTGTGTTTCTGCAGCCTTTCTGAATGCTTAGACTTAGACCATCGATCATCTCATCTCTCTCTAAGGCTTTATGGGGATTCCTCCAAAAGCCACAAAATCAAACAATGCCTCTGCTGGACAAGCATCCAAATCCTCTGGTCCTTTATACAGAGGAGAAGACACAAATAAAACCCCAATGGAATCAGGGCAGGGCAGTGTTATAGACCTCCTCACTTGGCTCCAGGTAGCAAACTCGGGTTAACAAATTAAGATTAATGGAGGGCTTTTAATGGATTGGATTGCAGTGCTGAGATGGCACATGTTGGAGGCATCTGGATCGGTTCTGTTGTGGGAGCTGGATGGCATGTAAATGTGGGCAGGCTGTGACTGCATGGAAGCAAACAAGTGGCAAGTGCTCTGGCAGTCTTGAAACGTGCTTGTTCGATATGAACCATCAGGCATGGTGGCTAGCGCAGGGTATAGTAATCAATACCAGTGGCCAATGAGGAGCTTCTTTTACAATGTTCACACATGGCAGGGACAAAGCAAGCCTTTTTTTTTTTTTGAGGATCATTCATGCCTTTTCAGAGCCATCTGTTCTAAATTTCTTTTACATTTATCTATTTAGCGGACATTTTAATTGAGGCGACTTCCAAATGAGAGTAACACAAGCAGATTCAAGTGCTTGTATCCAAAGCAATTTACAGTATTAACCCAAGTTTATAGGTCCAAAACATGATTTCAATAGAATTCAAAGAATTTGCACAATTAAGCATATGTTCAAAAGTAAAAAAAAAAAATTGATGTCTAAATGTTACATGCACATCAAAATTATCACAATATAATAACAATTATACAATACAAATTGCAATATGCATATCACAATGGCTAGCACTAAATAAATTAATTCTAATACTTAAACTTTTTTAGATAGAAAATAGACTGACCACACAACTTAGTCTGTATGAATGTGTGTGTGGGGTGTGTGTGTGTGTGTGTGTGTGTGTGTGCGAGTGTGTGTCAAGATGCTATCATAGCAAAGTAGTCTGGAAAAAAGCCTGATACATATAGAGACATTAACCTGAACAGATCAGCAAATAACTAAATGGTAAAAATTAAAGTGAGGTGCCTGGTATCCTTTGTCTTTCATTTGTGTTTCCATTTCAGAAGCGTTGCCTAAGGCTCTGTTCATCACTCTCTCTGAGGCCAGTTCTCTCAACAACGCAAGCCTCTAAATGTAACACTGAATGAAAGAGCGGTGGGAGATTTGTCTGCGAGCACAGATTCTCAGATGCAATGAAGCCATTGGCTAAAAAAGGTGATGGTGCCATGGGAGAAATGAGCCTTACAATTCAGCATTGCCTGTCTCGCCTCTTTCATTACCCTACATTCTGTTTATAAGACACAGTTAAGCAAATACAATGGGCTGCTGCATGCATACAAATACTGCACCTATATTGTCAGCTGGTTCCATATATGTCATTGTGTATGCATAAACACTCCATTGGAATGCTTCATTGGAATATTTCATGTGAGCGCTGAGATGCAAAAAGGAATACATTTCCTGCAAGAGAGCTTTAGATATGCATCTTGCACAGACGCTTGTGTATTCATTTATTCACTCACATCCAATAAAGCCACGTTAAAGCATAAATTATCTGTGGGAGACGTGTAAAGAAGTTTTTAAGGCCAGATAGTGGGCAGGTCTCAGGTGAAACTAAGCAGACATTTGACTTTAACATGGCTTGTCAGGAAAGCCACAAGAGTTACTGTGCAAATAAAAGAGAGCTAAACTGAGGGAACCTGATACTATGTCTGGTGGTCTATCCTTGCCCAACTGTATCATTAGCTTACCCGAAACATGTGCCAAGTTAGGGATGATGAGTGCCGCCGTAGTGCCTGGCTGCATCTCCCAACAAAAATTATATTCAGCCTTACTACAGCTTCTTATTTCTCTAAGGGACGGATATTTTTACATGCTGAGCATCCCATGCAACTGTATCAGCAGTGCATTGTGTCTACCCAGCAAAAGATAGCAATTCGCTCAGCTCCATACTGATAGATGAGCATGCCGGACAAGCTTTATTTGATTTAATCCCTACAAACACAGCCGGGAAGACTTAATAATTCATGCACTTTAAAAATCCTTTTGACTTGTTTGTTCATTAGGGTGTCTGAATAGTAGGTTTATTTGCAAAGCCTAGCAAGAAACTCGAAACGGCACAGCGTACAGTAACCTCTCACAAAAATATCCTTTTTTTTTTTTTTTTTTTGCTTTTTCTGTCTGGTCCCAAGTCATGATGCAACTGATGTGGGTTCCTACAACCATATGAGGAATTAACAACTTTCTGGTACAAACACAAATATGTGCATTTCAGCAAAGTTAGAAAAGGTTGTGTTTACCACTGGCTGCAACACTTACCAAAAGTTCCTCCAAAAGATTACACTATGCCAGAATATGGGCTGAGCTCAAAATACCCCAGCTGAAAAGACCAGCACCACTTTCTGTGCTAGTCCAGGCTGCTTTTGAATGAGAGGGAAAAGAGAACTAGTTTCATTTTTAAAAAATTCCATTAACCATTCTCGAACATGCTTTGCCAACCTCGACAAAACGACTCTGACAGTGTTTTCTGCACAACTACTGATCACAATACTGCTACCGAATCTACAACTGAAACATAAAATGATCTGCTTAGTCTGATTCACAAACAAATGACTCTTGTCATTTCAAATCAAGAATTGGTTGTTCAGATAACAATGTGTAGTTAAAGAGACACAATAATGAATTTTGTTATTTCTTTTTTAAATTAATGAATTAATGAAACTATTCCACTTTTCTACTCACTTAGTATTATTATTATTATTTATATATATATATATATATATATATATATATATATATATATATATATATATATATATATATATATATATATATATATATATATATATATATATATATATATATATATATATATGTATATATATATATACAATTATTATTTACATGTACGCAGCCTCTAAAATGTCTGTAAAATAAATTGAGATGTTACTGTTTTGAAATTATTCCTTTTTTCATATCTATTGAAATTATGTCATCATTTGGTAACATACTGCTTTGTGGATCTAAAGTGAAAAAAAGTACAAATAAAAACATTTACATCCTATCTGGCTGTTGAATTGGCAAGATTTTTCTGCTGATGCTTGCTAACCAAATACAATCTTGCTGGTAAGCATGGTTAAGTCAGGTCACCAGCACATCAGCATCTAAAACACAACAAATTGTGATAACAAGCAACGCTGGGAAGCTAAGCAGAAATAATATGTATCTCCCCTCTCATCCTAATATAAGACTTCACCATAGAAATGTCTCAAACAATTAAAGGAAATGGTAACCAAAACTAGGCTGCCAACATTCTTCTAAATATTTTCTTTTATGTTCCACAGAAGAAATCATACAGATTTTAAGCAACATGAGGATGAGTACACATTTTTCTGAGAATTGTCCCTTTAATTATCTACAACTGAAACAGGATTCCTTCTTCCTACACAGTTAAACATCCACCTAAAACATCCATCTAAAAATCATCTTACTTCCAAAACAAGCAAAAGGCCTTGACAGAATATTCCATTTCCTCTCCCTTTCGTGGACTGCATTTAGACGCACAAAGTACATTTATTACAAGTCAAGTTTGACATGACAGTAGATCCATTAGCAAAAGGGTTTTTAACATTCTAATCTCCGAGCCTAAAACGCAGAGAAAGGACAGCAATTAGCATGCTGTTAGGGCTCAATCAAGCTGCCTTCTGTCTGCTGTTGAAAAGACTGGATGAGGCTTTGAGGATGGCTGAAAGGTCACCATGCTCTCGCCTGCCATTTAGCTCTGAGCATGGTACAGAACAGAACTGAACTGGCATAGCCTTCTTTTTATTACTTTCAGCACTGCAAGCTCTGCACTTATACTTCATAAAACTGCAAATATGAATGTACAGTATGTGGAATGATATCACCAAAGAGTACTAGCTGTAACTTCAAAATACAGCATGACACAGTCGTGGATGTTTAGATGTGTTAATTGTTTACAATCTACGCAGACAAAGAGATGCTTTGAGCAGATTTAGGGATGTGGGTTTTGAGTCAGCACCCACTCACAGCTGCGCCATCAGAGAGGTGAGAAACATCCAGGCATGTCTGCAATCACACATTCCCAGCATGCCTCTGTCAACCCATATACCCCCTCAGCCACATAGCCCCCCGGTCACAGCACATTCACTGCCTTGTGAGTGGACCCCAATGAAGCCAAGCATTCTGATGAAAATGACAAAGACGAGCTCTGTTCTGCCCCGCTAGCAAGACTGTTTGATTTCTTTCCGTCACAGTGCCTGAGAAAGAAAAAAAAACAAAACTAGAATTCCAAGTAAATTATTCATGTTGTGTTGCTCTGAAACGCAATCTACAAAAATCAAGCAGTGATTCAACATTAGGCATGAAACAAATAATGCCAGCTCTACAGTCAACAAAAAAACAACAGCATAGAGACAAACAAAAGCCTTGACCATAATCTATTAATTTATATATATTATTTGATCAAACATAATTTAATCCTACTAAAATCCCTGCCATTGCATTTTACAGATGCCAAAGCTAAAAAAAATCAGGTGTTTAGATGGAAGAGATATATGTCTCTCAAAACACGGCCATCTGAAAAAGTCAGTCACCGCAACGCTGGTGCAATATAATCCCAGAGGGTCTTCTGTAGAGGCCACTTAGTATTCAATTCATTTCCATTACATCTGATGTTGTATGGCTGTAGTCTTCCTTCAGGGCTGGAGGATGTCAGAATACTAACAAGAGTACTGCTACTGCTGGCCATCCTGGGATGATCTTATTACCCTGTGCTGCAGGGAAGATGTCCCAATCAATCACAACCTGGTAAATTTGTCCCCAGAGAAAAACTGGGGTCGTGGCTGCAATTAAGAGGCTAATTATGCAAACAAAGCACCCTGCATCACATACAGGCATACAGTACATACAAGTGACGTGCAAAACAGCCCAAACTCAAACAATGGTTTTATTAGCGCCTCTAAAAATGGAAGAATTGCAATATGCGGATTTCTAACAACTGAGACAAGAATAATAATACCCAGAGAACAGGGAACATAACAGAAGGCTGACGCAATAGAAGGATGATCAAAAAATGTGATATACCTGATGTTGTGGGATTTGCGTTTGATCTCGTTCCAGCAGAGATTCATGTCGTGGTCAGGGTGCTTGTCCCTCTGCCCCCTGCACTGGGTGGGCAGCTCCTGCCCCTCAGGATCCACCGCCGACTCGCAAGGTACACAGTGGCATCCCGGCCACAAGGGCCGCCCTGCAGCTGAGAAACACAATTCAAAATGTAGATAACTTACAAAAAAAATGTCATTGTGCTCAGGTTAAAAGAAATTTAAAAAAAAACTGTCTCAAGAACTAATGTTTTTCATTCTATTGTGCTATTTTAAGCAAAAATGTGTTTGTTTTTATAGAGCTGTGTCATGCGCAAGTGCCGCTCTACACTTAGCATGTTTAAATAGAAAAACATTGCAATGGAAACAAAAACGCGCTCTTTGTGAACAGCAAAGCATTTAAAAAAACAAGATTCAGGGCTGAGGAATGTTAAAATGCAAACAATGATTTGCAGAGCGGTTTTCAAAGAGAACAGATGTTTACTCCAACACTGAGGCTTTTCTTCGTATGTATATCTCCATTTGTTTGCGGGTTTAGGCTTCCAGTCTGTTCAGTGGAGATATTTTGCTGAAAAAGCTACATTTGATGAAATCATTGTTGTCAGATATGGATATTTTTGCTGATAGCCTATGGAAAAATAATTTTTTTACAAACCATTTTGGATATCTGTTCTCTGCCAATTTAAGTAGATAGGAACTGCACAGTACTCGAAATGCATGCTGCCTAGAAATGATCTGCCGGGAGTGTTGCCAAGATGGTCGATGAGTGAACGGCCTTGTCTTAAAAGGGCCAAAATTTGTTAGAGGTGACACACAATTAGAGGAGAAAAAGGTGTGTGTTTTGGGATGTGACCTAAGCCAGATTTGAACTACCCATCGGGACAACAATCTATCAATCTACAACATACAAATTATTATAATCAGCAAAGATCCCTTAATCAAAACAACGATCAAAAAATGAACAAGAACAGTAGCAAACAAATTCCCATGGGATGCACCTCAGCTGATCTCTCGAGCACTCAGCAGATAAATATAATATGAGTAATGCCTGCAGGTCACGTAAACTCTGTTTCTCTCAGCCAGAGCCAGAGAAGGCAGTAATGCTGTTACTTAAAGCATCGCTGGAAATTCAGCACACGTCCAGAGCAAAGGGACGGAGACACAATCATTCCAGCAAAAGTCTCATGATTAAGGAGCTTTCCCTCTTGAAGTCATGAAACCCCTTGTGTCTCGTTCCGTACAGCTGTCAGACTGCCTATATGCTCCTCTTCCTCAAATTTCATTAGCCCCAGGGAGAAACTAGCCATAGGGAGCGCTGGGACTTTTCCATTTGTAGTTGCTTTGTGGTCTGGCAATGTCAATGTCAATTTTTAGGAATGCATGATATATCGGCTATACAGTACATGCATTTTTGGTTATTGATCATTATAGATTATCAGTCAATACTGAATATATGCTGGCCGATATTGTATATCTAAATGTGCTTACTAATTTCCTATATTCATTCATCTAACACTCACTTAAAATGAATCTTTAAACACTGACAATTTAATAGGACTATTAAATATAATATTTCGAAAATCACAAAAATCAATTTTTTTAAATGTCTTATACATGCCTACTCTGAACAGTTGCGATGTTACTAAAGATTTCTATTTCAAAGAAAAATAATCTGTTCTTCTGAACTTTCTATTCTTCGAAGAATCAGAAAACAAACAGTATCCATGTTTCCATAATAGAATTAAGCATAACAACTGTTTTCAACATATAATATAAGTAAAGGTGCATATTAAAATGATTTCTAAAGGACCATGTGAACCTAAAAACAAGAGTAATGGCTGCTGAAAATGCAGCTTTGCCGTCAAAGAAACAAATTACATTTTAAAATATATTACAATACAATAGTTATTTCAAAATCAGGGCAATATTTCACAATATTACAGTTTTTACTGTATTTTTGAACCAACATATGTAGCCTTGGTCACCGCAACAGATTTATTTTAAAAATATGAATAACATTTAACTAATCATAGTGATATCAAAATAAAATAACCAACAATAATGATCAAATACAGCAGGCAATTATTTGTATTGTATGCATATGCAGTACAGTGAGTGATAATTTTCTTTGAGTTATGATAGGTTGACCTATACCCCTGAGTAGTTGTTTAGTCCCATCCCATCCCTGATCAGCCCCATCATCCCACACATCATCTACAGTACCCAAGGCCTCTTCTGGTACCCCTTGCTAACTGACCATGACGACATACTGTCAAGAAGTCAGTGCTGAATAATTTCAACTGACATCTGTGCAGAAATAAACACATCCGGCTGTCCGGGTCCATGCAGCCGCTACACTAAGCCAAAACAAACAGAACCTGAGATGTGTCTCAATGAGAAATTCTGTCCGTCACCATGTTCCCCAGAGCAGGAAGTGAATTAATGCTTCCGCACAGCTCTAATGTGTCCCCTCTTCAGGCAGCCTTCCACTAATTCACTGTCATTTTTCAGTCTTTCTTAAATTTCTCTCTCTCTCTCTAAACTTAATCCACTGTCTCTGTGATTAATCCTGGTTGTTTATGGTTCATCAGATATCTAGATGGGCATCAGATACTGTTAAAACCCTAAATGGAGATAGTGGGGTAGAGACAGTGAGGTAGAGGGGTGTAGTGGAGGGGTGAACAGTTGATTCAATGCAGGAACCCTTTCTGTTTTGTGTTTATGTGCCATTACGAGTCCCCACTCAGTGATTTGTGTGTTTGACAAAAATTTTGCTGAATCGGCTCAAAACTAAAACAGTTGCGGAAATGACCCTCTGGCGAGGACTTTTCCACCAATCAGAGACATTTAGATGGAAGATGCTCCACTGTCCACTGCCAGGACTTCTTCTGGCCCTGGCAGCATAGGAACTGGCATGCCAACAGAAATCCTACACCTCCCACTCAAATGCACAAAAACATGCACAAATACACACCAATTCTCTGCAGATACGGTTGTATGGATTTCAAATGCACAGCATGAATCTATACAAACTCCCCTTGGGAAATAAGGAGAACTGTTCAAGCTTTTTGAAGCAAAGTATATGCCTAGACAGAGATCAACAGAACATAGACAATAAAATTATACTGAATGTAATATTTCTAAATAGATATGTTATAATAATATTATTAAAAAATATTACTGATCAAATGAATACAGCCTTGGTGAGCATAAAAGACTTATTTCAAAAACATTTTAAAAATCGTACCAAACTCAAACATTTGAATGGTAGTGTATGTACATTCACGACAGTCAAAAGTCTATTGCATTGGATCTTTGTTAGAAAAAATGCCAGTTCATGATGTAAGTTCTTGTGTAACTTTCTCTTGTATTGCATACATTGGTTTGAACCAAGAAGAAAGAAAGAAATAATAAAGATACACTTCTTCATTGTATCTCCAGTTGACTTTGGGCACAACATACTGTACAGTATTCAAAGGCAGGTCAAAGCCGAGCCAGTCTACTGACACACAATGTGCAGAACGTTTTATATTGACCGCGCGCTACACAGGGCTTTAAGTACCTAGCTTTGCCTTCAAAGACCGACCATTTCCATGTCAATAAAAAATAGCACTCAGTTTGTAACACAGAGCTCTCTCAAATACCTTAGAAGCATGAATGTCAGGTGATCAAAGTCTGTAAAGGAGTCAGCCAAGTCATGTAACATTTAAAATGCTGACCTTGATAATCTGATTCAGCCCTCGGTTCACTGTGAAAAATGTCTGCTCTTTGAACCCTCCAACACCAAGAGACTGATAGTTCTTACCTCAGAGTGGAGAGCTCTTCCTCTGACACCAGAATGTGCATGCAATAGCCTTTCTCTTATTATATACACATACGGATTCTCTACTTTGTTGTCCACATTGGGTGAGTTGGGCTTACAAAGACGGTCTGCTGTTTATGGTCTGGAAGGAGTGCTCAAATACTGCAGAAGTCCTGCAATCAAAAGCACTATTGTCCCTCACATTCCACATCACACCAACCTGGCTTTTCCACCCACCGGGCCAGGAAAATGCCATGTACACAATCCAGCAGGCTGCAACTGGCTGCCCGCCTGTCTAAGTGACACTCAACACATGGCAGCTGGCCACTGTCCGCCTCTCCGGCCTACCCAGAGTCTCCCTGTTGTCCTGGGTATTCCCTACATCTCAAACAAACTCCAAATGACCTGTGTGTATTCAGTATTTCCAGTGCTGGGTTTTTGATCAGGGCAAGTGCTTGGCTGGACCAAAGGCTAGATGTGAATAGGTTTAGTTGTTGATAAGAAAAGCTGATGATAAGAAAAGTTTCTTGAGCATCAAATCAGCATATTTGAATGATTTCTAAATGATGATATAACACTTTAAGTCTGATGTAATGGCTGCTGAAAACTCAGCTTTGCATCACAAGCATAAATTACATTTTAAAATATATTAAAATAGAAAATAACTTTTTTTAATTGCTATAATATTCCACAATATTGTTGTTTTTACTGTATTTTTTTTTATCAAAGAAATGCAGCCATGGCAAGAATAAGGGGTGTCTTTCAAAAACATTTACTGACCCCAAACTTATTAATGGTAGTGTACATACACAGCTTATTTTAAATGACCGTGAATGTTAACTGGATAACAGCGTCATGCTAAACAGCAAAGCTTGACCTTTTACAACACACCCAAGCCTAGTAGCCAAAATCAGCCAACAAAGGCAGGATCTTAGGTTGCAGTTCAACTTTGGCTCCATTTAACAGAGCAGAAAAACTGTTTGCCCTCGTCAGACAAGCTATTATCCCCTCAATGACAAACAGCAATTTTCCATACAAAAACATGCCAAATGCACACTTGTTTATGGAGGCAGTGCCCTTGTTTTCCACCCTGAAGAGTAGCGTTGGAAATTAGACCTGCATTAGCATTTGCAGTCATTATGCCTGGCTATGGTTGGCTCAGTGAGATGACAGGCCATTATTCCGGCACTTGCGTAGTGCCACTCTCATCCCTGTGCATCAGATGAACAATTGATAAGCAAATGTTTTATTCATACGTGTGTTTGAGTAGACTTAAGTGCTAAAGGTCTAGCAGTCAACCCAGACAAACTGCCCACACAGGAGTTTGCTGGACTGGGAAAGAAGGTGCAGCTTCTAGTCAGGAGGGAGTGTAGGACTTTACAGCAAGCACAATCTTCTGAGTCACATCTAACAGTCTCCAAGCTGGATAGACTCTCTAGTAAAGCACCTCTCATACACCTGGCTCTCTATCTGAAAAGCCTTCGGGGAAATGCTCGGAAAACAAAGTAGTAACCTAATGTAATTTAGTCATCGCTATTATGTTTCAAGCATGCTTTCTCCATTTGAGCTGTGAGCTGTGCTTCAGTGTGATTGGAAGGTTAGGTTTATTTGCTCATGTGAGTGCACTGAGAATCAATTTGAAAACAGTGATAGAAGGTTAGCGTACTAGAGCTTTTGCAGTTTAGTGGCATGACAAAACACACTTGACAGCTGACAACCAGATATCATTGAGACGTATTGAAACAATCCAACTTTGCACTTTGTAATATATCAAACAAAAAAGGCAAGGGTGAATAATATGAGCAGACATCTGAGAAGCATATTAAAGAAACAAAACAGAGCCAGCAGACTGAAGCTAATGTGTTATGAAGGTGTGAAAATTTGTGACTGGCTCAAAAGAAATTGACGCAAACACTTAAATTGAAAACCAAAAAACAAAAAAGAATTAGAAGAACTAGCAATTTTTACAGTTTCCCTTGTGCATATGTCCAGTGCAGTGTGCGTTTATTTGCATCACAGCTATAAACATGATGGAGGGTGTGAAGAAATAATCAGTGGAGGAGATAACATGTCTTTTTAACATAATATAGGACTGTCAGATGGATGGGAAAGTAAGAAACAAAAGCTGTTTTGACATTTTTACATGTGTCAGAATGGAAAACATGCCAATTACAGACTATGGAGCCATGTCTCTGACAGGAGTGCTGACAGATTCTTATTGCTACGCTGATGCTCATTGCATGCAGAGAACTTTTGTGTGGAAGAAGTGCACATGTAATATTGCAGAGTTTATGGTACACATAAAAATTGTAGTCAGATCAAATTTATTTCAATAATTTGTATTATATATACATATATATACAGATACATATATATATATGTATGTATGTATGTATGTATCACGTATCATGTATGTATCACAATTTCCATAAACATATTAAGCACTTGAACTGGATGAACTGGATGATTTAACTGTTTTCTGAAATTGATAAAGAATATGTAAGTGATATATAAATTTCCTAATTTACAAAAAAAAAAAGTTATATACAGTTATATTTATAAATTCCAAATAAATTTAATTATGAACCAGATGACAAATACAGGCTGTATGCAAAAATATGTGTATGCATGGATGGTTAGTGAATAAGGCCCACTACATTCATGTTCATAAGGAGTCTCTTTGAATTGGCATTCAGTACTAGAGATGAGTTATTTGACTAGGGATCCCTGAATAAAACTGCCATGAATACGAAAGTCCTCATATTCTCATACTGTCTTCAGAACAGTTCCCCATCTGCCTAATGAACAGTGGCTGTCTGTCACCCTGCAGAGAGCTGAGCTCTAGAGGCCTTTAATAAGGTTAAGGAGGGGTGGTGACATATGTAGGATCCTGATGAGATTAGTTTGTGCTGTGTAAAACAGATGACAGCACAAACATTGCGGCTCATATCAAAAGAACTAGGTCTCTGCTTTGTGTAAGACTGCCTACGAGCAAAACTAACTACTGCAGAAAGGGGCAATTAGAGGGAACTCATTTATGACTTCAGTTCTTGTAGTTCTTTGTCCACTCTGGCTGTAAACTTGAAAACAGTTGAGTTACTGAGAGTTAAAGATAATGAGTGTGAGTGGAGGTATCTGTGATTTATCTGCTGAATTACACATATGCTGTTAAACAAATTGGCAGATTGTTTCCCCTGTGACAGTCTAATATCTTCCGTCATGTGTTTAATGAATAGGTAAAAGGTTATATGGGGCTGGCTAAGACTTTCAGCTAAATTCAGGGAATAAGAACACAAATTTTTTTTTATTCAGTTTATATTAGTTATTTACATATTCAATCACTCATTCGCTGGAAAATTTGAGTAGCTCTCATATATCTTTGCATTTCCACATTCAGACTTGGAGCTTGAAGACCAACGACCCGTTTCACACCAGGCTTGACATCAGTGATTGCACCTTGCCAAATTTAAATGTGCAGAAGCACAGTCTTTTAACATTTTTTTGCAGATGTTGAGAGCTTCAGTCATAAACTATATTTTCCCACATTTTTCATTATTATTACACATGGATATTCAGTAAAAATGTTCTGTCATGAATAAAATCTCTAGCAGATATTTTCATTCGAATCTGTTTAATTTCAGTATAAAATGCAATAAAATACAATCAAAAAATTATTTTCATTTCTATGTTGGAATTACTCTTTGTGCAAGGCAGAGAACAATATTGTGTTTATTACGGTATTTTTTATATTACTAAATTACACATTTTATATTTTAAAATCATTACTGCCATAGTGTTTTAATGTTTTTTGAGGGAAAAGCCAATGAGATTTAAGAGCAACTGCAGAGCAGAAGATTTACAACAGCAATAATTACCAAAAAGATTTAACTCTGTCATTTACCCTCCCCTCATCTTTCCAAACCAGAAAGACTTTCTTTGTTCTGTGTAACACAAAAGTGAATTTTTGTATTTTAAAATGTTCCTGTTCACTGGGGCTGGCAAGCTTTCAAAATTGATATTCTTCAAAAAAAAAAAAAAAAAAAATACATTTTTATGAACTATTCTGTTAAAAAACTAAAATAATAATAATAATAAATAAATAAATAAATTATATATATAATTTTTTATTTTATTATTATTTTTTTATTATAATTTTTTTTTTTTTTTGACAAAGCCTTTCTTCAGAGTTTGCCAACAGAAAAATATGAATAAGGTTGACTTTGTTCAAGAAAAGCAATATTAACAGCATTAAGATCTGAAAAGTGGCACTCTATTTCAATTTTGTCGATTTCACTTTTACATCTAATTAGGTTCCAGACATGCATTGTATGATCCTTTGATGGTTAGCAAGCACCAAAGTCACCTTTAAACCCTTAAGCATAAGAGAGCATATCTGACAGAGCTTGTCTTGTTTCTAGGCGACAACGAAGTGGCTTCAAACGGATTGTGTTTGTATGAACATCCTCTCTTATCAGCCCACGTTTCTCTCTCTGCTAATTTTATCTAAGCAAATATGCATGTGCTGTTTAAACCTAATTAACAAAGATTCACACATGGACACTAAACGCACTCCTCCTCTGCCTCTACGCCTGAAAAAATCTGATTAATACACCACTTCAACGCTATTCTTAAGGACCACTGATCTGTAAAGCAAAAACTCTTGGTCCAGCAAATCATTCATTTAGCAACCCTTAATTATGACTGCAGCTAATCAAGGCTCTGTTGTACAACGTTAGTGATAATGCTATAAGATTTCTTTACAGTGATGGGTAAAGTTCAGTATGCGACATGGGAACAATGTTGCAACCTAGCAGTCTACAGTCACTTGAATAGATACAGAATATTGATGGATTTGTAAGTTCACACACACAAGTCCACTAACCTAAATACACACACACACACACACACCAAAGTCACAGCTGCCACTGCAAATAATAAGCAGAGCTGAGGCAGATCGGACTACGGCTCATTTGAAATCTGGGAATCTCATTAAAAGTGAGAGAAAAGGCTTGTGACAGCCTTCTGTGTGACATCTCACCCTCTCCTTCTCTTCCATGTGGGCTGCCCTGTCAGCCGTGTCACTTCCTGATTGCAGAATTAGTCACTGAAATTCTATGAGACCAGAGTCAGGTTGACAGCTTGTTGTTAAATAAAAAGCCGGCCATAAATTATTAAATCCCCTAGAATATATATTTTTTTTTTTGTAGTCCACTAACCCAAACTGCAGTTGTAATGGAGGTTCTAGCCGAGCTGAAATGCTTCCTAAATTATTCTGGCTCAGTTGGAGCAGGAAGAGGAAAATCAATGGTGATCAGATATGACAAGATCCGTTTGTGAATGCAGACATCACCTCATATTCAAGGTCCTTGTGGACTCAAACAGCATTACAAGGATTAAAAGTAAAAGGGTTTTAGATTCAGAACATAATGAAGATCAATAAAATGCATCATCTGACTTTGTTTAACATCAATATTATCATATAAGCCATTTTCCAACGACCCCTTGTTCAGTTTGCAAGCAAAGCCAAATCAACAAAACAAATCTGATTAAGATATTTAAATAAATATGAGACAAACAGAGCAGCATGCAGAACTCTGCATGTGTGTGTGTGTGTTTGTGCATAAAATAGACAACAGCAAAAAGCAAGACAGAGAGAGCCACGAACATCTTTCTCACCTCAATCACAAAAGCATTCAAAAGTGCCAATCACTTGAGTCCCATGGCATGGAAATTGAGAGCTACTGAGCGGACAAGTCCACGTCTGGACTCAGTGGGGGGTTGATGTATCACACCAGTTTCATTGACATTCTCCAAACTGAACAATCACTTAACAGCAGCCAGGTTCAAGTCCTCAGTATCATTTTGCTTAAGAGGGCACCCGAATAAAAGCAGGTCTGAGTCTTGTATTATACAGGCGTAATTGTGCCAAGAACTCAGAGCACTTGCACGGGAGGGGGTCTATTCTCACCGTCTGCTCTGAAAGTACAATTAATTTCTGAATTCTTGCAGGCTTTTCAAAGTGAAAAACAGAAGCAAAATAAAACAAAGTAGTAAATGCTGCAACACATGCATGCATATGTTTGAGGAAACGTCTCTTTAGAGGTCCGTGTCTATTTCCCAAGCATAATTAAGATACCACTTATGAGCCAGAGTTTTTTTCTCAGCACCAAGTAAATGTTAACATTTGCACTCATTATCCCTGGCTATGGCTGGCTCAGTGAGATGACAGGCCATTATTCCGGCACATACATAGTGGCACTCTTGCTCCTGTGCATCAGATGAACAACTGATTTTTTAAAAACAAATTTTTTATTCAAACGTGTGTTCGAGTAGACTTACTGTAAGTGCTGAAAATCTAGCAGTCAACCCAGACAGACTACTTATCCACGCCACAGACTGATTGGAATCTGTACCCGTGCCCCACACAGGAGACTGTTTGCTGGACTGGGAAAGAAGGTGCAGCTTCTAGTCAGGAGGGAACAAGCACAATCTTCTGAGTCACATCTAACAGTCTCCAAGCTGGATAGACTCTCTAGTAAAGCACCTCTCATACACCTGGCTCTCTATCTGAAAAGCCTTCGGGGAAATGCTCAGAAAAACATAGTAGCAACCTAATGTAATGTAGACATCGTTATTATGTTTCAAGCATGCTTTCTCCATTTGAGCTGTGAGCTGTGCTTCAGTGTGATTGGAAGGTTAGGTTTATTTGCTCATGTGAGTGCACTGAGAATCAATTTGAAAACAGTGATAGAAGGTTAGCGTGCTAGAGCTCTTGCAGTTTAGTGGCATGACAAAACACACTTGACAGCTGACAACCAGTTATCATTGAGACGTATTGAAACAATTCAACTTTGTACTTTGTAATATATCAAACAAAAAAGGGAAGGGTGAATAATATGAGCAGACATTTGAGAAGCATATTAAAGAAACAAAACAGAGCCAGCAGACTGAAGCTAATGTGTTATGAAGGTGTGAAAATTTGTGACTGGCTCAAAAGAAATTGACACAATCCTGTCAGTGATCACATCACTGAAATTGAAAAGAGTAATGTATTCATTAAAAAAATAAAAAATAAATTACTAGTTTTTACAGTCTGGTTCAAAAATCCCTTGTGCATATGTCCAGTGTAGTGTGCGTTTATTTGCATCACAGCTATAAACATGATGGAGGGTGTGAAGAAATAATCAGTGGAGGAGATAACATGTCTTTTTAACATTATATAGGATAAAAAGACTGCTGAGAAGCTGTTTTGACATTTTTACATGTGTCAGAATGGAAAACATGCCAATTACAGACTATGGAGCCATGTCTCTGACAGGGGTGCTGACAGATTCTTATTGCTACGCTGATGCTCATTGCATGCAGATAACTTTGGAAGATGTGCACTTATATTGCAGAGTTCATGGTACACATAAACATTGCAGTCAGATCAAATGTATTCATATATTTAAGCATGAAATCTGTGCACGCTATTCCATTTATTCCATTCTACATATATATGATCTGTGAGAAATCATTTTAATTTGCTGCTCAAGAAACATTGCTTGAATTTTGGGCCCAAGGAAATGAAAGATTAAGTACTCAGGTTCAGAGGTCAACTGAGGCCACATTTAAACTGGTGCAGGACCCATTGGGTTGCCATGGTTTTAGCCTTTCGCATTTGCTGTTGCTTTGATTTCATATAATATATGTATATATTCTCTGTAAACGCCAACATAGTTTCAAAAAGAGTCAGTTTCATTATACATGCAGCCAGATCATCCAAAAGAATGTTTTACAACACTTTAATTGATATGTTACATAAAAAAAGATGTGTTTTAAGGAAACAGGAAGTGGTTCCATAAATATAGGAATTTAACAATTTACAATTTAACTAAAGCTTGATTTGCACCCCCAAAAAAATCAGGTTCGAGAGATTAGCTCTTGTGAAAAAATTATTAACATTGTCATTCAAAAGGCTATTGCACTGGAAACATGATTATAAAAGCGCTGACAAAATTTCATGCGTTGTAGGTTAAATAAGTACACTACTGTTTAAAAGTGTGGAGTTGTTAAGATTTTTTAAATGACAAAAGGTACTGCAGCTTACCAAGGCTGCATTTATTTTATCAAAGGCAAGAACAGTAGCTAATATTGTGAAATATCACACTGTCAATTATTTTTTATATATATTTTAAAATGTAATTTGTTGTAATATATATCTATTACAATAAAATATTACAAATATATTTTATATAAAATAAACATAAAATGTAATATTTTACATTATGGAATATAATGGAATATAATGGAATATATATATATATATATATATATATATATATATATATATATATATATATATATATATAATTTATTTATTTATTTATTTTTGTGAAAGTCTTTACTGCCACTTTTGATCAATTTGATGCATCCCTCTTAGTTAATAAAGTAGAATTTAAAAAAAATGTTTTAACAGTAGTGATTATTCATAAATAGCCATGTTAGGAGCCATAAAATAGAGCCCAATTATTCAAATGAGGCTCATGAGGCACCTGTTGAGTAAGGAAGAAATAAATTAACACATAAAATAACACAACGTAATAAAAAAAACTTGATTATACACCTGCTGAAATAGTACAAAGTGTCCATATTCTGTTCCTGGCAACAGCTACAAGTCCAGAGAAGGTGGGTGCTGATGTGGGCCGGGTAAACTTATTCTAAGGAATGGTAGCCTTTTGGATACACAGCGTGGGAAGAAACAAATGAGAGAATGACGCTTGTATGACATTTTAGCACAGCGAATCAATCCACATCTCTTACTGTGAGGATCTAATAAAAAATAAAAAAAACTTTTATTACTTTGCATGCCTGTCAAATGAACAATAACATCATTTCAGAGAGAGACGTGAAGACTTTGTTATTTTTCATGGTGAATTCCAATGACAATGGAGACTCCTGATAAGGTAATGATATTTCGCATGGCGAAATGGCATTGTAAGACAGTTTTTTCATGAGTTAATTAAATGAGAAAGACTTCCTTATGAAAGGGGCCACGGGAAGGGAATGAGAACAAATATGATGTTGAGGAAAAAGGCAGGCTAGATAAAAAAAAAGATGATTTTACAACAAACACACTCTCTGTTAGCGATGTTTGGATGGATGAAGCCTGTCATTCTTCTGTCAACACATTCACACAAACAAACTCATACCAATTAAACAATGAGTTTAAGTCTGAAGTATAAAAAGTACAATTGCTATCATATCTATTGACAAAACCAAGCTAAATGTAAACCAGATTTTTATGAAACAAAAATAAATCACACTCAAAAGTGAAATACCTATACAGATACACACTCAAGTTCAAACATTTGGGATCTGTACTTTAAGGAAGTTAATATCAATCTGTTTCAGCGAGAATAAATTAAACTGATCAAAAGTAAAAACATTTATAATATAACAAAAAATTGTATTTTTCAAACAAATGCTGTTCTTTTGAAAGTTCCTTTCATCAAAACCTGAATCCTGAGAAAAATATTCTAGCACCGTTTCCACATAAATAATTAGCAGTACAGCTGTTCAACACTGACAATAATAGGAAATGTTTCTTAAGCACCAAATCAGCATATTAGTGTAACAAGGCGTCAGTGGAATGTGAATCCATGTGCAGCTTTATTGGAATCGTAGTCATTCAGGCAGGGTCAAACACAAGCAAACACAGCAGTAAAGGCTAAGATAAATCGTAATCCACAAACAGGCAATGGGTCAGGACAGGCAACAATCAGAAGTAAATCCAAAGAAGCAAACAAGTCAAAGGGCAGGCAGCAGAGAATCACAAGAGAGAATACAGTCCAAAGTCAAACCATGGGCAGGCAAAATCACGAAAAATCTCTCAGAATTGTTTGCCAGGGCAAAGTAAGACTTCTCAAAGAATGCATGAATGTGTGCAGCAAAAATATCAGTGTATTGGGAAACAGGTGAGTGAGTAATCAGTTCCAGGTACTTGGGAAAAAGTTCATATTTGGGAGAGGATCTCTCTGGTGACTAATGGGGGGAATTGTAAGAGCCTCACTTGTAACAGAGTCCCCCGAGGATGTCTTCAACATTGACCCAGGACCAACCCTCCAGGCCATACCTCCCTCAATCCACTAGATATTGAAGAGTTCTTCCCTGGTGTCTGGACAAGTAGATCTCCAACCTGGCATGCCTCTTCGCCGTTCACAAGGATGGGTGAGGGGTGCCCTGGGCACTGGTCTCTTCCTCCTCCTCCCCTCTCAGACTACCAACGGGTTTTAGAAAACGGTAAGAAAAACTGGTATGTTTTGTTTAACCATTTTTGAAAGGACCCACCTGCCTTGGACTGAGCTTCATGCAGGGCAGTCAGACGTGGAGATCTCGGACCCATTGACCTGAAACTAGTGGTGGGCCGTTATCGCCGTTAACGTGCCGCGTTAACGTGAGACTCTTATCGGACGATAAAAAAAAATATCGCCGTTAATCTATTCTCAAAGTTGGGTTGGGAGCTGGGTCTATACTAAGCAAGCTATGATGACTTTCACCTTGATATTATATATAACTGACTGGTTGAGGCCAGTCTAAAAAGATGCTCAGGACAGTTGACGGGCCACTGCTGCGCATCCTCACGAAAGATTATCTTTCTCACGTGTTGTTAAGCTGTACCGCTTGTCGATTTAAACATTAAATCATCCAAAAACTAGACGTGGAAAAGCTGAACAGAGTAGCGCGTGCCGTTAGGTGCGCACGAGAGAGAGAGAGCTGCGTATCACGGACAGCGACACTGAACCGAGCTCTCTTCTGCGAAGTTCACCTCGAAGTTCCTCCTGCCCCCGACCGAACAAATGCAAATCGCAGTTTGAACAAACAAAAAGATGTGAAAGAGCCCAATTCAACACCACGGTGTTCTGGTGTTCAGGGCTCGCGCAGAGAAAGGCGTCTCAAAACACTAGAACATCGAGTTTGCTTCTTTTTGCTCTTGTGCCGACAAATACATACAAAATATGTCAAAATATCCACCCTGGAAATTATGCTCGAAAAAACTGTCAGTTATTTCTTAAGTGAAAGTAAACAGTTGAGGAAAAAATCGGGATGTGTATTATATTGGATGCGTTCATCGTCTCTTAAAGGCACTGCGCCTAATTTAGCTACTGCCTGCTGTAATGTTAATCCAAGAAAATTTAAGAAAATCACTCACTGCTCTTGACTGCATTACTTTGTAGTTTTAACAGTCAAACAAAAAATTATTCAGAAACCAGATATAATTTTTGATATATATAGCAAAACTGTAATAATGTGAGAAATGTTGAAGGTGTCTGAATAAATGTAGGTTTGATTGTATATTTCATTTTTACATTGAAGACTATCCAGTGCTATTATTTGGTTTCTGTACCTTGACACCTACAAACTTGAAAAAAAAAACTTAAACATTGGTGTGAAACAGGAGTAATGTTGTTTGCACCTTGTGCAATGTGGAATTAGTTTACAGCTTTTTCAAGCACTTTGTGATACATTTTGGAAACATGAGATGAGCCCCTTTTCTAATGCACCATCTAGCTTGATAAACCCCTTCTCAAAGACTTACTGTTTGTCAATTTTATTTGGGTAACACACATTCTGAATGCCTTCGGCAGAATTCGAATGAGCCATTTTAGGTAAGGCTAACATTGATATTGAGTTGTTTAAAGAAAGGGTGTTGGTGAATGGGAACTGATGTGAATCATGTCTTGAGTCTTTGAAAAGTTTCCTGAGCTACTGGTGACCATGTGAGACGTGATGATTTTCTTTTGAGCTTGGAGGTTAATGGAGAGGCCACAGAACTGAAGTTTCTAATGAAGTGTCTGTAGAAATTAGCATAAGATATCTCTTGCAAAACCATTCAAATGTCTAACAGAGCCCAAACATTTAAACAGTAATGTACAAATATGGCTAAATTCAATATTACTTTTGGGAACAATCTTTTGCATTTGGCTAAATGGTTTCTGAGAACTGAGAAAAGTTGCTGGAGTGTCATTCCAGATATTAAAGCTCAATTTAACCCCTGGTTATGAAATTCCTTACAATGTGCAATGACTTTCTGTAGCACTGTACATGCAACTTGTGCTGACTTCATCGCTATTCTTTGTGTTTTCCAATCATCATTCTATGCCTCTCTCCTGTAGCGGTCTGATTTAATGAGACTGACCAAATTTTGATATAGCCAGAATTGTGAATATCAAATGCCCTGTATACAGGCATTTCAAATTTATGCATCTTCTGGAGAAAAAAAGAGAGAGAGAGAAAAGGAATGGAGCATTTCAAAATTAAGCTGACATCTTCCCTTCAGCAATTTTAACACCAGTTGTCTGAGTTACAAATTGACAGATTTATATGCTATGTGCACTGGGAGTACATTACATATGGGATTAGTTTTAAAATAAAACAATTCAGATATTAAAAAACAACCGGTGGAAATTGGTCTCAAGGCTCAGGTTTTGCCTTTTGAGATGCTCGTGACATGAAAACAGGATGCAGAATTAAAAGAAAACAGAGCAAGAAAACTTTTGTGGCCTGAGGTGAAATACAAGGTGAGAACTAAGGGGTGGTAAACAAAGAACTGAAAGATACCTGTTCTCGCATTCTCATCATCATTTCTTCCATTGATGCAAGAACAAAGAGAGAGAGAGAAACTGCCAGCTGTACCCTAAAAAAGTGACAGTGTGATATACTGTGACTGTGCTGGTGGAAATTTTTATTACCTGCTATAACCTTTGTGTCACTAAGATCTAATTAATCTAGCCTTGAACAAAGCTTTATTTGGCATTATCCTGTTAGTGTAAATGAAAAAGACAAAGTTAATTTAAATATAGGGTTTGAAGGCGAGGGAAATGTGAATGAGAGCGATATAAGTGCAGAACAAACTTTGAAGTAGCAAAGCTTTCCCTGCCTGAGGGCAGCTGGCATGTTGCCCCTCCTGAGCAAGAGTTAGTGTGAGTGACTTTGAAGATCAGAACGATGCCAGAACAATCTGTGTGAGCCTCGCCAGCCACAATAGAAGGGAAGAGCACTCTCTCTCTCTCCTTATGTCTCCTCCTTTCATTCTGTCCCTCTACCATCAGACTCTCTCTCTGCATCGTTTGCAGGTCTCTCACCCTTGACAGGGCAGGACTTCTTTTCATAACTTCATAACTTCTTTTCTTGCCTCACACATAGCACCATGCAGCCTGTCCAATACTCCAGCTCGAATTCTACCAAGGCAAACTCCTGGGACAGGCAGAAGTTCACTTTAGTACTTTACAGAAAAAAAGTCCATTCTGCCATTATTTAATGACCCCCATGCTGTTATTTATTTATTTATTTTTACTTTTTTTTAACACAGAAGGTTCATTTAAGAGCATACCACTTTTGTATTTAATATAATGAAAAAGATTGAGGACCGGAGCTGTCAAGCTCCAAAATGGCACAAAAAATAAAAATAAAAAAACATTATAAAGGTATCAAAGTATTCCTCATCTTCTTGTAAGATAGATCAGAATTAAAAGAACTTTAATCAACTTTAAGTCTCATTTGAGCGATCACAAAAGAAGAGAAGTAGCCACAACCAATTCAAGAACTAACTTTTCTTTTGAGTTGAATCTTTTCAATGAATTGCTCGATCCAGTTCACAAAACCAGTCAGTAACGAAAACAAAAACATCAGTAAATAGAAATTGAAATTTTGGTGTCAGCTGTCCCTTTGATTTAACAACTTCATAAGATAACAACTTGGTCTGTCTGTCACATAAGTGTATAGTATAACTTCAAAGGACATGGAATAAAAAGCACATGCCATACAGACTACCTTAACCCTTTAACGTGTACGATCACACTGGTGTGATTAGAGCTTTCAGTGAGTCAAGTAATCAACTGCTGAATTTAAATCTGCTTTTCGTGCTTTTTTTTTTTTTTTTGGGTCATATTATCGCAAATATTCAGTGTTTTCAACCATACAATGCTCATTTTATGTTTCAGATATTTAAATACAGATAAGCACGAGCAAAACCATACATTTACAGTTTGTAAAATACACGCTGATGTCTATGGAAATGGCAATAATGATTCTTACAGATATAATCTGACGACGTTTTTATTGATATCATACACAGATTGCGTAGGTAACTATACTCTTCCCTTCTCCGAGTTTACTGGAGACCTACTTCAACGTGCTTTTGTACGAGAGAGGTTCAGTTTTCATGTTGTAAATCCCACAGCTCGGATTCATAGCGAACTAACAATTGTTTGGTTGAGGTAACACCTTTATTAATTTAAAGAGTGCCAGTTTCACACTTTCTCCTTGAAAAAGGAGAAAAAACAAGACTATTGCTTTATACATAAATACTTATAATGTATAGTTACTACAATTATGGGTAATGTGCAAATTAAGAAGTGCCTATTCTTTGGTTAATTTTTATTAGACCACAAGTGTATCACAGATACTACACAAAGTGTTCCAGCTCATTGCAAAAACTGCAGGTGATAAAAAGGCAGAAGAGCTCACATACATTCATGTATGTCAAGGGATTCCACATCTCCAAGCTCCAATCCCCTGTAAGCTTTCTAGAGCTTTAGGATTCAATAGAACGATCACACTATGCCAGGATTCCTAAAAAGTGGTTCCTAAAAACATTGCCAAAGAACTGATTCCTCAAGGGTAAACACATTCTTTTCTCTATCACTGTGCTTGAGGCGGACCTGTATAAACACAGTTTATATGAACAGCTCTATCTTGGATTGGTCCTCAACAGAGATGGGACCAGGTCACACATGTGCAAGTCTCAAGTAAGTCTCAAGTCTTAACCTTCAAGTCTCAAGTAAGTCCCAAGTATTTTTTTCTTGGGCAAGTCAAGTCAAGTCAAGTCACAAGCTATGTCAAGTCAAGTCCAAGTCAAGTCACCTTAATATTGTTATTTTACCTGCAGAATCTGATCTTAATAAAGTTAAAAGACAAGATATAAGTAACTGTCAGTAAATTTAAATAATTTGATTTGCATTGTAAATACTCATGTTCGGTAAAATACATCATGGAATCAAACAAAATTGTAACTTCCTAAAATTATTTATTTTTCACTTCTGCCAACAGTGTTTGAAATGTTTTACATTTTCAACATTGAGTCCATAAAACAAATAATAGCTAAACATCCAACAGACTCCTCTCTGAACACCTCTCTCTCTCTCTCTCTCTCTCTCTCTCTCTCTCTCTCTCTCTCTCTCAAAACATACAACATTGAACTGTTACATTTCTCCTCTCTCTCTCTCTCTCTCTCTCTCTCTCACACACACACACACACACTCTCTCTCTCTCTCTCTCTCAGAGTATAGAATATAAATATGACGTATTTTCAGTTGTTTCATACTTTTTTGTTATGTACAGTACAGACCAAAAGTTTGGACACACCTTCTCATTCAAAGAGTTTTCTTTATTTTCATGACTATGAAAATTGTAGATTCACACTGAGGGCATCAAAACTATGAATTAACACATGTGGAATTATATATGGAATTATATACATAACAAAAAAGTGTGAAACAACCAAAAATATGTAATATTCTTGGTTCTTCAAAGTAGCCACTTTTTGTTTTGATTACTGCTTTGCACACTCTTGGCATTCTCTTGATGAGCTTCAAGAGGTAGTCACCTGAAATGGTCTTCCAACAGTCTTGAAGGAGTTCCCCGAGAGATGCTTAGCACTTGTTTGCCCTTTTGCCTTCTGTCTGCAGTACAGCTCACCCCTAAACCATCTCGATTGGGTTCAGGTCCGGTGACTGTGGAGGCCAGGTCATCTGGCGCAGCACCCCATCACTCTCCTTCTTGCTCAAATAGCCCTTGATGCCTTCAGTGTGACTCTACAATTTTCATAGTCATGAAAATAAAGAAAACTCTTAGAATGAGAAGGTGTGTCCAAACTTTTGGTCTGTACTGTACATAACAAAAAAGTATGAAACAACTTAAAATACGTCATATTTATATTCTGTACTGTATATATATATATATATATATATATATATATATATATATATATATATATATATATATATGCACTTCTCATGATTGGGTAATCGCGGCAGCTACATTAGTTTTTCTGATTAATTGTTTTGCTCTATGAGAAAGACAAGGTAACAAAATATTCGGGGCTTATGCCCCCTTAGCCCAGTCCTAGCGCCGCCCCTGGAATGCGTTTTTTTGACAGCCTGCTAGTGGATCATTAGGGGCCGTTCACATCACGTCTTTTGCGCGCGCAAGTTCGTTCTTTCCAATGTAGGCACGCGGTATGCGCGCTCATAATGGAAGCAACGCGCGCGCGTCGCACCGCATCGAGTTAAAAACATCTAAACTTTTCAGAATGCCGCAAGCGCACCGCAGGTCATGTAACAATAACTAACCAATCAGCTTCATCCTTTCCCGTATCAACGTTGAAAGCTCAGCTAAGATGAAGGAACAGCTGTTCATAGCTGTATATGGATTGCCATTTTGAAACGAATTTAGTAGCAGAGCTACTGCGAGCGATTTTTAGTGCTGCAAATACATTTATACTTTGCTGAAATTTCCGCGTCTTCATTGAGAGAGAGCGTGTCATGGATGCTTAGCACGACAGACGCCCCAGGAGCACTTCTGTCCGAGCGCTTTGGAAAGAAGGAGAAAGCGGCGCGACTAGCGTTTTCCACTCGTTTTTAGGCGCAAACTATTGAAGACAAAAGCGATGACCCTCGGTACCTCTCAGGCTGACATGTTGATGTGATGTGATATCTGATTTAAGTGGGCATGGTGTGTGTAAGGTAGAGAGGGCATGACTGATGATAGTGTCCTGATCCAGTCATGACGCTATTCTCAGCCTGCGCTCCAGCTGAGTAATCAACTTTATTAAAAAAAATAATTTATATATTTTATATTCAAACTGAAAACATGATGTGATTAACACTCAAGTCATTCAAGTCATCGTATCTCAAGTCAAGTCAAGTCCCGAGTCTTTAACTTCCAAGTCCGAGTCGAGTCTCAAATCCTAAAAATAGCGACTCGAGTCGACTCGAGTCCAAGTCACCAAGTCACAAGTCCCCATGTCTGGTCCTCAATGCTAGTGGCCAGAAGTGGGCTTGCTTTGAGCTGTGACACTGGATGCTACACTTCCTTTCCCCAGTGTTTGTGGTTCTCAGGTGGACACAGCTGACAGTGACCGGTCACGGCATACTGCCTGGCACCATTACGGGAAGCAATCACAGCAGCACAATTGGAATTATTTATGGCCCAGAGGACGATGGCAAAAACTGGAGCTTGCCCTCTGGGTGCAGTGTGACAGCCTGCTAAATCACCGTCCTACTGCAGCATCTAATGCTAGTGTTAGCACCGCAGAGCTCAGAAACTCTGCCACGCCATCCACAGTCGAGTGAATTACCACCCACAAGAGAAAATACCAAGATGAATTCATTAGGGTGCTGTGTTCCTGATAAAACCCCAGAAGCCACGCGAAGACCCCTTGCAAATAACAGGCAACAGCTCACATTTCAGTCGAGCCTGTCAATGCAAAAAGATCAGTAGGTTAAAAAAAATCACCATGAGACTGTATTAACTTGTTTGTTCAATTTCTGGAAACCAGATAGTTCTTCAGCCACCCATCAGCAGGAACAGGTAGAGCTCAGTGTAATTTATATGCCTGCATTCATGTGTGGGACATTATCCCTTATGGGAGGCACTAAATTTTGCAGCCTTCCGTCTGCTGACAGAGTGAAGTGGGGAATGGTGAGGATATTTACCTAATATTACCACACCTGATCAATTTACATTTTTCATCGGCTGTGGCTCTACTGCACAAATCGTGTGCACTATAACATCTCAAGAAATAATGCACAACGTGTGTGAGCTGTTATTTACGAGTTTTTGTGTTGATAATGTGCATAAGGTATGTGACATTAGAGTGGTCCCTCTCCACTAGAGTAGCATTCGTGAATGATTTATCTCTCCTTTAGCATGGGCTATTTACTGCTACTCCAAGATTCCAGCTTGCAGCTATGCGACTAGTAATTAATTCTGGAATCTGCAAGCATCCTGGTTCTTTAAGAAATGAGCGTGACTAAGTTTTGTAGGGTCAATTAATACATCAACAATGATCCTGACTGTATTTTTCTCAACTCATAGATATGCCACAGCTCTTAAAATACTCACTCAAGAGTATCCTTTGAATATTCAGCTGTTCCAGAAACAAATCAGCAAAAATAATAATTAAGGGGTTCAATCAAGCGAATAATTACATTGATTGATTCATATGAGAGCACACTGACACTTCAGACTCACGAAAGAAATACAAGGATGCTTAGGAACAAGTTAATGAAAAGACAAGGTGCTCAGCCAAAAAGGAAGAAAAAATGGCCTCAAATGGAAAGGCCACATTTAATAGCTTCTAACCGCTGGCAGGATCTGAGCTAAGCCAAAATAAGGCTTGATCTGCACCCAGCCTCAGCATTTTGTGGAGAGGATTAATTCTATCATAATTAAGGGTTTGGTTGTGGCTTCACTTGAAGCAGTTAGTTGCAGTGCTTTCTCTTCCTGAGTGGGATGAATAAGCCTGAGGCTCAGATGTTTAGTCTGAAACTCTACAACCCTTAGCCATGACCTACCACTGAAAAGCCCAGTATGATACAAAAATCTCTTTAAAGAGACTCTGAAAATGTATGTAAGAATAGTTTCCACTTTATTTTAATATGGTACCTTAATACAATGTCGCACTTATATTGCATATCTAGCTTTTAACTAATTGTTTAAAAAATGAATTATAATTATGTAAATATACGTGCAAAATAAACTGTTGCACAGGAGTTTCGCATCATCCTGAAGGAATTACTTTTGCAATAATGACCAGGCAGCCAAAGGAAATGGCTACGTTTACAGAAAATACAGATATTATTAAAATGAGTCAATATTGAGACATAAAAAAATATTTATACAAAATATATGTCAGAATGACAAAGCAAAGCAATATATGTCAGAATGACAAAGCAAAGCAATGAAGGGTTCTCTGCAAACAAAATACAAAACCGTATTTTCCGGACTATAAGTCACACTTTTTTTTCATAGTTTGGCTTGTCCTGCTCACTTATAGTCAGGTGAGACTTATTTATCAAAATTAATTTGACATGAACCAAGAGAAATGAACTAACAGAAAACATTACCGTCTACAGCCGCCAGAGGGCGCTCTATGCTGCCAGAGATGCTGCTCACTGCTCCTGTAGTCTACACTGAGCAGCATAGAGCGCCCTCTCGCAGCTGTAGACGGTAATGTTTTCTCTTTGTTCTTGGGTCTAAATAAATGCGACTTATAGTCTGGTGCGACTTATATATGTTTTTCCCCTCATCATGACTAATTTTGGACTGATGCGACTTATACTCAGGTGCGACTTATAGTCCGAAAAATACGGTATAAATAGTATAGCAAAAAAGTTAGGCAAAATAAATGCTTTACAATTATTTTAAGATGGTTACCTATATATTTTGCTTTAGTGTGTTAGTAGTAAACATGTCAATAGGAAAATCTTAAATTATATCCAATCAAACCTAAAATTTTGCACAGTACTGTATAGTGGCCAACTGATATATCGCCAAGGGTGATATATCGGCCGATATTTGGCATTCTTCAAGTATCGGCATCGGCCGATACGTTTTTTTGCTTGGCCGATGTGTTCGAGGTGGGACATTTATTTTGATGGCACTGAGAGCGGCAGCGCCTGAGCGCACACAGTGCTCACACTCTCTATATATATCTATATCTATATAGATATATATAATACGCTGTACAAAAAATATATTTTGAAGTTGTAAATAAACAAAAAAAAATATGTATTCACAAAAAAATACATATATTTTACCTTAAAAAAATACTACTTAAAAATTTTACATTTAATTCAATGTTACTTATTTATTTTCTTGCGCTGTATTGTGTCTGTATGCACTTTTTTTAGCCAGTGCTAGTTACACCTGTTCACAAATAGAAGTGCAATACAAATTCAATTGTCTAGAAATTATAGTGTTGTTTAAAACTGTAAACCCGTTTCAATACTATGACCCACAGTCGGCTTTGAATGACTCGATTCAGTTGTTGTCATGGTGCTTTGGTTATACTGCAGTTCTGGAGGTTTAGTTGTGGATTATTATGATCTAAAGAGACATGGCAGCTAATTAATGTGACACAGTAAAGACTTGTTTTCCTTTTGCAAGTAAACTCTGTCACAGAACCAGGGCAAGCGGTCAATAAGTAGCTTCATTTGTGCAGTTGTAAAGTCTGTTTTGTTGTACAACCTTTCTAACTTGTTGCTAGAGGGTCAAAGACTTTCTTTGAAAAATAAATGAGGTTTGCATCAGCTGTAGAATCATAAGGATTGCCAGAGTGGAAAATTGAGTAAAGAGACCTAGTTATGGGTGCATGAAATTATGTTCAAACACTCAAGCGCTTTACAGACATGAATGCGAGTTTTCTTGTTGTTACTTTGTAATTAGACTGCATAATGGTCAGGAATCATAACATCACTTTTATCAAATCATATTTGACCAGTAGAGATTAACTTCAATTTTTTTATATAGTATGTGAATGCACAATTTGGATGCCACGAGGAAAAATGCAAATGAATTTGTGTAAATCTGCCATCAAAAAGGAGGCAAATGTCAGTAAAGAAACAGAGCAAGCATCTGTTTTCAACCAAGAAAATGTCATGTTCTGTTAATCTAATCTGAATGCATGCCCACTGATGTGCATTTCATTGCACACAAGTTCATCCAGCTTGAGGTTTGCTTGATTTCACCCTGACATACACAGACACACTTGCCGGAGTGTATTCTCAGAAAAAAATCACTCAGTGGGTGCCCACTTTAAAGATTTTCAGATAGCAGTACAAATACGGGTCATGTGAACCCCATATATAGAATTCAAATGTGTCAACAGAAAAATCTGCTATTCATCATACTATATACAAATATATACAATTTTCCTCCAACACTCAATATAAAAGCTTATCAGTATCAGATTTAGCAAAGTATCCTGAACCCCATGCTGACTCAGGTAGGGAAAAATTCTAGCATCGCCAGGTCTGCAGGCTGCCACCTTATGTCTCTCTACGTCACAGACATGCACACACAGCCGCATAGTGTAAAGAAGGGCAGCATACTGCCAGCACTGATGCCACATTAGCTCAGCTTCACTACAGGAATGGAGGAAACATTCACAGAGAACAACCCTCAGCTTCTACTTCTTCTTAAAAAAAAAATCACTGAGAGAAGAAAGGGATTTGAGTATTGTTGATGAGTGAATGAAAGAGAGAAAAATAGAGTTTCATACTCATCATGTACTCATCATCGACTCATCATCGTTGCTGTTGCTTTCATCATCCTCATTAAGCCTTACATCGCCCAGGCCAATTAACTGGTAATTTTAAGATGATAAAGACACACATAAAAAAGATATTTTGAGAATTGTTAAAGTGCTATTTTTTTTTTTTTCAACAATGAAAGTTAATGGTACCAACATATATTTTGTGATGCACAGAAGCATGCATTGCATAAAGGTTTGGAATGACACGAGGGTGAATTATAAACGATAAACCCCATTAAAAAATATATATATATTTTTTAATTTGTTTAATTTTTTTATTTAAAAAAATTACTGCCAAAATCAGTATAGTATCTGGTCAGTATTGAAAATTACATTTTTCATTTTACACAAAATATGATATCTGTCGAGTTATAAGGTCATGTTTTCTCCCTTTTTTCCAAATTTATGATCAACAAACAAACTTAGGGCTGCACGGTAAATCACATGTGATTGTCATGTGCAATTCATCAGTAAAGCCAGTTCTGTGATAAATCTCCATTGCATCCTATCGGATGGAGAGGCATGTATGTTCATGACAAAATTGTATTTCATTGTTGTAGGACTAATTAATTTGTAGCATAAAAAAGATGACCAAACCGTTTAATTCATTTTGGGAGAAATGACTGAATTAATGTATTTTTAGTCCAGTGCCTGCATATAAGATTAGTATTAACCAAGTTTCAATATGAAAAATAAACTTTTATATTCAATGAAAAAAAAAAAAAGAAAGTCATGGATTTTTTTGATTTTTTGAAATGCAAATGAAATGCACCTGTAACCCACCATATATAAGGTTAGTATATTATTTTTATTTTATGTAAAACATATTTTCAAATGTTTCTCTTGTAATGTTAACAGCAAAATACATCGGAAGGGTTTAGGTGCCTTTTTTCTGACAGTAAGCCGAATTGCCGTCATAATGGTGAAAACATTAACTGGTGAGTAATTTAAGCTTAACTATATAACCAAAATAAACTTTTATTAAAGTGCCCATATTAAGGATTTTTGAAAATCACCTTTTCATGCAGTGTGTATTGTAGCTGTATATGAATGTTGCTAAAAAGCTAAAAGAAATTAAAAGTTCATAAATCATAAATTAAGTTATTATCTCTCAAAAGAAACAGCCGACTCTGAATTAATCAGTCAATTAATATAAAATCCCTGTCATTCATATTACTTGGAGACATAATAGATGATGGAGCAATAAGTTGCTTTATCAGTACTTCATGTCTGTGATTGGCTAAAGCAAATAACATTATTGTTTGGGTTTTTAGTTCCAAGCTGTGGGTCCATTTTGCTAACATAATTGTAAAACAACTTTTTCCCTTCTGATTCTTAATTTTTTAGAGCACAGTGGAGCACTATCATTAATAAAATAGGATGTAATATTAATAAGACATAATCCAGTAATGGTGATGGGTGTTCCTTTTCCAACATGAGCTGTAAGCAGCAGACCAATCACAACAGACTGGGTCATCTGACCAATCAGAGCAGAGGAGGGGTTTGGAAAGATGAATCTTTTAATCAATTGTGTGAGAGTCACTGAGAAATAAGGTAAAATTAAATGCATATTATAAGAAAATGAAAGTGTTTTTTTAACCTTGCATGCATGTAACCCTCTTGTTGGGGACTCCCAAAACCAAATGATGAACCATAATTGAGGCACTTTATTCCAACAAACATGTTCCTGTGTTCTCTTTAACACAAGTTAGCTCAAGGCTATAATGCTGAACTAGACAAGCTAGGAATAAACTGATTTCAAAGCTGAAATATATTCAGCAAAAACACTACTAATTTTGCATCCATATTAAAACGGCCAATATCAATAAGTTATGGCTGATTATTTTAAAATGATATACTATTTGGCATAAATTATAAAATACAACAAAGTAAAATCAATCATTTAAATGCTACAATTTAATTTAGTCATCACATCACTACAACATGCAGCTTGAAAATGCATATTAATTTTGAGATTTGCTAAAGATTAAATAGTAAATGTTTAATATCAACGTTTTTAACTTTAACTTTGCATGTGAAGACAGCAAAGATAATCTAAATGTAAAAACGGGTAATTAAATATCGCTCGACACTTGAATTAAAATAAAGAAATAAAATTCTAGTAAAGGTACTGACATATAGAGAAAGACAGCGAGAGCTAAGGAGAGAGAAACAGAGCACACATTCAGCCAACAGTGAGATCTGAGTGCACTGCAGACTCGAGGCAGACTTTCTGTTCCCTCAAATGTCTTGGAGGACAATAAGAATCAAATCACACATCTCTACCTCCAGAGACAGAGCACAGCTAAACAAAACACCACCTTCTACCTAAACTTTACAGATTTACTAACAGTGAATCATGCCCACTGATAGCACCACTTATTTGCATGCTCTACATGTCTTGTTTAGGGCCTGTTTCACTGAAGAAATTATGCAGATAAGATAACAGAGCGCTATCTTGCGCTACATGCATTTGGCACAATTCCTCATCTTGCACAAAAGAGAATCTGGCCAAGTCGTCCTGAACATGCAAAATACATCCAAACACCATTCAGCCCCCATCCTGTGTGATCACCCTGAACCCAAACTCACTTTCAATATATATCAATCACAAACAAACCATCCCATCAACTCCAGCTGCTTCAGTCAATCTGACTCTGTTCCCGGATCGCACAGCCTTAGTGTCTCCTGCAGTGCAGATGTGTGCGTGCTCCGTCAGTTTAAGCCAAAGATAAGGGAGGATTTACTGGAAGATAGAGAGTCAGCTCACCTAAATGAGGGCTCACAGAGGAAATGTGGGTTGTCTGTCTACCACAAAAAAAGCCTGTATGTGAGTGTTTGTGTCTATGTGTGTGTCTATGCAAGCCGGTTAATTGTGTAGGTGGGATGTTCCTGCAATCTCAACATAAGCAATTATCTACACTTAACTATTATGTGCTCCACTGGTGATGAAAAAAACTTTCTTTTCATGTCATAGACAACAAAATAATCAACATATGCAATTAAAAATTGTGGGACACAAAGTAACTGCTTTACTCATAATTTTTTTAATGAGACACGTTACACCACGTTAATAACTGGGTTTCTTTTGAAAGCTCTAATTTTCCCACATAGTTGTCTACAGTATGTTTCCGCTGCAAGTGAGTAGAGCAACTTAATGCGACTATCCCAACTTACCAATTATAATAAACATGATGCCATTTAGTTCCAGCAGGACGTTGAATATGAATTTGAAATGTAATGACAGAAAGACATGTAATACATCTATCTTTCTATCTATCTGTTTGGCCGGCCTATGCAAACTTTAGGCTTTTTGAAATCTCAAACGGCAATTCTGCATCCTGCCAAATTCAATTAAATTCACATTCAGGAACTGAAATGGAATTTAAAAGGCATCCCTAATTCAATTGTCCATGACACACAACCCTAGCTTGCGATGAAAATGGTATAATGTCGATACAGGAATCTAGTCGTTGCATGCAAACTGTGTCAATGAGACAAACACTCACTAAGAGCATCAGCTAGTTGACAAAGAGAAACAAAGCACTCAAAAACATATTACTATTTCTAATAAAATAATTATGTGATAAGCTTTTTTTTTTTTTTTTATTAGTAGCACAGTTATGCTTTCCAAAGTAACATTTTCCAACACTAAGTTCATCATAATCTGAGCAAGGTGAAGAACAAGTTTGCCAAAAGAGGAAAAAAAAAAGAAAAGAACACAAAAGACACAAAGTCTAGCGTTTACAAAGCATCATGAGATTCCCCATATTTGGCTTGGTAAAGTATTCTTGAAAGACACCAAAGGCTACTGGCTTAATCACAAAGGTCTCTGCTCATAAAGAGCATCCTTTAAAAACTCACTGGTGAACTGTAGCCAAGCAGCCAACTCTAAAATGACTGATATTCTTTACAGTCCCTTGGCTTTGAAAGATACACAAACAAAAACACAAAAAACCTCTGATCACCACCCTGGAGATTTAAGCAGAGCCTTATTGGCAAACTGGTCTGGAGAAACAAGTTTAGTCTGGAAAGCCTCAAGACTAAAGTGGGGGGGGGGGGGTGCAATTTGACGGCTGCAATTTGCACTTGAAATGAATTACCCAGCTGTGAGGACGTGATTGACGTGGCGGCAGGTTTTCGGTGTCCGAGGCAGCGTGGAGAGGAGGTGTTCTCCAGAAACCAGGAGCAGCCAGCGAAGAGGAATAGACAGGAGGAGAAGAATTGGCAATTTGCGTATCCTGGGACCTACAGGAAGAAGAGGATCATATAATCACCTGACTGCCAAAGAGAAGATGTGATAAGAGACTAAAGCAAACAGAAAATCAAACAGCTGCTCATTGCTTCCCCTTGAAACCCTTGGATTTGGGCCGCATGCCAAGACAAGAACCCACATATGAAACTCAGCCTGGGATACCAAGCTCTCCAGCTCCTGAGCTTGACATGATGCTGCTGCCCAGGCCTCCTATTTGTGCTAATCTGGCTAATGGCTAACAGGACGAGGCTCCCTTATCAGGGGACAACATGCTTTGTCTGCACAATCCCAAAAGCCAGCCGAGCTCACACATGGCCGATGGCGGGAAAGCAAGGCAGACGACGTATGAATGCCAATGAGAGTCGCCGGCCAAGCCGGGATTTCATTACTTCCTGGACGTGCTCTCGAGCCACAAACAGCTCCAGGCTGGGCCTGTGGTCTGCCACCTGTGCAGAGTTCCTCTTTAATCTTTAAAGTCTACTCACCGCCTGACCTTTACGGGTGTTGATGGGCACAAATCCTATTTCGATGGTGGACAAGCAACAGAGCTTCAGGGCTACGTGAAAATGTGTCACTCACCCATGAGTCAAAGTACAAAGGTGGGCAAAAATTTCTGAAGTTCAGAACAGAGCCATAAAAGTTTAATGTGCAGCTGGCTGTACTAACTAGCCAAGAATGAGACAAGATATTTCAGAGATGTAGCAGCCATTCATAATTTACATTATAGTTTCTGCTGAGAGTGAAAGTCTCTCTCTGTTTCCCAATGTCCCTGTTCCAAGTCATGCACACAAGGCTGTGGTGTCACTTAGTTGTATAAGTGAACTGATATGTGCAGGGGCTCTAGAAACACAGACCAAATGAGAGCAAGAAGCAAAGGTCCTAGGTTCTTTCTCTCTTTCGACTGACAAGTAACAAAAATCAAAACATCTAAAAGAGGAGAAAAAAACAGCTTTTATGTCTGTTTAACAACACTGTTGATTTCTTGTACATTCTCTAATATACAACTGAATCTGTCCTGTGATTCGCACTGTGGTATATCTGAGACTGCAGCACTTAAAGGGATAGTGCACCAAAAAAATTCAATTTCCATTATGATTTAAGCACCATCATGTTGTTGCAAAACCTGAATTACTTTCTTTCTTCTGTGGAACAAAAAATACATTTTGAATAATGGCTGTTTTTGGTTTTGTTTTGTCTTTTTTGTTTAGTTTTTTAACCATAAAATTAAATTCAACGGGGTCCATAACAATACAGATGTTAAAAATGTTTCAAAATTCTCTAGTTTCAGCCAGATAAAATCAAAAACAATGGAGACGAACAGGAAACTTTTGAGTCCTTAAGTCATCATAAATAAAACATTTCCACTATTTAACTAATTTAGATTTTCACCAAAAACAACACTGGACCCCATTCTTTTTTTTAATTTCCCCATTTAATTTCTTAGGGAACTTAATCTTCACGGAACAAGATCTTCAGGGCACATTTTATTGGAAGAAATGAAGGCACCCAAGTTTGGAACTACATGAGGGTGAATAAATGACAGAATTTTTATACATTATTTTTGAGTAAACTATTCCATCGAAAGATAAACCACTAAATTCTTGAGGGAGGATAACTTAAGGACTCCAAAGTGTCCTGTTCGCCTCCGCTTCATCCAGCTGGCTGAATCAAGAGTGTTTTAAAGCCAATCTGCGCATTCTCACCAACAAGAAGTCTCAGGTGGCTTGGAATTGAAACTTGGAGAAGGTGGAAGAGATGGAAACAGTATGACAGAAAACGAATAACTACAGTAAAAAACACTCAGGGTGTGAACCAGCCTGCAACAAACTGTGCCGCAAAGGACCGACAGCATTTAGTCATGAACTACACAAACAGAGCGCTTGTCACTTTAAGTAGGGCAACATGCTGAAGTGTATTTACCACACAAGCTACTCCATCATTCACCATGTTAGCTCCTCTGTCATTCCCTTTGCACCCTGATAATGAACCATTTTTGTCGCTAGGAACTGGGAGCGTTCATTCAGATAAACTTTAACATGGCTTTAGGAGCACGAAATGCGTTTTGATGGTGGGTCAAACCAAATCAGCTTTATTTACAGTGGCGAAAATGAGACAAACTGGGCTTTACAGGAAGCCAAGTCTCTACAAAATTGAATGCTAAAGGAAGTTGAAAAAACCTAATCTTGATCCGGTCACCTCAGTTGAATAAGTAATCAAAAGGTTGTTACTTATGAATGAATCAACTTAGCAGAGGGTAATCTGCTTAAAGAACCACCTAGTAAGAACAGGTGATGTGCTCTCCCATCAGCCAGCCACTGAGAGAAACAGAGACAGGCTAGAGTGTGCATTCATGTCAGTGAAAGAGACATACAGAAACAGAAATAAAAAAAAGAAGGCAGTTAGAGAGGAAGAGAGTGGTAGGTTGGTGGAACAGGCAGTGCGGCTCGAATAGTGCCTCCTGCCACTCTCACTTACACAAATCCACATCGGCGTCCCCAAGGTTACCATCTGCCTCTCAGCAGTGCGAGGCAGCTCTCCACGATCCACACTTAATCACCGCACAACCTCTTAGACACTAATTTCCTGTCTTTGTCAGAGGAGGCTGCTCCTAACAGAGAGGAATTTTCAAAGTGATGATGCACCCAATGGCCGTCGTACTCAACAAACCTGAGTCTTCCCGTTCACTCTACAGTCTCGCTAGTCCTGAGGAGCTTCATTTCAACGAGCCGCCAGCATACTGGAATCAATTCATCAAAGGCATAAAGAGCAAATGAATTGAAACATGGTGGAACTGAGAGCAGATCAAATGGATTTGGATAGTATAGCGCAGATGTCCTGTATTGTGTTTGTTTAAGACTGTGCCGTTAATACGTCATATTGCAGCATTTTACATTATAAACATGGAGTGAATGACATTTCGCAAAAGTCTAAGTTATTTCTGTTGCCAAAAGTGTATTTTTCTACACCAGTCTTATGCCTAGGTCTCTGAAAATATAATGTTGGCAAGTTCCCTCTCGGTCTGGCTGCTTCTTCCATTCCATTCCAGTACATTTACAGGAGGAAAGTTATTTCTTTGTTACCAGTTTCCAGAGAAAATAAAATATGTACATATTTATCACCATGAGACCTCTGCAGTCAAGCTAGCTGCCTCAGTACTGCTGCACAACAACAGACATCCTCAATACTTTGCGCTCACACCAGTGGTCCAGGATTTGAACAAAACAAAAATATATACATTCAGTACTACTGCATTTACATACACCCACATCACTACATACATATTCTCAAATATATGTTTTAATGCAAAGTTTCCACATGGAGCTAAAAAGGCCCTCATTAACCATCTCACATAAGCTGAAAGAGAATAACATGTTAACCCCAAGGCATTATATTGGCTCAGCAACACTCAAACCCACCTCCACAATTAGGTCTTCAAGACTTCCTCCACACAATGCAAAAAGTGCATATTTAATTTTTTGCACTCAGAAATGGAGCCTCACCAGAGGAGGTTAAGTAAGCAGAGGAGCCCGAGGTGTGACCCCCTCCTTGACTCATGCACAGCTCCAGTGTACCCAGGCATCTACACCACACTGCACGCGCAAAGAGAAACCTACGAAAAAATAGAGCCGGGTAATTAAAGATTGTATGAAAGATTAGAAGAATAGCTTTATCATCTCAGATTTGCTCAACTTTTACAAGCTCTGATGTCTCCATAACTATATTGGAGAGGATAATGGTACGATAAGCCATCGTCTCCATCTTCGACACCAAATGGAGCATAGCAGAGGACAATAATCAATCCAGTCACGTTGATATCCCCCATCTGAAAGCTATGAAACTCAATTGTGAATGTTTATGGGCTTTAAAGTATAATTAAGATGCTGCTTATAAAAATGTAAGATGTTACACCTTGGAATCCGGTTACCACAAACATTGGTGTTTAATATGATTTCAACGGCGTTAAAAAGCCCTTGGTGACACCAATGACGCAAACAACATTTTATTTAATTGGCGTCATTCTACAATAAAATGAAAGTGTCTTTAAACAGTATGCACTACAGATCCTTTTGCAATTTCATATGCATCAAACTTAATTTGAATATTCAAGGAATGGTGCAGAGTTACTTCATCTGCATATTTCTGCCACGCGCTGATTGTACATTCCGAGTCACAAATATCATGGCATAACTGCAAGTGCTTCCAGTTCCCCCATTAAGTAGAGGCACATCTCAGAGCTATACATTTCCTCACATCTCACTGAAGAAAGAACCCATCAACACCGTTCCAGCAGGAAGAAGAAAAAAAAAAAAAACAGCTTTTATTGGTCTCAGTCCCTCTGTGGATTTGATCGGTGATGGTCTTGATGGAACAGTGAGGCTGATGGCCACTACTTTCCACATCCAAACTCATGCTGCCAATAGATATGGGGATTATGATGCACTTCACTCTGTACACAGCCCCATTATCAGGCCTGTAATCACACTTTCTTTTTCCCTAATGGAGTTTTGGTCGACTCTGTGAGATGGTTCTTTCTTTCAGGTCGATGGGAATACATCATGCTCATATTCTCTGTGATATTGATCTAGGACTAGTCAATAATGCCTTTTGGGAGATAAACAACAAACCATACCAACACATGTGGAAACTGATATGTTTGTTGAAAGGGGAGACTCTAAGAGGGAGGCCATGGCCAAATCCTTTGATAAATAATTAAACGCACACATAACCCAACAGGGAGGTTTGGATAACCAATAAAAAGGTGCATCTTAAGTGTCAGCTGAATTAGGTTTAGATGACTTCCATATAAACAGGAAAGCTCTCCGATAAAAATCAAGTCAAGGAATTGTGTAATCAAAGTTATTGCATTATATATTACATCTCGTTTAGCAAATAAGTCCAGTATCTTGTAATATAACATGAAATGATCTCAGATGCTGGAATAAAAACTGTGTGGAAAACAAAGCCTGGAATTCTATACAGCTACGCTGAAGAAGCCATAAATCATCTATGTTTAGATAGTGTTTTTTGCTAGAAAGGAAGTTAAGGGGTACAGTTGGTCTGTCCTCATCCATCTGGAAGCTTTGGACCATATGACAGCACACATGGCCCAGCTTCTTTCAAGATGAGCTGATGTCTTAAAACAGTAAAACTGAATTTGTTACTTATACACATATACCAGCAAGTCAAAGCCAAGATAAAAGAAATGTATTTCAATAATATATTTGAAGACGTGTTATACTTTCAAAGTAATAGGGCAGGGTCTATAGTTATGCTTATTATTCTTATTATCGCTCGAATATGTGATTATGACGGGTCAATCGCTGCATTCTGAGATTAAATCACCAGACTCCTCCGTTTTGCAGATCCTCCTGTTGGGTTTATATTGAAATACTGACTGTGCGTACCACCTTAATCAATATTGCAGAAAAATCATTTTCAAGAAACTGTTTCAGTTTTTTTCTGAAAATCTCTTGCCTGAACTTTCAAAAAAATCATATTTTTCCACCTCAGGCGAAATTATTACAGGGCTGTAAATGCCGTAGAAATTTGGGATCACAACAGAGGAATGTGCTTATTAATTCTTAAATTATTAAGTCCAATACTAAATATTTATTAATTTAATATTGATTAATAGTGTCATTACTTACTCCTAAAGTGATATATATATTCAAGCCCTGTCACAATAGATTTGGAATTTAGATATATTAATTTGAACAGTTAACTAAACTGGAATGGATAAGTGGTAGCATGCAGTGTACTTTGAAATGAAACACATTTTAATTCAACTAAATAAATCCATGACATTTATTTTACAAAACATGTTTTGTGCCAAACTTGCTATATTCAAAATGTTTCAGGGTTGAAGGTCAGTGTAAAAAAAGGCTAATGATGCTCCTAACAAGCAAGTTTTACAGTGTTTTGAGCCAAGAATAATGTTTTATCAGTTTAAAAAGATAGTTACAGTTTGACTGTGATGATTGTAAATATTATAAAATAATAAAAAAAGGTAGGATAAACTAACATTATATTTTATAATGTCAGTTCTTTAATTATGGTTCAACATCTTTTTAAGGTCTCCTACAAAAGATCCTGGAAGAGTGAGTGATGTGAAGTACAGCTAAGTATGGTGTCCCACACTTTGTGCTCTGCATTTAACCCAACCATTGCACACAAGGCAGTGAGAAATGAACCAACACAAAAACACAGTGAACACACCCGGTGACCCGGAGCAGTGGGCAGCCAGGGAGCAGTTGGGGTTTTGGTGCCTTGCTCAAAGGTCTCACCTCAGTCGTGGTATTTAGAGTGGAAGAGAGTGTTGTACATTCACTCCCCCCAACCTACAATCCCTGCCAGTAGGGAAGTGAATGTACAGACTCAAACTGGGAGAAAAATCAGACCAATCAATCCACCAAACAAAAACAAAAAAAACTAATCTATCAAACTCTTAGAGATTTTTTGAATCCTGTTAAAAGATATCACAATGCAGAATATCATATTAGATTTGAGAGTGACTATGAGTCACGCTTTTAGCTCTGACACATTAGTGAGATTAGTTATGGAGTAAAAGGTCATTAACATCCCCAAATCAAACCCCATTTATATAAAAAAATGTGTATTCTTTATCAGTTTCCATGGTGAGTCCGTAATAATTTCTAACAGTGGATGTTAATGCAAACTAGTTCCTTCTTTGTCATGGCTTTAAAAAAGACACTGTTTGCAAACTCACACATATCCATTTATTATGGTGGAATATATTAGGATAAAAACGAATCAGAATCTGAGTAGTCATTGCTATATCCCACCATTAGACAACAGAGAGTTTCCAGCAGTACCCTAAAAGGCTTTTTGAGCTTAGAACTCCACAGCTCTTCAAAAACAATCTGCACTTGTAAAACATGCTTCTGCCATTTATCACTACTCTGGCTCCACTCATTTATTTCTAATGAGTGCTGTTCCACTCATTTATCAAAACTGAATTATATTTTACAAATCTATTTGTATGCATCTCTAGTATGTCTCACTATTTTATTGCATCCTGCATTGCAAGGGTACACTGCTTTTGCCCGATTGAAATCTTTGTTTGCAGTAGCCATGTACTGTGAATTGAATGTTATATTTTCCTTGTAACCAAGAAGACTGTGCAAACAAGCTTTTCAATGTTTTTTGATCTAACTACACAAAGAATGTCTCTTTTCCATAAGTATATTCCCACTCATGTCAGCATAGGCACAACTGTAAACAAAACACATGCAACTTCTATCACACCTCCTCTCCTTGAAATCTACAAGCCCTGTCTGTGCAGTGAGCTGTGCCTCATCATATCCAGTGTCACAGATGTCATGAAGTTGTTTCTGTCCACCCCAAAAATAACCGCTTTTAATCCACTCCATTTTATTCACTCTAATGTTTCTGAAACGACAGCATTACATGTTGGCCTCGAGGTCTGTAGGAGTGAGAACATAAGCTAAATTATGTAGGCAGACTTACTGTAAAGCAGCCTCTCCTATTCAAGTGACATTTAAAGGAACTGTTCACCCAAAAATGAACATTTGCTGAAAATGTACTCCTCAGACCATAGATAAATTGTTGCTTTACTGGATCAGATTTTGAGAGAGGTAACATCACTTACTTATCAATGGATCCTCTGCACTGAATGGGTGCCGTCAGAATCCAAACAGCTGACAAAAACATTGCAATTAATATAAACAAGTCTCCAGTCCATTAATTAACATCTTGTAAAGTGAAAAGCTACATGCTGCAATAAACAAATCCATCATTAGGATGTTTAAACTTTAAAGGGGGGGTGAAATGCTATTTCATGCATACTGAGTTTTTTACACTGTTAAAGAGTTGGATTCCCATGCTAAACATGGACAAAGTTTCAAAAATTAAGTTGTACGTTTGAAGGAGTATTTCTGTTCCAAAAATACTCCTTCCGGTTTGTCACAAGTTTCGGAAAGTTTTTTTTGAGTATGGCTCTGTGTGACGTTAGATGGAGCGGAATTGATGCAATCCCAGCGAAAAAGGGTCACGATTGTGTGTTGGAAGCACAGGCGGTGAGTAAAACTGCTTAAAATATCTCTGCCTCCTTGTTAGTGCATCCGCCTCCCATCAGAGACCCGGGTTCGAGCCCCACTCGGAGCGAGTCATTGCTGCTGCTTCTCTCGTTCAGTTTCAGCCTTCACAGCTGTCACAACTTCCGAACGCTCTCAACGCAAAAGCCTATTCGCGCTCGTGATTCTTTAGCTCCGCCCACACGTCACGCCTCCAGGCGCTCATGTTTTTCCGGGAAAAATCGGTAAAGACTATCTTTCTCTTATGAATATAATAAAACTAAATACTTTTTGGAGTTATGAAGGATGCAGTACTACTCTATAGGTACTCAATATTAACAGGATATTGAGTGAAAACGAGCATTCCCCCCCCCCCCCCCTTTAAATCATCCCTTCTGGCCAAAATAAGAGAACAATCCATAATAATGCTTTCTACAGTGAAAAAGTCTTAACACTAAAATCCAACAATATATTTGTTTAGAACTGGTTTGCAATGTTTTTGCTTGTTAACAGTTCTGGATTCATGAATATTACATATACTGATTCAGACGAGATGACATTTTCACCAGAGAAAGCAATAATATGTATAAAGGACTTATTTTAGTTGGAAGCAACAGTTTGCCATTAAAAATGTCTAAATAATAGATTTATTACAAATACACAGCCTTTTCCTTCACATGGATGGCCTGAGGGTGAGTCAATTTTCAGCATGTTTATCTGGGTGTGCTATTTCTTTAAAATAACAATTCACAACAAAAATGTACTTTCTGTGATCATTTACTCACTGTCATGTCACAAACCAACATGCTGTTTGTTATTCCACCTTTGAGACATTTGGAAGAATCTTCACACAGCTCTTTGCCACATAATAGTAGTTCTGTCAGGACCACTATCATCAAAATGATAGAAATTTAGCATGAACTTTGTTTTAGTGGTATGGTTCTGTTCTGGGGCAAAAAAAACTCCCTGCCCACCCGTGCAGCATGTCATGAATGAGCAGGGAGAGCAGCAAAAATAAACCCCTAGGGTAAACAGAACAGAACAAGGCAGATATCATTAATGATATTTAAGTGTAACACTTTATTCAAGCTAAAGGAGTCTAATTTGCAAGGAATATCAAAAAGCCAAGTCCTGACTGTGGCGAAAGGAGGAGCTGGGGATGGAGGAGGGTACTTTGCTCCAGAGCAAGCTGAAAAGCTGCTGAATACTACGGAATAAAGCTTATATAGGAATGCTGCGATATTCCTCGTATTCCTATAGGTAGATGTGATCAGCTGAGAATCAGCAGATGCAAGCTTGACTCATGTGACCTGCCAGAGCTAACACTAATGCTTCATTTTGTACTAATATCATGAGTCAACAATATCAACATTTTGCTGGGTGAACTATTACTTGATTAATGATATTTAGTGCTGGATGCGATTCATTTTGAACAATTCAATTCAAAGGTTAAAAACAAGAAAGTTAATTCAATCTAGGTATTGATTTTAAGAAACAAACGTACAAAGTAACAGAACAGAGGAACAGAGCCTCTTGTAGCTTTTGACATTCAACATCTGATATTGGATCTGCGATACGGAATCATTTATTCTGATTCCTGCAAGTGTAGAAAAAAAAGATGCCTTGATGACACCTTAATAAAGGAGAGCAAAGAAAGAAAAACAACTTTCATATCATCAACAGAACTGCACAAAAGAAATATGATGATGTGATAAAACAGGCAAAGGCCAAAGAAGAAGTCGTCTCATCCAGGCCTCTGATTTCAGTAGTGGTTATAGATCTAAAGCATGTGATCAGAGATAGGAGAAGTAGTGCTCTCTAGAGTAAAAAAAAAAATATATATATATTTTTTCCCCAAAAATTCTGGCGACTTAGGCACTTTTGCACTTTCTCAAGTGCCCAGTCATCAGTCTCCCAAAGAGCAGAAGGTTGGCAGGGTTTTCCTTCCTGTCACCTGCTAAGACCTCGACTCCATGTCCACTCGACATCCATTTATCTAAAGCCTTTCGGACTGACAAACTCTGAACCTGCTCCTACAATTGCCTTACATACAGTCCCAAACTATTCCAGGCCATATGGCTGCAGTCAGTAACAGTGTTGTATGTAGGGATCACATTAAATTGATTAAAAGTGACAATATATCTATTTTCAATAAATGCTTTTAAACATTCTATTCAACAAAGAATCCTGAAAAAAAAAGTTATCTTTGTTTGCCGAAAAATATTATACATACGTACATACACATACTATACTGATAGATAGACAAACAGACAGATAGATAGGGGTCTGTGTTCTTGTGCATTTGGAATTTGATATAAGTGCGTGACAAAAAAAAAAAGTGCTGCAGAAGTGGAGAAAAACAAATCATAAGTTTTAAAGCTACAAACATTTGATTAATTCATTCACAGCTTCTGATTAGACAGAAATGAAAAGTGAACCTCTGTCTATAGACGGTTTTTAAAACTGATCGATTTTCAAAAAGGCTTCGTTGAATAAACATGAGTAATGTTACGTACTGCACGTTAAATAATTCCTTACATTTATCTGTTTAAATCTCAAAACGAGGCACAGGTGTTTTTATATCGCTATATTTCTGAAGAAGGACTTGCATGTTATATGCCTGATAGCAGCGTATGAGCGTACCAGCTCTGCTTCGTTTACAGCTGTTACTGGGGAAACCTCTATTTCTCGCGCTTTATGTCTATGCTTTAAAACATCTCCTACTGGCAAAGGATGAATTTGCATTTTCATTAAGTCCGCCTGATCCACGCAGCAAACACATTTTGTTTGTTATAAAAAAATATCTACTCTAGAGGGACTTGGCTGTTGTTATTGATTCTATTTGGAAGTCTACCGGAAGTTAAGTTAGGTCCACAATACGGGCACGCGCATTAACGTTTGTTTATGTTGTTGCCGTTGAAACCGTCTATAGGTACAGTCCTTGATGCTGCACTTTATATAGTGCTGAAATGTTTCTCTTCAAAGCCTTCTCTTACAAATGGGTTGTTAAATAACAAAATAACACGTAAGCCCTTTTCAGGGTCTGAAGCCTCTTAAGATTCAAATCAATAGGCTTTTTCATTGAAATAAGGAAATACTTTGCTTCTGAGTCAAAGCTGATGGAAACGCATGCCCCTTAGCCCCACATATCTAGGAAGAATATAGCTTTTCCACCTCTAATCTCACAGTCCACACAGCAAATTTCACACATGTGATTTGCCTTGTGCCAATAAAACACTTTGAAATCCCGAACCACAAACAATGCCTGGAGAAGAGGAAGAATGCCATTGCCTTTGAGCCAGTTCCTCTGTCTCCCTCCTCAAACCCCAGTAAAACAACAAGAACAAGCAGAGGCTCTTTCTCTCTGACTGTAGCATTCTCCACCAAACAGTTCAAATGGCTTGGTTAAGATGACCCCATTATGAACACTTTATTTAGACTCAACTAAAATCAGTAATTGACTCGGTTTAAACATATAAGGTGCATAATCATCTTTAGTAAAAAGAAAACTGAAAAACTGAAATTCCTAAATTCCTTGCGTGTGTGTGTGTAAACATACTTGGAAATAAAGCCATTTTGGACTTCTGACTCTTCTGACTTCTGAAATTTTTCCAACTGCAAGCCATTCGTTCAAAACAACATCCCACCACCTCAGGCCTTCATCTGTCTCTGCTGCTCTGAGCCTTTAATGACAAATAAAGTGGCACGGCTCAGAGTGTTTTAGCATTAGTAATGTAATGTAAGAGAAAATTAAATGGATTACTCAGTCAAGGTTTGTGTAAATCATGTCATGCTTCCGCCTCATTGAAGTTCTTCAACTCTGTAAGGGGAGGAGACCACCTCTAATGAAGACTTTCTTATTGATGCAATACACTACTGGATATCTCTGTCAACACAAGAAGTGAAGCAGAACGTAAACTGCAATCGCACAGCAGCAGACCTCCTAGTCCGAGTCCAATGCAGGAGTTGTAGGAGAGGGCATTCAATTATGAAGCTGATCTGTCTCCAGAGCAGCTGCATGATGCACTACTATGCACCATCTTTCCACCTAATGCCTCATTTAGAGACATGGACACTGAATGGCTTGAGAACAACTGCTTCTGCACAAACATCCTGCCATTTGTTTATCTAATCCATTTTAAATATAGTCATGGGTTGTATAATCTGTAATGAAATTACCATTATAGACCTTTAAATATCTGCTTGGAGCCTATTTGTACGCCACCATTTTGTCAATTTTTTGCTTTTTTTTATTATGTTATGTTCATATATATATATACATATATATACATATATATATATATATATATATATATATATATATATATATATATATATATATATACAGTATTGTTCAAAATAATAGCAGTACAATGTGACTAACCAGAATAATCAAGGTTTTTCGTATATTTTTTTATTGCTACGTGGCAAACAAGTTACCAGTAGGTTCAGTAGATTCTCAGAAAACAAATGAGACCCAGCATTCATGATATGCACGCTCTTAAGGCTGTGCAATTGGGCAATTAGTTGAATTAGTTGAAAGGGGTGTGTTCAAAAAAATAGCAGTGTGGCATTCAATCACTGAGGTCATCGATTTTGTGAAGAAACAGGTGTGAATCAGGTGGCCCCTATTTAAGGATGAAGCCAACACTTGTTGAACATGCATTTGAAAGCTGAGGAAAATGGGTCGTTCAAGACATTGTTCAGAAGAACAGCGTACTTTGATTAAAAAGTTGATTAGAGAGGGGAAAACCTATAAAGAGGTGCAAAAAATGATAGGCTGTTCAGCTAAAATGATCTCCAATGCCTTAAAATGGAGAGCAAAACCAGAGAGACGTGGAACAAAACGGAAGACAACCATCAAAATGGACAGAAGAATAACCAGAATGGCAAAGGCTCAGCCAATGATCACCTCCAGGATGATCAAAGACAGTCTGGAGTTACCTGTAAGTACTGTGACAGAAGACGTCTGTGTGAAGCTAATCTATTTTCAAGAATCCCCCGCAAAGTCCCTCTGTTAAAAAAAAGGCATATGCAGAAGAGGTTACAATTTGCCAAAGAACACATCAACTGGCCTAAAGAGAAATGGAGGAACATTTTGTGGACTGATGAGAGTAAAATTGTTCTTTTTGGGTCCAAGGGCCACAGGCAGTTTGTGAGACGACCCCCAAACTCTGAATTCAAGCCACAGTACACAGTGAAGACAGTGAAGCATGGAGGTGCAAGCATCATGATATGGGCATGTTTCTCCTACTATGGTGTTGGGCCTATTTATCGCATACCAGGGATCATGGATCAGTTTGCATATGTTAAAATACTTGAAGAGGTCATGTTGCCCTATGCTGAAGAGGACATGCCCTTGAAATGGTTGTTTCAACAAGACAATGACCCAAAACACACTAGTAAACGGGCAAAGTCTTGGTTCCAAACCAACAAAATTAATGTTATGGAGTGGCCAGCCCAATCTCCAGACCTTAATCCAATTGAGAACTTGTGGGGTGATATCAAAAATGCTGTTTCTGAAGCAAAACCAAGAAATGGGAATGAATAGTGGAATGTTGTTAAAGAATCATGGAGTGGAATAACAGCTGAGAGGTGCCACAAGTTGGTTGACTCCATGCCACACAGATGTCAAGCAGTTTTAAAAAACTGTGGTCATACAACTAAATATTAGTTTAGTGATTCACAGGATTGCTAAATCCCAGAAAAAAAAAAATGTTTGTACAAAATAGTTTTGAGTTTGTACAGTCAAAGGTAGACACTGCTATTTTTTTGAACACACCCCTTTCAACTAATTGCCCAATTGCACAGCCTTAAGAGCGTGCATATCATGAATGCTGGGTCTTGTTTGTTTTCTGACAATCTACTGAACCTACTGGTAACTTGTTTGCCACGTAGCAATAAAAAATATACTAAAAACCTTGATTATTCTGGTTAGTCACATTGTACTGCTATTATTTTGAACAATACTGTATATATATATATATATATATATATATATATATATTAGGGTGTGTATCGGTACGTGTATTCGTACCGGACCGTTTCGGTACAGTGTTTTCGGTATGGTGCACGTGTGCACAGAATGACCAAATACAATATTTTTTGTGCGTAACATATGTACATTTTCGTGTTTCCACACGAACATATTAAGTGGCGGAAGTCTCCGCGTTCAGTGCAAATCCCGCCCCTGCAGCTGATTCTAAAGTTTTCAAAAGGCATCACACAAGTGTGAACATCACTACAAACAGGAAAAGAATGACCGTAATTCAAACGCAGCTCCCGTCTGTGTCAAATGAAACGAACCGAAAATGAAATGAACCGTGACTTTAAAACCGAGGTACGTACCGAACCGTGATTTTTGCTTACCGTTACACCCCTAATAAATATATATATATATATATATATATATGCCATTTGCCATATATTGAAAAATATATATAAAAGTTTAAAATAAATATAAAGAGCATTAAAAAATGTTAAATATTGAAAATGAATTACATATTTAAAAATATAATTCATTTATATAAATATAGATAATTACATGATCTATTACAATATATAATGTAATTTTTAATATCTAATGTAATGTGTTACCATTCAAAAGTTTGGGATAAGATTATTATAATTCTTTTTTTATAAATAAATACATTTTTACTTTCCATTTATTAAATAATCATGAAAAAATATTTTTCACAAAAATCTTAAGCAGCTCAACTATTTTCAACATCGCTAACAATAAGAAATGCTTATTGAGCACCAAATCATTCTATTAGAATTATTTCTGAAGGATCATACACTACAGACTTGAGTATTGGCTGCTGAAAATGCAGCTTTCCTATGATAGGAATAAACTAAATTTATAAATATATTAATATATAAAACATGTAATGTAAACCAATACATATAAAAACAAACATTTTACTTCCCTGCAAAGGGAAAAGGGCAGTCATCACAGTCATGTGGGAAATTTAAGCTCAATCGTGCTGAACCCATCCGTCCAGCACATTAGCCTGTGTCCCACTCACAGCCTCATCTGTAGTTCCGTCTCATTCAGTCCGACACCCACAGCTGCAGCCACCCTTACGTGCTGAAATCGGACATTCATACATACATTTCCATTGGCTGTTTAACTGAAAGAGCTTTCAAGGTCAAGCTAACTTTTCCACTTATGCCACAATATAGGGTCAGGGGTTTTCTAAACCGGGGATTTTAAATAACAATTCAAAGGTTTCAAATGTGCTTTGACAAAAGCCACTCTTGATTAGCAGATCATCAGTATTTTATTAAGCACAAGCCCAGCTGGCCATTTTTTTTTTTTTTTTCTAAATTGCAAGTGCTCCAGACAGCGATTTCACTCTGTAAATTCACTTTAGATATTTTTTTTTCTATAGATGAGTGACTTAGTGTAGCCAGTAACAATGATGACAGGCCATTAGCCACTGGAGTGTTGGCCTAATAGTTTTTGATTGAGTGGACAAGGCTCATGAATTTTCTGATCGAGTCGAGGGTGTGCAGGTCAAGTGTGAGTGCCGCCCATGTGAGGCGTTCTGTGCATCATTCTGCTTTAAAAGGAGACAGACTGCTAGTCTGTTAGTCTGCAGAGCAAAGAAGAATACAAGAGCACATCACACAGACATCCTTTCAAAATAGCTGTTTTCACAGAAAGAGGGCATTGAGTGCACTGCCTGCAGAGAAAAAGACACCATGGGGTGAGGATGCTGTTAAGTAACATGGGAAGCCTGAATAATCACAAGGGCAGTTTGTCCTTCAAAGAGCGATCATCAGATTTACAAAGAACAGAAACTTATAACTGGTATGCTAAGTGCATAAAAATGTGAATAATGCTTTTTTTATCTTTTCTTTATGCTAAGCGAGAATAATTACAGAATCAAAGTATTTAATTATTTCACCTAAAAAATAGATGAAATATATTAAGTGAACTGATTTTTTTTTTTTTTTTTTTGGTAATTTTCTAACGGAAAAAGAAGTTACTCCAACACTGTTATCATAATCTTGGCCATGTTTAAATTCAGTTTAAAATGCTGCTGCATGTGATATTTAATTGTCTAACAATAATGATTATAAAACACTAAATCTAAAAAAGAAAAAATAAAGGACACAGCATTACATTTATATCATTTAAATTAGTCAATAGTATTAGTATATTATTTTGAAATTGTCTTGTTGGATACAGTCGTTTCTAATAAATAAATACAATAAATAAAATGTATTAATATTAATAATAATACAGTGTTTATTGGCCTGTTCATTTGACAACTGTATTGCTGACATTCTTGTGTGGTACTACTGTTCATACAACATGCATCCAAATAACCACCAACTTTTTTCTGCCGCCTTATGAATGCAGTATGTTCCTAAACAAACACTACAGGACAACATTTTGAAATAATTAAGATTTTTGTAATGTTTTTGAAAGTCTCTTATGCCCAAGGCTGCATTTATTTGATAAAAAATACAGTAAAAACAGCAAAATTGTGAAATATTTTATTAAGTTGAAGTAACTGATTTTAGTGGTTGACCGATATATCGCCAAGGTCGATATATCAGCCGATATTTGTCATTAGCCCTCGCGGCCCACAGGTGAAAAACTTTTTTTGGGGCCCTCTTGGTGGCGCTCACGGCCCAAGCGTGGGCTGCGGCCCTATGGTTAAGAATAGGTGGTTTACAAAACTTGGTTTGAATAAATAATAAGAAATTATTCTAGAGCACCAAATCAGCATATTGGAATGATTTGTGAAGGATAATGTGACAATGGAGTAATGGGTGCTGAATAGTGGTCGACCAATATTAGTTTTTGGACAGCCGATGCTGATATCTTGATCTGATAGCTTATATAAAGCATATATATATATATATATATATATATATATATATATATATATATATATATATATATATAAAACAAGTTAACCAAACAAGTTATCAATTGAAGACACCAGAATGACCACTGTCCAACCATGAGACAGTTACAATACACCATCTCACCACTACTGGCAGTAATGCCTCAGTTGTTAACAAACGCTAATAAGCAGAGGAAGACACTCAGTCAACCGTAGCCTGAAGCAAAAGTTACGCTTGTTTCACCCAGGCAGGAAGGAAGTCGACCGGAAGTTGAAGTCGGCCACGTGCTGCCATCTTGCAGCAGAATTTCACTTGCGTTAGCATTCCCATTGACTCCCATTCATTTTGGCGTCACTTTGACAGCGAATAACTTTACATCTGAGGCATTTAAAGACTCCATTTGTCCATTATTTATTTCTTAACACACACGACAATGTATAAAAGGCTCCATTACCTTCTATGTTACATTATGGCCCCGTAGAAACAGTTTTTGTAAAAATAGGCTAACGATTGCGTCATAACCACTTGATTCTCGCACAGTAGTGAGTGACGTGACATTCAGCCAAGTATGGTGACCCATACTCAGAATTCGTGCTCTGCATTTAACCCATCCGAAATGCACACACACAGAGCAGTGAACACACACACACACACTGTGAACACACACCCGGAGCAGTTGGCAGCCATTTATGCTGTGGGGAGCAGTTGGGGGTTCGATGCCTTGCTCAAGGGCACCTAAGTCGTGGTATTGAGGGTGGAGAGAGCACTGTACATGCATTCCCCCCACCTACAATTCCTGCTGGCCCGAGACTCGAACTCACAACCCTTCGACTGGGAGTCTGACTCTCTAACCATTAGGCCATAGTTGACTTCCCCAGTAGAGAAATTACCGTACAGACAGGAGGAGAAGCTCGCAGGCAATTAACTTAATATGCCATACTGGCGTTACATTTTAAAATACTATACAAAATAATTAATCAGAATACTAACTCATGCTCACTCACGCCAAAGAACTCCCCGCTCAAGCTCGCCGTCTCTGCAAGATTAACGATGGCAGTTTGCACGCACAGCTACCAGAAGATTTACATCTGTCAGACAGGTTGCTGACGTTATCAAGCTTCGTTTGAGTCTGCGCGTCAGAAACGGAAGTGCTAAAAATAGCAATAAATGGGCTTCACTTGTCTCAATTGAGTTCCAATGGGGTCGCTGTGTCCATTTCTTTTACTGTCTATGGTTTCACCCCTGATTTCCACTGCACACGTCTGCGCCGCGTTACGGCTCTGACGCGGCTACCGAAGCTGTTCGCGGTCACTATAGTCTATGCTGGTGTTTACACCAGACGCTCTGCGGCACTTTTCAAAAGCGTCCCTGAAGTAGCTTTCCGCACCGCTTCGCTAAAGATAGGCGCCTAGTCTATTTCTGACGCACCCCGCGTCCAAACCGTACAGTAAATACAAAATAGAGGTGAAAAAAATAATGTGCATTTCAAAATAAACACCCTGTGCAGACTCCCAATCGTATTTCACATTACCATATTAATGCGGCCAGAAATAGATGACAAGAGGTTTATCCTTAAAGTTGAAAAACCTCACATTATTATATGACACCACAGATCCTTTTTACAAGGCCAATTAAAAAAAGGAAGTGGTGTGGAGTTTAACTGCAGGAGTTGCATGACTGGAATATACATAATTAAACCTAACAAAACATTAACATTTAGCCAACCATGTTAGATCACACAGAAATCAAGAAATGTTGGACCATAGGCTGTAGTGTTGGGAGAGGCAAATCACGTGGTCTCGCGAATCCTACCGCTGTGATCCGCCTGTACCATTTTTGCTGTGCTGCATGTGCTGAATTACGGCTGTTTCACACATACTCTGTCTGAAGTGTGTATGCGTTGCATATTTTTTTACGCACCCATGTTAAAGGATTTCAGCGTTCACACTGCATGCGGCTGAGGTCTGTCAGTGCGTTCCAGGAGCGGTCCGTCAGTGCGCCTATATTTTTTAATTTGCACTTTATCTAAATTTTCATTTACAACTCATTTAATTTGAAAAATATTATTTTTTATTTATTTTAGCAAAATATTTTATTGTTTTTGTTTATTTTATATAAATGCTATTTATTTTTTTGTACATAAAATCTGTCAAATCTTACTGATTATTTTTTTTGTGTGTGTGTTAATATGCCTGACTTGAGCCTTTTAATTTTGTTCTTGATGCAGATTGATTTGTTCCTTGAATTGCTGTGTGTTTGACATCTTGTTGTATGTGCAGGTTTATATACACATGAATAATAAACTGTTAAACTGCAAGTGGATTTCATTTAGTTATTGAATACAAATCAAAACAAGGCTGAGATCAATAAACCAATACAGTGCTAATATTTGATTGGGCCCTGGGCCACTTTGTAATGTAAAATTTGGGCCCCGACATCAAAAAGGTTAAGAGCCCCTGTTGTAAACCAAGATAAACTACCATTGAATAGCTTGGGGGAAGAAAGTGTTTTGAAAAATGCACATCCTGAAAAATGCACCTCAGTGACAAAAAAATATATATATTTATTTTTTAAGGAGCCATTAGGAGCAGTGTATTCTGACTATGTTACGCTACTGAGTTTTTCTTTCTTTCTAAAATCTCTTCTCTGGAGATGGAGAAAAGCCACAAAGGCAAAACTCTGGCAGCTGGAATGTCTAATCTTACTTAATTCCACCCTTACATATTACAGAGTAATTCATTAATAGCAATCATCATTTCCCAATCTGCATTAAAATGATTTCAGTCTTAATGTCACTTTCTGAGGACAGATGGTGATAACTTTCCCATTTTTAATCATAAATCTAATTTACAATTGCTAAGGAATGGCATCCATATTTGATGAAAGCCTATATCTCAAATCAAAGACCAATAAAGCCTGTAAATCATTTTCAGTACATCACAGGAAATGAGTGAAGGGGTCTTCCTCCAGTCACCACCAGACACTCTCAAAGGCTCTCTCTCTTTCTGTCTCTCTCTGAATCCGTCAACTGCCTGTCATTTTGGTTATGTTTAATAACCGAGCCGCAAACTTCTTTTAACTTCAGGCAAGAGCAAAAAGGTACAAAGTATTTCTGTAAGCAAAAGAAAGAGAAAGAGGTAAACATATTTGCAACATTTCCATGCTACACACAGCTAGAGTAATCTTAAAAGCGTGTTGTGAAGTTGTCAGAACCAATGCAGAAATTCCTGCCCACTCTATTAAAATCCCACCAGCATTTCCTCCCTATATTCATTTCACTGCACTCAAAAAAAAAATTGGGGGATGAGAAACGGAGGCAGAGCGGGGACAAATTGCTTTGGTGTTGCAGAGAGCACTCCCCTGAAAAGAGAAGAGCACAAGACGCCTTCTCTAATTCAAATACCCCTTGTATTTAAAATGATGAGATGCCATTAAAACCTTTTAAAAGGTTATATCTTGCCTCAAAATACCAAAAAGAAATGCTGAATAAAATGTCCAGTAGAAGAACTGCAAGAGAAAGGACTATCTTAAATGGATTCAGTGCTGGATTCAATGTAAGTTAAGCTCGGTCGACAGCATTTGTGACATGTTGATTACCACAAAAAAATTTGCCTTGTTCCTAATCTTTTTAATAAATAAATACATTTACACTTACTGTATGCATCCAATTTGTGGCCCTTTCTATCTCATTTCCAGCAGTATGCACTTATCACCCACATGCAGAGGGAGAGCCTTACTCTCCAACCTCATTCCTTGATCAAAAAACAACACCTGCTCCAAAACCTTCAGCTCCACAGTACACCTCAAAGGTAGGATGCACATGAGCAGCCAAAGTATTTTTGTCAGGTTACTGAAAAAAAACTATATTTCCTGTCATTGTAGTTTATCTTTCAACTAAAATGAATGAAGCCTTCTCACTTTGTGTGATTTCTTCAGGCTTGGTGAAGCGGAAGCGGTGACCATGACACTGTTTCCCCCCATTTCTTCTGACATAATGAGCTCTACCTTTCTGAAGGCGAAATTACAGCGTATTATTCTTGGGCTGTGAGTGATGACTCCTCAAAACAATGCTCCTGTAAATAAATTATATTTCTCCTCAGTATTGATTAGTATTTTACTGGCAAACTGCATTATGGAGGAGGTCACAGACGATATTACAGCTATAGTTTAAAATTTTATAAACTTTTAAAAAGATAACACGTGAAAAGCTTTTCAACCTCCTTCTGTTAAAATACAAACGTTGCTGACCTGCTTTTTTACCAAAAGAGAAAACACTTTCAACACATTGAAGACCTTTAAATACTGTAAATCTCTATTAAAATGGAAAAATAAACTTATTAAAAGAGCTATTTTATTAAATGGGTCGGTCTGACTCTGAAGCCTAGTCTAGATGTTCCTTCTTCGTAGCTATTAAAAATACACAATGCATGCTCACGTGAATTCTATCCTACAGAAAATTAAATGAAATTCTATTCATGTAATGTAATGACTTGCTGCTTTATCAAACCACCACTACCTTAACTGGTGTATAAACAAACCGGATTACCCTGAGTAAAACAAAATCTTATTTTATGAGACCACGGCAATTAACATTTACATTATTTATCAAGGACTCACATCAAAAGGCACAGTTTTTGTCTTAATTTGACACTAAAAGAGATGAATGTGATATGCCATTACAAGTATATGCTGTTTAATGGACTCTTAAATGCTGGCAGGCACAGAGCATCTTAATAAACCTATTTGTCAGAGAACACTGATGAGGATGTTTTGTTTGATCAATAGTTTCCAATGACCATGTCTCTGAGTGTAGTATTAAAGGAATGTTCCAGGTTCAATACAACTGACAGCATTCAATGCACAATAACAATTACCACGGAAAACACTTTCGACTTTTCTCTTGCTCTTTTGAAAGGCAAGTTCCACTGTTACAATGAGTTTTATGACTACAGTTAAAAATACATATGGTGCAAAACAAAATTATATTCTATAGTAATTGATAATATGAAATGCTATGGACTGAAGTTAACTTGTACTGAACAATGGACATTTCTTTAAAATGTTGCATCAGTAAAACAGAGTCACAATTTGATGTTATGTTTAACCATGACATGAATTAATGCTTTGCAGCTGCCCAATAGAACCTTAATGTAAAGTGTTACCAATACATGTATATAAAAGCATATGCTGGTTCTGTTCTGCATTTCTACAGTAGACATCCTTCCTAAATCTGTCCTCCTCTTTCCTGTTTGGCTGTCTAAGCATTCCCAGATAAAACTCCAATTCTCCCAGTCACGCTTCACCTGAAACAAGTAAAGCAATTCAAGCAGATCTGACACATGAAGACCTCCCTAAGAAAAGAGGGAAAGCAGCCTGAGAGCACGCACAGATTTCTCTCAATAATGAAACTGGATATACACCCTTAAGCTTCATAAAGGAGCAAGCAATGACAACATGATTTAATGACAACAAAGCACGATTCGTCAACAAGAGAATATCACACAAGAGCTTAGCATGACTCTCCACAAAAAACACATCTCCCCCAAAGAGTCATGGAGGTTCAGCCTCGTCTGGCACCACACGGAGCATACCTCCTGCTGTGGAAAAATTACATGGACTAAAGTCAGAGCACGCGCTCCAACAAATCTACGTCTTTGGAGACTGTGGAGAAATGAAAACCCAAACACAGAAATCTGCTCCTATTCTGTGAGCAAGACTAAAGACTCTGCAGTCAGACTTCATCCTTGTCTCAGCCTCAGACAGCTCACCACAGAGGTTTGAAAGGTCTGGAAGCATCTAGCACACAAAGCACACTTCTAGCACACAAAAATGGCAAGAGCTGGCTGAAATACGCAGTTCCCAGCTACTCAGAAGTGCATCAGCATATTGCAAACTATAATTTCTTATCATATTATTTTCATTTATTATCGTTATCATAGACACAAGGTTTGTTTATACTTACTTCCAAGTTGCAAAATCATGTGGATAAATGAAAAGACAAAAAAAAAAAAAAAACATCTCTAGCTTAATGTGTTGTTAAATGAAACTACAGCAGTAAAATAGCTTGTAGTTACGGGAAAGTTTCCTCAGAACTAGATCTTCGGACCTTATCTAGTGCACACATTGGCACCTTAAAGGTATAGTTCAACCAAAACTCAATGTAATTTTTTTCACCAAAATGCAGGTCAATCAGAAAATGAACTAATGACATAATTTTCGAAAAAATCAAGTCAAAAAGTGAATCTGGAGTTCATTCCGGAAGTTCAATACAGCTACCCAAGTGAACTTTTCTAGAAAAATTCACTCCAGCTGGTGAACACCTCCAAACTACCACTGATCCTGCCCTTTTTGATTAAATGAAAGCTGCTTGCTTTGAAGCAATCTGTTCTATAAAACACTATATAAATAATAATGTGAGGTGACTCGACTGGAGTGCCAAATTGCAGAGTTGATGTAAATATATCCACATCGGTATGATCGGATGCTTTCTCGTCGCTGTAATTTTGTGTGTTTATTTAGTTACTGAGGGGAAAGCGCACAGCACATATTTACATATGCATCTAAATGTCTTTCTCAGCAGTCCGGGTGGCACTAGGATGTTCGCTAACCATATATTTCTGCAAAAAACTTCAACTCCTAAGCAATTAACAAAAAGAACATTGGTGTGAGTATATCAGGGCCTTTCCTGTCCTGTATTAAAGCTGCGGTAGGGAACTTTTGACGCTCTAGCGGTTAATAAACAGAACTGCTTGAGTCTTGCGGAAGAACATCGTAGCCGGAACTACTTCTCTCTGTTTATGTCTATGAAGAATCACAAAGGTACTGGGTTACTCCGCCACGGTTTCCCCGAAGCAATCTAAAATAGTCCGAATATAAACACTTATTATAGGTGCACCCTAGTGATTCAGGACAAGCCAAAAACACGTTTTGGAAAATGGATTCATGCTGTACTCGCTTATTATATACATTTTTCTACATTTTGAACACAAATTCTACTGTCAGGACATATTGACAGGTTTAATAAATATGTAAAAAATATTTTTTTACAAAAGTTCCCTACAACACGAAAGTTGAAAGTCACAATGAAAGTCAATGGCGTCCAAAAACAAAAGGACTCAATTGACTTCCACTGAAGTGTTCAACAAAAGAAAGTCATACAGGTCTGGAATGAAAAGACTGATTAAATTACAGAATTTTCATTTTTTTCAGTGAACTGCTCTTTAAAAGCACACATTGATATAATTCATATATAAATGATACACCAGAAAAACTGGTGTAGGATATAGGCCACGTCCACACGTACACAGGAGTTTTTTGTTCTTCCATTTAAAAAAAAAAAAAATCTCTGCCCACATAATACGCATGCTATAAAGCACTGTCAAGAGCATGCCAAGACATTAGGTTTCGATATAATCTCAACCATAAAGCCATATTGACCAATCAGATGCCTGAAAAATTTTCAGTGACTGAAAAACCGGTGTTCGGTTTCAGTGACATGGTGCAGCTTTTGCATATGAATTAACGGCCAAACCGCATAGAAAATGCTATGTTCTTGCAAATAACTTTGTTCTTGTGGACAGGGCATTAAATTAAACATGACATTTTGAAGTAGACTGAATTAGTATTTTCTTGATTACTGTGATTTTCTTTTTACACCTTTCTTTTTTATACTTGTTTGTTTTTACAGTGTACACATTGCGATTTAAAGTACACATATTTGTGTTTCAAAGTGACTTAACAAGCACCCTTTAGAGTTCACTAAAGTACTGTATACTCAGTTATAGGCTATGCCATTTTTTTCTTACAGTAGATAGCTAGCAGAATCTATGTGAAAAGTGGCCAGTGAGAGAGCAAATTGTGGACCCGAGGACTCATTACTGAGTCGACGAGCAAAGAATAGAATAGGGAGAACTACACCCTCCTCTCTGGTCCCTGTGAATCACCACTGGGTCTTGATAAAGAGAGCAAGCAAAACCACAAGCGACCTCCTTTAGAAAAATGTCAACCATATCAAAACTTAACAGGAACAATTATTTGTGTCTACGGTTGGGTATGAGCAAGTCAAACATGGGTCAGTGTTGTTTGGAATCATGCGGCTAATGGGGTAAAAAAAATGACAAATGGGCTTCACTCGCCTCTTTTCATGCTATCACCCTTCACATTTTCCAGATCCCGAGCTCTTATTAGTCAGATATCGAACTGATCCTGGGTTTGAGGACTGGCACGTTTGCTTGACAGCGTCCGATCGATACCGCTTGCCTTGATATCTGTGATCACTGACGTTGCAATTAAAGAGGCACTTCAGTGATCCAGATGTGGTTCTTTTGATATAAATCATTCAGGATTTCGCTGGTGTGAGACTACAGTCCGTTTCAGATTGATTAATAGGATAAACTGTATCAGCAGTATAAGGACACCTTAAAGTGTAGACTTTAATGACTCTGATGTGAATTGTATTACCTTAACCAGCAAATGTGACATTTACACTACCGCTCAAAAGTTTGAAATAATTATGTTTTTTCTTTTAAGAAGTCTTTTATATTCATTAAGTCTGCATTTATTTGATAAAAATACAGTAATATTCTGAAATAGTACAACTTAAATGTATGACTTTCTATTTTAATATATTTAAAATGCAGCATATGAGTTTTCAGCAGCTTTTACACATCTTTTAGTGTAACATAATCCTTCATATGCTGATTTGGAGGTCAAGAAATATGCATTATTATGAATGTTTAAAACAGATGAAACCATCATTCAAAAGTTTGAGGAAAGCAAGCAAGGTTAGACTTTTGACTCTCTATTTGACACACTGAAAACTGCAGAAATCACTGCTAAAATTCAGCCTTGCCAACAGAGGAATACATTAAATTGTAAAATATATCCAAGTACAAAAGAGTTTTTTTAATTTCCAAAAATAAATAAAGCATAATATTACAGATTACACTGCATTATTGATACATGAGAATAAGAGACATTTATTAATTCTTAATTATTAAAAAAAAAAATCTTTTTTTTTTTTTTTTTTTTTTTTTTAAGTAGGGTAAAAAATAACATAGGAACATCAACAAAAGTCATAAACACCCCTTTGTTATTTCAGCCAGTTTGATCACATTTTGGGTTGCATGAAAGGGATTTTCGGACTGAGTCAGACAATAGTAGGGGAAAATGATAAACTGTGTCTGGAAGCTATGGATTATGTTTAATTCATTACGCTTAGCTAGGGGCATATTGGTAATTTCAAAGCCTCTGTGTTGAGTTAATTATTAGATTGCACTCGTTAATCAGACATATTCACCTCTATGCTAACCAGCGTACTCAAAGATAATAAAGCCATCCATGCATGCTAATTGAAACACAAATTTATACATTTAATTGAGCTGATCTGTGAAAATATCCCCATATGCATCAAAGCCGAATAAATTAAGGTAAAAGAGGCATTTGTGGTTAATGACTTCTTGTTATTTGGTTACGAGCCTATTTATTCAACCAAACATGCTTTACTGAACCTTCCTCAATCAATGTTGCTCTATTAGACCATAGCACAGGTCAGCAAAACGTCCTTCCTTTAAAACCACATATCACCTTAAAGCAGAATCCACAAAAACCATTTGAAGCCGGTCCTCTGAGTCCATATAAAGACATTCCATTAATAGTATGATTCAGAGTCTCCTGTGTGCTGATCTTTGGAGGATGTTCCAAGTCTCTAAACTCACTGCCTCGTTGGATGCTGCCAGCACTGAAGACTCAATACCCCTGGTGCACACCTGGCAGTTACAAATATTTAAGCTAAATTACAGATACAAGTCCTTTAGAGTCAAATGGCAACTATGCATGAACACACACACTAAAAAAAAGCTTCACTGACTTATTTAAATCTAAATCTGGTCTGCATTTGAGAGTTACATGGTAAGTCTCTATATAGAGTATTAATGTAAGAAAAGCACTGGATATGCTGCGGACGGCCTGAAGTTAACTTTTGAAGTTGAGGCTCAATCAAAAACTGATGTGATGGGAGCAGAGGGAATGCAGTATGGGAATAAGCCAACCATTATAGCATCAAAAAAAAATACCTACTGTGAACAAACATTGAAGGATTGTTGAATGTAGTGCTTTTGCACCAACATTTTTGCCATCCATTACAGCTTAAGCATCAGACGCCCCGGTGTCAATCCTCCAATAAAACCAACTCTAATGGGGAAACATGTCATTTATGAGAGTCATTTGCATTTAAATTCAGCTCAAGGATTGAGGATGTCAAGCTGGAAGGCCATGAAACAGCAAATGAAACTTCAATTGACGGGGAAAACTGTTACACACAATATCAGATGATGATCAGATCTGCTTGAAGAGGCAAGGCGATAATAAGAGACAAGGAAATGTAATGGATATTGAACTTATTGGAATAATTGTGATAGGGACTTGATTATCTTGGGGAGACACTCTCTATCCAGGTTTAATATGCAGACGCCATCAATTTTATCTGACAGTTGGAATGAGAGCGATGGTTTGGACGGTCAATCGTGTAGAGTGATTCGTGTAGATGATGTTTGCCAAGGCTTAGTTAATAAATTCCCTCCTCATAAATATTCATTTAGTGCACTTACCAATCGGTTCTGAATCTAATTAACACCATCAACAGCATTGGTTAAACAGATCGAACTAATAACTGTTCCAGTCCTAATGAAGACTAAGCACATTCAAGATTCAAATAACCAAATCATTTTGCACCTATGACTGTGTTTAAGAAAAAAAAAATTCTTCCAATCTGGACTAGTGGTTTTAACTATTGTTAATTGAATGCGAGACAATAATTTCAAGAGGATCTGTTTTAGTGTTCAAATTTGCCTACAACCCAAATACTGTGCCAGTTTTAACAAGATTACAGTAAGTGGATTATACAACTCTGCGGCATTCTTAAATCTGACACTTCTGTCACAGATGTGAAGCGTAATCAGGGATCGTCTTCATAAAAATGACATGTTTAATGTCACTGCTATATATGTGCTATAAAATGAAAAACAGTGTGAGCAAACATTAAAGAAGATCAAATGGGCAGAGACATTTTTTCCCTATAGCATCTCAGCAGTAAGACCTGGTTAGCGCAAGTAATTTAATACTGTTTAACTGAATCATGTAAGGACAAAGGTATGCTAACACTACATTAGAGACACTTTGCCTACTGCCCTAAAAATTGAACCTTTCACAGAGGACATTACAAATCAGAGTTTGTCCTCTGGAGGCAAAACACATCTTGTATAGCTCGCAAGATTATGCCTAGTGTAGATTTATGCCAGGTTAACATTCATTCGCCTTGCAATGACTCATCGCATTCCTCGTCTAAACAGATCAGGAAAGGGAGAAAGAGCACTCAGAGGAGATCATCTCTAAAAATAAAGAGGAAAAGGCATGATTTGCATATACTTCCTTCCCCCTTTCTTATGCCAGTGTCTCAGCAGACAGGAGGCAGCAGATTGTTTCAAATCTCCGGCCTCTCTGGAGCGCCACAGGCTGTGGAAATCACAAACCCACCCTTCGCGCTATTAGCGCTGTGACCTCAACAGTGTTAAATCAGATATTGGGTGCGAAACTAGCGGGGAAGAGGAGGGCTTTAGCACGTGTCATTGAGGTGGCTGGTTTTAAACCATCCTCGATGGTTCGTGGATTTTCAAAAAGGTCAAAGCCAGTCCGGCAAAAAAAGGTCATGCTTTGACACAATCACACAACTGAATCATTTTGGATCTGGTCTGTTGAACAGCTTGCAGGCTGTTTAGAATTGAAAACTTTGGGTTAGATAAGGGAGAAGGTCAAGTCGTCGTGGCCCGTTAGATACAATAGTTTTAACAAGAACGCTATCTGGAAAGATGACAATCTCATAATTTCTCAGGCAGTTAGATTAGCCTGAGGAATACGTTTGGACCTATGTGAGCTCATGGTTTCCATAGGAACATAACATTTAACAGTCGTCAGTGCTCTTTTAAAATGAAGCAACAGACGGGATCAAAAAGCTGAAAATTATGAGAGAGATGATAAATGAGGAAGGACTGTTAACAGACTCAACAAAATCAACCTTCAATCGGATCTATTTAATTTTAAATTGAAAAGCACTATAAAACTTAACTTGAATTGAATATATCAGCTGTAAGTATGAATTTAATATATAAAGAAATAAAAAAAACTTCAAAACTGTAAAGTTCATTTTTACATAAGTAACATTATGCTTATGATGATTTTGATGATGATTATTATTATTAGCTAATAATCAAAGTAAAAATGATCAAATGTTTATTATGCTAACATTATTAGTATTATTTAAAATAATAGCAATAATAAAAATAATAATAAAATGTAAAAGTGAATAATGATATGCTTTTTATTATTATTAATCTTATTTATAGCAATAATCATGTGTTTTAGCATAAATCACTTTATCTATTATTATTACTACTATTATTATTAGCTAATAACAACAACAACAATAATAATAATAACAACAGTTTAAATTCAGTTCTTTTACAGACATCTTGCCAAACATTTTTACGAGCCAAATGAAATTTCACCTGCAGCTATAATTTATTCCCCTTTTGTGTCTTTAGTACAGCAGATGAAATTTTATATAAAATGTGAAGGAACAATTTGAACAGTGTTTTAAGTATCACAGCGCCCCAGAGAGATGGCAAGCAAATGGACTGCATTAATAACCCACCAATAACAAAGACAAAAATCAGATGCTGCAGGCAAAACTAAAATATTCTTGCAATGGTTATATATGGTAATTTTTGTAATGAAGATCAAATGCTGTAAAGAGTCACAGCTGAATTAAAACTGTACAACTAAATATAAGCATGCATTAATTCTCTAAACGATGCTTGCCTTCACATGCTGTCACAACTGATGTGGAGAAAACTGCTAGGTTTAAGACTATGGCAGACAAGTTGCCTCTGAACAAAAGGTTTTGTACATACTAATTAAAGAAGAAAGAAGAACTTCATGCCTGTAGAGGTCTATCGCTCCTCTAAATCAAAGAATGAACAACATCTTGATAGGAAATGATCTGAAACCATTCCCTTTTAATGAATGCCACCTCTCCCCTCTCAGCCCAGCCAAAAAAAAAAAAAAAGAACAATTTAATGAAATGCACCACTAATAAAGAACATTCTCCAATGCAGACTCCAAATAAAATCAGACAGAATTAATTACAGTGAGGCAGAATGACCTTTTCAGCTTGATAAATCATAAAGCGACGTTAGGCCTGTGGACATAGAATGTCTGGCTTTGATAAACAATATCCTACCTCCTGTATTGACCCAAGAAAAAACTAAATTACCAAACCAAAGATATTACCAAACCGAGTTCCGAAAGAAAGCGACTGTCTATCCCGGGTCTCTAAAGCATTTTCTTTCTGGACCCATCATATATTTCATCAATTAAACTATTTTTCCAATCATGATGCAGTCCATCATTCCATCTTGAGTCCAAACAACCTTTCTTTGGGGAAAATGCACCCCACGGCTTTGAAAAGAGTCTTTTAAATCCATTTCTAAAGCAGCTGCATGTTCTGTATACCTCCTTATAATGAATTCCACATTTCAATCACAAACCTATTCACAGAAATCATGATTGACTGGAGTGGGAAGGAGATTGGGCACTTGACAGTTGCCAAAGAAAGTTTTTACCAATCCAGAAGTAAAATCAAGCACAAATCTTTCATAACCATTTTTGATATGATATTTAAACTTCAGCCTTAAATGTCAACTATATAGGGATGTTTATTTCTTGCTTGATTTCAATAACAAGGTTTTATGATCTACCAAGAATGCAGCTGATAAAGGGGTCATGAACTGAGAAATCAAAATCTTTCACATGTAAGACGTCATTCTATTATAAAAACGTGCTGTAAGTTTTAGAACTCAAAACTTCCACATTCGTCTCAAAACAGCTTATATTGAAGCCAATCTACCAAAACAACAGGTTGTGGAATGTGCCACTTTATGATATAATAGTGGCTATACACAGCCTCCACCTGAAGATGATCAACGCCTGCTTATACATCACTGCCTGTTTAGCCCCGCCTACCGATACACATGTAGTAGGTAAATAACGAGAGAACAAATGCAGTGGCACACAGAAACCAAATGATAAAGATACTCTGAAGACAAAAGACTGGAAAAACATTGCATCGTCTTCCTTCTGATCCCAACATTAGGAAAGAATGGATGAATGTTTTTAATGAAGTTTCAGACAGCGTCGTAATTTTCCCACGATTCATTTACAAACAAGGCACAATTCGCTGCAGGATTTCCAGAAAGACTGAAACTAAGAGACATGCTGTGCAGCTTGGATCAGACGAAAATGTCTCACCACACAAGTCTGAGTAACTGTTTTTATTATGTGGTCACTATTGCTTTGTCAGCTATTACAGATTGTTTGATATGTGCTGAGTATTTATGCGTTTTTAACATAAATCACAGAAGCGTCCATCTATGAAAAGCTGCAAAACTGTTGTTTCAATCATACCAGTGAGCGTTTGGTTCCTAGAGTTAACTGATGGACTGGAGCTGTGTGGGTTGCTTATGGATTGCAATGTTTTTATCAGTTGTTTGAACCGTCATTCTGACAGCATCCATTCACTCTGATGAAGTATGCACATCTAGAATGTCGTTATTTTCTTTTACCACAAACATACACTTATGCATTGGTGAGTGATAATGCAACACTACCAAAAGCAATTACATTTACTTCCTTTTGCTGGAAGATTCTAAAGGTAAAAAAAAAGAGCTCCAACAAACCAGTGTTAACAAACCTTTGCACACAACCCCAAAAAAGTGTAATGCCCCTTAACCAGAATACAAAGCAAACATAAGGCAAGTATACTCACAATTGCTGATGACTATAATTAGCACGTATAACCTTACTCAATACTTGTTGGACTGGCCATTTCAAACATTCATACCCATTAAGATAAATACAAAAACTGCTGTTAAGACCGCTGTGTATTTATATGGTAGCTACTGTGCTTTCCAGAGGGAAGAAAAAAAAAACATGCAGAGATGGTCAAACATAGAAATTTACTAAATGCACAGAGCCATTAAGATAAATTAAAAGGAATGCACTGCAGCAGTCCGCTCTAATGCACTAATGTTACTGATTGCAAGTTATGGTACCAGTTTGAGTCATAGTCTGTAACAATATCACACAATAGGTAGAGAGGAGAGTGCTGCAATATGATAAACCATCTCTAAAAGCCCCTCCAATGCCAGTCTAATGCCGTTTTCTCAACCACTGATGCATAACTGGGTGTTTGTGGTCATATAAAAGTAGCTCTGTGTACAGGAGGTCATGATTTCACATCAAACGAAAAAAGCAACTAAACTTTGGATGTGTCTTATTCACTATAATCTGCACTAAAATTTGTAGAATCCACTAAATATGACTCAATCACCACCAGATTAAAACATAGCTGGTATGCTGGTTTTGTCATTGTAAACAAAGTAAAACTAGTAAAAATTGGTACAGTATTTTATTTATTTATAAATGAAGATTAGATGAAAAAGTTACATTTAATATTGGAAACGCTTTACAATTATGTTCCACTTGTTACACTCTAAAAACGGCTGGGTTATTTTTTAACCCAAAATGTTGGGTTGAGTATGTTGGGTCATTTTTTTGGGTTATTTTATTTCTTTTTAAACACTTTTGGGTAGTTTCAATTTACCAGGTGTTGGGTTAAACCTGCTGGGTTGCATCGCTGGGTTGTTTCAGGCCAGCGCTGGGTTATTTAACGCGCCTTGAAGATGTTTAAATCGCTCGCCAACTGTCATTTTGGAAGAACAACGGGGCAAAGCCACGGCTTTCAACTGTTTTAAGGTAAGTTCATTTAATTTTTCTTTAATAATTATTTTAAATTGGCAGAATTATAACTTTTTTTGCGCCAACAATACTGTTAAACGTCTAACAGTTACAGGCCAACATTATTTACGTTAAATGATGAACTGTTCACCTCAAACGGCCAACCTACGTTACGTGACTCGCATAATCGTGTTAAGATATCTGAGACGACATATACAGTTTTTATTAAGTTTCAGACAGTGACGGATGGCTGAAATATGCGAATACCTGTGAAAATAGAGGAAAAAGTAGTTTCTGACACTGAAAAGCGAATTTGACATTTAAGTGAGTCAAATGAGTTCAAAAAGTGAATACGACACTCTGCTCTAAGGTAAACGCATGCAGTTGTCCATATCGACATGTAAATCATACAAATTACGTGCTATATAGTCGGACCGCTGGTCTAGGAGAACCGACGATCCAGTTCAAATAAACCGGCTCAGTAATTCTCGAACAAAGTGATTCCCGGAAAATAATCGACGTCTCAGGGCATTTCAAAGTGCGCGTAGGCCTCGTTATTGAGGTGATTTGATGCTTTGGTGCTTTATAAAGTCTTTTTACATACAAGTTATAATTCAAAATGTTGTTTTTTCCTGTCAGAAAAGCACATGGATACATTTGTGAGAGAAAAACTCGTCGAGTGCAGTCTTATTGAGGCGTCTAACGGTAAGTTCGTGTTTATTATACATTTTACATAATTGCTTGTCTGTTATAATCAACTAACGTTAACGTTAAACCTCACGTAACTTAAACCAGACATGGGGACTTGTGACTTGGTGACTTGGACTCGAGTCGCTATTTTTAGGACTTGAGACTTGACTCGGACTTGGAAGTTAAAGACTCGGGACTTGACTTGACTTGAGACACGATGACTTGAATGACTTGAGTGTTAATCACATCATGTTTTCAGTTTGAATATAAAATATATAAATTATTTTTTAAAATAAAGTTGATTACTCAGCTGGAGCGCAGGCTGAGAATAGCGTCATGACTGGATCAGGACACTATCATCAGTCATGCCCTCTCTACCTTACACACACCACGCCCACTTAAATCAGATATCACATCACATCAACCTGTCAGCCTGAGGGTTACCGACGGTCATCGCTTTTGTCTTCAATAATTCGCGCCTAAAAACGCGTGGAAAACGCTAGTCGCGCCGCTTTCTCCTTCTTTCCAAAGCGCTCGGGCAGAAGTGCTCCTGGGGCGTCTGTCGTTGCTAAGCATCCATGACACGCTCTCTCTCAATGAAGACGCGGAAATTTCAGCAAAGGATAAATGGATTTGCAGCACTAAAAATCGCTCGCAGTAGCTCTGCTACTAAATTCATTTAAAAATGGCAATCCATATACAGCTATGAACAGCTGTTCCTTCATCTTAGCTGAGCTTTCAACGTTGATACGGGAAAGGATGAAGCTGATTGGTTAGTTATTGTCACATGACCCGCGGTGCGCTTGCGGCATTCTGAAAAGTTTAGATGTTTTTAACTCGATGCGGTGAGACGCGCGCGCGTTGCTTCCATTATGAGCACGCATACCGCGCGCCTACATTGGAAATAGAAATACATTCCAGGGGCGGCGCTAGGGCTGGGCTAAGAGGGCATAAGCCCCGAATATTTTGTTACCTTGTCTTTCTCATAGAGCAAAACAATTAATCAGAAAAACAAATGTAGCTGCCGCGATTACCCAATTATGAGAAGTGCACATTACATATATATATATATATATATATATATATATATATATATATACCCCATCATTCTCCTTCTTGCTCAAATAGCCCTTGATGCCTTCAGTGTGAATCTACAATTTTCATAGTCACGAAAATAAAGAAAACTCTTTGAATGAGAAGGTGTGTCCAAACTTTTGGTCTGTACTGTACATAACAAAAAAGTATGAAACAGCTGAAAATACGTCATATTTATATTCTATACTGAGAGAGAGAGAGAGAGAGAGAGAGAGAGAGAGAGTGTGTGTGTGTGTGTGTGTGTGAGAGAGAGAGAGAGAGAGAGAGAGTGTGTGTGTGTGTGTGTGAGAGAGAGAGAGAGAGAGAGGAGAAATGTAACAAGTTTAATGTTGTATGTAAACTCTGTTTGAGAGAGAGAGAGAGAGAGAGGTTTTCAGAGAGGAGTCTGTTGGATGTTTAGCTATTATTTGTTTTATGGACTCAATGTTGAAAATGTAAAACATTTCAAACACTGTTGGCAGAAGTGAAAAATAAATAATTTTAGGAAGTTACAATTTTGTTTGATTCCATGATGTATTTTACTGAACATGAGTATTTACAATGCAAATCCAAATTATTTTAATTTACTGACAGCTACTTATATCTTGTCTTTTAACTTTATTAAGATCAGATTCTGCAGGTAAAATAACAATATTAAGGTGACTTGACTTGACATAGCTTGTGACTTGACTTGCCCAAGAAAAAAATACTTGGGACTTACTTGAGACTTGAAGGTTAAGACTTGAGACTTACTTGAGACTTGCACATGTGTGACTTGGTCCCATCTCTGACTTAAACGCACATATATTTTTATTTCGTGCTATAGTTAAAGCTGCACTTAGTAACTTTTTGTTCAGAATGTACATTATTTATGAGCGTAAACATCATAAACATACAGATCGTGTTTTTGACTTGTCCTTATCACTTTGGTACACCTATAAGTGTTTATATATGGACTGTTTTAAAGCTGGGGAGTAACCCAGTACCTGCGTGACTTGTCATAGAATTGTCTGTGCGCGCTTTCAGTGTGATCTCCCTTACTGTGCCAGTGACTGTGTGTGTTTGATAAAGCCAGGATATTAACATAAAACTGTGATTTATAATGACTGGAACATCCCATTGATTAGACAGTTTGAAAACACACCTTTCAGCCAATCACTAGAGCATATTCTGCTTCTGAAGACCAACTCATAGGTGAATTTAACTCATAATCATGATGGGTCAATTTCATGATTAACTTCACACAGTTAATTGAACTGATTCACTGTTATTAAAACCATTTATTTATTTATTTATTTATTTTTACTTTATTTTAAAGGTTGGAACAAACATGGAATTCCTTAACCGAGCAGAGTCCACAAAACCCCATACAATTGTTGTGGCGATTTAAAAATGCCAGCAGATCTCTCAGGCATTGATCATAATCAATGGACAGGTAAGGATATTCTGGTAAGGATATTCTGGACAATTGCAAATTGTATATTTAATTGCATTTTTCCACATGTGGACGCATACATTGTGACATAGTCCTAACGCAATTGAAAAGCATTTGTATTTCAGATGCCTTACACAAAAAGCTGTCAATTTGTGTCAAGCGTGGTACTATACTATGGGGCGTGTTTTTTATTGGGATATATTCTGTAGTTTTTACCCCAAATCTCTCACTGTTTGCACTCTGATGCACATCAGCAAAACAACATTGCAGTTCTACTCTTATTTACCTATTTGCATCTTACCCTACATTTTGTTCCTCAGGTGAAAAGGTTAATGGTGAATATTGACCAATGTGGTTCTAACTGTTAGCAGGGGACAGTAGCTGCATTTGGGGTAAAAATGAAAGAATTATTTATTGTGTAAGGTGCAAAGAATATTAAGAGATCCGGGTTGCACTGTCTGTTCTTTAACACGCATCTCTGGAGCGGCAGCTGCCTTTAGTAGTGCCTTAACCTCCATTGTTCAAAGCATTTTGGCACAATTTTCTTTGAGTGACATCATTTCCCAATACATTCTTATGTTGCATCTATGCTAACATTAGTCTGTTTCTCTCTTATTCCGAGGTCACCGTAGCCACCCATATCCAGTACGTATCCAGATGGTGGATCAACACCTAGAAAGGACCTCTACATCACTGAAAGACAGCGGAGACCAGGACAACTAGAGCCCCAGATACAGATCCCCTGTAAAGACCTTGTCTCAGAGGACCACCAGGACAAGACCACAGGAAACAGATGATTCTTCTGCACAATCTGACTTTGCTGCAGCCTGGAATTGAACTACAGGTTTCGTCTGGTCAGAGGAGAACTGGCCCCCCAACTGAGCCTGGTTTCTCCCAAGGTTTTTTTCTCCATTCTGTCACCGATGGAGTTTCGGTTCCTTGGTTTTCCTAAGTTGGGGACCATTAAGATCAAGCGATATCATCGACTTGATTGCACAGAGGAACGATACATCACTGAATCAATGATGAACTGACTTTAACTGAAAACTGAGTGTTTACTTTTGTCCCTTTGCATTATTACACACTATTTTCCTATTTAATACTGTTAAGCTGATATGATGCAGTATTTGATCAATATGACAGGCTTATTACTCATAATACATGGAAAATACAGCTGCAAAGGGACTTTGCTTTTCCATTTGAAATTTGGCAGTCACTGTGCATTCATGAAAACTGAAACAGTAATTTTTGTTCAGTGTTTTTGAAACAGTGTTTTTATTCAATATTTGCAATTGTGTTTGGATTATGTCACAATGTGTCTTTATCTCATTTCCTTTTCAAAATTGTCCTTCCATAGACAGGCTCTATAACAGAGTACACTGCTCTCAGGTGTAGATCTTTGCTTCAGAGCTTAAGTGTTTGACAATAGTACACCCAAAAATGAAAATTGTCATTAATTATTCACCCTGGTCTGAAACCTCTCGAATTTCAATTTGTGTTCTGAAGATGAACGAAGGTCTTACAGGTTTGTAACGACATGAAGTTGAGTAATAAATGACAGAATTTTCATTTTTGGGTGAACTATATGTTGAACTACCCTAAGCAGTGTACATCTACCTACATGGGAGTCTTTATATACTTGATATAAATTTAAGGACATCTTTAAATGATTTTACATTTAAATTTAAAGAATGTTAATTGTCAATGTCATTTCACTGTGTATTTAAATAGCTAAACATGTCAAAATGTAATAGTTAAACAGTTAGACAGGTCACTCAGAAATAATTTTCTTATTTATTGCAACTATAATTCTGTGATTTTTATTTTATTTATTTATTTTGCATTTGCTGGAAACAAAAAAAGGGAAAATTCTATATTGTTTGTCATTGGTACAAATTTTTGAATGTCAGATGGCATTACAATTATTTTTTTACAGTCTAAATTACCTGTATTCTTCATTATTTATTAATCCATGATTGCTTTGTTAAGCAAAAGTGAAATTATGAGAATAACCCAGCAAGAATAACCCAGAATCATAAAAATGCAAACCCACAAATGGTAAAAATGACTCTAACTTGGGTTTTCTAAATAACCCAGCATGCTGGGTTAAAATGTGTAAACCAGCATGCTGGGTTACTTTAACCCAGCACGTGTTCTGTCCAATATTTACCCAGTGCTGGGTTGCCAATTGGGTTATTTTTAACCCAGCCATTTTTAGAGTGTAATATTAGTTTGCATTAGTTAACATGACCTAACAATAGAAAACAAATATAAAGGGTTTATTCATCTGTTCATTTTATTATTTACTAATGCATTATAAAAAATGTAAAGTTGTATCTGTAAATATTACTCATTGGACCTGAGCAAAAATGAATGTTTACAAAATAAATGATAGAGTAACGGATTAATTTGCTCACTTACTTTCAGTTAACTCAATAACTAAAACATTTCACTAACTAATGGGATCTTATACATTAAGCGCAAACCAAAAAATGTTTGCTGTCTTGACAATTTGCTGAAATCTGCTTAAGTATTAAAATTACTTAACACTGTAACAATTAAATATAAAATCTAAAAGGAACCATCACAACATTCCCATGAATAAAATATAGTGAGTAGCCAATACCAACATTTTTATAGTGCATTCTGTGATGTTTTCAGTGCACTGGAACAATTTGATAATGGGACTCCTTGGGTAATATTTCTGAACTGGAGAAATAAGTCAGACTGCACAAATTGCAGCCAAAACCAGTCTACTTATTACACTTTAAATTTTAATGTACTAATGCAATTAAAAGTTCAGTCAAAACAACCACCAACAATACCTGTGTCAGCATCTTCATTGTGTATGGTCACTGTAACTACTATCTGTTCCATATTCAATCTGTCCTTTGTCAGTATAAAAAAATAAAAACAAGAAAGAAACCATAAATATTTATTTGAGGTTACACTGCATCTCTCATGGTGTGCCAGCGTGTCTGACAAAACAGGAGAGCAAAGGTACATTCATCAATGTACCTGGGGATGACAGGGATGAAGAAATACAGCCGTTTCTCACTCAGCCACAGAAGCGTCAGGCTGATAGACTTTGCTGGATGCCTGATATCTTCTCTGAGCACACATCTGTAAAACTGAGACAGTGGTGTCTCACTCCATAAACAAGTGGGCAGATAAACGAGAAAGAGTGACCAGGATTCAAACGCAGTCACCTGATCGAACACTTACCCTTTATTCAACTTTGTCCTTAGATGTTTGTCAGCTGTGGTCACCATTCACTCTCTTTTAGTCAATTAAAGTCATTTAAAATAAATAGTTAATTAACAGATGCTTTTATCCAAAGTGATTTAGCTTTATATGAGTTCCAATGGTGATAACTCATGGCTTGCACCATACAGAGATCGATTCAACATACTCCTGATCACCAGCCAAGAGTGTTACCCACTACACCATACCACCCCCACAAAATGTGTGTTTTGTTTTGCATTTCTTTCTCCGACAGAAACCATTTAAAATAATAAAAAACAGGCTTTGGGCATCGCCTTTGCAATTTTTTATGCTACATCTTGCTGCAAGTGGTGGAGACGAACAATGTCCCCTTATAAATCCATATTAAGGGCACCTTCTGGTTTTCGGGAGCAGTGTGCATGAGGCCATGCGGTGCAAAACAGTAAATAAAACACATAAATGTGCCACTGCAGACAACCAGCAGACACCAGTCCTTTCAATGTTAACCCTTTGACACGTACGATCACACCGGTGTGATCAGTCTTGGCTGGTCCCTGGAGCGTACGATCACACCGGTGTGATTAGAACGTTCAGTAAATCATGTGATCAACTGCTAAATTCAAAATTTCAAACTTTAGCTTTCACTGCTTTCCCGCTTTGACTGGCACTGAGCCAGAGACAGACGTGCTCAGCTACAATTATTATCACAACTGTTCAATGTATTTTAATGTTTATTTTATGTTTCATTCACTTTAAAATACACTACACAATAACAGAAATATATGTTATTGCACACTCATATATATATATATATATATATAACAGTAAAAGAACATTTTAAACATGTAATATTAATATTTATTCAAGTCAAACACATACCTTGTAGATAACAGCTGTTTCACAACGCAAGTGTCAGCGACGCGTGAACAGCGGGTATTTTTTCAGACGTGCGTGCATGTTAATCAATGAGTGCATTCACTCCAGAAGCAGCGTGTGAGCGTCAAGCAGGAGCGTCGCGTGAGATGCAGTGAAGCGGGGGTTAGTCATATATTTCGGGAAACATGGATGATCTTGCATGTTGTAAATCCAGCAGGCTCTAAATCCAACTCTCCATCAGTGTTGTAAACAAATAATGGCGGCGCCCATAGCCCGTCATGTGATAACTTACCGATCAACAAACATGTTTTTTTTTCTTAAATTAATACCACATTAGGAGTTAACTTACATATATTTAACGATGTTAATAACTACAAGTTTGTAAATATTTTGTATAAAAAAATAAAAATATTTTAACTGTCATGGATTGCGAGTCTTTTTTTCCCGCTGACAACTGATGTAAAGCTGACGTCACCGTTACCTCACAATCGCCTTTGTTGTAATTTAAAGAGACAACTTTAATCCAGTTCACCAACATAAGATAAAATGACAGATAATACATTCAAAAGAAGAAAACTGACAAATGAGGAAATTGAGGAATTTTTTTTTAATTCTGATGAGGAGATTTTTGACAGCGAGGCAGAGAGTGACAGTGATGAGGATCTTCCCCCAAATCTTGAAGCTCTGGACAACTTTGAAGACGAAGAGATGACACCAGTTCCTAATGAGGCAGAAGAGGTAACATTAAACTCATTGTTGTGGAAGGCAACCAACCTTTTTTATCCTCCTGGCCCAGGCAATTTTAACAACCAGCACTGTGGTGTGCAAAATCCACCAGAATCACCCAGTGAGGTAAATTGTTTTAAATTGTTTCTAACGGAAGATGTCATGGGAGAAATTGTGGAGGAAACAAACCGCTATGCCTCTGACTTGCAAGAGAAGGAAATGAAAGGGAAGCTGGTTAAATGGGTTCCAACAAATATCCCTGAAATGTACACATTTTTAGTGTCAGTTCTCTTAATGGGTGTGATCAAAAAACCATCACTTCGTGATTACTGGAGCACAGACCCCATGCTCTTGACCCCATTTTTTGGGTCTTTGTTCTCACAGGATCGCTTCCTTCTGCTCCTCCGCTGTCTTCACTTTGAAAACAATGCGACAGCAGTTTCCAATGACCCGCTGAAAAAAATCAGACACATATTCACTGCGCTCACCTCCTCTTTTCGTCGCATTTTTGTGCCATACAGGGATCTGTGTGTGGATGAGTCTCTGATGAAGTGGAAAGGCAGGCTGGCATTTCGTCAGTTCATTCCATCTAAACGGCACAGATTTGGGATCAAGTTTTTTGTTTTGTGTGATGTGCTAACTGGTTATGTGGAGGACATGATCATTTACACCGGATCCTCCACTGACATCCAACATTACCCAGGACTTGGGATTTCTGGGTCCGTTGTGATGACACTCTTAGCACCTTACTTAAGCAAATGTCATGTTCTATATGTTGACAACTGGTACAGTAGTCCCATACTTTTCCAGCACCTCTTGTCACTTGGCACTGGAGCTTGTGGGACCGTGCGCGGACACAGAAAAGGGATGCCAAAGTTCACCTGCAAGATGAAAAAAGGTGAGGTGGAATTCAAAGAGAATGGGTCACAGTTGGCAGTAAAATGGCATGACAAGAGGGATGTTCATGTCCTTACCACAGTCCATCCAACTGGTATGGCAGCCACAGGCAAGCTGGATCACCTCACTGGGCAACCAATGATGAAGCCAGTCTGTGTGCTGGAGTACAACAAAAAGATGGGTGCAGTTGACAAAGCTGATATGATGACTGGTTTTCATGAATGCACCAGAAAGTCTACCAAGTGGTACAAGAAAGTATTTTTTCATGTACTCGACACGGTTTTACTCAACAGCCACATCGTCTACCGGCAAATTACTGGTGAGAAATGGATACAAATAAATATAAACGAGATAAAAAGTGCTAACATTTTTAATTAATGTAATTTAAAGTGTTAACAAATTCACAATAATAAACAGACCACACTGTCACATACTAATATTTTCTCCTCACTTCCTATTGATGTGCTCTACTATGAGTAGGAAAGGAAATCACCTCCCTACAATTCAGGACGAACCTGATGAGAGGGCTGCTGGAGGAGTACAGCACACTGCGAGGTCCAACCAAAGGCAGGCGTCCTGCCTTGGACACTCCTCTGCGCCTTACAGCCAGGCATTTCCCATCTGAAGTCCCTCAGACCACTTCCCAGGGCAGCAAGACCAGGCGGCACTGCAAGGTCTGCCTCTCCAGCACACGCAAGGGCAAGCAGAGGCGCCTCACCAAGCACATGTGTGTGCCATGCAACACTCCCTTGTGTGCTGTCCCGTGTTTTGAGGAGTACCACACACTGAAGCATTATTAAGCCTGTAAAAAGTCAAAGTATATTAATTCATGATGATACATTGTTAATTATTATTTATTGTAATCATATTAAGTGTGTAAAATAGTTTGCTTTAAACAAAACCATTTATTAAAAGTCAGTATATTTATAGTTTTTTGTTTAATATTTATTGTACATATTTGTTTTTATATTTGTTTACAAAGCGGATATGATGACTGGTTTTCATGAAGCATTATTAAGCCTGTAAAAAGTCAGAGTAGCCTATATTAATGAATTTATGATGATACTTTATAATTTATTGTAATTATATTATTAAATATAAAAGGTAACAGTGTGTATAATACAGTTTATTTTAAATAGATTTTGTGTTTGTTTATGATACTATTTTAATTGTTAGTCATTGTAAATATATTTGTTTTCTGTTTTGTAATAGTGATAATAAACGTTTTTGTTTAATACAAAACTGGTATACATTTATATTTTTTCTATTTTTACATTAATAAAACATACATGAAGCCCAAAACACATTCTTTTTGGGCTATATGCACAGCTGCACTACTTCTACAAAAAAAGTAAAATCTACATTGTATGACATCATCAAATTATATTTCCCTATACAAACATTTGAGCAAGCTGATAAGTGAGGTGTGACCATATAGTAATATAATAATTGTATAGACTCACACTTCACTTATTAGCTTGCTCAAATGTTTTGTAGGCTAGGAAAATATCATTTAACAATGTCATACCATGTAGCTTTACTCTGCTTAAACATGGCATCTTTTGATTTGCTTTGCAATTGAGAGATATAAAACTCGGTGAGCAATATACTAAAACAAACAAGAAAATTGATTTAACGTCAAATATGTGCTTTGGTTTATTCACGTTATGTATAACGTATCAATTCAACTGAACCCTGACTTTACCTCCTGAATGCACGGATTATGAAACATAAAATTAACAACTAAATACTAATACTTACCGATTGTCACGCAGCGTTTCTGGGGGAGATGCACGGATTGTCACGCGGCTGTTCTGGGGGAGATGCAAAGTACCATGTGCAAGCGAAGTTCACAGCAGTGGAGGGGAGGGGGTGGGGGCAGCAAACAGAACCATTTCAACCATAGTCGGTACACGCTAACAAATTATTTGAGAGGTTTTGAATAAAAAAAAATTAAATAAAGCGAAATATTCAAGCTACTCACCTGCAGACGGTTATCCATCGTGTGCGCGCCATTTTGACTGAAATGTCACATGACAAGGTTCATGCGTCTCCATGGAAATTAGAACGCGACTGATTGCAAAATAACGGTCGCAGAAAAAAACTCACGCCAGACTGCTGGTCTGACTATTTTAGAACTTACGTGCGAAAAGGTTAATAGGAGAGCATTGGTTACCCGAGATTTAATAATGGCCTCCTGCTTCTATCTCTGGGGTCAGGTACCCTAGGTGGCTGGATTTATGGAGTTAGCAAATTGCTTTTCTATCCTCATTCTTTGCGCCTCTTTCTGTCTGCTCATCCTTTCTTTCAACTCAGAGCGTGGATGATGGAAAGGAACAGGGGGGTGATTGGCCTGTTTTTCACCACCAGAGAGCAGGATGTGTCTCAAGGCCAGGGGAAAGCACAGAAAGACGCTCATCAAAGGCACAACTCTGCCGACACGTTCCATTACCTAGACGTTTCTCACAGCGGTGAGGCTGCTGCCAGTCAAGAGCGATTGTGATGACTGAGTACGTGACTCCGCTTTTCAACTACGTGGGCTCAGAGCTGTATTTGCCGTTTCCCTTGACTACCAGTTCATATATCCTATCACGACTAAGGCAAACCCAGGCTGTGGGATAAACAAGATTACACATTTATATAACCAACATAATATGGTCCATACCCAAGAAACTCGCAACTCTCAAAGAAACTAAACTGCTTTTTTTATCACAGTCTTGGCAAGGTACTATTTTGATACTCATCAAACATTCTAGTAAGGGGTTTGTTCTAGTCCCATAACTTGTTAACCCATGAGCACTGGCATTTACTTCAGGAAATGCATATCTAGTTTAATTTAAAACATGAGATTATGGCATACAGAACCATCAATCTGAACTTTGAATAAACTTAGTAAAGTTCCTCCTGTGTCGCCATAACTCCTGACATTTTAAGATCACTCCTTTAAGTGAAGCAAAAAAAACGTAACAAAAACAAGGGAAACTTCCCCTGGTAGTTCTCTCTGTACAAGACGCCGTCTGAGAAAATAAATAATGTCGTCCAAAAGTACATGCTGATGATGTGCAGAGGGAAAACAAATCACCAAGAAAATGAGTAACAATTCAGAGGTGTAGTGGCAAGCACCGCACCAATAAATGTTCTTGTCAAAACATTTCAAAACACTGTCATCCAAAACTTTGTCATCAGAAAACACTTGCTGTTCATTACATATTCACAATGATGAATACAAGTGTGGAAATGGACATGATCTGGGCAAGAACAAACAAAGAAAGAGGACTGTGACAAAAATTTTTTGAATGATTGGTAAATGTATTTTCAGAATAAGCTATATAATTGATATTCATTATTGTTTTCCATGTTCTGTAACTCTGAACATAAAAGAAATGGTAACAGTAGGCTAAGGGAAAGGGTGAACTTACATGATCTAGAAAGGAAAAAGCAAAGGGGTTTGAAAAGGGGGAGAGGATTGTGACAGTGACATAAGCTTTGAATGACTCGTGTGAATAACAAAGAGGATGAGCTGATAACTCAGACTGATGACTCTTGATCATTTCAGCAGGATCAGTGTCTAACACTTAGATAGGGATAGACACTTATTATGTTTCCTCTTTTTGTGGCTGTTCAGCATGAACTGCCACCGGCTCCAAAAACTGTCAGCGTTTCAAAAAACATCAAAGCAAGAGTCACAATAGTGCTTTTAAAGGGGCTTCAACCTCATATTACAAGACTGTGCCACAACATTGAAAATTTATGAACGTGATTCGGAGACAAATGTCAAAACCCACACACATTTCATTTTCAAAATGTGAAGCACTGTCTGCCTGGAAAGAAGAGAGGAGGGAAATCAGACTTAATTTTAGTAATTACACAGAACAAACACGGAAATGAGTCTAGAAACATTTCCAGGCTGTGAGCAACCAAATTTGTCAAAGGTTTTTATGCTTGTGAACCGTGTTCTTATTTACAACTTATTCAAGAAGGAATGATTCCTATGAACCGGTTATCATGATCAAAAACATATGCACGGTATTGATTGATTGATTGCTGATGGTTGTCTGAATAGGCTACCAAAGGAACGAATCTTACTTTTGACGAATGGATCATATGAGCTGTTTTTTACTACTATATAAAAACATCCACCATTACTAAACTAAAATAGCATGAGAACGTTTTCTGCACTAGCCTACTATTAACACTGAATCTACAGCTGAAGCACAACAGTGTAGACCGAAAGAATGAATCATAGGAGTCTTGTTCTTTTAGTGAATCAAAACCAAATAGCGTGATGTGTCCAGTATGACACCTGAATGACTCTCGTCTACAGGTTCGGTTTAAAAAAAAAAAAAAAAATACTTACGAAACTGAGTGGTTAATTAATTAATCTGTCTCTTTTACAGAAAAAAAAAAAACATTTTAATTAAAATAAAGACATCTAGGTTGTACTTTAAAGTCGTTAGATTTAATAAAAAAAAAATAAACGAGTTTTTTTTTACTCTCATAATATTTTATGGAAAAAAACGTTAGGCCTACTAAATAGGCTACTTTCACTTACGACTGCTGGACAATGCAATGGGAATTGCATGTTTTCCCCCTCCGAATATTACTTCCACAAAAGTGCTAAAAGGAACGTATAATGAGAAAAGAATCGATAAGAAGCAGAACTAGAACCCTTAATTCTTCTCGACTGTCGTTCCTACAGGTCACATTGACACGCTTAAATCAATTCAAAGTCACCGGCAGGTCACCGTCATAAGCGTCTCTTGCAAGATATTTTTCCTCATAGAGCTTCGGACAAGACGACTAACCACGAGATCTGCTTCACAGACTTGACGTATCAACCGGTAAGATCACATCATCAGGCCTTTCTCGTGACAGCGATCGAAGAGTTTGCATTAATAAAAACGGACATCACTCTCTTAATTTATCTCGTCTCTAAACTGAAACTTAAAAGGCTTCGCGTGAACAGGTTCTAACCATCATGGCACACTTGTCAACCACAGCGAATTAAGTCCTACCTTTGTGCTACGAAAGGTGAGAAACTGCGAAAGTGGAGCACTTCAGATTTCCATTTGACACTGACGCTCAGATGAAAAGAGGAAAGCTGCGGGATGAGAGTGGAGAAGTGATGATCGGACAGTCGGCGATGAACGAATAATCTCTCATACATGAACAAGGACATCAGCCGAGCAAGACAGATCGCGTAGTTCTGCGCTCGTAGAATTCATCGTTTTGAAGTTCTGCATCCGTCTACATTCATGATAAACGCGTGAGCTGTAATCCCGGAGGTGTGAGCAAATTCTTCTTTCACTCCACATGAAGTTTGCTGGACGGCATCGTGACGCGCTCGCGCTGAAAATAGCACGAACCAGAGAGGGGACACATCGTCGCGAGGTATCTCCGGAGAGAGCCAGTCATAAACATGAAGATGTGTTACGCAGAGTGGAAGGCGCTCACATTTGAGACGGGCTGAACAACGTAAATCCATAGAGATTTGCTCACAGCCTCACAACTGCCTTGATGCTGAAATTACCTACGCACTTGGACCAAGTTACCAAGGGGACGCTTAGAATGTTTCTGTGCAAAACAATATTTTTTATTGATTTTTCAGAAAAACTGTCTTTGTAGGGTTTGATCTAGTTAGAAGCAGAATGCTTATAATTTGCATTCAAACTACATAAAATCTAGTTTGAAGTAGCTGAGCAAAAAAAACATTAAAATGACAAATTATGTTGAATTAAATAACAATTTTAACAATTCATTTTTAAATTATAGCCTTATTCATTACAATTAAAAACAGACCTGTTCTGTGAATTACTTTTAAAATAACTATACTCGAGTCATCATACAAAATCTCGAAATCAATGCAAATTAGCTGGTCCAGTTTAATGTACAGGTTTTTTTAAATGGCAAAAGCCTGTATCATACTGCTTTGCCTCATGCTGAATATGAGAAAAAATGATTTATTTTTAATGTCAGACCAATCAAAGATACATAGCTGCATTAGGTTGACAGGAATAATAAACAAGACTGTTAATCAATCTTTGATCACCAGTTTTAAATCGTTAAAAATAATGGGATCTTGAATTTTAGATAGCAGTTAAAGCAATCATACTTTTTTTTATATATATATAAAAGGCTATCACAATGTTTTAGTTCCGTTTTCTGTGCACAAAAGATAAAAAGCAAAAAGGGTCTAAAAATATACACAACACTAGAAAGGATTGGAAAGTAACAAAACAGCTTGTAATGTACATTTAGTATTTACAGTTATGCAAGTGGTTCCTTTCTGCCCTCTAACGGAGGATGACTATAAAATATATACATGTTTTATGAACCCCCTGACACCTGGACTTCCTGCCAGCATCAAGTCTGACTCGTGGGCTGCCTGTCATCTTGACTACTCAATCCAGAGCCGTGGCCAGTGTTGGTCTCAATAAAATTGTTGAGGCCATCAAAGCCTTGATTAAAGAGAAACTCCATATACCAGTTCCAGTACTTCCCGGTCTGAAATCACGAAAAGAAAAGTCACTGTGAGGAATATTACAACAGGATATGACTGAGTAAAACCAAGCTCTCATGCTGATCTAAAAGAAGCATTTAATAAAATAAAATAAAAGAGATGATATAATGTTAGTACCTTTATGGAAGCGAGATCCACATTCTTCCTCTCTGGCCAACACTGATAAAGAGAACACATAAATATTCATTGTTCTCCCCTTGCTTTAAATCTCAGAAGTACAATGCTGAATGTTGCAGTCAGACCAAAAAAGGTACTTGTATTATTAAAGATAATGAAAACTCCAGTCTCATAGTTTCCATGAATAATAAAATGTGATTCTGTATTAATGGATCCTCTATAAAAGATACATTAATACCACATTTATCTCCTTGTCCAATCCTAAAGTTATTAAAGTGGAGGATGTGCTGTCCCTGGTATTGACACACAAGGCTTTACACTTGATGCAAAATTATCATCTTATTATCTTGCGCAGCGGAGTCCCTTTCCTTCACTCCAAATGAAATGACAGTCAAGCAGCACTGTACTGTTACAAGCTCTCGTGCTTTTAAATGTCACTAGTGTAACAATATCTCACTCACCCTCTGATGAAATTCAATGGCATAACTGAAAAGCGCTGGGTGGTGGATTAGGTCAAAACGGCACCAGGGTTCTGCCACTTTGCTTAGAGAGATGAGATCCTTGTCAATCTCAATGTCTGAACCAGGGATGCACCAACAGGAGTTCCACATGGAGTTCACCATTGCTTGAAGGTTCCGATTAAATTCCTTGTACGTGGTCCTGCTAATGTGGAATGTTTGCTGTAATGTAAGAAAATATTAAACATAAAACTAAGAGAAAAAAGTCAAGTCCTGTCAAGACATTTTAAGCTCAATAAAAATGTGGAAATTCAACTGGGATTCAATCAAGAAGACTCCTTTCATCTCCAGCAGGTAAGGTGAGGATTACAGCAATGGCCTCCAGGAGCTTCATTGTAAATTCTTAAAAGCTTGACGGTCCTTCTAATTTACCCCTCCTAATTAAATAATTCAAAAACAAAACCTCTTGCATTCGCGCAGTTGGCATTTCATGACTTTGCTGTTCATTTTACGATACGGTATGCTCATTACCTCTCTCTGTTGCTCTTGTTTCTTAGCCAAGGTCAGATTCTTCCGATACCTGAGAAAAGGGAATAACAGGATTTTATTAAGTTAGCACATTATACAATAATTAATCCTGTTCTATTAAAATAAAAGATGGGACATGAAATTGTTATGTCAGATATACACTAAAAGTTTGGGGTCGGAAAGTAGTAGCTTGGATATTCTTCTTCTTAAACATCTTAATTTCTGTTTCATGTGGCACGATGCTGAGTAAATGACAGACTTGTGAATTTTGGATGAACTATCCTTTTAAAGCCTTCACAGCAGCACTTAAAGTTAGCGTGCCGAAGCAGATGAAAGGATCTTCATACTTCATGTCATATATTGCTTACAGGCACCTTGCCATACTAATGTAATGCATTTGAAGGTTCAGGCTGTTGCCCTCAGTTTAGCCAGCAGCACACACACTGCCATGCAACTGCACATGCAATGAAGAGGAACTTACCTTTTCCCAGCTCACTCACCCAAAATTAGTTCTAGAAGATGCCTTTAATCTAGCATGGCCAGGCTAACATCTCAAACGGATTGACCAGAATGATAAAATGACCCATGAAGCTATTATAGCTCGCATATAATACCTGTACATGATGTAACCAAGTCGATCCACGCTCACTGAGTCTGTGGCAAAGAGAGCTGGGTAGAAAACCCCAGCCGGAGGCATGATGATCAGAGGCAAGCTGTACTTCAGAAACATGTCACACACCTAGATAAGAGGAGAGAAAAATTACTGTATTAGCACAAAGAAATTAACATCAGTTTTTGTTGCACTAAATCAACTGGACTCAAATCAGGACACAAATCTTAGTGAAATTCAGACAGGAGCTTTAGTTGATGAGACTTTGCCAAGAACATCACGTTAATTAAGTTAATCATAGCTGAGTGTACCGTCTCATAGAAAGCAAGCGTCTGGTTGAGCAAAAGAACATGGCAGTTCTCCAGACGGAGTCCCTCAGATGCCAGCAATCCCACAAAGCGAACCAGCTCCATAACAGAGTCCATGAAGCCAGACAAGGTCATGGTCCTAGGAAGAATAGTGTATTATTCTTTTCACTCAATTTTTTGAAAGCATACACAAACTAACATATGAAAAAATGAGCTTTCCCTGCAGAACGTCCTATATTTATCCAGGAGATAACAATAAATTAGCTTTAAATCACACCTAGTACACACCAGATGTGTCTTTGTGCTATGCGTGGCACCCACACAATTCACACATCACAGACCCAGAGCAAAAAATAGAATAATAGGCGTATGGCACACCAGCGCAGTCAAACAAGGTTTTGCCCTTGATCATAATTTCTCCTTCAGCTGTGCAACTTCAGTAATGTAATAAAAAAATGACCAAATCAGCAGCGAGAGAGAGAAGCGATACACGACAGGCGAGGGAAAAAATTCTCCGCACTTCATTACACACCGTTCCACAGAACACTTTTAGGGCAAACGAGGTTCAGATGGAGCCCGACCACAGGAGCAGTTCATTGATCTCTTTTAAATATAATATATAAAGAAACCCGCAGTGGTAAACCTCAAGCGAGACTTTTAAGAGCATAATCGCTGGAGTGTGGTACCATTTCTTCAGATTATTTCTGCAATGTTTCCCAAGACAGTGACTTTTTGACAGCGTCATTATAAACACTCAGGGCTCGGTAAAGTGCAAGTCACATTAAAGACAACAGCATTTGCATATTATTTAAATTCTATAAAGCAACGTGCTTCCAAGACTATTCAGCTGGTAACAATTCTGGGATCTTAATCAGGATTTGATTGGACCATTAAAATTGAAATATTTTTGGTCTTAATATTATTTTCTCTGCCTACACGGCCTTGGTACTAACAAAAATAAAAGTTCTTTATTTTTAATGTGTTTTTGTAAACTAATAAATTGTGCAAAATAAGACTATGGGTCATTATTAAACTAAATACTAGCCTTAATACATATACTCACATGGTGCTGTTGCTGTTAAGACTGATGTCCAAACCGCCCTCCAATGCGCTGACGGAATGCCATGTCAGCCACTTAACCAGCATGCTATTCAGACACTCGATGACACTACACTGTGAGGAGGACAATGTGAAAAGGCACATTCAGGAAAATCAAACCCTGCTTTCAATTGCTTTGAGCTTAATCACAGCACCACTCAAACAACACCACAGAAAATGTAACGAGGTCATGACTCCGTTTAGAAAGAATAATTCACTTATGTCTGAACTGTCTAAGCATTCATTGACAATCTGGATCACATGACCATGCTTGTGCTTGATACAAACAAACAGAAAGGAAGAAAAACAATACAATACAAACCTTGAAAAATACTGTGGAGGTAAAATAAAGTTGCTTCAGTGGATCAAAGAGAAGTTTATGCATGTCTACAGACAAAGAAAAGAAACATTAAGTTACAGTTTTACTTTCATTAATTCTGTATTAAGCAATAAAATGTTCAAGACGACAAAATATGACGTCTAATCAACGAGCAATGTAGATATTCCATTATCATTCGTTTGTTCATGAATTCCTCTGGTTGCAGCAGAGGTAACTGGGACACTTACAGACGCTTGGCATCAAGGGGATGTCACTAAGAAGATCCAGGATCTGCGGCCGGAGCAGAGAGCCGTCCCACACACTCAGAAACTTATAAAGAAAACTCTCAGTACTGGAGAATCCCTCCTGAGAAACGAAAAAAAAAAAAAAAAAAGTCAGCAGGGGATTTTACAAGTGGGAAGATCATACAGGAATGCAGAAGAGAAAGAAAGGAAGGCAAAAAAATGATTGATAGATGTCCTGGGGTTTGTGGTATAAACTGCCATATGTTTCTAATATTAAACATCCAACCTTGAGGCTGCCAAGGTTAATTTCCTATTGGGTAATATTTGTCTTCTGCTGCTAGGTCGTACCTGCAGGAACTGCTGTGAAAAGAGAATGGTGCTGAGAAAGCGACGGGCTTCAGAAGTGTTGTCAGAACTCCCATCCACAGGACACAGTAAAAACTCTGCCCAAAACATACAAGAGCAAACTGCATTATGGTACTGAACTGAAATTTAAATGGGAACTATAAAGGCAAGGAGGGAATAGAAAACTTTAGATAAGCCTGAAAAGGTTTAGTATTGTGACATGGAAAATGTACCCTCTTGCAACGAGTGTCCAAGCCAGAAGTTAAGGCGCAGGGAGGCAGATTCATCCTGTACACAGTCCAGGTAGTGCAGAGCCAGAGATGATCCCAGAAGCGAACCCATCTGGGCAGGCAGCTGGAAACAAGGTATGACTTTAACATTACACAGAAATATGCTAGAAAACATGCATCTACACAACATAGAGACAGTATATCATAACCAAGAGCTGTCAAAACAGCTGGAGGCAAATAAACCAATTCAGTCATACTTCTGACTCCTTTGAGACCTGTACTGAAACTGACAGTTTAAGACAACAGTTTAGATGACACTTTCCACCATTCAACAATATCACTCTTATCAAAAGCTGCAATTTGTGTCAGTCTGCAATCAGCCGCCTTACAATATGGGAATTCAAAAAATAATAAATAAATAAAACTAAGTGACAGATTGACAACAGACATGGCTGATTCTTTCTGTAGTTAACAAGCAAATGTATCATTCATCTGAGAAACGACTGATTCTAATGACGGAGTTGCCACAGTGAGAAAGAATCAATGATCTTTCCCCATGGCCACAAATGAGCTGTTTTTTTCCACATGACTGACTCAACTGGCTTCTTTCTCAGTCCTTTCCTGTTGCAGACTGCAAAAATCACTCTAAATTGGTGCAGAAACACTATTCATATTCATTTTGTGCTGAATGAAGCATAAATGTCCTTTAAAAAGAGATTTAATAAGGCTTATCAGGTTACTGCATCCATCAAGTAGATTCTTTGCGAGGTTTAATTGGATTCTGTAAATATTTTATGACTTGTCAACTGAGTGTGATATATATTGTTTAGTACTTAGAGATGACAGTGTTGATGAACATTATACAAGTGAAAGAAGTTTGACTATTGATAAAAGGATAGTTCACTCAAAAATTACAATTATGTCATCATTTACTGACGTTGTTCCAAACCTTTATAAGTTGCTTTCTTATATTGAACATAAAAGATATTTTGAAGTTGGTGGTTTCCATTGACTTCCATAGCATTTTCCTACTTTCTTTTAATGGCGTGCTCATTGATCAGTCTTGTGGAGGCTTGGCTCTACCAAGTGGCCAAACTACAGTAGTGCAGATGTGTTTTGGTCTACTCATCAGATCGGGTAAATTTGATGAATATTATGCAATAAGCCATTTTGTATTTAAAAATCCAAGAAATATATTCAGTTTGATTGCCCAGTGTCTAACAAACAACTGGCCCCAAATAATGCTTCATTCTACAGACAACGCATGTTGTGAGTGAAAGAAAAGGATGCGTGCACTACCTCTATATTCTCAATGTTCTCCAGTAGCTCTTTGAAGGAACGGAGCTCCTGCAGGCAGAACACCTTCTTGTTGGAGTTGCTGTCGAACGCCGAGCTCAAGGGAGGTATTGCTAGGTGATGTAGTTTCTATGGACATTGGATACATCCAGTTTATAGATTCAAAATGTAAGACTTTGACATTTTCTTTTTTGCTTTTAGGCAAGTCCTAATGTTTTCACATTTGAAAACAACTGTTAAAAATTGTGATGTTTATTACAGCCCTTATTTAACAGTGAGTGTTCTTTAAAGCTCTTTACAATATTACACAGATGACTTCTTACCCTCTTTCTAGTGGACGGCTTCTCTTTCACATCCAAACTGAGGCTCTGGTCAACTAAAACAGCACCCTTGTTTTTCCTCTGCACAGCACTCAGCGCTACTTTCCATGTGGAACTGTGATTCTTGAATCCAGTCTAAAAAAAAACAAAAACAATTACAGTCTAAGAGTCGGAAACACCTGGCAGAAGAACAGAGTTCTGCTAGAGAAGTATTAAATACACTTACCCTCACTCTTGACGGAAGAGAGAGCGTCACTAGGTCTGGGCGAAACACTTTGTAGAGTGCTAGAAGTTGGGTGAGAAATGGTTGTCTGCCCTAATAAGAAAAATGGAGAAACACAAAGTACTCGTCAAATGAAGTGTATCCAATTTAAAAAAAAAAAAAAAAACATTATCTGCCACTAAAGTTAGTAAACATTTATAATAGGGACATTGAGGTGTTTATTTTGATAGTCTTTACCATTTTAGCCTGAATATCCAAAAGTTTCCTGACTCTGTACGGGTGAACTATGAAAGTATAAGTGAAAAAATATTAATAATAATCAGAATAACAAGTAAATAACATCATGTACTATTACAGCATACACAGATAAAAAATGTCAACCACTTAGTCAACAGCTCACCATGTTCCCTCATGGTTAAAAGGTAGAGCAAGTGGCAAATATATGGGCACTGGAAGGAAAAAAAAAAACAGGCTAGTAAATTAACACAAACATTTAATTGTTTTATGCAATTATAAAATATAAGCCAGTATACTTAGAAACATAGACATTTTCTAAATTAATTAAGTATTTGCAGAGCACAACTAACCAGATTTTCTTCTGTCACAAAGCTGAAAATGAAGCCATAAATGGATCTCAAGTTGTCTTTGCAGTCAATCAGGTCAAAAACAGTGAGTACCCAGCGGACAAAGAGAACCTGAAAAGAAAATGTTACTAAGAGACTGAACTGAATGTTTAAAATGGCAATGAAATTGAAGATGTGACAGATTATGTAATTTCATATCGTGACATAAATTTACAGTATAACGGATTATATATAAAATAAAACACACAATTTGAGATTTGGGTTATGCACACAAAAATAGAGTTAGAAGATTTTTGGCCTGCATGGGTAGGTTTTAGCTAAATAAATAATGGTCATAGCCCTAAACATAACCAAATAGAAATCTGTCATTCCACCATGTGTCTGAGACATGATTTTTTTTTTTTATTAAAATGTAAATAATTAAATAAAAGACCTAATAAAAACTTTAATAAACAAGGATAAACAAATTTTTTAAAAGGAAACACATATGACTGTTTCACAATAAAATCTATAACATGTTTTTTAGAAAATCGATTAATTTTCATTTTCAACATTAATTTTGAGAAATATAAAGCAAAAGTAAATAACAGCCGTTTCACCACTGACCAGGTACAATCGCCAGCCCTTACCTGTGCATTCATTGGCATTTTCCCCGCACATAGCCAGGACACCCCCTTCACAACAGCCTCCTGCGGCACCACTGTGGCAGGTACGAGAAACTTCAGCACCCGGGTACAGTTCGCAGTTCCTGGTGGATAAACTGAATTTAATGATCTGCGCAATAAACTACTGAAACCATGGAGCAACTTTAGGATGAGATACTGCTTATATGTTTGATTGTGACCTGATGGCTAAATTTATCTCATCATGAATCAATGCTCATGTAAACAACTCGATTGTACCCTTACATCTGAACAAATCTGTGCATCCCTTAATTGGATTACCTGCGTTGAGGCTTAAAGCCAAGTCCAATAGCACTGTGATGAGTTCCGGAGGAAGACCCTTACTGAGAGCCACTGTCTCCACCACCAACATATTCCTCTCCAGCTCATCATTCCCCCTGACTACTGTGCCAGCTTCCACTGTAACATACAAAAATACATGCAAACAGATGTTATGACAATTGACTTAGATGGGATCCAGTATCTGATGACGACACCCTCACAAAGATAAACAAAAGTCCTCCTAACAGTCTTGAAGAGTCATTGTCAGAGGAACAAAAACAAAAGAACTGAAAGAACAACGAATTTAATTAAAAAATGTTTTTTACTACTAAAGTGTAATGCGCTAACGTTGCTTTTGCAATCCGTTTCTATAATGTTGTAAACTGCACTTACCCTGAGACAAATACTTCACCGCGAGACCAAAGGGATCCGCCTCGCCTTTTCGCTTTTCCTTTTCTGCCAAACGCAAACTTCTGTTGCTCGCAGATGAGTCTATTTCTCCAGACGGCTCGGAGACTAACCCCGCCAGGCTAGATAAATCGGACATCATTTGCTACATTATATTATTATTTGTTATCTGTCGTGTGTTTGTCTCGGTCGCTGAAGTAACATATTCAAACCAAACGCCAAATCTGCCGCGACCGTTTGGACATGCGCACTGCATCACTTCCTGTACGAACTGAAAGCGGCTATGTTATAATATAAATAGATTATTAATATATGATTGTGTTTTAGAATTGACATTATTTATTTATTTTTTATTTGCACTTATCATTGTTAATGTGTTAAAAGATAAACAGTTGTACACAGTTTTAAATAGTAACAATGCAAATTAGATGGCCCGCAAATAAATACCACAAGAAGTTACGCTAGAGAGCGCATATTTTACACGGATAATATTTTATACACGGGTACTATGGCTTAGAGAAATTCATCTAATGGGTGGTTTTGGGCTTAAAAAGGTATATATTCATAAAAGTCCGAAATCTCGGTATCACTGCTAGGCTACTACCAGAGAATGTCTAATATTGCGAGAAGTTTTACTCTCACTACACTTCCGGCTTCTGAGCTGGTTGCAGTTCCACTTGATTCCATATGAGGGCGCGCACATGACGAGTGGAGAATGAATGGAAGTCAATGGAAGTATACCCCTCAAAATCCACCTTTCTCAAGATAAATTTTTTTGTCTAGTAATTTGAAGGTTTTATTCGAAAGGAGATGCAAATAAATTACACATTGCTGGGTGTTAGATTTTTTAGAGTCACTTATTTGCTTTAAAATGTATTTTTAAAATGTAAATGAGGTCAAACACATTCACATTCATTAGCAGAATGCTAGCGTGTTATGGGCAACAACAACTCAACCTATAATAAATCGAAAGGACATAAGTAATCGTTCATTCAACTTTCGACGAATAACCCATGTTGAACTTGCAAAACCTACAATCAGATCTGAGATTTCTCGACGGCAATCGGGTGAAAGGGACACATTTAGCCGTCTAGCCCCATAGACTCCCATTCATTTTGCACTCACGGCGATCGCCCCCAGTGGAACACTGGTGGTACTGCAACCAAAATTCGGTACAATAGGACTTAATATGGAGTGGGAAGGCTCTCCGTGGGCAGGCTCTGCTACTACTGAGCACCAGAGCCTGATCCACTGTTTTATGGTGGTTTGGAAACTAACGTAGAAAGGTCATGTCTGCCACCTACTGGAGAGCGTGTGGAACGTCAAAGTGGTGGAAACATGAATTAAAATATACATTATAACATCAGAATATCAGACCAAATTTTCAGACAAGAAGATACTGATTTTACTATATTTGATAAATAGATATGTTGGTATTAAAAGGTAAAAACTGTAAAAGAAAAAAGGCTGTGTGTTGATACTACAGTGAAGAATATACTACTCAAGTACAATATGCTTTAAATATTTATTTTGGTGGATTGGAAATAGTTTTTTGAGGTTATTTGTTTTTGTTTGTAGAACTAGTTACCATTGCAAATAAGCTTAAATATACTGAATATTATGTATGCTACAAAATTTATAAGCATAAATATTGTTGACTAATTTACAGTCTGTTTTGGACAAGAATATGCTGATGGTAACATATTCTATTCATATTCAAATTTGTTAAGTAAAAAGTGAGCAAGACATAAAAATCATTCACAAGAGATGTTTTTAATACTGTCACCAAACTCCATGATAAACTACATAAAGGTTTTATTGTTAGCAACTGCATGCATAAACATCAGTTTATTCCCTCACTGTCAATAGTGTAATATGACCCATTCTGTGTAAACTAAGAATGCACAATACTAGCTGGGCATTCTGGTAAAGGTTTAGACACAGGCCATGTTCTCCGTCAGGTATTTTTATGCAGTTACAAACTGCAAATGATCAGTATACAGCCAAACCTATCAAATAAATTTCTCAATTCTACTCCCCCAGCACTGTGCATTTTGAATGTATCACTTATTTAACACACCTGATTCATTTCATCCGTTTATTAGTTGTGATGCATAACCTGAATCAAGTATGTAGAATTAGTAGGACACTTCAAGTGATCAGTGGTGGGTTTTCAGGAACAGTATAAAGGAACAAACTGATCTAAAGGAAACAGAGTAAACATAAAAATCAAAAACAATTGTATATTTTAGCTATTTAAGAATAAAATAAGTTTGGTAATTCTTGGTCTCAAAAGGAGAAAGCAACCGTGAGCAGAATCCAAGGATACGATTTTTATTGGATTTTGTATTTCAAGACTCAAACTAGAAAATCTAATTTGATATTTGAAACAAAGGAATATTATTATATGTAAATTAAGAAATAACAGATACAGTAAGATTAATAATATTTAGAACTAATTTGTAACTGAAAAAACTGCTTTTATGTTTTCATTTTTGATGGATGCAACAGATTTTGAGGCAACAAAAAAGCTATCCGTGTGCCATCTGACTATAACCTTTTAACAAATGATATACAGCATTTCTCAATACAAAAGAAATAATCTTAATGTAAACAAAATTGGTTTTGTACAGTATTCATTGACAGTAGTTCAAAAAGTAAATAAAACATCACAAAAATGGTTGACAATTGAATTACCTGTATCACAGTGGAATCGTAAAAGTGGCATTCAATGCAGGGCAAAAACAATAATAATACATACAGCAGGGCTTAACAGTAGTTTAATCTTTTGTTGCAAAACCACAGCCAATACAGTTGCCACAATAGTGATTATCCCAATTGAATATTTGTATTTTAAGAAGTATTACAGGTGAGACATGAGGTAAAGGTAACATAAGGTCTGGTTTTCAGGCAACTGTTATGTAGCTGTGGGACATAAATCACCTTTTGGGTCTACTGTTTTTTTGTTTGTTTTTTTCGAGCATCTTCTCCTACTATCCAGAGAAACAGATCTGCTGCAAGGCGCTCTTTGTGAAATTGTGTAGCTAAGAAACTTTGACTTTGTTCTTTTCCTGGGCAGTGATCTGCTCTTCTCGTCTCTCCTCCCTCTCGGGCCGGTCCTCGCCCTGACGAGCAATGAGCAGCCGACACGTCAGCAAAATACCAAACACCAGGGCATGGGCATAGCGTTTTAGAGGATCTCCAACTAGCTGGTGGAAGAAAAGCACTACTAGCATGACCAGCAGCAGAATAAAGTTGGCCACGTCTTTTGGTCTCCCGGGCACAAGGGTCAGAACAATTCCACATCCCACCTCAAGAGTGCCGATAATCTTGCGGAGAAGTACAGAAGAAACGCCAATTTTTTTCAATGCTGGAAGGGCCTTTGCATAACTCTTGTAAGCGCTTTTCTGGAAAGAGGATGTAAACATGAAATTTACAATTTTATCAAGAATATATATGTAACTATCTATTATGTTCATTGCAAAAATCACTGATGAAATTATGAAATAGATTTTTTTCCATTATTATAATGCTATTTTTATGTTTTTTTATATTATTTAATGCTCATATTGACCCAACTGTATTGCATTGAACTGTACTGTAATTTATTAAATATATAATATATGTGAATGTGAATGTGTCTGACATCAGCACAGCAGCTGCTGCACCTGCAGATGGAAGATAGAATTTGCTGGAAAGCGGCGCCATTGCTTTATCAGGAACTGCTTCAAAAGGATTGTTTTAGAACGATAACACAAAATAAGCATCACACGTCATATCTTCTTCTGTTCATCAACATACATGCGCATTGTGATGTCATAACTGACCTATTTATGCGGTAATGAAACAATGTTGCGTCTGTGCACAGAATGCGCTGTTCAACTGCTCCAGTCGCGTTCAATCGTTTTACATAATTCGACTCATACACAGGAATCTAATTATGTCGTTCTTACATCTGAGATTATAAATGGTATTAAACGGATATTGACTTATATTCACCTCCACAGCCAATACGAAGAATGAAAATTATATAGCACAGGCTGCACCAACAGCACAAGCGGACATTTTATAAGAAAATGCACAAACAGTCCGTTACTTTGGCCCACCCCCTCCTAAAACAAAGCATTTGCTTAATATGGATACTGCTAAGCGACGACCACTTACCATTTCACTATATGCCTCTTTGCTCAACCGTGGTGTGAGTTTAATTGTACCCATGAACACGAAGAACATACCCAGTGCAAAGGAAAGGGCGACAATAGTTACGGTTCTTGGCGAGGCCATCTTCTGTAAAGTCTCCTTTCGATTGGCATCCGTTGTCCCGCTCCAGGTTTCTTCACTGTTCTGCTGAAGATGCTGAAGGGGGGGAAGGTCTGATGGATACAGTCAAATATGGCTGCATGTCATTCCGCTTCAGTACCAGGAATCACCATGAGAGGACGATCAATGTCATGAAGCAGTGCAACACTAGGGGGCGTCAGAAAACTTAGATTAGGATACGAACTCAACAACTCTACTGTTTGGTACCTGAAGGAAAATGGCTTCGCTGTGTAGCCTATTTAGCCATTCTTAATCTTATTTCATATGGCTTTATCATTTTTGTAAAAAAATAAATAATAATAATAAAATGTAATATAAATTACATGAAATTACCCATGCGATAAATGGTCAAATTAAATATTAAATTATGTTTTTCTGTTAGCCTGCAGGTAGCAAGAGGACCGCTTGACTGACTAGCTTAAAGTGCTAACTGGTTAAGAAAAGCTCTAATTCAAAAGTAATAGGTTAATAATATATTGCCAGTGTTTTGATCAGGATTTATTTGTTCATATATTTGGTGGAAAAACATCAGGGACAATCATTTTCAACAAGCAGTATACCATAAAGCATTTTTTTCTCCATATAAAATAGTCAAAAACATATAAAAAGTACAAACTGTCTTTTTAAAAAGATACAAATAGAATTTCTCACACACACACAAAGTAGGAATCGTCTTATCCAAACCTGAAACATCTCAGATTAAAAAATAAACACAGTGAATGCAATATACTTCATGATAAACCGCCCTGTTTATCTATCAGACTGACTCATCAAATACTATAGGTTATGTGAGTAAGTTGTAATACAAAAATATATTTTTCATAAGAAAGCTAGTCGGTTTTCAGGACAGATCTTCTTGAATGGATGCCCCATTTGAAGTATAATTCTTTCTCAATCTCTTAATAAAATTACAATACAAAGTATAAATATTTTTATGAATGTTGCCTCGAGTCTTTGCAAAAGAACTGATGACGACATTCTAGCAATTACAAAACAGGAACTCCTGTTCGCAGACTTCGGGAGCAGACGTCTGTTCTTGTAAGAGACATCAATAAGTGCTTCAGCATGTTCATAGGTCATTTATTTCTTCTGTGTGATGACGCCCACGATTCCTTTTTCTTTACCAAACCACGCCCTGTTCCTGTCTGGCTTTGAGAGCCAAAATTGCTTTTCGGTAAAGGTCTATAAATGAAAAAGACAAGTTAAATGTTAAATAGAATTTTAAAATTCCTCCCACAAGGTCTAAATTTACCCCAAGAGCAGCCATGATCAAACCGAATAGTGTTTTAGAGGTCACCGATGCTCACCGAAAGTAGTTGAAAGATCAACAGGCTGTGTATAAGCTGCTGGAACTTCCTCTGTGTTTATCTTGTTCTTACGTTTCACTTTAACCATCTTCTTTTTTCTCTTTATTTCCTCTTTTCATGTAATAGGTTAAAAGCATGAAATGAAATAGGATATAGTATTTCATAGTTTTAATGACATTTTGTTTCAATACCTCTAGAGGGTTTGGAGACCTCACTGTTGGGGGACTCTGGTAGACCAGATTTCTCCTCTTTTACTTGGGCTTTGTGTTTCGTTTTCCTTTGTTTGGGAGTCAGTAATGCACTGCTGGCTTTATCTTTCTGGCTGTTGTGGTCCTGATCGGCTTTCTTTCTTTCGGTTTTCTCAACCTCTTGTTTATTTACTCCTCTGCTTGGACTCTCCTTCTTAATTTTAACCTTTACTTTCTTCTTCTTGCTTATTTTCTTTTTTAAAGAGTTCTCCTACAAATGCCAGGGGTGAATCAAGAAATTACATCTACAGTACAGATTTGTAAAAATAAATAAATAAACAAATAAATAAATAATATTTATTTAACCTTATTTAGAATATTTTTGATTGGATGAAGAGTACCATTTTCCCTCACAATTTCATTTTGCTGTTCTTGACGGATATTGGTTTTGCTTGTACGTGTTCTGCAAGACAAGATGAGTTGCATAATTCTTCAAATGTACACAAATGAGATAAGATGTTTGCAAATGTTCAAAAGTGTGGGTCGAAAAAAAAATGAATATTAAAATGTTAATAAGAAAAAGTGATAGTGAAAACTTTTACGTTTCAAAAAAAAAAAAAAACTATTTTAAATAGATGCTCTTGAATAGAATCCTGGGGGGAAAAAAGATAATAGTTTATATAAAATGTAAAAAGCAGTACAATTATTATCAACATTGATAAAAACATAAGAAATGTTTCTTGAACACCAAATCAACATTTCAACAATTCAGCTTTTAAATTAAAAGAATTGCATTTTAAACATATATTAAAATAGAAATGGTTATTTTTAAAGTGCAATAATATTTTATAATATAACTGAATTTTGATTAAATAAATGTAGCCTTGATGAGCATAAGAGACTTATTTAACAAGCATTTAAAAATCTTACTGACCCCAAACTTTTGAATGGTAGTGTAAATACATATTATCTTATACAGACGCAGCTCTTACTTTTCCTCTTTAGACTTGTTCCGGCTCTTCTCTGTTTTCCCTCTCCTTTCTTTTTCTTCTGGCTCTAATGGTCGCCTCCCATCTCTCGTCACACGGGCACAGAGGTCAGGGTAGTCCAGGCACACAGCTCGCAGTAGCCATCTGAGACCTCGCAGGGTCTTTCTGTCCGACCAGCGACGCAGGTCCATTGACGCAGAACATGGCTCCTGAAGATTGAGAACAAACCGCTCAAAATGCATTGAAATCAAACTACTGGTAACCTGTCAGAATGTTGCAATAAACTTTAACATATCATCAGTTCCCTTACGTCTTCTTGGAGGCTTATCATACGTTTTGAATATGTCATTGAATATTTGTATTATTTCACAGTACTCACAATGTGGCAAAGGGAACGGCTCTGGTTGACCAGACTCTCTAGGGAGAGAATTTCAATGAGTTCATTTCCCAGAAGAGCATTCATTTTGTCCTGTTTATTTGCCAGCCTGTTATGAGATATAGAGGTGGCCAAAATAAGCTGGATTGCACGCAAGATTCAAATAGTCACCTATAAGACACAGTGAAGATGGTTTATTACTGCTATTTGTACCTTGAGAACACTGGATTTGAAAAACTAGTTTGGAGCATTGTTAAAGAAAAGTATAAAAAAAATGTATATGATTTAAAATAACAAACTGATATATTTCCAGCAGAAAGAGGATTTAATAATTATAGCAGTTGTAAACAGGGGTATCTTACACAAGAAGAGGTTTTCCTGCTACTCTTGGATGCTTCAGTAAGTCCACCAGAGCTTCTCTGACCTCTTTCATTCGTTGTCTATCACTGGAATCCACCACAAAGACGATGCCGTGAGCTTCACCGTAATGCTCTCTCCAGGACCCCCGTACCTCAGGAGCCCCTCCCATATCCAGTATGTCAACCAAGTAGTTTTCCACTCTTAATTCAGTGTGGACACATCCATGAGTGGGACCTAGATCTCCAGGGGGCACTGAATAAGTTACATAACATTAAAACTGAACAAATTGAAGTCAATTTACCAAATATATCTCTTGTATATTTTACCATTTATAAATTGTGCCTAAATTACCTCTTAACATCCCACCGACACAAGATGTTTTTCCAGCTTTGTCCAAGCCAACTACTAGAACCGTGATTTTCCTAGAAAATTTTAAAACACGGTTACTTCAGTGGAAATGATCATTTAAAGGAAAACACCACCGTTTTCCCTCTAACACTTACTCATGTAACTGTCTTTAAAAAGGGAAAACATGCAAGAGTTTGGTGGCTTCTAAATTCATCCCCATTTGGATCCTAAGGATTGCTTATATAGTGGCGCTGCGTGCTACAACGATTGAGTGCACGCACTGAGACAAAGGAGGTACATATCAACTCAAGTTGAGGGAAGAACATAGTGGAAATATGAAAAAACTGTGGCGTTTTCCTTTAATATGTAGCATTTGTTGATAATAGGCTGACCCCTTCTGATCAGCAACAACAACAAAAAGATCATACAGAATTGGACAGGATTTACGTGGCTGACAGGTACCTCAGTGGTTGCTGGAGTTTGGAGACCCAGCTACAGCAATTGCTCATGAGGTTGAACATGTTGATCTGAGAAGGAGAGCACCATGGAGAGAACCAACATCTCCTTAACTCGTAACTGAGAGCAGATAACAGGGATGCTCGATCATTTGTACTCATTCCCTTGGAATACATGTAAACCTCAGCTGTTGTGTCTCGCAAGGCATTAACCTTAAGAATTGGGCATTCGTTAGTTACTTCAATTTCTGACACCCACACCCAGCCCGTAAAACCTGGAATGCTCGAAAACGAAATACTAAACACTATGGCTAAATATAATATAAGGGTTTTTTTTATCATTATTTAAGGGTTATATACACACTTCATTTTACAACAAAGCCAAATAACAAAACCTCTAGCCTTCTTTTCATACTTAAGAATCAGCATATAAGCAAACATTTTTCAGCATTTAGCATTTATATTTATGGCTTTAAGAGATCAAAGTTTTTGAGCCAACTAGCAGAATAAACTCTTTCATGGCAAAATCACCTGGTCATATTCAGATAGCAGCTGTCTCTCCAGTGTAGACACAGACTAGTCTAAATTACATTTGCAGGTGCCTGAAAAGGAAGATTTGCGATCTCAGTGCTTAGTCCATCAACTTACATCTGTTCAGTCCCATAACCCTTAAAAAAAATAGAGTCAATTACGCTGTTCTCCTTCTGAACACTTGAGCCCTTTATCCAAGCAGCATGTGCTGCTGCAGCCCACCCATCAGTTACTCTCTATACTTTGAAACGTAAAATAAGTGTGGACATTTTTTCTGACAGCTTGATGCTATAACTATGCTTCTAAACTGCATATCTGACTACTGACAGAGGACATCAACATTTTAGTGTGGATTATACTACAGACAGATTATAATTCAGAGTGTTTCAGAGTGTTGGAGACCACTATAATATTCAGTGTAGTCCACTGCATGATCACATGTGATCATAAACCGCATTACTGAGTATACATATGCAGAGACGTAATACAGCACATCATATCACATATACAGAGTTCACGTATAGTCAGTGAAGAAAAAACTATTATACATTACTCAACAGTAGTATGTCAGACTCCATGCGTTTTTGTTCGTCTCTCCAGAAACATTTTGCACAAGTCTGCTAAAAACGAATCAGGCTTACTCCTCTAATCCGGTCACCTCGTGTGGGAGGAGCTTAGAAGGAACACCATCACATGCTTGCAACCAATCATATGGGAGACAGATGACAGCTGCCTTTCTCAATGGTTTTATCTGGGCTAAAATGTAGACATCTGCCAGGTTATTATAGGCCAAATATACGTAAAGATCCTAAAAAATACTTCGCTTTTAGTTATAGGAGTCGTATGAAATGTCCATAGACATCTGCTTTGAGGTAAATGTGAAATATTGTCTACTGCTCAGTCTAATGCATATTGGCATGTACTAGAGCATCATAGCATGATGACATCCAATTTACACAACACTGGCAGATATATAATCCAAGCGATGCAGGCTCACTTGTACATGCTTCTAAAATCTCCATCTTCAGAAGACTATTGATGCTGCTTAACCACGGAGTAAAACATCAAATCAAAATGGACAATTATTATTTTTCATGGAATACTTTAGTATTGTAAATTATTTATCCATGCACATAACTATTTTTTCATGCATGTGGCCTCATAATCTTTCAATCAAAAACATTAACTTCCCCTTCCCCTTGAAACAGCATCTCTTCTCTGATGACGTATGCATCAGCAGCATAAGAGCTGGCCAATAATCCAATAATCCATCGTATTCACCAACCGGTCACTCATATGAGGTCACAGCAATTAGCAGACAACAAGGATCCAATTAAACCCTGGTGGACGAAATCAAGTCCCACCCTACATTTTTTCTTTTTTTTTTCATGAATGTTTCACTATACATCACAATAGGGAAAAAAGACATTACCAACATTCATGCTGACTTTATACAGGGAACTAGAAAGACTGGTTCCTGGACATAATAAAGTTCCACCCTTCTTTTTTTGTTTTGTTTGAGAAGCGGTTTCATTCAGACATACATCACAATAGGAAAAAAAGACATTCCCAACTTTCATTTCATACTGACATAATTACAGAAAACTAGAACGGCTTGTTCAGTGATGATGATAATGATAATGATAACTGTACAGTTTTAATTCATTCTAATTCTATGAGAATAGTTAAGTCCACATCACAGCAATAATGACATGATGTAGTCTGTCTGAAACGACTTTTTCCAGTCGGTGAAAGATAAAAACATTGACAGCTAATCAAAATCCACCTTTTAAAAAACTTAAGCTTTTAAAGAGGTGGGGGGGGGGGTGAATAATATAAATAAATAATTAAGCTCATAGTTATCATTCTGGGTGTGATGTTAATGAAATTTCAAATGAACATTATTAAACAAATATTCAAATATTTTGTATAAGATAAAATATCAAAACAAAAATTGAAAGTTTCATTTGAAAAAAAAAATGAAACCAACTTTTTTTTCCTTTTAATAAATACATTTTATCAGCCCATCCCATTGTCATTTTTAGTCTATGAATTAAATGTAATATAATTAGCATCAAATACCTTTTGTCTTAATTTTGAATGGAATAGTTTAAGAAAAGAACTCTTTAAAATAATTGGCACTTGGTTTGATATTTTGTTTATTCAGTGACATTCATTTATTTTTAAGTGTGGCCAATATTTTGGAGCCATTGTATAAAGTCAGTTGTACATTTAACAGCATCACAGTATACCACAGTCAATTTGAGGTGAAACTTCAGTGATCTTACCATGTCTTTCCTGCATCCTGAATTCATGTCAGGAAGATTGTCATTATGATAACAACATAGTTTTGGGCTCAACCCACATCACAGCCTTCATCGATCTCGGTCACTGTCACAAGATTGTTCCGAGCACAAAAAAACTGCACTGAATCTCAACCTTTATCTAAATCAGCTAAATTTGAATAAACAAATATGTGACTAAATATTGTAGAAACTTCATTTTCTGTAAAGTTGCTTTATAATGACTTGTATCGTAAAAAGTGCTATACAAATAAACTTGAATTGACTTGAACATAGGCTTAAGGAAAGATTATCTGCTCTAATCACTTTCCAAGAATTTTAGAATTACAGTTGAGAACATGGGTGTATGATATACTTTTGACCACCAGGGGTTCAATTCAAGACATTTAATTTTCTGTTTAGTCATTTCAGAATGCACTTAAAACATATTTGGTGGTGAAACAAGTTTTCACTCAGAAATGCCAAGTTTCACAAATAATTGCAAAGAAACAGTAAGTAACATACATTTTGGTAGTAGAAAGTCTGAAATGGTATTTCTCTCATACATCAATAATCTATGTTTTTATATATCTTTTATATAGAACTAAAATTCCTTTTACCAGTGTATTGTTGAGAATTAAAAAACACTTTAGACATGCGTCCACATCTATCAATTCGAGTGATTCTCTGAAAGAGCATATTAATTGAGTTTCTACCACTTAAAACCGGATGTACTGTAAAGCAACGGTCAAAACAAAAAAGCAGCATCCTCTTTACTTCCCTCTAGTCTGATCTGATTAAGTAATTACTGGCAGGCAGTTTCTTCATCTGCTGATTAAGCTTGAATGCAGATACAATCCCTTGTCGGCTGGCCATGACACAAATGGAAACAGCTCAGTGATCATGTGTCATGTCCTTACAGCAGCTCATTTAATACACTCGATTCTATGAATCACAAGCTGCACAACTGTGCATGCCACATTATCCAAGCTCCAAAGATTCCACAAGCTCATGTGTTTCACTAATCACTGCATTATCCTATGATTGACTGGGCATTTGTGAGCTTGACGACTGTGGACTTGAGTCAGAGTAGGCCATATGCATTTGTTAACTGATCATGGCTAGTTCAGGCAGTTTAGGACAATTAGATTCTGTGAGGGGGAGAACACCGAGTAGCACATACTGTGTGCCACTCCACACATAGTAAAGATATTCAACTGAAATGCTAAATCTCTATATTGATAATTAGATTTAAAAAAAATCTATAAACATTGTGAGATGCAGGTGCTTTCAAAAGGCCATTGATAGTTTTACCATGTGGCTGCCATAGGCAATGGCAGTTTGCAATGAGAGTATTTGATGAGAGCAAGGGTGGTTTATGGCCCTGTGAGGCCCCTGTTGGCACCAGACGCTATGGAGACACTCTCTTGAATTTTAATGTCTAAATTGAGGTACAAGATAGTTGCAACTGTGAAAACCTTGACATGTATTTAAAAGCAACACCACTGTAGTGTGACTAGTATAAAACATCAAAGCTCTAAAAGGACATAATATTTGTAATTTCTACATTTATAAATTTTTTAAATCTGCTGTATAAAAATAACAAACTATTCTAAGATCATATGTAAGATATGTAGCCTAATACATATAATTTTGTTTAATCCAAAAATTTTACATATGTAGGGCCTAACCGGTCACCCCCCATTTTCAACATATGCTCACAAAGCTGACACTTCATAGTTTACTGTTCAAGAATCAGAATTTCTCAGATTGTTATGATAATAAAGATATATAAGCTTAAACAAGAAAACAAAAATAAAAATATTAAAAACATTTTTAGATGTGTAAAAAATTGTGTTGCTTTAGGATATGATTTTAGAAACACAATGACGCTAAAGCCACAAGTCTACTAATACTTCATTTGAAATTTAATAATTTCTACATTTTTATGAAACATTTTCTAAGACCATATCATGTGTGTTTTAAAAGAAGGCTAATAAAAAGCGAATAAAAGTGATTTATGACCCCTGTAAGCTCTCTTGTGAGCCATTATCTCATGTCTGGGCCAGCAAACTGTCCCATTCAGGATCCTATTGTTCTTACGAAATGAGCCTTTCACACCTCTGCCAGTTATGACACATTATCCGCATTATTCTTTTGTTTTAATTCAGCCATTATTAGCCTTTGTTCTGGTATTTCAAGGTTTACCGAGCCACATTGTTTCAATCACAGTATACACTTACCCAACTTTTATCAAAAGTCTTACTATAAAAATACAAAACATTTTCTTGCGACCTTGCATTATGAAGAAGAACCGCACCAGTTGTAGCAGCATTAGAGTTACCAATAGCAGCTACATAAGACAATTTACGAAATTATTAATACACTTTTACTCATAACTCACTTTAAACCACAAACTAGTGTTTGTAATAATTTCCCTTTGCGCCCACATATGGAATTTGGTCGTTTACAGTTGTTAAAAAAATACAGTCTTTATAGCCTTTTATATCTGTGCACAAATTAGCATTTTATATGTACATCTTTATGGTTTTCAAAATACCTCAAATCTCAAGTAAATCACATACAAAGCGACTGGGTAATATAGTAAATCTCTTTTTTAGGACTACACTACTGTTCTGGTTAACACAATCAATGTGCACTAGGACCCGGGGAATCCTGCAGCCAGAGACAGTACAGGCTGTCAGTCACTGCATGTCAGGACCAGATATAAAAACAGGACACACCTGGCTTTAAGATCTGAGACGGCTCCGTTGAAAATCTCTCTGCGAAATGGAAATGATCTGACAGTTCAATTAATCGAAGTTGGCGGCATCTTCATGTCTAGATGGGTACGTAGGATATTTTAGAACAACAGAAGACTTTCATTGACAGAACTGCATATTTGGCAATGTACGGGGCTGGGTTCACCAAATGTGGAGCGCACAGACGGTTCATTTGAGATCCGAATCACCGACGAAGTTTACTGAACAATGGCATAAATGCTGCGCGGATCGAGCCCTATAAAGCTCACGAGAAGTGGAAGATGGAAAACAACAAGCCGAAAGATCATGACATCACGGAGGTGGTGGCGCAGCAGTCCGCCGCGAACCCGAGTGAGAACGGCATCGTGGTGATCAACCACAGTAAAAGCCATCCACCTTTCAGCGTGCTGTGGGCGACAGTCCTGTTCTGCGCGGAGTTCATATGTGCCTCGATGCTCAGCCGCACGTACCGTAAGTCTGACGACGTTGTGTGGATGGGACTGACGATTACATTCATACTGGTTCCCTCGGTTCTGACCCAGCTCACACTGACGTTCGTACACCGGGACTTGGGGAGAGATCGACCCTTTGTGCTCTTCATGCATCTGCTTCAGATGGGGCCTATTATAAGGTATGAGCGTGAGTGAGAAGACACTTTATGGGCACGTGACCACAACATGTTAATACACAGGTGTGAATGTTAATCATAGTAGGTCAGTTTCACTATGGGATACAAAAAGCTGTAGTAGATAATTTCCACAGTAATTCCCAAGAATAAAAGCGAGTTCACTGAACACACTTGCAAAACTGCTTGTCCTACATTCCGGGTCTATTGTGTTTTCCAGTCGGGCTAACGTTACCAAAATGTATCACCGCCCTCCCCAAGGGCTATCTTGATTATTGATATACAATTCCTAAATAGATTCGCGTTGTTCACTCGCTTGTAGGAGTGAAATGGATCGTAGTTGATCGTTTACACTTTGTTTCTAAGTCTTGCCGATTTAAACATTCAAGCGCACTTGGAGCTAGCCGCACTCATTCAGAACGCGCACAGAGAGCCGCGTTTCAGACAATGCGCGTACACAGTCGGTTATGTCATAAGTGAACGTATACAGTGGAGAAATAAATCTCCCGTGCGTCATTATCAGATTCGTCTTAAAGTGGCAGCAGCCTATAAATACCTGCTGTTCCATTAGTGCCACCTGCTGTCAGAGAGTGACATTTGCGTCTCATTCACAAACTATAAAAATCAGACTGTTTTTGATTCATGTTTTGTAATTCAAATCCAGTGGTTGCTTCTGATTTTAATTAGAGCACAGGCAAAGCGTTTTTATATGAAGAGATTTCTCTTAGATATATAACTTTTATTTGATTTGGGATTTGTTTTAATATTTCAAGTTAGTTTTAACATTCAAGTAAGTTTCAGCATTTTGTCTGAGAAATAATAAAACAACACCATTTAATTTATAATTTGCCCTAAATCTCATTTTGTGTGTGTATATATATATATATATATATATATATATATATATATATATATATATATATATATATATATATATATATGAAAATTGTATTGTGTAATCTGTATCTTGAATTTTATAGCATCGTAAGGTTAGTGTGTCATTACATCGGTTTTCAGCCAGTGGTTTTCAAATCCAATCCTCGCCCCCACAACTCAATTAAAGTTTTCTTAACTTCAGAACATTAATGCATAGATTTGCGCTGCGCTGTTGCCTGCAGTGTCTTCACACACAGACAAAATTTACTAGAGAAGTGTGACATAATATACCTCTGTAAATACACTTTAATGACCTTTGAATGGAATTCATGCTCACTTCGAACTAGAATCATGGTGAATATCCGGTGATGTCCACTTCACAGGGCACTTATGGTCAAATGGAACAAATGTCTGAAGTGATAAGAGGAACATAAAATATGCAGAGCCGGGGGGACGAGAGGACTGGAGTTTAAAACCACTGCAATATGCTGCTAGGTTTTTGCTGATCATGCTGGTTTGTCCACAGTAAAGTTCAACCGATGTCTTTTTTTTAATATTATTATTCTGGCTAGTTAAATTTCATTTTGGTCTACCAAAACCTAACGAATGCCTGCCTGAGGGACTACCAGGGATTTTGAAAATTTGCGAGCTCTGCGCATTGACCTTTTGTGAACACTGGTGATACTAATAAATTATTACTGAGCACCACATCAGCATATCAAAATGATTTCTAGATTAATGGTTGCTGAGAATCCAGCTTTTCCACAACAGGAATAAATTACACACACACACACACACACACACACAAATATATTTATATATATATATTTACTCAAAAAAGGATAAACTAATAACATATATAAATTGTTCCTATGTACATATTTCTTTACAAAATCTAATTTTGTGTATTTTAAATATTTTTTTTAATTAATGGAATGGATCAAACTGTGAAAGAAAAAGCACCTGAAAGAACAGTTAGAGCTCCTTCAGTATTGTTTAAAATCAACAACAGGATTCTGTGCATCCTAAAATGTGGGAAAATCACAATACTCAAGTAATGAACAAGAATGAGCTGATGTATTTTTTTTTTTAACTGCTGAATGGCAGTTTCAAGTGTTCAGTTTTTAAGAAGTTCCACTTCCCAAATGCCAGGCTGTCTTCCAAAAAATAATTTAGATGCAGTACTCCCCTTGCTTCTTGCAAGCATGTTTCAAAATGTGTTCAGTCTTGTTGAGCAAACCTTGACATGTTTTCCATGTTATTAAGGTGGAGTTTAGGTGTTTCAAGAGTGAAACCAAAAGTTCCCCGAGGGAACTAAGAGTGTCTGTCGCCACACAGAAACACAACTACCATCATTTTTCTGTCTACCATGAGTTATTGTACTCCGTTTTAACAATACAGCTATCTAGGAATATGTGGCAGGTAACACAAGGACAGATAATATCTAGGTCATGGTCAGAAAGTATGCAAATATCTCCAAAGGCTGTTGAGTGTACAGCAGAAATCAATGTCAAGTCTTACAGCTGGTGTAATCAACAGATTTCTGCTCCTAGCAGTGCACTGCACTTGCTTTTTATGTAATTATTTACAGTTGTCTTATGTTAAATTGCTAAGCTGTTTAAATTAAAAATGCAGTTGCTCATGATTTCTTATCAAACAAATAGCTTGTGGTTTTACATTGAGTCTTCAGACCTGCAAGCTTCATATCAAATTAAAATTCAAAGACACATCTGTTTTGCTGCGTGTTATCAAGTCTGAAGAAAATAATAAGAAAAAACGACTTGGAGGAATGCTGAGTGCAGGTCTGACGTGTGGACTAAGTCCTTCTTTGGTGTGCTGTGCTGAGGTCAGTGAGCAGTCAGTAGGCTGGAAGGAAAGATGAGGGTCAGGGTCACCCCTATAAATATCTGACAGCGTGTCATAAGTCATTCTCTCGAATGAATAAGGAAATGTCTTATCTTACTAAACTCAGATCTTCCTGTTTACAGCAATCATCTCATTGTATTTCTTGAGAGTAGAGCTAATGAAGAATGATTCTTTCTGAAGTGACTGTGGATTTATGTGAATGTTTTTTCCTGTTGATATTTGGCATACAGTTCTACATGGTTTTAGCACATTTGTTAGGGTCTGTGGTTTACCACATTTGAGCTGCAAACACAAAAGTTGTATGTTGAAAAAAGCATTCATCATTGGTATTAAGTATTAAGTATCAAGAACAAAACAGCCCCCTCCATCATCTCCTTATATAATAACAGGGCCTTTAGTTAATGTGCAGAAACCAAAGACAGTCTTTAGTAATCATTTTACCAAGCTCTGAATAACATCTTATAACAGGCTCTGGTTTCTTTGTGAAGTGTTCTAAAGCGGCAGACAGCTTTCACTTTGTATTAGATTACAAGTGACCCACACTCTATAGATGCCATCATTTTGTGCATCAGATTATGCCAAAGTATAACAAGCCTTTTTTTAGGTGCTTTGAACATATTTTACAGTAAACCGCCATTCAAAACAATGGTATATATTTTTTCTTTGTTTTTCATCCGAAATGGTGTCATGTTAAACGAACACAGACAATCAAACCTATTATATTCGTGTTTGGATTGTAGACAGTATTTACATGGATTTGAATAAACATGGCCACTTGTGCAGACTGGAACAGTCTCTTCCGCATGCTGTGCAGCTAAGTGTTAAAATTGTAGTTTGGAGCATCATTCTCGCTTAACAGCTAAAGAGGTGTTCACAGTGACATTTGCTGTGCTAAAATGAACGGAAATCATTAATAATCATTTGGAGTTCTAGCTTGGGTTAGATTTGCGGCGACATGAGTGATAGAGTCATTTGGTGAGGAGGCAGTGTGAGGAGAGTGAAACTCACGTGATCTGTTATCTGATGCTTTACATGCAGCAGTTGAGTAGAGCCTATTGCCAACCAACCACACAGACACATAACCTACTTACACAATATAATCATGCAATGAGTGTCAATTGAATATAAATGGATGGTCAACCCAAAAATCTAATCTCTGGGATCTCTTTCTTACCCTCATGTCATTCCAACCCTGTACTACATTTTTTTTATAATGTGGAACTCAAGAGATAATAGAATGTTGGTAAACAAACTGTTTTAGTTGCAATTGTCTTCTATAATCAAAGTCCTAAGAGGAGGCCATGAATTATTACCTTTTTTTCTTTCTTGCTTTTGTCATCACAACTTGATATTATCTCGTGATCTCGACATTACAAAAGTTGTTTTCTCATTATCACAACTCAATCTTTCCATGATTTCGACATAACAAAAGTTGCTTTTTCTTTATCATAACTTAATCTTTTTGTGATTTCGACACAACAAAAGTTGTTTTCTCGTAATCAAGACTTAACTATCTTGTAACATCGATACAATTTTCCCTTATAATATATAATTAAGTTGTGATCAAAACAAAACAAGAAAGTAAAAAAAAAATAATAATCTATGGCCTCTTAGAACTTAGTTTTATAAAATCTTATTTGTTTATAGATACTACAGTTCACATCAGTGTTGGGCTGAAGTGACTTGTTTTTTGTGAGTGTAATAATGTTAAGCATGTTCACTCGTGTGGTAAAGTTAATTTGATTGCAGTTTAAAGGCAATGCTTTATTCAAGAGCGAAATGCAAACACCACTGTTGTGAAGTTTTCATCTAGAATGAGCACTGACAGCACACTTCTCATATTTCAGCAAAGTGTAAGCTGATAAACTGGTTTGAAGTGATTTGATCTTTAAGATTTTGCTGCCACCTTCTGCAAACCAAATGTAATGGTAGTGAAAGTCTGTTGTGTTTGCTCGTATTGGTCAATCATGTTAGAATTAAAAGTTTTGTTTTGTTTATAAATCAGTTGCCATATCCTCAAAATCTATTGTAAGCAGTTCTTTTAGTATCTGTCTGTTTCCTTTTTCCTTTCAGGTGCATTGAAGCTCTCGTTGTTTACTGTCAGACGGGAAGAAATGAGGAACCATATGTTACGATTTCAAGAAAGGTCAAGCTAAAGCATGGCAGAGGCTTAGGCCCAGCCTTCGAATGTGAGATCGGACATTCAGAGCGCAAACTAGCCATCCACCGCAATGCCTTTAAACGCACAGCTATCATCCAGGCCTTCCTGGGCTCCACTCCACAGCTCACTCTACAGCTCTATGCCACCATTCAGGAAAAATATGTCCTTCCTACACGGCGTAAGTCTGAATTCTTCACTCGATACCAAATGTAATAACACTTTACGCTTCACTTTTCCCAGATTAGATAAAGGTAGTTAATGCATTCACAAACATGAAAGGAATCTTTTCATTAAAAATGAAAATGAACTTGTCCTAAAACCGTCCAAGATGTAGATGAGCATTTTCTCATCATTGGATCCTCTGGAGTGAATGGGTACCTTCAAAATAAGAGTCTAAAGACCAGATAAAAATATCTCAGTACATCCAACTAATGTTTTTTCAGCTGTTTGGAATCTCATTCTAACAGCACCCAATTCACTGCAGAGGATTTATTAGTGAGCAAATTATGTGATGCCAAATTTCTCCAAATCTGAGGTGATCAAATTTTCATTGGGCTATTCCTTTTGACAAACGATAAGCATTACATTTGTTACAATATTTATTCATCTTTAGTTAATAAAAGTACAGCTATTCATTGTAAGCTGAGGTCCATTATATAATATTTCCAGATACAACATTTGATTGTAATAATTTATTGGGAAATGTTGAAATTTAACATGATCTAAGATTAATAAATGCTTTAGAAGTATTTATTTCATGTTATACTTTACATGTACTTACTATAGTAATAACCATAATTACATGCAACTAACCCTAAATGGTTATTCTTACATTTATGCATTTAGCAGACACTTTTATCCAAATATATATATATATATATATATATATATATATATATATATTTACCAGTATGTGTGTTCCCTGGGAATCGAACCCACAACCTTTTGAGCTGGTAATGCAATGCTCTACAACTGAGCCACAGGAACTCATTACAGTACTAAATTCATATTACTTTTACAAAAATGTATATTCACACTTATAACAACGATAACTATAAAAGAAGTTCGACCATATTGTTAGTTCATGTTTCCTAACTGATGTAAACAAGTGGAACCTCGTTGTAAAGCATTCCATACTATTTTTATTTTCTATATTTTTACGCTAATGCTCATCCTGTTTGTGTTTACAGTTGCCCTGATGATCATTTCCATGATATCAATCACATACGGAGCTTTAGTTTGCAGTGTTCTGGCCATACAGATCAAGTACGATGACTACAAAGTGCGAATGAAACCAACTGCCTACCTGTGCATGATCCTCTGGCGAGGATTAGAGATCGCCACACGGATCACCACTTTGGTGCTCTTCAGCACAGCCTTAACAGTCTGGGTGGTCCTGGTGGGACTGATCAACCTGTTCATCTTCTTTTTCCAGCCATGGGTTGAGTTCTGGGTTAGGAAGGCATCACTGCCTGAGAATATAGAGAAGAACTTCAGTAAACTTGGCACCACCGTGGTGCTCTGCATGGTCACGTTTCTCTACGCCTGCATTAATATTTCCTGCTGGTCCGCCGTGCAGCTGGACCTGGCTGACCACGACCTTGTGGACAAACAGCCTCGCTGGAGAAGCTTGGCTGTCTACTACACCCTGCGCTTCATGGAGAATGTGACCCTTATTGTTTTGTGGTACTTCTTCAAGTCGGACTTCTATGAATACATCTGCACGCCATTGCTGGTGGTGCAACTTATCGTGTGCTACAGCCTGGCTGTAATCTTCATGCTGATCTTCCATCAGTTCTGCCATCCGTGCCGCAGACTTTTCCACTACAATGTCGAGGACTGTCTACGTTGTGCTTGCTGCTGGAAGGAAAAGCAAAAGCAACAGCTACCTGAAGACCTTGCACCTGATCCTCAAGAGCATGCATCTCCTGACCACCTGATAGATCGAGAAACCGATATTGTGGATGATAACATGGAGGCAGCATGAAAAGCATCCTCTTTTCTGTTATTGTAGCGCCATTTGGGGCCATGCTAGGCATATTTGCACATATCCTGACTCAGGAGTATTATATTGAAATGATGAACTCAGCTATATCTATGATCCTTAGTGAAGGAACAATTGATTTTATGTGGTCCTAGATGCTTCATGAAATTTGTGTTTTATGTTGTGTAGAGCATGATTACCTTATTATGGTGATGTGGAGAGGGAAGCTCATCATTAATTCATTATAGAGTGCTGGACTATTTCTTTTTGTTGGCCATTGAAGACCAAAAAACGACCTCCGTTGAGTTATACTGTGATGATTTACAAAAGCAGCTTTCAGTAGAAAGCTGCATGGCCAGTCTGTAGGCCAGGTGTGTGGGAATTGTGCCAATATCGGAGTGACAAAAGGCACCTGTTGCACTAACATTTCCGTGGAACTGTGACTCAACAATCCAAAGAGCCTTCTGAACTTCTCTTAAGTTTGCTTCAAGAGTCCTCTGCTTTTTCTTTCTTTTTTTTTTTTTTTAAACTAAAGATTTAGAGAGCCTTCTTTAATGTTAGCAACTGAACTTCCATTTGCCTTAATAGTGTGTGATTGTAATGTTGTGTCTGGATAGACTAATGTTCTTAATTTTCCACTGCAAAAAAAGAGATGTCTGTTTATTTTGTATGGGAATATTTTTGTCTGTTTTTTGTTTTGTTTTGTTTTTTGTTGCCTGCATTATGTGCCTCTTTACTAATGAGTTGGAATAAATGAATAAATACACAGTTAATATCTGATTAGTGCCTAATAATCATGATTCTGAACTAAAGCATGCCTTTGCAAAAGTGTTTGGCTATTCATATAAAGATTTTAGGGTGAATCACATGAAACCTGTTCAGAACATGCCTGGATCCTATTTTAAATCAAAATTAAAAAAAAAGACTACATATCTATATTACATAAACTATAATGTACAAATCTACATAAACCAATAGATGGCACAAAAACTTGGAGTTGCTCGAAGTTGATTCTGTTTTAATTTGATCTAATATTTGATGTTTTTATTTTTATTTATTTATAAAATAGAACACTGCAAACTGAAATAATTGAATATAATCAGGACAAAGGACTTTTTAATTAATTTCAGTTTTAAGGTAATTAAAGAAACCGTTTAAAGGAAGTATATGTAAAAGTATGGTATTTTGGGTTAAAAAGCGCCGCTGCTGTTGGAGCTAAAGACACAATAATAAACATGATAATAAATAGCCGGCTGATAATTACGTCTGAAAGTTGCCATGACATGGTTAAATTCAGATGGTAAATGTATAATAAGTTGGCTATCCACCAATGAGATAATCACAATGTTTTAAAATGAAACCATCATATTTTAAAAATATGATTTTATTCATACATAATAAAATAGAATTTGTCTGTAAACATATGTTAAATTAATGAGATCTCCTTCATGCTTTCAGAATCTTCACTTTTTTAAATAATTTGTAAATATATTTTTATATTAACATATTTTATTGACAGTAAATTTAACACATTTTATTATATTATCAATCGAAATAAATAGAAAATAGTAGGCTATAAACTTTGCAAACCGCTTGACCTCGTAACCTCATACATTTATAAGATTTGTAAACCAAATTAATCACTTGTATGATTTATTTTCACACAAACTCTCTTGCTCCATGTTCAATACAAACGTGTGTGTGTGTGTCCTGCAATCATACATTATGAGCGTAGCAAAAAGAAAAGAAAAAATATTATATATACATCAGTAGATACGCCCAAGCCCATCGTTCAAATTTATGCCTAGTTTCCAGTCAAACATACCAGGACACGCTTTTTAACAGCCACATTAATCTCGTTCAGATTGCTTCTTTCCGGGACTTCCGTCATACATGCAACATCAACAAATCATATTTTCACAACCCGTTTCCTTGTCGATGACGACAGTAGAGGGCGGAGTCGAGGAACAGGACAGGTGAAGAATACAGCGCTCATCTGAGCAGTGTTCATTCATTCCTGCAGCAGAGAGTGAAGATGAGCAACTGGATCATCAATCAAGGGCTCAGCGCCTTCATCTTGGTAAGAGACCAGATTATTTTGCCAACTATTTCTGTTAAATAAAATCGGCCAATACAGTTAGCTATAAAACTTAAGTTAAAATAAGTCACATTTTTCCATTATTTGTAAGATATTGATGTGTCTGTATTTGTAGGTGGTGTGGATGGGCATCAACATCTTTCTGTTTGTCTACTTTTACTTACTCTATGATGTGGGACCGCAATTTGAGTACACTCGTGAACTTTTAGGGGTAAGTAATAGCATAAAAAATATGTAAAATATGCATTTTGCAATGCACTGGCTAAGACAAAAGAAGGCACCTAAGGAAGATGTTTTATTCATGAGATTCAAAGTTAGGTTTCAATTAGTAAAAAGAGAGATAAGCAGAGTAAATGAAGTGAAAGTGGATGTAATTCTGTTTCTTTCAGTCTGCATTATCTTGGGCCAGAGCTCCAGCTGCTGTACTCAACTTCAACTGCATGCTGATACTGTTACCAGTGTGCCGAAACCTGCTGTCTCTGCTCCGCGGCTCCTTCATAGTGAGTTGCTGCACACTTGCACATTTGTGTCTGAGAGAGTATATGTGAACCTCTGTAAGTATTTTGCTCTCCTGTCTGTTTCAGTGCTGTGGCAGAACAATGAGGAAACAGCTGGACAAAAATCTGACTTTCCACAAACTGGTTGCTTACATGATTGCCCTTATGACAGGTAAAAGTGTTTGAAAAATTAACAGGAAGATGTTTCTGCCTATCACAGCTTAAGCTTACTTAAGCTTGCACCTGAATGATAGGCTACAGTTTTACAGGAAAGGGCTTGCATGTCCAGTAGCTATTGCAGAACATTAAATATGCAATTCAATATAGTAAACATGCAATAGTGTTCTATATTTAATCAAATGTTCTCATTCACAGTTTGAGCCGTAGGCTAGGTATTTCATTCTGAATACTAGCATTGCAGAAAGTTATATTCTTCTTGGAAAAAAAAAAAACTGGATAGACATTGATCAAGTTTCAAATTAGTAAGAAACTGATTCTTGTATTTAAAGTGTTTGGGTCTGAATAAAGATTTGAAATATATTTGCAAGTAAACAATAATTAGAACTATTGAAACATGTTGTAACACATTTTCCGATTTTGACCATATGAAATCCTTCTTTAATGCAGCGGTTCACACTGTCGCTCATTTGTTTAACGCGGAGTGGTACACAAACAGTTTCCAAGGTCGATATGGGCCCCTTGCCAATAAACTGTCCATGCTCGATGATTCTCGTGAATTAAACACCACTTACCTGAATCCCATTCGCTCAAATTCTACTGTGAGTTACTGAACTTTTAATGGCTTTTATTACGATTTTTACATTTTCCTGTAATTTTGATTTTATATACAGTACACCGCCATTCAATAGTTTGGGGTCAGTGAGTATTTTTGCTTGCATTTAATTAATACTTTTAGAATCTTTCTTACTTCAAACTTGAATGGTAGTTTACAATTGACTATGTTGCTTCTGAAGGTATGATATATACCTGCTCTAAACTTGTTTCCTTGTACTCCAGACTCCAACGATTTTAGTATTCACCACTATTGCAGGTCTCACTGGAGTCGTCATAACTCTTGCCCTCATCCTCATGATCACTTCATCAATGGAAGTCATTCGCAGAAACTATTTTGAGGTCTTTTGGTACACACATCACCTCTTCATCGTTTTTTTTGCTGGCTTAGTTTTCCATGGTGCAGGGTAAGATCTGTTTAACTGGGTGAGTCTAATTTAAAAAAAAAAAACTGATTTGTAGGAGAATAAGATGAATTAAAATATTCTGTTTGGCTTCTGTCCAGACGCATTGTGCGAAGTCAGCAAGTGACCAATCCACCTCACGATAATTCCTTCTGCGAAGATCAGCCAGAGAGCTGGGGGGAAATTGATGAATGTCCACTTCCGCAGTTTGCAGGAGGGTTTCCTCAGGTAAAAGTTGTCACATTTACAATTACACAGGCTGTGACGGATTTATTTGAGTGCTTACCAATTTCAATTTGTTGAATCTTCTGTTGAAGACCTGGATGTGGGTAATTGGACCAATGATAATTTATCTTTGTGAGCGGCTGCTACGTTTCATTCGCTACATGCAGCCTGTCAGTTATAAGAAGGTGAGTCTTCATGGACTACATTGTTCATCTAAACCCCAGTATAGTTGTTCTGTAATGACAAACTGTTTCCATTCTTGCATTTTAGATTGTAATCCGCCCATCCAAGGTGTTGGAACTGCAGCTGGTGAAGCCTGGATTCAAGATGGAAGTCGGCCAGTATGTGTTCCTCAACTGTCCTGCCATCTCACAGCTTGAGTGGCACCCATTTACCATGACATCAGCCCCGGAAGAGGACTTCTTTAGTGTGCACATCCGCTCAGTTGGAGATTGGACTGAAAACCTCATTAAGATGGTCGAAAACCTGCCAGAGGGTGGGCAAGGACCGAAGTATGTACTTTTTGCCATTTCACTTATTCTCTGAAAATAAAGATTCCAAAAGGGGTTTTTCACAGCAGTTCTATAGAAGAACCATTTGGAGTTCCCAAAGAAGCTTTCAGTGAAATGCAATCTTAAAAATAAAGGTTCTTTATTGCCATTTAGAGTTCCATGAAGAAGCTTTAACATCCATGGAATCTTTCCATTTCACAAAAGGTTCTTTATAGTGGAAAATAATTATTAAAATGTTCTTCACAATTATAATAAAAAAATATTATTTTAAGAACTGTTCATTGAAAGGTTCTTTGGGAACCCAAAGTGGTTCTTTTATGGCATTGCTGCAACACCCTTGTTAAGGGGAGTGTGTTCTTAAAATAAAAAGAAATGTCATAGTATGATGGTTCTTTCTAATTATGGTTCTTAATGGAACCATAGATGCCAGTTTAAAAAACTTTACTTTTAAGTCTGTAGGGCATTACACATTCATGTATTCTTCAGGCTGCAGTTCTTAATTTCAGCTTAAGGAAAAGATATTTCATAATATGGAAAATGACACACAGGATCAGTAATATAAACATAAATAATCTTTTCTTGTTGCATCAGGATGGCTGTGGATGGCCCGCTTGGAACTGCGAGTGAGGATGTATTTGATTATGAGGTCAGCATGTTGGTGGGTGCTGGGATTGGAGTGACCCCATTTGCCTCTATCCTGAAGTCGATTTGGTACAAGTTTAAAGACTCTGACCCCAAACTACGAACAAAGAGGGTGAGAACATGTGGGACAAAAATAATTAAGTTGTTTGCAAAGGTTGAGTACAATCACTCTTGTTGTTACTGTAAAATTACAAATATTTGCGTTCATGTCTTAGATTTAGACAAAGTCTGGGATTCCTTGAAATTCTGTTTCTTCTTAATGTCTAACTTTTCTGTTTAGATTTACTTCTACTGGCTGTGTAGAGAGACATACGCCTTTGAGTGGTTTGCAGATCTCCTACAGGTTCTTGAGAAAGACATGGAGGAACGAGGAATGAGGGACTTCCTCACATATAAGCTCTACCTCACCGGATGGGACCAGAGTCATGTACGTGATATAAAACTGTTGTGATCTGAAGAGCAAGTTGACCTAATTTGCATAAATCACAGAACATCTAATCTTGTATTTGAAGGTTAACCATGCAATGGTGCATTTCGATAAAGATCGAGATATCATCACTGGTCTAAAACAAAAGACTGGTTATGGCCGGCCGAACTGGGATAGAGAATTTGAACAAGTTCGGCAAGAAAACCCATCGTAAGTTGCGAAACAAATTCCCACATGTGACAAAAACAACCCAGCACTAAAAGTTTATTTTAAATATACACAGGTCTGTGGTTGGAACGTTCTTGTGTGGCCCACAAGCTTTAGCAAAGGACTTGGAGAAGAAATGTGTGAAATACTCGGACGTAGATCCACGGAAAACCAAGTTTTACTTTAACAAAGAGAACTTCTGAGGAACTTTTTCACAGGAAGTATCATGCTTTGTCAGCAGTATCATGCTTTGTCATTTCTTGAATCTTTACGTCTAAATGATTCTGCATTGCTGTTACAAGAAAATGACACCCTTCATCCTGCAAGAGACTAATTCGGTGTCAAAAGTCTGCTCATTGTATTGTTTTCAAGGTTTGGCTTTCCAATTTCCTGGTTAGCAATGAATCACCAAGAATCAAGGAAATCAGACATACACCAGAATGTATTGTGTTTTTAGAAGTGCTTCCTTGTGTAAATAAGTGCTCTAAAATTAGCATTGCAAGGAGTTGTTGAAAAGGATTTCAGAATTTCACCTCTTTTTAAAAGGTGAAAAAGGAAAAGCTGTTTTTCTATAAAACCACATATATCTGATCTAACATGTCACATGGTTATTTACGGGTTTTTTTTAACCTTTGAAGAATCAAACCAACTTTATCATTTAAGACATAAATGAATACTGTACATTATATATAATGTATTTTCTAAACAGTTTTTTATAATAAATTACAGAGACAGGAAATATTCAGTTTAGAAAATAATTCCAGTTGTTTTATTTTTTCATGAGCAGTAAGTTGTGAACTACTATTATTCATATACAACTGGCCTCACTTAAAATGAAAAACTAGCTAGAAAACAAAAACAACAAGTTTTTTTGGATGTGGATGACCTGCAGACCAATACAAAAGAAGCCAGGGATGGTTGTCTGATCAGATACAGATCTTCCTGCAATCACAAAGTTGTAGAGTCAGATTTTTCAGACGTGCACTAACCCAAAATAATCACGGTTACATAAGAAAACCGCTTTGTTGCAGAGCCTGTTATTAACATAAACAGTTTTAGGATGGATGCAAAAGAAAGAAAAAAACTTGCGTCACAAGATGAGTCTTCAGGGTGCGCCTGCCGTCTTCTGAATCTGCTCCTTCAGTATCAGGATACTCTGTCTCTGTTCTGGTGGCAGCATAGCGATCTGTTCTGGGGTCAGCTGCAGGACCTGCATAATCAAGGCAGCCTGGGAATGTGGAAACAGCATAGAGATTAGTATCTACACAACATACGTGTGATTACATCGCGAAAGATTCAAATTAATGAGAGTGACATAACCCCGTCAACATTTAAATCAACATAACTGGTTATTCTGGAAAAACTGGTCACTGTAGGGAAAAAGGACACTCACTTTCTCATGGTCTTGTGAGGAGACATCTGATGTAGGACCCTGTTAAAAGACATAAACGGGATTAAAACATGAGGACATTTAAACTAAATACTGCAAGCTAAATAGTGTTCTCTGAGATAGGGCTGTACAAACAGGACAAATTGAGAGAAAATAAGTGTTTTTTTTTCTGAAAGATATTAAAAATATGCATATCGTTTTTTGGCGCAAAAGATTTCTTTATTTCTCAATATTTGTATGGGAAGCTGTTCAAAAGTATCCTTTTATTCAACAAGACACTCAATTAATTAAAAGTTATAAAGACATTGGTATTGTTACAAAATAAATAATCAATCCTTTTTTTATATTAATCAAAATTTTCTTAAAAGAAATGTATGAAATTTTCAGTAGCACAACCAACCCCCCCCCAAATCATGATTTATAATAAATTGAGCAGCAAGTCAGTATATTAAAATGCTTTCTGAAGGATCTAAAAATCAGCTGTGACAGCACTGAAATCTAAAATACATTAAAATAGAAAGCAGTCATTTTAAAATTTTTATATTTCACAATACTGCTCAAATACTGTTATTATTCATCAAGTAAATGTGACCTGTACTGATAATATGAGTCGGAATGTGATTGGCTAATTTTGAGCTACAGGAAGAAAAAAAAAAAAGTGAGAAATTTAATTTTTCTTTGAATTTGAGGTTCACAAATATGAGTTAAGCATCCTAAATATTCCAAATAGTAATTAAACGTCTAAAATGATCTTTATTTGCATTCTGAGAGGTCTACCTTTTTCTCTGCTCATTTCTTCATGACTGTTGCCTCCCTTCCGCACAAGTTTGGTATAGTCGTAAAGCTATACCAAATTAATGAGGCCTATGATCAATAAGTTTGTGTGTGTGAGCAAAGTCAGTAAATTTTAGTCCAATGCAATAACATTTACTAACATTTTCAGGAGAAAGAAAATCCTCTCTGGGTCAAAATGACTTGAGGGTTAAGAAAATAAGTGGGGGAAAGATGAAATGTGGCTAGGTGATTTTGCTTTGGAAACTTCAGAAAACCAACTTAAATTTTTCTCAAAATTGACTGCTGACTACTGATTTCATAATTGGATGTAGCTCAGTAATTTTTCAGTCAATTCCAACAAATCAAATAGTTTTAAATGTCTTTTAAATGGATATGTTGTAAATATAAAGAACTCACTTTTAAGAATTTGCTCATTCCGACTAATTTTGCCAGCGCAGTTTACAAATGCAGCCTTGATGAGCCTAAGAGACTTCTTTTAGAAGCGTTAAAAAAAAAAAAAAAAAAACATCCCACCGACCCTGAATATTAGTGTACAGGATACATGTTTTTTTTGCCACAGAAATAAATCTGAGTAGGATAGAAAATGTTCTCTAATATTTTAATAGGAAACAAAGCACATAACTTAATACATGGTAAACATTTCAAGACCATTTTAAATAATTTAAAGACAAAAAAAATTAAAAAGCTAATTTAAAATCTGCAAACATGCTTTCCTTAAATATCACATTTAGGATTTTTAGACAGCTGCCTTTATATTTCTGAAAAAGGGTCACTTTACAATGGGATGATCAAATTTAGAGGGTCCTAGACATTAAAACATTTGAAAAATCCTGTTTAAAAATAAAAAATAAAAAAAAAATAAAAAAAAAGAAATCTACGGGAGTCTGGAAATCTTACTGGTCTTGCTGATGGAGGAGCACTCTGTCCCATGCCGTGTGGGGGAGGACCCTGCATTCCACCAGCCACAGGAACCCTCTGGCCAGATATCGGACCCCGAGCATCAACAGCTCTTGGATCACGACCTTAGGAAACACAAAAAAAAAACGTATCTGTCAGTTTATCCTTCAAACAGAGTGTTATTTCAGAAAGAAGTAAAACCGGTAATAGAGCTTTTTCACATTTGTGAGTTTCTCAGAAGCAAAGTCATCATAGTAGGGTAAACTTTGGGGGACTACATCAAATAGGTTTTATTTGTTTTCTCATTTGCTCAAATAGTAAAAGAAATACTCCATGATAGTGTTTTCACGACTTTCAGAAAAAAGGAGAGCGATTGATAATCTAACAGCAGCATTAACTAGTTTTTTGTAGTTTGATGCAAAGGTAATATAACACAAAGAAAAAAGGAGAGAAAAGAAAAACTTTGCAGGATTTATAATGCTGATGACCACTGAAATGTATCATCACAGTCTGTAAAAAGGGTCCATACAGTTATCCAAGCCAACAAATAACTTGAGTTGAAACATCTTTAAGTACCTCTTGCCTCCATAGGTGGACCCCGCTGCTCCATCATAGGACCTCTAGGTTCTCCCATCATGGGTCCTCCTCTCATCTCATGAGGGCCACGCATGTCTGGGGGAGCCATATGCATGGGCGGCCCCTGATGTTGTGGAGGGCCTCCAATGTAACCATGCCTTCAAGTAAAAAAAAAAAAAATCTTTAGTGATCAATAAATTGCGATGGAAGCCTGATGTACAAAACCATTCAAAAGTTTGGACTTTTTTTCCCTTTTTGCCAATGCATTAAATTGATCAAACGTGACCATAAAACATTTATAATGTTACAAAATATTTCCATTTCAATTAACTTTCCGGATTGCCACTGTCTAATAAATACAAGTATTACAGTAAGCAGAAGGTAGAGATTACGATTTATAAAGTTTTAAAAATGGCAACTGGTGGAGCACTTTTTATGATGGATGGAGGCTCTTTATTGGACTTCTATTACACTACTGAATCTAAACAACATTCACTACCATTATAAAGCTTGGTAGAACCAGGCTATTTTTTTATATAACTCCCATTGTATTCATATGAAAGAAGAAAGTCATATAAACCCAGGTTGGTTTGAAGGGGAGTTTTGGGTGAACTATCCCATTTAAACATATTTTGTATAATGGTTCTACACGGTTTGACATTTTGTGTCAGTCTTTACAGAGTTCATCACAGTTGCCAAAAGGAAAAGATTTGTCAAGCTTCCTAAAAATATTTATGAGACTAATTTAATAATTTAAGATCAGCTGTGACCACCTAAATGTCATTTCATCAAAGTTTTTAATATACATTACCCAGGCTCCACCATTTCTCCAGTGACATTGACCAGTGATCCACCGCGTGGGTCGTTCGGACCATCGCCAAGAAGGCCTCTGGGTGGGATCCCTGGAGGGCCTTGAGGGGCCCCTCGCATTGAAGCACGTGGGTCTACTATCGGCACTATGAAAAAAAAAACATTTACATGAAAACGGATTTTAAAAAATGTGCATGCTTTGCCAATTTGATAAGAATCAAAAAAGAAAACAACTGGCTATAGAATTACAATTAATGAAAGAAACTAGTGTCGAAGTGCATTACACAAACATTTCAAAACTTTGACATGTCCTTTTGTGCTAACAAAGAACATGAATAATGAGGTTATAGTGTCAAGCCACTTCGCAGGTATGATGGGATCATTTGTTTGAGCAGTTTCACTAGACATCCGCGTGGTACTTTGCACTCTCTATTTGAAGTAAACTTTGTTCCACTTTGTTCGTTGCAAACTGTGTGCTGCCTTCAAATGGTTCAGGTGTGATGTTTAGGGGTACGCAAAGATAAGAAGTACACTACAAAAGGTAAACGTAGGGCTAAGACCATGAGCAGGTGAGACTCATGACAGGCCTGTTCTGAACAGACCAGAGTTAAACCCATGATACCTTGAGGCCGCTCGATGGCAGCCTGCCCAGCTGCTCCCACAGGAGAGTCCTGAAGGTTTCCTGGGTCAGCATTAAGTGAAGAGAACAGGAGAGAAAACTGAGACGGCACACTTACTGATGTTACCCAGGGATGATTGTACTGATCTTAATGGACATGCAGTAGAGTAGTGGTCGATATGGGGTTTTAATTGGCTAATGCAGATACAAATATCCAGGAATCAAAGTGTCCTATATAAAGTATATAAATGTCCCACTATATAAAACTAAATATAAAAGCAAAAGTATATACAATGGAAGTTTGCGGTCAGTAAGATTTTCTAATGTTTTTGAAACAAGCTCACTAAAGCTTAAATCTATTTGATCAAAACTACAGGAAAACAGTAATATTTTGAGAAATTACAATAAAAATTATAACATAAATATTTATTCCTATGATTACAGCAGCTATTATACCAGACTTCAGCATCACAGGATTCTTTAAAAATCATTAAAGTATGCTGATATGGTGCTCCCTGAAGAGTTCTTTTTATTACCACTGTACAAAATGTGCTATATTTCCTTTTACTGTCAAATTTGATTAATTTAATGTATCCTTGCTAAAGGATGTATTAATACAAAGAGTAAATATTAATAAAAAGTTTTACCAGTAGCGCACAAAAATACGTTAATTTTTTTTATATATTTATATAAATCCTGGTAAAATTACTCAAACGCTTTTTCTATTTAACGCTTATTCTTATTAAAAAAAAGAAAGAAAAAAAAAAGAAGAAAAAAAGAATCCAAAATGGTTAAGGTGAAGTATGTAATTTTTCCTGATCTTACACACTATAGTGCCATCAAAATATTTATGGTTGAGTATCCTAACACAACAACACTGACTCGAGCAAATGTTTGAGAAAACGGTTTATGAAATTCTACTAGGTGACACTAGCTTGAAGAGGTGTGAATGAAAATAAAATCAATATATAAAAACCATTTTTAGCGCAGCAGACTTGTTTGGCCAATACTGCTCCCTTGTGGACAAATTTGGTAATGGTCTTAAAGTGGAAAGAAATCATATCATAATTTTCTCACAATGACTTGTAATATCCTATATTATATAAAACAATGATACTACTTATAAATTCAAGGCAAATGCTTAAAATATTGCTGAAAAACCAAATGCTTGTAATGGGAAACAAATACATAAAATAAAGAATTATGAATGCATAAAATGAATACCTGGTCCTCTATCCATGGGCACAGGGCCTCCTGGAGGGATCCCTATCTGAGGCTGCATCCCACCTGTAGAGGGAGAGACCGGAGGTAAACCACTCTGGATACACACACAGACACACAAGCACCAAAGTAATCCAAGGACAACTGAGCTCACCAGCTGGTCCCATGGGTCCCTGTCCTGGCATTGGTCCGGGTACCCCACCCCCCATCTGTGGAGGCTGCATCATCTGAGGTGCTCCGTTCACATGCATACCTGGCTGTGAGTAACAGGACCAACAGAAGATTACAACCCAACTGAGCCTTACTACAGTGCACCTCTAACAACGAGGCAAAAAAGATTTTACCAAATGCTGAAAACTATTGTGTAATTATGAAAACCAAACTACATTTTACATGCAAAGTCCATTTATTGGGTTTTACTTAAACTGTTATATATACTGTTAACAGTATATGCCAACTCATGTCTGGATATTAAGTAAACTTCATGAAAACTTGTCAATAAAAAAAAAAAAATAATAAAAATAAAAAAAAACCCTACCATTCAAAAGCTTGAGGTCAGCAAGATTTTGTTAAGAAATTAATACTTTTATTTCGCTAGGATTTGTATCAAATTACATTAAATTGATAAATGACAGTAAATATATTAATTACAATTTGAAGCTGCAAAACAGTTTTCAACATTGATAAGAAATGTTTCTTGAGCATAAGTTCAGCATTTTAGTTATTTCTGAAGGATCATGTGACACTAAAGACTGGAGCAACAGGTGCTGAAAATTCACATTAATACATTACATTATAATTCAGAATAAAGTTAATTTATACTATAATAATATTTCACAATAATATGTTTTAATGTATTTTTGTTTAAATAAATGCAGCCTTAGTGAGCATTAAAGTCTTTTTTCAAAAACCCTAAAAACACAAGCTTTTGAACAGTCCTGTATGAAAACAAAACAGTACTACTATGTAATGCATCCCGGAATAATACTAACCATTGGTTGAGACTGAGAGACAGGTACATTGGGCTGAGGGAGGGGCTGGTTAGGTACCGGTCCAGGCTGAGGACTTGGGTTTATGGGCTGAACCACAGCTGGACGGTGAAGCATTTTCTGTGAGAATGAGGGACGATTATTAATTTGATTATGTTTATATGGTTTAATGTCACATATTAAACAACTGGTTTAAAACATTGTCACAATCCTTGAGATTTACAACAATACTTATTGAAGGAGATTAATAAAACATTCTCAGTCTTTACAATCCATGTACCAAGATGCTTTCCATTTGTCTAAGTAGTGCATTCCTTTAGAGGCATTTCATGATCCTACCAGAGCGATTTCAGGGTCCACAATCCTCATGACCACCTGAGCCTGCAGCAGGGCGTAAGCAAGCTGAGGGTTCTGCAGGAGCATGTTTCTGGCCTCCTGGGGACTGTTCTGCACACACAGCTGTACGAGCAAGAACATGACGATACATCATACAATCACATTTTCAGATTCACAAAGCTTCAAATAACACATTCATTTCAAATATAAATTTCTTGGATCAATAGAATAACAATCAATTAAAGGTATAATTCACCCCTAAACAGAAAATGTCATCATTTATTTGCACTTAATTAATCTGTACTATCTCAGCTTATCTTACAAAAATAAATCAAGATATATTTTTAACAAATCATTTTTAATGAAATGCAAGAGTATTCTCTCTCTCCATTAAAAGTCCATAACCCTCACACTTCAAACATTAATAAAGACACTATAAAATCAATCCGTATGAATCAAGATGTTTAATCAAAGCTTTCTGAAAAGTAACAATCGCTTTTCATTATAAAAATATATCATTTCAAGTTTTAATCACATATCTATAAATCAACACAGAAACCAAATATTTTTTCTACAATGTCTTCAACAAACGTTTTGGAGTGTTAAGTTATGGATGAATGGACTTTCAATGAAGGAACAGAAATCTCTCATGTTTCATTAAAATATTTCTGACTCAGAGACGAACAAAAGTTCATCTATGAATCTGGAACAACATGAGGGTGAGCAAATGATGACCAATTTATTTTAGGGAGCACTAATACTTTAAGAGACTTGGTTTCTCCAGGTAACCCCCTTGATCTGAAGTGTCAGTCTTAAATTGAACAGGCCGCTTTCCTACACTCACTTTCATCTGTTTCATTAGCTCAAACATCTGTTCAGGAGGCAGGCTGGCTACTGCCCTGCTGATGGACTCCGGAGCTTCTTCTGGTGTGCAGCCGTCTCCGTAAGGGGACTCAAGAATTGGAGCGCCAGTGCCCAGACCTGTGGAAACAATCATGCAGGTCAATCAAAATAGCCATTTCTAGTGCACAAGATTTCTCCCTTTGGATAGAATATTAGACTTCAAAACTCAAACTTACTTTTGAGCTCCTCTTTATTCTTCTCACTAGCAGCGTTGTCGACACGGAGAGCTCTGCCGCTGAACTCTCGGCCATTGAGGTTACGCATGGCACTGAGCGCCGTCTCCTGATCCTGGTACTCACAGAAGCCATATCCCTTTGGCTTACCGGTTTCTCTGTCATACACCAACCTGCAAGAAGTTTTTTCCCCCCTGATCAACACCATGTTTCCTCTAAGTTACCGCATGTTATTTGAGGCATTATTGTACATACCTAAAACTAACGACAAGTCCAACCTCTGAGAAGATGTCTTTCAGCTGCTCCTCTGTGGCTTCATATGGGATGTTTCCAACTGTTACCAAAATACAAACATTAAGGGAAACAAGGAACCATGTTGAAAACTGTTCTACAGTTACAGCATCTGTTTACTTACACAACTGCATCAGTAACAGTTAACGTTACATGCCGTAGTTCTAGACCTAATGATTGTTTATACGTGAATATCTATGCATGATCTGCAAACAATAATACCTAAAATAATACTTTGGAAGTCTATGAAACAATACACTTTGAAATAAGGTGTTACATGATCGTATTCTGGAGTTTTAGTTGTGACTTAACTGTAAGTGAGTGGGGATTAGCTTAGCAGCTAACGAAACTAATGAATAGTAGACACAAGAAACAAACTAAACCGGTCTGTTCATACATACCGAACACCGATCGTAACGAGCGGTCTACCGCTGGGTCTCTAGCAGCTGCAGCTGCCGCAGCCATGGCTAAATTCGCCATAAATTCGTTGATAAAGTCACGGATAACACGATAAGAGACCACCACAGAGCGATGAGAAGCCTGTTACCATGTAGTAAAATATAAATGGCGCCGCACGACCGATATTTCAAAATAAGAGTCCGAAGTCGCGCTTTATCCTGCATTTAGTGTATATTATAATTGTACAGCAAGATTATATAACATTATATTATAAACAACCAACAATTGGAAATAAACAATAAAATAAAATAAATATACACTTGGTAAAGCTAACAATCATTTTTATTTTATTCATAAAATATTGTCAATGTACTGCCTGGTTGGGGTTTAGCAACACTGACATTAATTCAATTAATCTGCAATTTTTCATATTTCCTTAAAACAGCTTGTGAAGTCAAGAAGTACATTTTCCCAATATATGCAGGTCTTGAATGTTGTAATACATATCAGTGCAGTGCAACAAAATAACTTTTGATTTTATGTCAACATTCTTTAATTAAAAAAAGACAATAAAATGCATAGATAAAAGCAGTTGATGCAGAATTGCTTTAAACATCCTTCATAAGCTTATGTTAAGAACGTTTTAATAAAAATATAACAAGAGTAATTTTCTCTGAAGAGTGAGAATCATCATACAATATGTCAGTAGAAATGTTTTATATCCCCTGACAATTTTATTTTCTAAATATCTAAGCTTTATAAAATAAACTATAAATTGAAATAGTTATTATTTGAAATGTAAAATACTTTAAAGTTCAGGATTTTTCTCCATGCATATATATAAAAATTTCACATGTTGCACTATATCTTGATTTGGAGCTTTTTAAACTGTTTTTAATTAATTAATTTGAAAATATTTTATTTTAAATCATTTAAAATGAATACATTACTCAAAAAAAAAAAAAAACACTAAATACTAAAAACACATCCATTCCATCTTTATTTTACCCTCTAACTATAGCACTTTCTATTTAAAACAAAACAAAACAAAAAACAATAGCTTTCTATTTCTATTATGTCTCCTTGTTAAACTTTGTGTGTGTATAATATATGCATTACATTTACAGTCATTTAGCAGATGCTTTTATCCAAAGCGACTTACAAATGAGGACAATGGAAGCAATCAAAAACAACAAAAAAGCAATGATATATAAGTGCTATAACAAATCAGTTAGCTTAAATTCAGTACACATAGCAATAGCTATTAAATAATATAATAAATAAAAAGAAAACAAATAGAATAGAAAAAGAATAGAACAAGCTAGTGTTAGAGGAAATAGATAGAATACAAAAAAGATTAGTTAAATTATTTTTTTCCCCTTTTTTTAAGAATTGCAATTAGAATAGTGAGTGTTAAAGTTAGAGGGTCAAAAAAGATGGAAGAGATGTGTTTTAAGCTGATTCTTTAAGATGGCTAAGGACTCAGCTGCTCGGATTGAGTTGGGTATATATATATTATCATTTGCATGTATATATTGTTGCTCTTTTGTTAGTTTTGACCGCTTTTATTGTCCTCATTTGTAAGTCGCTTTGGATAAATGAATGAATGAATAAAAGTAAATGTAAAAATAATCAACTAATCCAAATGTTTTATGAATTTGGTCTTCTTTTGTTGTACACTATACAAAACACACAGATTTTCAATTCAAAGCTATTGTTCAAAGCCTTTTTTTTAGTTCAGAAGACATGAAATATAATGCATGAATCAAAAACTCTTTATAATGCTTTCATGGTTGTTTTGTGCCCTTTTAGCAGTCGGACAGCATCTGGTCCTTATCCACTTTCACTGTATTGAAATAGCAGCATGAGCTTTTTTAAAAAAAAAAAATCCTATGTTTTGTTCTACAAAAGTAAAGTGGATATGTGGGTGAACTCTACCTTGCAAACATCTGGTGAGCTATAGCATCACGGTTGAGAGTACAGTGTGTCTTTTTGCTGTTTTTCAACTTGACTGATCAAGAACTTTCTATTAATAAATTATTGTTTGTGAAATAAAAAATAATAATAAAATACAAAATAAAAAGAATGAGAAGAATCTCACCTAATGAATTCAGTGTTGCAACAAAAGGAGGATTTTGACTTGTTCTCGAAATAAATTGTAAACTGATTTTGCCATTTGAGTGTAAACAGTCAGTCAAGGCTTTGCTTGGTGAGTTTGCATAGTTTTAGTTAATCAGCAGATCTAATAGTTTTTATGTTAAGATATTTTATTTTATGACAGATATAATGACCAAGAACCTGTTTTTTTACTAGCACTGCAAATCATGTAATGTATGTTCCTTCAGAACCCTGGACAGCTCCAATCCTGATATTAAATCAAGAAAATCGCAATGACATGATAAGCAAATTAAGTGTTCTCAGTAAATATGTTTAGTGAGGAAAATGTCATTCCATGTCTTGTTTATACACCACAAATGAAAAGCAGATTGAGTACTGTTCAGCAGTTACTTTGCTCATCATTATGCAAAGTAGAAATTTGATAAAAAATTAATCACAACATCTCAACCTCTTCGCAACCTCTTTCCAGAAGTTATATATTAGATTATTTTAAATAGTGTTTCATCTTACATTACACGCATTAATGAGGAGTAAATGGATATAGCATATAAATCTAAAAACTTTGTTGTTGGTTGCCATTTGATTTGTCTGGAAATAAATATATATATACAGAAAGCTTCATATAAAGGAATGTACATTCTGGCATCCTAGGGTGTCATGAACAAACCCAGTTTTGGCTCTAAAATATTGAATATCAGTTTTATGTTTTTATGTTATTACACTGGTCAAAGAAAAATTGTATTGGAATGTAAGACAATATGCATATTCTTGATACATAACCAGTGAATTTCCTTTTATTTATTTATTTTTTTTTTTTTGCCTTTTTATCCCCAATTATCATTTGAAAGAGATATTCAGCTGATAACATATTTTAGAGCTGTTACTGCGAGAAAGGTACAAAAGGCAAAGGTACAAAAGGAGAAAAAGGTAAAAAAAAACACCTTACTAAAAAAGATAAATACCCTAAATCGTACTTCAACACATTAAGGGTACATACATTAAAAGTAGATATTAGTAGTTTAAACATATATTAGTGCCTAAATAAGGGTAGGCTACCTTTGTTACAGTTTTGTATTTTTTTCCCTATGTGTAGTAAAACAAATATGATAAAATAAAATAAATACATTTCAGTTTTGGCTCTGCTTTTCAAATATAGGGTTGTTTGATGCGTAAAAAAAAAAAATCAAGATCAAAATCAATTTCATTTCACCTAACTAATCCTCATTCATGGTATAGCCTATATTATCAGTTTGTGCTCCTCCTAGTTATGAACATAATCTGGGCATTGCAGCACCATGCTCTTCAGGGTAAGCCATAAGTATTGGGCGAAGATGAACTTTATTTTAATTGGTGACCAAATTTATGGAAACGGTAATCAAGCAGAAATATGTAAAGCCGGAGCGCTTTACAGTTAACAGTAGGTGTCGCACAAACACTATTTTTGACTTCACGCTAGCACGCTAGTTTGTTGCCTGACACCGTCATTAACCAAACGATTTTATTTACAGTTGAACTAATGATGTTGCAAATCTTAATTTTTCTACCAAATTATACAATCAGCGTTTTACAAGCCTTTCCCATATATCGGCATCGGTTACGCGTCATAGACGCAGAATGCGTAGGTCTGGTTGATTGAACCCAGCTCAGCAGGAAACGCTACGAAACTGTAGATGCCACGACGTCGTTGAGAGTACCAAATGTCTACAACTGTAAAAACGCTTGGTTCCACTGGGGCTCGAACCCAGGACCTTCTGCGTGTAAAGCAGACGTGATAACCACTACACTATGGAACCACTTACATTAAGAATAGTGTGCGAAGACATAATTAAACTGGCCAGTCTTGTTCTCAAGTGGATCAAACCACCACCTAGAACTCAACAGAGCATAAGAGTCGTTGTTTGGACGTGTTGTTGGTTCTGTTTTCTTATCAGCTGACACTTTGTGACTTGCTATGGTTGGTTAGGCTACTTGCTTGTGCCTTGGGTTCCAATGTTAGAACCAAAATCATCCTGACCCAAGTTGAAGACAACTTTGTTGTATAGCATTCAATTGTAAATGTTTCTTCTCTTACTTAATAATAATTTTAATTATGACTTCAAAACAGTCGATCCAAAGGCCATTATGTGGAATAAAATAAAACACTAGATACTTTGTTAGGCCTGTGGTTGCTGATCTATCTAGTTTTAGGTCTGTCTGTCTATCTACTCAGGATTAGTGAACATTTAAGTTGACATCAAACTATTCAGATATGAACTATTCATTTTTTTTCCAGTGACATTGTGGGGTTAATATGCAAACAGCTCAATATTCTCTTCATTACATTGCTTCAGGCAAAACCAGTGCATAAAGCTTGATGCACTTTTTAATTAAAATCACATCACTGTTCCATATTTTACTGCATTCTTGTGAAAGCTTAGACTGATGTTATTTTGGCTCATCTCATCTGTCAAACAAGATTTTATGTTTGAAGAGTTTGTCAAGGGATGTAACAGCACTTTTGTCCAGCACTTTTGTCCAGGTTAGGGTTGAATTAGGGGCACTGGATAAATTTTAAAAAGCTTGGTATGCCAGAGTGAACAAACCTGCAAAAGACAATCACTCACCATTAATCATGGCTATTTCTTTAATTTAAACCCCAAGTGTTTGAATTCTTCAACGCCTCTCAGTTTCTGAAAAATAAGATGTTACCCTGCTACCCCAGGCCTTTGTATGTGCAAAGTTTTCTCCTTGGTTTCACTCCCAACCACAGCCCAAACATCTAAGATAGTGCAGGACACACACAACACAACAATTGGCAATTAGTCACTATTTTCCCCCTGAAACTTAATCTCTGCTATTGTTAGTTCTAAATAAATAACTGCACTACTTAATTGCTGTCAATTCAAGGACCAGGAGGTACAGTTCTATTAAAAAAAGTATCTTTGTAAGGCCCCTCCTGTTGCAGATGTGAGATGAAATGTTCAAATAATGAGAAATTACACTGTAAATAAGATAAATAAAGCTACAATTACAAGATGAATGCATAATGTATAAAATATTGCACCAGAGTTCCACGATAACATCAAAGCTACAATAAAGGCCATGAACCGATTTCTTCATTTATTATACCTGTTTTATCTAGCTCAGTTGAAGGCCCTGGCAGTCTGGGGCCCTGTTGGTCCAGGCCACAGTGCAGTTACATACATGTGTATTTCACGTTACATCTAATGGAGAAAGAAACGAACAAAGGGTCCACATATCCAAGCATTTTATCAGAGAAATATATTTACAAATGCTTGCACATGAAATTCGTAGAATTTTTTTCAATCCAAAAATTTAAAAATAAAACACGTTTCTAACCTTATAGCTAAGGCTGTTTACCTGTCTGACGAGCACTGGCCATATAGGACTTCGGAGGAAGCCAGAGGAGCGTAGCTTGTAACCACTGCAAGAGGCTACGGAGCCTGGTCACCCGTGGGAACGCAGTCGGCTTTAGGACCCAGCGTGCGCGATTTTCGTCTCCAGCTGCTGCGGCGATGAGGGAAGATCGCGGGTAGAACCCCAAAATTCACAGTGTTAAATCCACCACTGAATCATACTATCGGACGGTAACGAAAACAACAGGCACAGGCGCTCCCCCTTGCACTTGGATGAATATGTCAAGTTCAGAGGGATAGGAAAACAGTTTGGGGCCGTTAAGGTAAGGCGGCGCGATTCCATGCGATTAATAACAAAGGCGCTATACTGGCGAGCGAGGGGGCATTAAAGGGGGCATTGGACAACGCAGTGGAGGGCGACAGTCAACTCTCTAAACTTTGCACTTGTACATGAGTGCATCAAAGTCCTAACATCCTGTCATAATGAGATCTAATTATCCAAAACGGGTGGATGTAATAATACAGTGCAAAGACAACATGCGGCAACATTTGAAAATATATGGATAATGTTTTGTTTAAGTCTGGCCGCGCGCGATCACAAGAGCCAGTCAAAATGTGCTTTAAGGCCTACGAAAGTGATGAACAGCGCAAATGCCCGTTTATTCCCGGTGCAATAAGTTTGGATATCTTTTGCATCCCTCCCCTCAACCTGCCCACTTCATATGCTCTCTCCCACCCTTGCGACATTACATCAGTCATGCAGTGGAGCATGTACCGATCAGACTCCCCCAGTTTGCTCTGTTGCACAGCCTTTCTGTTGTCATTTCCCGTGCAGTTCTTTTTAATAGTGTTTTGAAACTAAGTTGAAAATGTTGCCCAAGCGATGACGCTCATCTGCAGTCACATCAGGGCTGTTTAAAGCAGTTAATGGTGGCTGCATATTGAGAGTAATCAAGTAAAACTTTTCAGTGTCTCTCAATAGGCCTTACCTTACTGTTAACCAGTTAATGTGTCAGCTTTCAAGTATAGATAGATAGATAGATCAGCAACCACAGGCCTAACAAAGTATCTAGTGTTTTATTTTATTCCACATAATGGCCTTTGGATCGACTGTTTTGTAGTCATGCACGTGTAGAGGAGCGTGTGATACGTTCGTCTTGTTTACAATATTTTAGCTTTTAATAATGCAATTACTGCGCCTGTCTGATATAATTGTCTTACTCATATGTTGCAGTCACAATTAGGCTAATACCCTGTATTTTTACGGCAGCATCAGTGTTAGAGCCTCAAGAAGACGTGATGCTCTCAGCGCAGTCTTTGTGGTCAGTTTGCACGGGAGCAGATATGACAAAAATAGGTCATCGGCTCAAAATGTTAAACATGTTAGTTTCAGGGCGAGCAATACGGGGAATGTGTGTTTTGAATAGCCTACATAATGGTCCGATGAAGATGCATTTTTCAGTTGTAATAAAAGCCTATTTATTCTTAAGCTAATCATCAAACGATTGAGCGTCCCCTAATTGAACATAATTTTACCGGATTATATGATGTATTACGCAGTCATTCAATCATAATGTCATGGTCTGGCGAAACTCCGGTGCCAAATGCAATCAAATGGCAGTTCGAGGTAACTTTGCGAGTCAATGTGTTAATCTTGTCCTGCTCAGGAAGGCTTCATCTGAAGAAATGACAGAGACAGGGACAGTGACAATGATTTGTTATTGTTCTTGAAGTTCCTGAAGATTTTATATGGTTATTGTGATTTACAGACAATTCAGGCTCAAAAAAAAAAAAAAAGTTGGTCCACAAGTTATGAATGATATTCCATCAGTTTCATTGCTCTGAAAGATGATCAACCTATTTGGAGTATGTTATTGTTTTGTTTGGTGGAATTTAAGGTCAAATTGTGGAATATTGTCCTATTACTTGGATTGCAGATTCATGCAGTTGGTGCAATTTTTAAACAAATATTTAGTCAATATTGTGATGTGAATAAGCAATTGTGCAAATCCCACAATGTTGAATAAAGCAGGGGGAAAAAAGACCATTAAGATGTAATAGAGTGTTTTTATGACAGGTTGAATCACACCGTGTAGTTTACAAAACACAGTGTCTGAGGCTGAAAAGTAAGGGTTGCTTGTTAAATCCAAGATCAAAGAAGCAGCGAATGGCTACTGGACAGCCGATGGGCCTGATTTAGCTATCATCATGCCCATTGTCTTGTCTTGATACAAGGAAGATAACCCCATATTGTTTGTGCATCGCTGCTGAAAAAGTGACTGATTATTTGTAAGACAATCAGAAAAAAAATCTCTAAAATTGACCTAGTTTTGAGTTTAAACAAGAACAGACTTTATGATGTTTGTATTAGTTATCATCCTTACAGAGCCTGTGTTTTTACTTAAAATGAAAACTGACATGATACATCTTCTTGTTTTCCATAGGCTATTCATAAAGCATGACATTTTAAATAATTGCATAGTAATTAGAAATAAATCTAAAAAATTGAAAAGCCAGGCCAAAAAGATTGAGAAAAGATTGAAAGCCAGGCCATTTTATTGAGCTGATCCTAATCCAATGAATTTATTTCTATAATGATGTTATGTCAAGGTGGTTCTTGTAGCCTATTGTCTTTTTTTACATTAAATAATTAAAACTTTTCAGTTTGTTTTTATAATAAGCAACATGATTTAGCCTTCAAACAAGAAAAATTGCTTAGTTAGCCACTCAATGGATTCACAGATGTTTCAGGAAAAAAATAATAATAATCTGAAGAGTAACCTAGTAACAGTCCAGCACTATTGAAGCTCCAGTTGTCACCTGGTAAAAAAATAAATAAAACAATTTGAAGGTCAGTGGTGGGCTAAATCCACCTGAGGATCCCACAATCTTTTAAGGATGATTTCAGTTCACCAAACACAGATTTAGCTACATTATATTTTTAGGCTACATTCAATTTATGCGTTAAATATCTACTTGTATTATTCAACACGTTTAAACAAACAACTCAAGACTTCTCATATTGAGAATCCATTTAATTTAGGTTGAAAATATACACATCTCGGGCCCATCAGTGTGTATGTTTAGTGAGGACCTTCGTGTGCATCTATTATTGATGATCGATGTAGTGGACATCATCTCGTGGCTGTTGTTAGAGATAGTTAGAGATCGAGCAGGGTTTTTATTAATTCCGCTGCAATGTTTGTCTGAACTCTTGTTTATGCCAGCCCACGTGCGCGAATTTGAAAGCGAGATCATACAACCAAGCACGTGCTACTCGGCGATCCTCGCGTGTTGGGTCCGAGAGCAACGGTTTAACTTAGAGAGAAGAGGGTATATTTTCACTTTGTTACTCGGGTAGGGTTTGCAGTTTAGCGCACCGTTGCGATCCCCTTTCCCCTTGAGCGGCTGGATTTTCGCGGTGCATGCTGGGACCTGCAGTCCTCGCTCCTCCCTTCTCAGAGGGAACGCGGTCAGGGCGTGGATGTCGGAGCACTACAACTCCCACACGAGCTCGGCTCCATCTGCCTCTCTCTCTCTCTCCCACCAGACCAGAGACAGAGAGATACGGTACGAACCCCCCCGGACTTTCAGAACCAAAAATCGTCGAGATTAGTGAACTGCGAGCAACAAGAACGGGAGACTGGATTAAAGCCTTTATCTTGATGCGCGAACATCTCCCAAATGTCGGTCAGACGGGTTGGTGCACGTTTGTACAATCTGACATCGTTATTTGGCTCGCTAATTGCCTTCTGGAATTATTCAGGGTTGTATATAAACGAAGGAGTCGGTTCTGGGGATGTGGCATGTCATAACAGTTTGATTGTGAGAGCTGCTCCGCTATGGAAACACTCCGTGTCATACGGTAGCAGAGTAATGCAAACCGAGTTGTTGGAGGGGAGACTTCGCTGCGCAGGGATCTGAAAATCGCTCCTCCAGTTTCGTACACCTTGCTCCGTACAAAATAACGATCTCCCCGCGTGTCACGCAGCACGAGTGGCGATAATAACAAGGAGCGTATGGAAAACTCGGCAACCCTATTAGTTTCCAAACACTCCTCGAGGGCAGCGTGGAGAGAGAGACAGTCAAAGTACGTTGTTTCCTCGCGAAGCAGATCTCATCCAACCTAAATGTGCGCGTGACATTTCTCTGCCCGTGTATTTTGTCTCGAGTTCTAATTCAGACGTCATAGCTCGGCTCGCGCTTAGCGAAAAACCAACGGTCACTTTATAGTTTGACAGGATTCGGCCAGTACGAACGCGTCGGTTAGTTTGACTACGTTGTGTCCACACTGACCGTTTAGGCTTTCGGTTCTTTCTCCGAGAGAAACACGTCTGTTCCGGATAATCCCCGATCGCGGGACCTACATTTGGTTGTTTTTGTGTGTGAACATCGGCGATATTTACCCCTGACTCACATTTCATTTCAAGGCGTTTCGAGAGTCTCTTGTATTGTGTGATACGGTTTTTTAGTAGCTCCAGCTAGAACGAGCAAGTGGGTTGGTCAGAGAAATAAACATTTTGCGATGTTTTTGGACGATGCTCTATCCTAATAATAAGCATACTGTGGATACGTGACATTGGCTGGTCATCGACTTCTTTTCTGCATCACCCTTTGTGCAGATATGAGCTCAGGGCTTCGGAGCTTCGACAGACTGACCGGGAGACCGCGGGAGTGCTGATCTCCAGACTAGAGAAGAGAGACGATGCTATTTCCTCGTCCCCGTTTATCATTGAGCTGGTTACCCCAATCAAACGAAAGAGGGGTGAAGAAAAACACGGGGTCCCACTCCTACTGATCCTGCGTTTTCAATAATTGAGATGCCTCAAGATGAAAAATGTCTGCACGAAAACGATCGGTTCTATCTTTAGCACCACATATAATCACGCATATAACACATCATAAACTTTCTAATCATCAGACTTTCGCTAAAGGCCTGTACGGATCGGTTATGGTAGACAGGTACTTTAAGTGTTCCGACATCAGTTGAATCACATTTGAAGTACGAAAGATGAGCTGTTCGTATTTTAAACAGCTGTCATCTGTGTCGACAACATGGAGCTGCTGCGCTCACCTGCATTCTTATGCGAAACAGAGGTTATATGTTTGCATTTGAGACTTAGGTATTTGGATTGGGTTAAGTGTGATGGTTATGTATGCAGTTTGATTTTCTGAAGTAATGTCTGGTTTTATTCATGTCATTCTTTTTTAAATCAAGATCATAACCCTGGGACATCGGGGTTGATTTCGTCTCGAATGCAACAATGTGCAACTTCAGGCTCAGATCATTCAGTTAGATTTTTTATTCAGGATTTCCTCCAACATGAAAATCCATAAAATACCAAGGAATTTGAATTGATATTTCTAGCTATATATCAAAGACATGGACATTTCTATAGTTTGTTCTCTGCTCTAAAATATAACATTGCCTAGGCTTTATATGTATAGTAAAACTATAATTATGATCATTTAAATCTATTTAATTTGAAAATCTGTTTTCTGACATAGAAATGTTAGTCTACCACCACAATCTTTAGAAATCGTAATTCACTAATAACGTATGACTGGAAAGGTCATGGAAATTAATTTGTGAAAAAGTGTGTAAACCCTGTATTATCATTTGATCTGTTTGGTCTCTGGTAGGAGTCTTGCAGGAGTCCGACACAGTGCTATTGGAATTAGATTAAATCATAGCTTGACCACCTCATTATAAGCAAACATTTTAATGCACACTATGTGACGGTGGATATGAGATACTTTGCCTTTATCAATGTCTGTAAAGGGTAAAGCGCCTTTGTTAGACACAGCATCACATTTATGCTTGCTCTGTTTTTTTTTCTGCACTGTTGATGTTGTCTTAAACTACAGCAGTTTGTCCAACTGAGGTAATGAGGCAGTAAAAGCAGCATCAACTTTTGCTTTGTCTTGCATCCTTTATCCTCAACTTCTGGCATTTGTGGCCTCTCATGCACTTGACCTTTCCCATCCATTGCACTGTGTGGGGTTATGGGATCTGATCAGTATTGGGTGCTCTGCTTCTTTAAAATCGGGGGGATTAGCGTATACAGACTTTGATCACCGTATTGCCATATGCAATGTGAGTTAAGAGGATGTTGTTGTCCCTTTTTCACAAAAGGTGTTGTCAACGTTTTCACAGTTTAGTCTCCCCTACAGAGGAAGATGACAACATGCATTTGTAAACATATAATTAAAAAAGTAAATAGCTGGAATCAGATCACTGTGTTCTTTTAAAATCTGTAATTTAAATCTGAAAACTCTTAAGTATGAAATCAATTACTACTCAAGCTGTTGTCTGTAGGAAATTGTGACATCTTGACTAAGGAAACCTCTGTTACTCACAGGAAGTTTCCAGCCTGTCTCAAATCACTGACTGTAGTAAGATAAGTGATGTTCTGGCCTCATGCATAGAGTGTGAATTTTGTTAGATTACAGGGAAAGAGACATAAAATATGAAACAATTTTCATCGATCATAATTAAAGCTCATCTATGTACATCTTTTGTTAAAATTCTAGAAGTGTTAATTTCTGTCATTTTGAGTCAAATCGGTTGGAAAAAATTTCTGACAAATGGGAAGGATTTTTGAAAACCACATAAAATTCTAGTGCATAATGGTTTTCAAAAATCTTTCCCATTTGTCAGAAATTTTTTCCAACCGATTTGACTCAAAATGACAGAAATTAACACTTCTAGAATTTTTCTAACTTGGTGACTAGAAATATTTAATATCACTCAAAATAATTTGGTAGTTCTTGAAGTTATGTGCATGGTACACATAGTTCTGCATTACTAACAGGAATTATAAGTTGTTTCAATGTCAGGTAAATGTATTACCAACTGAACCATTTTTAATGAATTCACTAACAAGATTTCAGTTGCCATTTATATTTCAGATAACTCTTTGCAATGTGTAATGTAGATGGCAATCTATATTTTAAATTTAGTCAGTGAAGTCTGTCTGAGTTGACCTTGGCTGAACTACACAACATTTATTTTCTGCAATCAATTATAAGAATATTAAAGAAAAAATTATAAATTGAAAAGGAGTAAAAAAACAACATAGCTTTGGTATGTTGTTCTTTAATTAATGAGCGATTTAAGGCATTTAAACATTTAAAACTTATTTAAATGTTCCAAATTTTGACACTCTGTGTGAAATAATTCTGTATGCATAATGAGTCCAATTTCTAAGCTATAAATTATCTATTTCTATACAGAATTGTACACTACACAAAGGAGAATCCCATAAAAATCACTTGTCCACACACACTGAGTAATGTGTTGAGAAAACGCCTATGCAGGTAAAATATATTTCATTGTTATAGTCCTCCCTTTGACTCTTTCATGATCATTTCGGTGTTCACTCTAAGGCAAACTTAACTCATTGTTTTTTTGATCAGGTGGATCCCTCACCAATGAATGTAGGGGATGGAGGGACTGTGAGCAGAGAGAGCGGTGCCCCTACCCAGGTGTCTGAGAGCATGGTGGGGAATCCACAGCAGACACTGCCTCTTGAACTTAGAGGTGACATACCTCAAAGTCAGCAGAACAAGCTGAGGGCGACCACAGACTGCAAAACGCCCGACGTCTGCTCAGAAGCCAGCAATTCAAATCATTGCCCCCCAGTTCCCCCCTCCCAACCTCTCAGCAATGTGTTCAGCACTGATCCCATGAGCACACTATTGCCCGATCGGACTGAGGTTCCCAAAAGCAAGACTGACGGTGCTGGCATCTACTCCAATCACCAGTGGCCTTGTGGTAAAAAGGTCACAGCAGAGGACCCTGTGAACTCTGTTCACTCTAGTATAAACCTAAACAGGAAGACTAATGCACCAGCACCAACCCAGCCTGTAATAAGTGTTCCTCTGGGTTTCCAGTGCTCCACATTGTTTAAACCTGGGCAGCCTGTTGCTTTCCTTCCCCCCTCCAATTTTTCTTCTCCTCTCTGTAAGATCACATTGCCACCAGGGTTAGGTCAGATTGCAGCACTGAGAGAAGCCACTGCTAGCCAGTTTCAAAAAGACTGCACAGCACGAAGCTCTTGTTCAAGTGCGACACCTATGATCAAAACATACCCGTATAATTTTTCCATGGGGAGAGGACCTGGTGCTGATAAGAAGCCTCAGTCTTCAGGATCCAAAATCAGGTCTGACTCTTTGTCTAAGGGCTTTCAAGGTGGGGCTGAGCATAAAACCACAATGTCTTCTGTAACAGCCCCAGCTCTAGCCCATCCAGCACAGCAAGCCACGCAGGGCTCGGCTCCACCATCCCGATACACCATCTCTCCCAATGCTGCCATCTGCTGCAGCCCGGCTCTGGGAAATATAACCACTCAAAATCGGCTGCTAAGCCCTGTAGAAAGAGGTTCAACATACCGAGGTCCCGGAAAAACCTTGTTGACGTATCTAAAACCAAAAATTCTGTCCACTCCAGAGGAACACAATGTTACCTGCCCTGTTGAGTCCAGGGATGTGCCTCTTGATCTGTCTGCAAAGTCCAAGCGACAAAAAATTATTAAAGATGCTCAGAATAGCCCATTAGTGGCCACGGAACATCATTCTGTTGAGTCTCATGAGAAAAATGTTGCTGGTTCAAAAAAGGTTAATTCTGGATCATCCAGTACATATGACACCCAAAGAAATGGTGCAACTCAGAAATCATCTTCAAAACTTTCTAATCACCATACTTTGGAACCCAACACATCCTGGGCAAAAGGCTCATCTCCTAGTTCCTTCAATAATCTACCTGGTACATATGTAGGAGTAGCAAGCCCCATTCTAGCATCTACTTTACGCAGCAAAGATGGAAAAAGTGCTGCTTTTGTTGAGGATCTTCAGACATTTGCCAAACAGGAAACCATCTCCATCATTGACCAAGGAGAGCAGCCGGTCTGTAGAGAGAGGCAAGTGCCATTTGCTGTTAAAGGTGCCCAGCATAATAAAGGTGGAAAGCTCTCGCCAGGTACTCAACAAGGTTTTTTATCCTCCCAATTATGTGCTACATCAAATTCACAGCTCCACCGGAAATCTGCTGGTGGAAAGGGAGGCTCCCTGTTTACACCTCCAGTTAAATCCATGTGGCAACCACCCTGTGTTCTTTCCCAAGGAACATCCCTGCAGAAGAGACCAAGTCTGACTCAAGCCCCAAAGACGAAGGGCACCCTTAGTTGTGAGAGTGCCCTGTTCCATAACTCCCACTTAAGTCCAACTAAAGTAGAGGATGAAAAGTGGGAGAAGGCCAAATCCCCCCTGTCTAACCTGGAGTCGATAGTGAAGCAGAAAACTCTCGAGACCACTGCACTTACTGGTGAGAACTACTGTAATCTGTCTTCTGTGGGATCCAAGAGGCCTGAGGTAGCCAGCATGCAGAACAGGTGTCTGGAGTCCACGTTGCAGCAGACACTTACCGCTTGTTCTTCCCCGTTCAGGGCCATAGAAGGACAGGCCATCAAGTCAGATAGAACCTCTCCACAAATGGATCTACCAGCTCTAAGCAGATCAGACATCACAGTCGTTTCTGTGCCAAAGGATAAGGGACGAGAAAAACAGGCAAAACAGACAGAAAATCTAGCATCTGATGGTAGACAAAAAATGAACTCTGGTACCCCTAGTAAAAGAAGTGCTCCCAGTGTTAAAGGAGAATGGAAGGAAAGGAAACTGGCTCAGAAGATAGAGGATGAGATGGCAAAAGAGGAGAAGGCATCAGAGAGGAAGCTTTCTACTCACGTCAAGGTTGAAGGGATAGCCTTATCCCTCCTTCAGAGCCAGACCATAGAAGCAGAAGGAGAGGCAAAAATGAATGGAGCCAAAGAGGAGATACCTTCTAAAGGAAAAGTATCCGACACCAAACAGAAGAACCTGAAAAAACCTGCCAAGGAGAAGACACCTTCTGAAGTGCAAAAAAAGTCTATGAAAGTAACTAAGAAGCAAAAAGATAAAGACAGTCAGTCAGTTAAGCAAGGCCCCTTCCATAAAAAGGTAAGCTTTATTTATTCTGGACAGCTGTATAATATCGGCATCAGTTACATAAGCAATGATTGATACATTAAATGTTTTCCTTAATTCATTCTAAGGGGTGGGAGTATGACCAAAATCTTATATCACAACGTGAGTGATTTTTGTCATGAGAAAAATATATGACAATATAATCATTTCCCCTGGAAATTAAGAAAAGATAAATTATTTTAAGCCATTTCATAATGTTTACACAGTCAAGTCAATTTATTATTTGGTACTTGATGGAAAAAGTGCAAAAGGTATAAGTGAGAAACGGATTCACGTTAACTAACATTTGAGTTCAGTCTGATTGAGCTCTGATTGTTTGATCTACATTCAACTTGTCTGTATATATCATCATTCTGCTCGGCCCTCATGCAGTCTAATGTCAAGATAACCATAAAGCAGAGATGCCCAAAACCCCTGATGACCTTTGAATTTGGCCTGCCATGTCATATCACAAGAGGGGGGAGAAATATAATTATGTCTGCATTAGAATGTAGAGAATACAAATGAATTGTTTTTAGAGAAAGTAAATCTTAATATAATTGAATTAGGGCTGGACGATATGGCAAGAATTTATATCACAATATATTTCTTAAAGCCCCCTATTATGCCTTTTTTACTGTTCCTAATATTGTTTTGGGAGTCTCCTACAATAGGACTACATACATGCAAGACCAAAATATAAAATATGCCTTCAGTTAGGGCTGCACAATGTGTCCTTTAAGCATCGATATCGCAATGTACGAATCCACGATAGTCACATCGCAGGATGCGCGATGTAGGTTGTCGTAGTTGATCCGTTATTCATTAACTGTACGGGGCAGCTGCTCCCCGGCCCTTGACGAATGTGATTCGCAGATTAATTGCAGAGCTTAACCATCATAGAGTGAAAGTTTATCATTTGCATGCGCGTGAGAGAGAGAGAGCGAGAGAGAGAAAGAGAGAGAGAGAGAGAGAGAGCGTGCGCACGAGCGAGCGAGAGAGACAGAGGAACAGAGAGAGAGAGAGAGAGAGAGAGAGAGAGAGCGAGCGAGCCCCTGCTGCACGCTCACCATCTTTAAACAACACGAGCGATGTCTTGCTCTCTCCCCTTGCATATTAATCAATATACAGGATAGTGTCGATGTTTAAATCATTTAAAATGAGAATGTAAGTGTGCTCACCCCTTTTTTGTTTGTAAGAAAAAATTTGATTAGATTTCATATCGCAATATATATCGCAGAAAAATAAAACATCGCAATGTCATCTTTTCCCAATATCGTGCAGCCCTACTCTCAATATCTTCCAGCAATTCCCAAACAATTAGTTTGAAGCAGTTCAAAGATTCAGTCTCTATAAACCCCTTCTTTCTGTGAGCCTGCTCTGCTCTGATTAGTCAAATGGCCTAGTCTGTTGTTAATGGTCTACAGTGTGCAGCCCGTGTTGGAAACGATATGCCTATTTCAGTAGTTCTGTATTTTGAATGCTATATAGAAAATATAAACATCTATTATTCATCGTACTTACAGGTTATGATTCAGTGAAGCAGCTGGTCTAAATAAACAGGGTACTGATCCATCTTTCAACAGCAAGCATTTTGTGAATGCATTGAACTCCCCGAGAGAAGTTAGAGAAGTGGGCTGGGTCAAGTTGTTTGCGACCGGCCAACTTAGAACATAGGTACAAGTGTTACTCCCTGACGTGTAACCATCACGAAAGTGATGAACTAACGACTCGTTTCATCTGTTCAGAGTCGATACTTTATTTTGAGAGACAATAACTTCATTTATTGTGCACTTTCAGCTTTACAACTTTCCAGATGTTTATATTCACATGCAGCTACAGGTGCTGGTCATATAATTAGAATATCATCAAAAAGTTTATTTCACTAATTTTGTTAAAAAAGTGATACTTACTCATTACACACAGACTGATATATTTTAAATGTTTATTTCTTTTAATTTTGATGATTATAACTGACAACTAAGGAAAATCCCAAATTCAGTATCAGAAAATTTGAATATTGTGAAAAGGTTCAATTTTAAAGACACCTGGTGCCACACTCTAATCAGCTAATTAACTCAAAACACCTGCAAAGGCCTTTAAATGCTCTCTCAGTCTAATTCTGTAGGCTACACAATCATGGGGAAGGCTGCTGACTTGACAGTTGTCCAAAAGATAACCATTGACCCCTTGCACAAGGAGGGCAAGACACAAAAGGTCATTGCAAAAGAGGCTGGCTGTTCACAGAGCTCTGTCCAAGCACATTAATAGAGAGGAGAAGGAAAGGTAAAGATGTGGTTGAAAAAAAAGTGTATGAGCAATAGGGATTACCGCACCCTGGAGAGGATTGTAAAACAAAACCCATTAAAAAATGTGGGGGAGATTCACAAAGAGTGGACTGCAGCTGGAGTCAGTGCTTCAAGAACAACTACGTACAGATGTATGTAAGACATGGGTTTCAGCTGTCGCATTCCTTGTGTCAAGCCGCTCTTGAACAACAGACAGCGTCAGAAGCATCTAAGGACCAAAAGGACTGGACTGCTGCTAAGTGGTCAAAGTTATGTTCTCTGATGCAAGTAAATTTTGCATTTCCTTTGGAAATCAGGGTCCCAGTGTCTGGATGAAGAGAGGGAGAGGCACACAATCCACTTTGCTTGAGGTCCAGTGTAAAGTTTCCACTGTCATTGATGGTTTGGGGTGCCATGTCATCTGCTGGTGTTGGTCCACTGTGTATTCTGAGGTCCAAGGTCAATGCAGCCGTATACCAGGAAGTTTTAGAGCACTTCATGCTTCCTGCTGCTGACCAACTTTATAGAGATGCAGATTTCATTTTCCAACAAGACTTGGCACCTGCACACAGTGCCAAAGCTACCAGTACCTGGATTAAGGACCATGGTATCCTTGTTCTTAATTGGCCAGCAAACTCGCCTGACCTTGTGAAGAGGAAGATGTGATATGACGGACCCAACAATGCAGAAGAGTTGAAGGCACTATCAGAGCAACCTGGGCTCTCATAACACCTGAGCAGTGCCACAGACTGATCGACTCCATGCCACGCCGCATTGCTGCAGTAATCCGGGCAAAAGGAATCCCAAATAAGTATTGAGTGCTGTACATGCTCATACTTTTCATGTTCATACTTTTCATTTGGCTAAGATTTCTAAAAATCCTTTCTTTGTATTGGTCTTAAGTACTATTCAAATTTTCTGAGATACTGAATTTTGGATTTTCCTTAGTTGTCAGTTATAATCATCAAAATTAAAAGAAATAAACATCTGAAATACATCAGTCTTTGTGTAATGAATATAATATACAAGTTTCACTTTTTGAATAGAAATAGTGAAATAAATCAACTTTTTGATGATATTCTAATTATACGAGCAGAACCTTTACATTACACACTGCATGAAAAGGCAATATTGGAAATGGCATAATAGGGGCACTTTAATTTTGGTCGATAGGATATAATTCTGATATCGAAATGAATAATATAATAAAAAAGCACCGAAAAACTTTTTTAAGAAAGCCCATAACAGAGGTCTGTACCTAAGGGGTAGAAATGGGATTGGGCCTTAGTCATATTAGTTTATTGTTAACATAATGTTTAAGTCTTGTGGTCATACTTTGTTTGAAACTGTGTGTTTTGATCTATAAAATTCAGTTACATAACAACATTTTTTTTTTTGGAAATTCTGGAGGGAAATTAAAATAGTTCAGATGTGATTATTGTGGGAGTAACCTAGTGACATGCGTTCTGCTGTGCATATGAGCTGCATGAGTCTAAGCCCTGTGAAAGCACTTGGTGAGAAATTATGGAATTACCGCTGAGTTAGTGATGGGTTTATAGACAATTAGATTTTCCTGTGAAATTTTTGCTTTGCTTAAATAGCCATTAATCTAAATTACAAATATGCCTGTGTTATTAAAAGACAAAATGTTATAATTTTGTTGAACACATATTGTACTTCATCAGAAAAAAGATGCATTGCCTGGAGTGGGAAATAGTGTGCTGAAAGAATCAAGTTCAGCCCCTAAAGTAGGGGGAAAGACTCGCAAAGGGAAGAACTGTCCAGCTAATATGGAGCACTCCGACTCAAACAAAATAGGTACTGACCCTGTTCGTAGTTGAAGTAATAGAAGATGGTCATTTACTCATCCTCATGTCATTCCATACCTATCTTCTTTATTAAAAGAAGATATATATTTTTCTGCTTTTTCTTACAACAATAAAGTGACCCTGGTTGTTAATCTCCAAAAGTGGCCCAAAAAAAGGCCAAAAAAATTAAGACTCAGTAAGGTGAACTCTAATTTGTGAATGAATCAGTTTGATACTTGAATGAATTGTTCAGTCCAATGTGTGATCTGAATTGACAAGAACCAGCTCTAAAGAATTCATGCACTGATCCACTTCTCAAGTTCAGCTCGTAAACTTAGTGATCAGCTGCATAATTTTGGAATATAGCACACAACTAGTGTAGGATTTTGGATGGGTTTATTTTTCTGTATAGTTTTTGAAGCTTTAACAGCTGTGGTCACTGTAAACTTGTATGGAAAAGACCTGCATAAAAGATTCCACCACATTATACCAACATACAGGTTTGACGTGACAAAGGAGTGAGTAAATAATGACCGATCTTACATTATTTGGGTGAATTAATCTATCAACAATATGTTTTTGCTTCTGTGTCATATTTAAGACAATGGAATGGTTTCTCAGATATCAGAGATTTGCTCATGGATAATTCTCAATTCTGTCACCAGTCACAGATTTAGACAACAGTCCATGCAGAAGTTCTCAGGTTGACAGAGATTCAGGCTCTCTCAGCAGTCCGAGCTGGCCTAGTAAGGAATCAGACTCCCAGGAGGAGGCCTCTCCGCGGCTGAGAAGAGGGCGCAGACGGACTGATGAAGCGTTGCTCCGAGACTGGAGCTTCGCTACTCCACCTACTCCTCCCCCTCTCGACCCCCCCTCTACACCACCCCCTGTACCAGTCCGCCGGCCCCGCGGCAGGCCTCGAATCAATCCTCTGCCTGAGGACGTGGATGCGGATAAGGATAGGCCCACTGAGAGTGGAGACACCTCTTCAATAAAGAAAAGGAAACGCTGCAAGAATCGTAAATATCAGAATGGGGAATACATCACAGAGAAAGAGAAGGTGGCAGATGGAGAGGAGGAGAAGCTGGGTGTGGAATACAGTGAGGCCACTAGTGAGTAAAGATAACCGAGGCTTAATGAACATTTTGCTGAGAACGTCATTCTGTCTTTGCCTCTCCTGGTCTTGATATTTAGTCCGTGGGCTACAGTTGAGGGCAGCATAATTAAAATAAATGTTGAATGAATTTCCCATTGGGGAACAATATCTCACACAATGATACAGATCTGTGTAGTTTTTCATAAATTGGGAATGTCCAGTGTCTGGATGTGGGCATTACCAAAGGTATGAAGGTCAAAGTATGTCTATGAAATACAATTTTACTTTACCTGTCTGAATAGGGCTTAGGTAGGCAAGTCTTATATTATTTTTGATTGAAAGCAGTTTATTGAATGGAGTTACGTGTCCATGTACCTATGATGTGTTAGGAATGATTTAATAAGGGTTGGTGATGAAATGTTAAGTCTATGCTGTTTCAGATGAGAAGCTGGGTGTGTACCCTTGTCTCAGTGCCACACTGACTGACAGAGTGTCCAGTCCAGACATCAGCCCTAGGCGGACCCTGTTCACACGTTCAGGCTCAGCACGACCTCAAGAGAGTCCACCCACCGCACAGCCTAACGACAAACCCTCAGGGAAGAGGAAGTTCAAAAGTAAACACTTATGTGACACCGATGACCAGAAAAAGGTTAGGTGAAGCATCTTTTCAAACATTTCTAAACTAGAACACTTGAATTGAAAATTTAGATTTTTAGGGATTATTCCCTTTTAAAGCTATATATCTTTTCAATTAGTCTTATGCTGCCCCCTAGTGTCATCTCAAGTCACCGTAAACCACTTTCTTACAACAGCTGTTTTTATTAGGCGGGACCATGTAACAGTTGCCCTCCCATCAATGTCACATCCCTCATTCATGACTCTCTTTGTATTTATGTCTTTGTTTCAGCTCAAGACTAAGAAAGGCAGCTTGGGTAAACGCACAGGGCCCCTCGTGTCAGGCGAGGATGGTCCAGTCCACAAGAAAACCCCAACTACTCCTCATGCTTTTCCCAAGCAGCAGTCAAACTCACCACTGTCTGGTAAAAAAGGAACAGCTGGGAAATCAGGAATCCCTGAATCTACTCCAAGCCGTCCAGTGCCTCCAGAAGTCCGTCGACTGATTGTCAATAAAAATGCAGGAGAGACGCTGTTACAGAGAGCTGCTAGATTAGGTTACCAGGTAAAGCATTCATAACCCTTTTCATTTGCTAGCTGACTGTAATGTTAATTCTAAAAAAAATATATAATAATAATTACAAATATTTTTTGTAATATATTTATATATATATAGGGATTAAATATATACAGTATATATATTTTAATGTTTTATTATTATTTGACATTTTCTAGGATTCAAATATTTATTAGCTTTTCATCAGTTCACAAACCCCTTGTAGTTCCCTCGCAAACCCCAGTTTAGGAATTTGTAAATGATTTGATTAACAGCCTTAAATATATACATTTCGATGATTTTAATTGCCTTTTTTGTGTTACGTCAGCATCTGCTGATGTTGGTGTGACTGTCTGTTTGATCAATTGATCATTTCACATATATAAATATTTATTTTCAGGATGTGGTTTTATATTGCTTGGAAAAGGACGTTAGAGAGGTGAACCGGCGTGACAATGCGGGTTACACGGCACTACATGAGGCCTGTGCACGTGGCTGGACACACATCATAGAGGTGCTGCTGAAGCATGGAGCAGATGTTAACTGCAGTGCACAGGATGGAACGCGGTGAGCAGCGGGTTACATTGAGGATAGGATAATGACAGAATCTACGGTTAATTTATTACTTGAAATATTCATTACAACTGAAAGGCACCAAGTTCTGTTCATCCCCATAGACAGCTTTGGGCTATTGCTTTTTTAATTCTGCAATGACATAATGACACAGTTTTATGGTAGGTAGCTAATGGGCCACATTAGATTTGGGAGATGTATATTTAGTATCAGATTCTGTACAAAATACGGTCATGTATGTCCACCCACAGATGCCATGTGTCCAACAAAATATGTTACCAATTACCAAAACTGAAACTATTCTTCCTCCTACCATTTCCTGTAAGAGTTTTTGCCTTTTTCATCATTGCAACCCATCTGCAGTAACAATAAGCTCAACTTTAGATGGAGAATTTTTTGTTTCTAACTTTGCAGCCCAATTCATGATGCAGTAGCAGCTGATAATCTGAGTGCCGTCTGGATGTTGTTAAATCACGGAGCAGATCCCACACTGGCAACCTACTCTGGTCAGACCGCAATTAAACTAGCCCAAAGTCCCGGGATGAAAACTTTCCTCAAAGGTAAATCTTGAATGTTTATTTGCAAAAAAGGCACCAAAATCAACCTGATTAAAACTGTCCTTGTGTTTGTTTATCCAGAGTATTTCACTGATTTAGAGGGACGGACAGAACAAGATCCTAGTCTTCAGTGGGATTTCTACAGTAGCTCTGTATTTGGTAAGAAATAGAAGGTTAATTGACTATCATTCAGAAGTATGGTTTGAGTAAGGTGTTTTTTTGTTTTATTTTGATAAATGTAAAATTTGATTTTAAATACAGTAAATGTTCTTTAGAGCATTTGTTTCTCAGAAAATCCTGATAGCGTATTAGCTTCCTTAAAAATAAGATTTTAACTATGAAACAATTTTAATTTCACAAAATTTAATTTTAATGCATTTTTGATCAAATAAATTTAGCCTTTTTGAGACTTGAAACATAAGTCTTACCAACCTCAAACCTTTGAACATTAATATAAGTGGGGTTAAAAAGGTCACCAGTGAAAATGCTTATTTTTCAATGTTTTGTCATTGAATATTTTTCTCATTACACATAACTGTCAGCATATCAATTTAAGTAAAATATGTATTTGAAAAACCAACATGAATGTTTTCCAGTATTTGCTTTAACATGCACTTAAGATGACTCCACAAGTGCAAAACCTGATGATCATGCTCTCCACCATGGTTTGAGACATCTTTTTTTTGAGAGATCTTTCTTCAGTGGAAACAGGAATATATGATCCTTTCTGTTACATGGTCAGTGTGTGAAATTATTCCACTAGTGTAAAAAGTGCAGAATATTCAATATTTATTTTTCATAAAAATTACTGGTAATGTTCATATTCCTAACATTTCTTTATTCCCAGGTTTAAATTAGATTTCGAATCCCAGATATTAAATATAGTGTCAGACTTTTGGACCATGCTGCCTTTAATTTTTTTATTAATCGCTAAATGATGATGGCATTACAAGAACAATTGATTGCCCAAGCTTCCGCTAATTCATGCTGAAAGTGATCCAACTATTAGGTGAGAAAGCTGTCCACTAGAGGGGAGCAGAAGCACTATAAACACACGGTGGTGAGGTCTTGTAACTAGAACTTGATATTTGCTTTCGTCTTTGTTTTAAACTTTTATAGAGGGTGAACAGGAACCTTGTTGGGACTTCCTGTTGTCTCAGCCCGAGGAAGAATCCGGGGACAATTTGAGTGAGCAGGTGAAGGAGAGAGACACCGATACAGACTGTCTCCTGTTTGAGTTCTCCTCTGACCCGCTCCTACCCTGCTACCACGTCCAAGTATCACTAACACAGGGGTAAGTGACAGTGGAAACACTTTTAAATATGGTTACGATGCACTACGGGTGACCCTGAATAGTCGACAATTAGATTCTTCCATTCTAGGAGCCTGATTCGACTCCCAATCTCACAGTCGAATATTTGCGGGGTGTTATGATTATGCCATTTTGACTATAGGTGTAGGTCAAATGTCTGATTTCTCATAGAACTACCGGTTTTCTCTAGTGATCGACCGATGTATCTGTTTACCGATATTTTTCCCGATATTTAAGCATTTTTCCATAATCGGGTATCGGTTTTGTAATATCGGATTCGCCGATTTACGGCGCCATCTTGTGGCCGTTTTGAGATTTCCGCCATTGCAGCCCGGGCGTCTGAGGAGATCAGTCAACAACAACTCAGTGCATAGGTAAATATATGTTCTACTTGGTTTGCTTTAATTAATCAACTTTATTTAACATAACAGACATGCACAAATGAGATCTGAGACATAAATTCCTGATATAGTTAATTTATGCAGCTTGTTTCTAAACAATTGAGACGAACTCATTGAGTCACGTAGTGTAATTCATCATGTCCTGCCCCAATAAAGACGTATCCTTACATGAATTAAATAAAACAGATATGAATGAGTGCATGTTGAAAATAAAAGCGTTGAATTAAATTCTCTATCTGTTGTATTTGCTCACCATTAGTCTAGAAGAGAAAGTTTGTTCATATTGCTTAGCAACTGACGGATGATCTGGAGGCTTAAGCACGGCCACTGAATGAAACTTTTGACAAGACTGTCTTGTTTAAACACCCTAGATTATATTATCATTTACTACATAACAATTATTTCGCTAATACACATATAAATATAGCCTACCGCTTTGTGGAAATTAATTATTTATTATCTCCATACGCGATCGCGGTTGATTAAGTTATAGTCAAACAGCACTTTGTCAGTTGGCATTTCATGATTTAACGTTAGATTAAATTTAGATCATAAAATGCCAACTGACAAGTGCTGTTTAACTTTATATAGTCTCGGGGAAAAAAGTTCGTTCATATTGCTCAGCACCTGACTGGGTTGATGATCAGGAAGCCTCAAGCAATGCCACTGAATGAAACTTTTGACAAGATTATCTTGTTTAAACACCCTAGATTATATTATCATTTACTACACAACAATTATTTCGCTAATACACATATAGGCTACATATACCGCTTTGTGGAAATTAATTATTTATTATCTCCATGCGCGATCGCGGTTGATTAAATTATAGTCAAACAGCACTTTGTCAGTTGGCATTTCAGGATCTAACGTTAGATTGAATCTAGATCATAAAATGCCAACTGATAAGTGCTGTTTAACTTTATATAGTCTCGGGAAAAAAAGTTCGTTCATATTGCTCAGCACCTGACTGGGTTGATGATCAGGAAGCCTCAAGCACGGCCACTGCATAAAATTTTTGAAGGAAGCAGGCTTACTGGGCAGAATGCTGAAAGACTCTGTTTTCTACACTAAAACCTAGTTCTGCTTAACTGGGAGTATTAAGTTACACTACTAAATAGCCCTCCCGCCCCCACCAATATGTTAGAATCATTTTTGTGCTTTATTTTTTTTTATTTTTTATTTTTTATTTGTTTTTATTTTTTTACCTCATCAAAGCTTTTATTTTAAAACAAAGACACTTAGTAACAGTGCGCTTAAATTTTTTGGACTCAGACCCCTCTATTTATTTGTGTATAAATATAATGCTTTGTTTTTTTGTATGCAAGGAGGGAGTGATTGTTATAAATAAAATGGTTTGTTCAGCTCATTTGTTTTGTAATAATTGTCAGAAACAGAAGTATAACAGTAAATAAATATCGGTTCTGCATATCGGTTATCGGGTACATAAACATACAAATAATCGTATCGGTATCGGTTATAAAAAATCAATATCGGTCGATCACTAGTTTTCTCCCAATAAGTTAATTTACAGCCGAGCTGCACGATTATGAAAGAAATCAAAACTGTTGATTATTCCTTTGAAATAGTGATTTAATAATTTTCATTCTTGGATGAACTAACCCTTTAATTGTTGCTTTGAATGGTTATGTAATTGTGGCATCCGTAATTGTAATCGACTTTTATACACATACCATTATAATGAGAACACCATTATAATAAAACACTGTGAATTTAATTGAGTTTAGCTGCCGTGTTTCTGCACGTTGTTGCGTGAAGAACATGTCCACAAAATGAGATCATTCAGAGCTGTGCAGCTATGTTAATTCGGGCCATTTTGCAGATAGCCTTTAAGTCCTAATATTAACGTTATGTTGTATAAATAACAAAGCGTATCCAAAAACTGAAAAATGCTGCCTTCGGAGGACGCGTTCCAAGGTAGGAAGGCATTAAAGCCCGTCTGAAATCAACATTAGCTTCAGTTCCTGTCTCCTGAGAGGCCTTCATCTGGTGGTTTTGTGAAGGCAGCATAGATGTATCCTTCATTGGCTTTGATATCCCACAATCCTGTGCGTTCCAGTCCATGACAGTTAAGCTAAAAAATAAAGATGGCATCCGAAAGTTGCGGCCGCTGCTCAGTTTGTGCTAAAGTAAACTTTTTTTTTTGTTTCCTCTCCACAGGTTTTGTAACTGGTTCTTACTGGCAGACGTGCTGAAGCGACTAAAGATGTCAGCGCGTATTTTCCGGGCTCGCTACCCTCAGTTTGAGGTGGTGAGCATCGCTCAGGCAGAGCTGTGGAAGCAGGTCTCTGTCAGTCAAACGTGCATCGCTCCAGATGAGCTCCAACCGGACGATGAGGACAGGGAGGAGACGGTGGAGCTGGTGCGCTGTGTACCAGAGTTACAGGGACTGCTAGGTTCTTCCATACAGATCCTCCGAGAAGATGAGGACGACAAGTCAGGGCCCAATGCCAGACCTTGCAGTCGATAGCGACTCCTGCATTGCATCTCCTGCTCTACAGCCATGTGATCTGAACGGAGGGCAGCGAGATGCACGGGTCCTTGCCATTGCATTCGATGGCCTGTTGCCAGTACCAGCACTTTGTATGTTCAGAATCGGCCAGATAGGTCCTATATCCTCACAGACCCCCTGAGTAATGAAGGGGCCCTAGGGAACATCTTTGCCAAGCCCTCGCCGCAGGGAGAAAGGCTGGGGACGGACTCCACTGGAGAGCAACTTTCAGGTTCCTTCTGTGTAGGGTTTTGTTTTTACACTCTTCAATAATTCTTTTTTTTTTTTTTTTTACAAACCTATATGTATAAGTAAATATATATGTATATCTTGACATCAGGGTGAACGCATCTGGTTGTAACTTATCATTAACATGTTTTTATGTGTGTTTGATATTGATGGTCCTTTAGAAGGAGTGGTAATCCAAGTCTTTTTTTATCCTGGTAAAACTAAATGTGTGTAGCTAAGAGGCTTACGTCAAGCTAACAGTGACAGGAATGCCTTTGGGCCAGATGGTTCCTGTGTAAACCATCCAGCCACTCTCGGCTCCCAGAAGCCCCCTTACCTACAGCATATGTTCCTCACCCCGGCCCTCCTTACCTCAGCACCACTGCAGCTCTGCCAGAAACATTACTCCTTCCCTTTATTTCATTTGTATTGTAGCAGGGACGAGATGTGTTCCTGTGACTTTTACTTTGGTTGATGAGCTGTTGGTTTTATCCACTGCTAGAATTTTTCAGATATCAGCAGGTATCAGCCGATATCAACCATTTAAGTTATGAACAAAAAACAAGCCTGTGGAGTCTATTTTTTTTTTTTTTTTTTTAGGTTTTTCTAGGGCCATTTTTCTAGATTCCATCTTGAACTGCTTTCCGGTGCTCATGGAAGGGGTCGTCTCCCAGTTTTTCCCGGTGTACCAGATTTCAGCGTGGTGTTGTATTTACACTGATTGTTGTTTGTGCTTAATTTAATAGTCATTAATATATTTGACATTTTTTGCGTGTGTCAGAAATTATGTATGAAAATTGCTTTGTATGGTTGGTGCTTTATTTGACAATGTACAAATAATGATCCCTTTATCCTGAGGTTGTTTTGTTTTCCCACACTGCGAACAGTATTTTAACAAGCTAAAGTACAGTTTTATTGTACTGGTGCTAAGCTAGATTTTGTGTTGACAATCAATGAAGTTTTGTTTGAACTGAAACCAATAAATATTTAAATGAAGAGAGAGATGTAAAGATAGTTTAGTTTCACTACTTATACAGCGAGACATGAAGAAAGTACTTGGTTTTGACTGAAGAAGGCATATTGCTTCAGTGATCTCTTTACAAAGAGGAGAGCTGTTTATTTGATTCTTTTTTTTAAGAAATCAACCAGAATAAAGCATGATTGTCAAGTGTTTCTTGTGATCTGCAGTGTGTTTTGTAGCATTGGTTGAGGTGAAATGTCCACATTTAAATGCAATTTAACGCTAGCCTCACTTTGTGCTTTTATAAAAAGGTTTGCAACAGCAGTATGATCAAAGATGGAAATGTTCAATCAATGTAGTTTATTATTAATAAAAATCAGAAGGGATATTCATATTTTTATATTGCAAGACAAGTTATATCATAATGCACTAATTGAAATAATTTCTACAGATTTTATCCACACTACACATCAATTAAAATGTCATTTTGGAATTTTGGAAGAAAAAATATCAATATAAACGTATTTTTAACCTTAATATGTCATCTTTCTGTTTTTATATTAAACAGTGCAATAAGAAACAGTGCAGTGCGTAGTCCTGTGCTGGAGAAATTTGCACTGGCCTCAAGGGGGCACCAAACACTAACATTACTTCATCTACTAATGATCTGAGAAAGTAATAAAATTCAACATTCTCGGCTAAAGAAAATTCATTTAATTTTAATAATTTGGCTAATTAAATTTACGTGAAAAAGCAATATATTTGAACGTTTCAACGTAATATAGACCAACACTAACATTCATAAGTTTGATTTTTTTAAAGAAAGAAATTAGCACTCATTGAGCAAGGATGCATTAAATTCATTAAAAGGGATAGTAAATCGGTTAAGTAAATTATCTTCTTTTCTTTGAACTGTCTATTAAACACAGAATCCTGAAAAACTATCATGGTTTCCACAAGGATATTAAGTAGCACAGCACAGTAGTAACAGTTGTAAACATTGATAGTAAAAATTTAATCTATAATAAAACCATGGGCGTAGGTTTAGGGGGGGACGCTAGGTACTAGTCCCTATCAATATTTTGAGAGGACAAATTTGTCCCCACCAGTATTTAACAAATCTCATTTGAACTGCTATTTGGATCTTTGCACTGCTATTTGGATCGATTCTAACGGCCAGGATGACGACAGTACAAGAAACGCTGTAATTTGATTGACGGCGGGGTATCTGACAGGCTACTCGCGCGGACCGGGACTACTTTTGTGCTTGCACTAGCAGCGAGCGGGTGATGCGCGCGCTGTGTGTGTGTGCGCGCGCGCATGTTGACGACGCCGACAGTAAATTACCAGAGCTGTCTCTCTGCCGCATACAAAGGCCAGAGTAAAAACATTTTAATATTCCGTTTTTTTGCCCCTTTTTTACTTTGTAGATGCCTTATGCAAAAGGGAAATAAGAAGCTTTTTCATAAAGCAGAGTCAGAGTGTAAGTAAGCAAAATAACTAGCTAGCCACACACATAAACTAGCAGTAGTGACTGACCAGGCTTTCAAATCCATATTCTACTGTGGAATATACAGAGCCATATAGTTTTTTGTTTTTTTTGAGAGTGCATTTATGAGATTATACAGTTATACTAGCTCTTTAGGGACAGTATACAGGATGGTATATCGGGGTCAGGGCACAATATAGTGAGATGAAGTAGATTCACTTCTGTATTGTGATATTCTGTATTGCCAACAGTCTGAAATTAAAAAGGAAATCATTAAATCACTGGTATCTTACAACAAAAGAATTTGTGTGTGTGTGTGGGGGGGGGGGGGGGGGGGGGGGCAAGTCAGTCATATGTAGAGTCATATACCAAGTCAGTATATGTAGAGTAAATTTGAAGAATCATGTGACACCGAGGATTGTGTCTGATGAAAATAAGCTTTGCCATTTTGAATAAATTAAATGTTCCCAATATTACAGTTTTGCTGTGTTTTGTTCAAATAAATGTAGCCCTGGTGACCACAAGAGACTTATTTTTTTACAAAACAAAGAAACAAAAATCTTATCGACCCAAACATCTGAACAGTATTAAGTGTACACTTGATTGTATCATTAAGAAAGATGCCAAAGGTTTGGAGGGCAGTTCAGAACGGTAAAAGGTCAGTCAAAGTAGGTGATTCGGTCTTTTTGGAGGAAGGGACAATCAATTTGGTGAGAAACTATTGCACTGTAGAATGCATGGGAAAAGACACGAGACAGAATTTGTAAAATGAGAGTTGTCTGCATAGACAAAGGCCTCAGGAAGACCGCGCGTTGTGCCGAGGAACAAGTCAGGGAATTTCCGAGTCAGCCGTGTGTTATAAAGTAATATAAAATGTCATTAAACATTAAATCTGTCCTGTAATTGACCTCTCTTACGCTACCACGCGTCTATCAACAGATATAACGACGGAAGTAACGTGAGCAGTGATTGCCAAAATGAACCACATAAGAGAATTAATCCACGTGTTTTGATTCATTTCAAGTCAATACCCCATAATTTTTTCACTCACGTCTATCTAAACACATGAATCAGTTCGTTTGGAATGACTAGTTAGTCCTTCCACAGGTTAGCTAAAAAATACAAGATCATATGCATAACTCGACTCAGTACTCTCAATAGTTAGCCTCTGGTTCGTTTGGTTGCCTGGTGCTGAATTGAAGCAGTGGAATGGAAGAGAATGCCGAGTGTCTGGGGGCCATTTATATGCAAAAGAGCGAATAGAAATCGCAGCACGGTACAACGGTGAGGTGAGACAGAGTCATCAGAAAGATGAGTTAAGGATGCCGCTGGGGACAGTCTGAAAATACAGCTAAATGACGATATGCTTCAGTTAACACGTCGAATAGCTCTGCATCCGCGCCTCATGGTAAACGAAACATACAAGGTACAATGTTATTTTAGTATTATTTATATAATTATAGTTTTTAGTATATGTTTAAGTAAGCTCTTTAAGTCTAATAATTTATTATTTCAGTTTGTGTCAATTATTGAAATTATTTTTAATAGTTTTTGTTAACAAAAACCAACACTTGTACAAGGGAACTTTCTTTAATAATCTAGCATGCAAACATTCAGGGATTGATTTACAAAGCAAAGAAAACTAACTGAAGGTTACTCCAGTTCACCACAAACTACTATGAAGATTTAAGCTTTTATAGAAACTTTATTGTTACAAACCTTGGCTTGTGGATTAAGTGTGTTAGAATTACTCCAAATTACCAGTCATGCTTTTTTTTTTTTTTTGGTCTTACATCATGACAATTCCAGTTGCATCATATGTGGACTTAGGTTTCAGAGCCACTCCTTCACCAAACCCACAGAACTGCCACCTGCCATTGGTTGGCCCTTCTGGGGCTATCCCATGATTGGTGGAAATCTAGGGCACGTCTAGACATGACATACTGACAGTTAAATATCCATGTGCAACCATATGGGAGTCACTGCAGTGTTAAAAATAACAGAACACCAGTTAAACCTTGAAACATGTGACCGACACAACAGTCTAAAAGTCACTTGATTAAATTAGAGGTTTAAATGGTTAAATCAGATTTTTCACCCTCCTTTTTTAAATATCTGTGTTCAGGGGAGCAACAAGTTTTCGTCTTTGTTCAAACTGATATTATGTAAGAGTTCTTCCACAAAGGGGCGGTCCTGCCTGCTTTACTTCTCTCAAACAGCACCGGGGAACTTCCTTTTTAGCATTCTGCTTTTGAACACTCTTTATATGGAGACGCAGAGACGGTTAGAAATGCTAGACAATGCTAGGGCACTGCTTACATGTTAATTAAGATACCATTCTCCTTGTCTTCCTTAACCCAGATTCAGTTAACGGTATTTTAAAATGAGATATATTCACTTAAAATATTCTGTTCTTATGCATCTGTAAAAACACATGTTTGTTGCACTGACCTTGCATTAGTTTAACTCTCCAGGCATGCTGAGTAATGACAGAGCAGAACCGTCACTGATCGGTGCTGCTAATTCCATTCTTTCTGATTATTTATAGCCTAGCTAGCATGGCTCGATAATCTGTTGCTACACTGGAACTCACGTCTGCCAGGGACAAATATTCTTGGATGTTAAGTATAGAATGTCTTTTAGCCATCATGGCTTGTGGCCCTTGTATTATTGTATGACATGAACATTGCCACGATGATTTCGCCACATTTTCACCACATCTCAAATTATGTGTTAATGTTAACGGAGACAGCAAGGAAATTACATTTTAAACAAGATCATCTTACATAAAATGGCCTTTTCAAAATAACAAGCTGCAAAAATCTGTATATATAATTAAACGATTCATATTGAAAATGTTTGTTTTAATATTTAAATTGTAACTTTTTGTTTGTTATTTTAGTTTTAAACCTTTAATAATGTTTAATTATAATTTCCAAGTTTCGAAAACAATTATAATGTGATCGTCAAAAAAAAAAAAAAAAGTCCCTAAAATAGAATTTTTCTAAAACTGTAATTTTAAAGTGGTATAATTTCAGTGCTTGAGTTCAATTATTAACAGTTGAATCCCTGAATTAAAATCTTTTATGCATAATGCAGCAGTATGACATCCCTGACAGTCGACCCAATGACTCGCATTGACTCACTCCTGTCCTTCAAATTAGATTAAATCAGGTGAAGGAGTCAGCCGGTCCCTTTCTGAGGACACTCTGGACAGACCATTCTTTAATCGATGAGGACAGCAGGCCGAGAAGACACCTATTCTTGAATATTTAGTGCAAATATACAAATAACATGTCTGTCAAATTGCTAATCAGACTAAATGGAGGAATAATCATAAAGGGCAAAGTGCACAGTATATTCCAGTGAATGGGGAAGTATTTTAACAGAGAAACTATACTGATTATTCTGAGTAATGGCAAACGTCTATGCAGTGCATGTGTTATCAGCTGTAGGGGTGGAGGGAACCAAGGCAACGGCTTATGTAACCTCAGCTGCCCTGAACACTCTTACAGCTATACACGTCATGCACTTATCGTATATAGTCTGCATGAGCTGATCATGTACAGCAAGAGCTGCAGGACAGGATGAATTCTCTGGCTTCTCTGACTCCGCTGGAAGACGACAGCATGTGTAGTGTAGTTTCCCACATACAGTCTTTAACTTGCAGTGTTGCACTGCAGTACAAAGAGAGCAAACGTTTCGTGATAAGATAGCTTGTATTCAATACAATGTCAACATTAGATCTTTTCAGGGTCACTAAGCGCTTATTCTTCGCTGATAGTTTGTTGACATACGCCTCTACACTTTCTGCAGGCTCTGTTTCCTGTGACAGATAGAGGAAGGGGATGTACTTCAGCCTTGCACTATACACGAAGAGCTTGATAGGATGGATATCAGTGAGACATTGTGACCTTACATCAGCAGTCTGAAGGTCTTTAAGCATCTGAATTAGTTAAAGTGTCTTAAATAAGTGTGAGCTCCATAAAGTCGATTTAATAAATGATATATAACATTTACATATAAAATATGGGAAAAAACATGGAAGACCTCATGTTCCTCCACAGAGTAAAAAAAAAAATTGAATTCTCTACAAACTATATATGAGTTTCTCTACAAACTCTAATTTTACTCTGACCTCTTAAGAAATAAGGCATGATAAAAGGGAACAATTGTTTAGGAACTATTGCTTTATTGCAGTTCCATGCAATCATTTCTCTGTTACTCTTTCAAGGGCATCTTACTTGCAGACGCAGGGGAAATTGCCACACAAGCTGGTATCATGCATCTACAAATCACAATGAATAACAACCATGAGACATATCACTTGCTTGACATTTTTGCCCAGAGGGTGGTGTGAAAGCTCGGCCTCTAGCACGGAGAGGTCGTACAGAGACAGATTGGTAATTCTCTGATGCAGCACACAGGCGCTCTCATTATACAATACAAGGCCTAGTATTGTGAGGCTGAGTGGGGTGAGCATCCCCTTACCCAGAACAGCTGATCATCTCACCATAGCATCACTAACAGCTCTCAGCCAGCCAAAATTATGCCAAAATGCATTTTTAAATTACCTAGGGCCATAACATTAAGTAGCAGTGTAGCAACACTACTAACTAAATTGTTTTTCACTTTTTTTCATTTCTGATTCATACCATTAAATCGATTAATCCATGTCCGATTCATTATAGGGAACTGGTAAATCCTGAACAGTCCTTTCTCTCATATGAACTGCTGAAGTGTTTGATTCATTCTACTGAATCAGTTTACCACAAACAGCCCTCTCTCTTATGTGTACCAATTACAAGTCTGATTCATTCCATTAAATCAGTTAATCCTAAATGATACTCTCACTCATATATAATCCCAAATTGAATTTGTTCTAAACAGCCATCGCTCTCATAGGAAGCACTGAATTGTTTGATGCATTTTTGTGAATCAGTTGACTATTATGGCTCTCTTTCTTGCCAGTTACATGTCTTTACATGTCTTTATTTCTTGACTGGAATTCATCCATTTATTTCTTGACTGGCAAAATAACCTTTTTTTATTATTTTGAGCATGAAGACTGATGAATCTGATTGTCAGAGTTGACTGACTGTCTGACTGTCAGAGTGCACAAAACATTTGCCACGTCTCACGTGTCTATGCCAGCATTGCATTTGTTTAGAAAGTTCTCTTGTGGGTGCCAAGATGTACGGGAGCATGTAAAGGACAGCTGATATCATCCAGCAGACTGGATGTGCACGACCAAGTCTAGATTGCCTGATCACGTAGTCATGCAATGCACCATGGCTGATCCAGCCAAACATTTAGAAACTGATTTATGCTTTTATGAGTCACTTTATGATTTATGAAGTTTTTTATCCTTATGCCAGTCTGTCATGGTTGCACTGCTAATAGATTACAGAGGAATAGAGATGTAATAAGATATAGCTTAACCTACTGATAACATTTTCCAACGCATCATAATCTTTAGATTCTCTAGTATACATGCATGTGGATTCTGGGTGAAACAACTAAATGGCTTGCTTTTAATGTTTTATTCATGCTACATTTCGGTTGAAGCATTAAAATGACATTTTAGGTCAGCTGCAAATCCCTCATTTAGTTGCTGGTTTATATATCATGCAGATTTGCTCCTTTGACAGTTTGCGTGCATCACTCTGACCTATTTCACTTGAATGGACAGATGGTTGGACTGCATTGGTCTGATATACCATAATGCCCCTCTGTAGCCAAAGCAGACATTTTGATTGGTATTATTGTGATTTTCATGTTTGCTTTGCTTCTTCCTATTCTTTGTGTCCACCCACCTACATTACTTCAAAGGCTGGGTGTTTCCACAATTGCAGCTTGAACGGTTATGGAGTTGTATTGTTCACAGTTCAGTGAACATAATATGAGAAACACTTTGGTTTGGAATGGTAAATGGGTTTCTACTTTAAAACAATGATCCATAATAAATCACACTGAATTAAGATGGGAGTATAAAATGCATGTAAGATCTGTTGTGGAAATGCAAAAACTAAGAAAATAATTTCCTATAAACACGTTATCTTTTGTGACAGAAGGAATTCTGTTTATATTGAAGTTTTTCAAACACTCACAGTGCTTTAGAACTGAACATTAAAAATCTGTCTTAAAGGATCAGATATACTTTCCTAATTAGATCAAAAAGTCATGAACCGATAATCTCAACCAGACACTTTTTATGGGTATAATACACTTTGTACAGATATATTTGATAAGAACTATGTATGGATGCCTGCATTAGCATTTAAAACGCCAGTTTCAGCCACTGCTACAGTTTAAGGGGAGTAAAATGCCTAGTCTATTCAATCCAGAATATACAATTCACTCACCCTCATGACACTCCAAACCTGATTTTCTTTATTCCACAGAACACAAAAGAGAATGTTGGGAACCACACGGTTTAATTCAATTGTCCATTTAATGCAGGACAGTGGGAACAGAAAATATTTGGTTACCAGCATTCTTCAAAGTATGTTTTACAAAATTTCTGAATTCTGCCATCATGTCATTCCAAACCTGTATGGTGTTCCAGGTCAAACAGGTTTGTAACACTCAAAACAAAAAATAAAACCATTGGTTGGACTACACCTTTAAAACACGGTCCAATTGAGAACAGGGTTAGAGATCCAAGAGAAATAAAAATAAATAGTCATGGAGTTTTTTTTTAACATACTCTAAAGATGTCACTGTGCTGCAGAAGTCATATAGATTTAGAATGACAAGTTTGATTTTCAGGTGGACCATCCTTTAAGTCACTGCAAACAGGAGAACACCTAATGAATAGTCAAGCTCAAACCTGTCTTTGTAAAACACACATTCCTCATGCAGTGCAAGAGGACCGCCCTTAGGAAACTAGATTAGGAGATACGGTTTAGCTCCTTTTAGGATTAGATATTTGACCCAGCCCTCCGGTAAATGGCATCTTATTGCACTTGAGTGGATAGGAAGCGCAAGGCAATGCTCAGGAGAAAGAATACACCGAGATGGTTTAAATTAATGCTTTATTTTAGAAGTCACTATATTATTACAGTAGGATATAAAAAGTTGAAATCTTTTAGGACAACCCAGAAAAACAAAATACAAGTGGTATACAGACTCATATATGGACCCAGTACAAACTAATACGATGCATAACAAGCATACATACTTGAGAACAGCACAAGTGGGAAATGAAAACAGAAGGCACGCCATTTAACATGGACATGTGCACAAGAGCAGCTTTAATACATAAAAATCCCCTCAAAAGGCATTGGCTGGCTAATAGAAAGAACGGAATTACCAGCATTCACGTTCTTCTACTGCTTTAAATGACAACGTCAAGGGCTTTCTCTCCTGGCATATAGAGATTTAAAACAAAACCCAAAACTAAAGCCTAAACTGGAATTGATGTATGCTGCTGAAACGGTCAGTATAAAAACCTCATTACTCTCATAGCCCTTTAAGATCTAAATGGAAACTTTCTGAAAGTACTGGATACCACCAGGACAGGCCACAGGACAACAGATTTGGGCAAGAAACCCTTTTTTGATGGCAGAGAGGAATCTAAAGCCCTTTAGGACCACTGCTATCCATTCACTTCCCAGTCCAACAGTTCAAGAATAGTCCATTTTACTCTAAACCAATCAATCCTATCTCAGCAGGCTACCTCCACCAATTTCTCTCTTGTAACGATTCGTAAGATCGTCAGCTTGGACTGTCAACTTTGACAGAACGGCAAACAGTCCATGGAGGTGGTAGTGGAACTGGCCCTCCAGGTCAGAGCCTTCCTCTGCAGCTCCTTCATTGACCTGCAGCTCTTCGTGCTTCATGGTCATCTCCAGAAAGCTGCCGCCCATCTCCCTCTTCAGCAGGCCCCACTCCATGTCATTCTTGATGGACTTCAGCAGCAGGTAGTGCTCATACATATCCCTCTGTTTGCTGGGGAAAGACGGCTCGTTGTTATTGTGACTAACAGAGGCTTGGCTGCCTCGGTCCTCCAGAGGCACGTCCCGCAGTAAGTTTGGCACCATGATGGTCTCATCCATGTTGTTGGCAGCTGCAATGAACCGGTTCATGACGTTGAGCAGCGAGTGCTTGTTGCACGGGGTTTCGTTGCTGAGCTGCATCATGGCAAAAGCTGAAATTAAAGGGTACATTCAATAGCGATGCAAAAGATGTTTTATACTTCAATCTTTTGCACTAAGAGCAGCTAGAACCTTTATAAATAGACGAACGAGACAAATCAAGTAAGCCATTCAAAAGAGTCATCGGTATGTCTAAGGGTTTTATTGCAGGGTCACGTGTCGTAATTCAGTTGCTGCAGCCATGATCCGACTCCAAACGAAATTGTATCTGCATTTCTTTTAAACACTAAATAATCAGTTACGCGTTTTAATAAGCCGCCATGTAAATCAAACAAACGACGCGATTTCTCGGTTCAACGAGTTCACCCTAGAGCCGCTCCGTTTCACCGCGGTCCGGTTTTTAAGCGGTTCAACTGAATCTAAAGAGAACGATTTTTCTCGCACGTCATCGTTGTTATCCTTAGAATGATAACGTTTTTGTTTTTTCGCGTCGATAATATATAGCTTGACACATTGCACTGTCTCTTTAAAGCATCATTAATAACCAAACAACATTAAACGATGATTAAGTCGGAATAAATCTAATGCACATGACGCTCAGAGATTAAACTACGTTACAGCAGAACGTAACAGTAAAGATCCTATCGTGGTACATTTACACAAGATATGCCTCTGTCAATGTGCAATGATAACGCGATAAATCTCAAAAATAATTTAGAAGCAGACGACTAACCTGGATGAAACCGTTTAGTGGACTGGAATAACCCAAAGAGAAAATCTAAAGGATTGACAAAGTTGCCACAATTTATACAGCTCCACTCGAGAAGAAAGTTCCTTTCTTCTGTGGCATCAGGCGAGGACCGACAGACTTATACCGTTGACGTCAGGCGGGGAAGCGTCATACCCAATGGCGTACCGAGATGCAAATGATTGACAGGCCTTCGGACCAATCAAGATTCAATATTTCATCTGCGTTCATCTGTGTCCGTATCTTTCACAAAATATGATCTCTTCACATGTGAGTGGTCAAGTTATGACACCCTCCTCCCCACCCTTAACGTATTTTACTTAAATATGAGCTCTTGCTGGTAGCGATTAAGAAATAGTGATACATCCAAAAAACAGCTATTTTCCCTCATTCGGTGTCATACATTATACGATCTGCATCTCGCTTTATTTAAAACCTTTTAGGACAGTAATTCTGATTTTTTTTTTAAATATTAAAGATAGTAACGTTACCTACATTTATTTATATTAAATGGCTGTCTCAAATGGACACTTCGCCCTTGTGGACCTCTTTTATAGTCCACGCTCTTCGTTGTTTTTTAGCGCCATCTGGTGGTTCTATGTCTGAAGCTTAAGCTCGTTTAAAAGGAGTTTATTGTTTTTATACATTTTACAGTTTGAGCAAAAAGAACAGGCTGTTGACAGTTTGTTGACCAACAAACATATAAATGTATGCATGCCCCAAAAAGTAAACCCATATGCTGACAGAACTCAGAGGGTGGTTTATCTTTCGACAAAAATTATATGATTATGCTGGAGTGAAGTGAGAAAATAATTACAGTATTAAAAGTAATTTGGATTATACATCACCTTATTTTACTTACAAATGCAAGGATGTCATTAAATACTGCTCTACCCCTGTAAAGATAACGTTGATATTTGTAGCTTTGTGTGTATATGTTAAATATCGTTACCCGATTAACCTGGGCCTCAAAAGTTTTCACATTTTGTAGACAAACTTAAAGAGTCATTACAAATTTTCTCTTCAGCACATCACCGCCATGACATTCAACAACCTTACAATTAACACTTTAGCTGCTACATAAAGACTGCAGAGAAATTGCAAATAACCCCATAATTTTCACAGAAGCAATCCAAATGCACATGAAATTGCATGTATTATAATAGTTATGGAAAATGAACTGCTGGTGACAAACGGGACTCCCTATGTAACATGTTGAGTGGATAACATCTTAAATGTCTCAAATTATTGTCAAGACATTCTCAAAAAAAAAAAAAAAAAAGGCAAATTTTACTACTGTTTTTACTAGATGCAAAGTTTTAGCACGTGTTTATTCCAGCCAAACAAATGTCAAGGTGTGCAGTACACTGTTAACTGCATAACTGACTGAATGTTCCTGGTGTAACTGGCTAAAACACATGCACTTTCTACAAACTTCTGTAAGCACTATTATATTTACACTCTGGCAAAACAAATTCTAAATGAATGTATCCTTTTGGAATGGGTTCCTTCCCTTCAATGTAGTTACCACAAGAAATGTTCTTTAAAAAGCAGTCAGAAATTCTCTAAAATGAAATGTTTAACTAAGGCGCACGTACAAAACACTGAAACTAAATATTTTCCCTTTCGTCCAGTTCAGCCGTCTATGATCTCCAGTTGATAACCTGTAATCAGACAGAAGAACCTTTAAATGAAAACCTACTCAACATGCTCATTAAGTGACACATAATAAAACAACACAAAACTGTGCCATTTCTAACAGAACACAAGAAAAAATACCTGCGGATCACTACACCATCTCATATTGGTTATTGGTGATATAGCGAGACAGACAACATGCCAAGAATATCCCAATGAGCTGATGAGGAATTGAATGAAAAAAAGAAAAAAGGTATTATTAGATGCATTACAGACTAGACTCATTTAAAAATACTAACTGGACATGATGAGTACCTGGAAGAATGCAATTCCAAAAGAAATTCCAGCAATAATTCCAAGATTGGCCTCCAGCGTTGTAGTAATCAGGGAGAAACAGCCCTACAAGAGAAGGTTTTTTTCTCTCCGAAATGCCGAAATAAGTGATTTTATTGATTTTGGAGTGTTCAGAAGCAGCAAATTTCTTACCCGTTGATAAACCACTGAAGCAGCCGTGTTAAGATCTGTAAGTTCTGCAGAAGTGCAGTTACCACCAGCAGTCATGTTACAGCAGCTATTGGGGATGCCCTCATGTTTGAAGTAATTTGTGTTTGCCCAGCTGGTGTAGTTCTTCTCTCCACAGCACTGCAGCTGAAAATGACCAAATACATTTCATTCCTCAAAATAACATTTAAGCAGATAAGTGATGTTTAATGTAATCCTGATGTTTTGTACAGCTCCCAATGAAACAAATCCATGCTTACTGTTCTCTGGATTCTGTCCAGATCTTCATTTTCCTTACCACTGTAGGCTAATTCAGCTTTATTATAGGCACCTTGAAGCACTGCTTTAATCTTAAAAAAAAAAAAAAAAAAACACAACATAAAACACTGTGGCTTAAACAGTAGACAGTATATGAAATATTGTATGTAAAAAAAAAAAAGAAAAGAAAAAAGAATTACCTCATGTCTGAAAATAAAGCCGGATATACCTGCCACTAGTTCAGCTAAGAAAACTAGCACCAGGAACATAGCATACTACAAGGTAGGGGGGGAAGAAAAAAAAAGGCTTAAAAACAAACAAAACACAATGAAAATTCAGCAAATAGGGTACACATTAAGGCATTAAAACCAAATGTTGTTCTGAAAGTTATTAATAAACTCTTAATATATTAAATATTTTTTTCTTACGTTTGTGGAAGGGTCAAAGTCTGAAAATATATATTTTTTTAAGGGGACATCAAATTCAACTTTATATGATACGTCAGTTTTGTGTCACATAGATACATAAAAAAGACAAAAACATCCAAAGTTTACAGGATTTACAGAATGTGCTGTAACTACTCCCACATTAATGAGTTTTATTACTATCGTGTGACATCTCTAGAACTGACCAGCTTCAGCATCCATGGACTTCCACGGCAGGTCGCGAAGCAACCGAACAAACCGAAGATGATGATGATGGCTCCGGTCCCAATGAGGACATATGGTACATTGGTGCCCTGGTCTGAACTCAGGAGGAGGTCGAACTCCAAATTAACCTTTCCCCATACTCCAACAGCCAACAAGATCACTCCTGTGAACTATAAAGACATATTTGATAAGTGTTTTTGGATTGGCCTGAGAGATTATTGCACTGCGACTTGTTGCCCATCCCCGTTCTTAATGCTACCCTTGGAAACCTTGTAATTACACTTCAGCTTCAAAACTCAGAACATTTAGAGCATTAAATAAAAACAGGGCATCTGGGAATGCTCAAGTTCCCAGACAGCTGTTGAGAGCAAATATAAGCCTAGGCCTATTTAAAAAATTGGTCATAATAAAACCAAGTCAAGTCACTTTGTATAGCGCTTTTCACAAATATACATTTTTAAAGTGGCTTTACAGAAAAGCATGATGTTAATGTTTTTCAATTTCTTAGTATACCTCATTAAGCAGATTGCAACTGGAAGATAATTTAGTTCACATTTTGTGCCACTACTCATGTTGAGATTTACAATAGTATATATATATATATATATATATATATATATATATATATACATACATAAAATAAAGGTTAAATGTATGTACAGTATGTGGATGAAGATAGATATTGTTATAGTAGACTGCAGATTTAGGTTATGTTATGATACTGATGACTTTAAAACCTGTTTGGTTTTGTACAATTTATATTTGGAGTAGTGACAAGCCCATTTAATATTTGGTGAAGGGTAAATAAATGAGAGTTATCATTTTGATCATAAGCAACTGATTGTGTCTGAGTCTTGGACTATCCACTTTATAAACATGACCATCTGTCCCCTGTCTGCTGAAAATCACAGTGAATATCAATAAATAGTCGAGATAAAAGTGTTGCACTGGACTTTGTACCCATTAAGGCCACATTTGATGAACTGTTTATATATCAGTCCCCTTATTGAATCTCTGTACAGATCAATATATTTAAACTGCGATCAGAACAGTTTGTTATTCTTCCCAAAGTACACAAGGCTGCAAAGTTTCGTACTTCTTAGTCTGAAACAAATTTTAACCTATATCGTAAGATTAATGTTCTACTTCATACTTTCTGTATATATTTAAAATGCTAGGGGAAATCCTAAATTATTCGACGCATCCTTACGCAAGCCGATAACAACAAAAGGTAACGTTAATCGAGATGATCTAACTTATGTAAATCTTTTTTTAAGACTTTTGCAAATCAAAAGATACACAAACACCTAAATAAAGTATCTTAATGCAGAATATGTTGTATAAAGAAAACATGGCTAGTTAAAAATCGAAACAAGGATTAAACGGAGTTAAATCTAGTCGTTGTTTTAGCCCATTGTTTAGAGTGAGTGAGTTAGCCGAGCTGATAGCCGCCTTTAGCTAACTGCAGATCTGATGAAAACACAAACTAACTCACCCAGAAAATCAGACTGTACGAGATCAGAAATGTCTTCAGACACGTTATCACGGGTTTGGTTTGAAGCCGTGCGGACGGAGGGGACATTTCTGCTTTTGTTTTCCCAGCGGGACGGGACTTTTCAATGGAGACTGCTGGAGGAAAAGTTGCGGTCGTGGACTGGAGTGAGAGTTGGTAACGTTTGTTTGGGAACTGAACAGTGATGATACTGTGGAGTCTTTCCCGACAGGAAGTCCTGATTCCAGGATAGAGGAGTGGGGATCCAGTCTGGGAAAGCTAAATTTTACATGAAAATGGATATTATGGATATTTTGCTACACATAGCAGAAAAATATTGTTATGTGATTGGAACTTGTAGCTTAATCTTAAACACTTGGAAATATGCATTTTATTCAAACCATAGCTTGGTTGAAAACGTGTTTCCATCTAAACGCCCAAATGCTTCAAAGATCATCGGCTGTCGATTAAGTAGCTTTCAGGAACTGGGAAGGACAAACAAATAAATACATTAGATTTAATAAATTAAAGTATAAAGAGGCTTTTTCAAATTAGCTTATCTAAAAGTGAAATAAATTGAAGGCTTACGGTGTTTAACATTTTCCAACTAGTTAATGTTGGGCTTAGATTTAAAAGTACTATACTAAACCCTTCAAAGTGACAGTAAGATCTAAATCTTTGTTTTCTAGATGGTTGGGAGTTCAGCCTTCATCGACTGTATTCAGTTCATCACCACTAGATGACGCTATAACAAAAGAGGTAAATGTGCCACGCGCAGCGTGAGTAAACAAACTTCATTGCGAAAATAAATTGATTGTTTATGTGTATGAATTAGGCAGAAATTCGACCTCTGGGTGACACCATGCCCCTGTTTTTTAAAAAAAAAAAATTATCACTTAATGTATATTTCACTTTCCACTGTGTTTTTCATTTTTCTGTAGCAGTCTTTCAAATTACATGCTGTTGTGGTCAATAGTAGATCTTACACGTGGTTTATTTTAAGCTAATAATAAAAAAATAAAACCTCTGATAAACTATTGGCCTGGTTATTGTTAAGGATTTATACCAGCCTTGTGCTTGGCTGGGTTTGTTGAGCAAGCATAGATGAATGGAGAAATTTCCCCTTCTGGCGATCAGATGACTTAAGTTAGTAACCATCACCCAACAGATGCGGAAGCTTAAAAAGGTTTATCCTGGATATGTGTTAAGTAAATATTGTGGAAGATCATGTTGAAAGTCCATGGATGAATGATTTTGATATGTAAACATAAGGCATCTGAATGGTGAACTAATGTCTGTTGGCATTTAAATCTTTATACTACAGTCTGCTTCTGTCTCCAAACACCTCCTATTGGGGGAATTGGAGCATGAGACAGATTGGGATCCAGACTTCTTGACGCAGACAGTCAGAAAAGGGGAATATGTATATGACGGTGAATGTAGCTATACTAATGTGAATGCAGTCACACATTCATTTCCAGATTTGCTCCACACATTGATATATATCAATTGTCATTTCCTTTATTGTGCTAATATTAAAGCAAAGCAATTCATCAGCTTTGGGAAGATGAAGTTTGCTGTTTCGATAATTTAAACAAAATGCTACTGCTGCTTGTTAACACATTACATTGTTACTGTCGGGCTCAGAAAAATATATTTCAGATATGGCCTTAAAGTTTCTGCAGAAATCGATATGGCAAATTGTTTGGGTATTTCATTATTTCTGTTTGAATCAGGGAACATTATGTGAGGTCCTCTTTCACTCAGACTAAATTAAATGAACAGTCATTTACCCAACATTAATGGCTGTAACAATATAGCTCAATAGGGAATTGAGTATGTGCATGCTTGTGTATGAAAATGTTTGTGTGCATGAAAGATTTAGATCCATAGCCACTTTGTAGAAACACTCCTTTTGGCTACATACTTTTGTTTTTGCTCTCATGCTTTCTTGATTTCTCACACCCAGGCTTGTATACACTGCACAGGGTTGTGGAAAGACAAGAGTCATATTTTATCCTGTTCTAGGACTGTAACATCAGGTTTCTGCTTTATACCTCGGCTCAAGGATCCACTGCTTTGTGCTGTTTTGTGTGATGTCTTTTCTCTTGGGATTTAATGTGTGACAGAGTGTGAGAGATTCATTTGCATCTGTGATTGGGGTTTTCATGGTTAATTGAGTTCATTGAAAGTTAATTAACAAAACAATGCTTTTCCATCAATATATTTATCCTTTGAAGTGAGCTGCTACTTTGTGAGGAACTGCAGTAAACTGCAATGAGCTCTCTTCATTCTGAAAGTCTTAAAGTCATGGATGCAGTTTTTTGATTATTTCCACCTTGGTCGCAAAAAAAAAAAAAAACAGACTTAATGTGACATGTTGACATTGATGGGGCATATTATCACAGTAACAACCTCATATTAGACAGCATATAGGCTGTCCAGCAAAAATTAAAACCGCTGTGAAAGACAAAAAAATTAAGTAGCACAATTTTATTTATTCTCCCCAAGGCTGCATTTATTTGATTAAACACAATATTGTGAAATATTAATATAATTTAAAAGAACTGATCCTTCAGAAATAATACTGACAACTTCTCAGTGTCTTCCATAATGAGGCAAAATAAAAAATGAAGTTTAATACTAAAACTGTTGTCTTATGCTCAGTGGTGCAGAACACACAACCAGCAAACTCCTCCCCCGTGACGCACACCTAGCCAATTGCCCATGCAATACACACAGTGGCAATTAACAGTTCTTTTATGCATGTGCATTTGAGCCTGTAATTATCATAATTAATGATCACTTATCACACTGAGCCATCAACACCTGCTCTCTCTCCCCAAAATTGTGTAATATTTAAAGCGACATTAAAATCGATGTCATTCGACATGGAATGGGACAGACAAATGGATTCCTTACATATTTTAAATAATATGCCCTGGTGACTGTGAACTGTATTTAAGTGGTAGAAGATGTTTTTACGTAAGTTGATGGCTTGATTACGCTCGCGGATGTCAAGTCTCCCTCGCGCGCAAGAGAAGCGCATAGTCTACCGAGAGCGCGCGAGTCTGTTCGCCTACAAAGAGAACATACCGAAGATATTTTAACATAAAGCTCGTGTTTGTTATCACTGGAAAGGACCGAATAACTCTTCAGGCTTAAGACAGGCACGGATTTTTCACAATCTGGGGGCACAAGAAGCCTGGATAAATCGTCGCGTAATCAGATCAGTTTGTCTTAATCGCAGGGACTGTCATGAAGTGTGCGGGGAAAATAGATCTGTAAGGCGCGATCTTTGCCTGCTGTCAGTAGGTGCAAGTGTGTGCTCGTACAGGAGATGGCAGCTCCGATGGCTTCAGGACTTTGGTTTGGACTAGTGCTCACTGCGGCGAGTAAGCATGCAGCTCTTTTTTCCATTGATGTGTGTTACCTTCAATGATCAATTGCTTTAAAATCATTTAAAATAACGCTCTTAACATTTGTTAGTTAAATACGCTTAAGTCTTAAATGTGCTTTTTTGTTGTTGTTAAAAAGTAAGGTAAAGTGTGTTTTACGTCTAGACACAATAAACAGTGAAAATGTGTCAGTCATAAATAGTTAAATAATTGAAAATTACAACAACGATTGTTTATTTAATGTTTAAATGTTATTTAATGTTCAGTATATACATTGTTAAAAATGTAAATAAGTCAGTTATTTAACACTGAATGACTGGTCACATATTTGACCAATACAATCTTATGTTACAAGACTTGAGCTAGATCAATTTAATTGAATTCATAAAAATTTTATTAAACCAATAGCTCTTTCTAAATAATAATAATAACAATTAGTATTATTGGTATTATCTGAGAAAGTGCTTGCTTTTGTGAAGCTTTGACACACATATATTTTAATAAGGGAAAACAAGAATTAAATAGCTTTGGTTATGTGATTATTTTATTCACATGAAATCAAAACAACCTATTCTTTAATTCATAGTTGACAACTCTTCAAAATACATCAATAAGTCTCTTTAAACCTGTAACCAGTGGGATTAAAGGGGTTAAATTTGGTCAGTCCACATAATGGCACATTCTCTGTCCCCCATAGCTCACTTCACTCACAGATCTGTTTCCAACTGTGAAGCATCACTTCAGTGCTCATCACAGCAGTCTTTTATGAGTGGATCATGTTTCATTGAGTATGAAGGATGACTTTATTACTTAAAATCATCGATCAGTTTCACACTGAACATGAAATAGCTATTAGATCATTTACAGTCAGTTGGTATTTAGAATAAACCCTTCATCATGGTTGTATAGTCATGTGTTTTCTTGATCTCCATGTGGTAGTGAAGGGAAACTTGAGCATATGTACAATTCAGTATTAAAGTGTCTTTTTTCATTCCGTTTCAGGGCATGCATTGTGATAGTGTGTGTATATGTGTGTGTGTGTTTTGGTTCTTGAGGCATGCTTACTCTGATTAGATCTTTTGCTCAGTGAGTCAGAGCTGCATAGAGGGTCTCTTAAACACGTTCATGAACGTGTGCAGACACACACATACAGAATAAACCTAGACTTCAGAATAGCTTGTTGCTGTGATGGACAGCTTTCATTGAAGTCTAGTTTGTGCACAGAACTCCATTGAATATATTTAGTCAATACATGCCTAAATTGACTCACTTTATAGCTTGCATTTATTATCGAACCATGCAGTTGCACATACTGTGAATTGCACAAAAATATATTACGACTGGCTGAAGACAAAAAGAGCTGCTTTTTTTGTGTCGAGGCTTTGTTTTAGGTGAACTCTTTTAATTACTTTCTGAATTCTAACAAAAATTCAAGTAAGCCCTCGTATAATCAGTGGATAAGGACTGGGCTCCTTTTCCAACTGTTGTGATTGCTAATAGCAGTATTGATACCTGTATGCTTCCATTAATGATTTTTTTTTTGCTGAAGTATTTCCACTCATTAAGCAGTGAGTCAAGGTCATGGCTTGATCAAGCAACTTACTAATGAGTAATACAACAAGTGATTCAAAAGTTTGGGGTTGGTTTGATTTTAAAATGTTTTTTGAAAGAAGTTTCTTATGCTCAACAAAGCTGCATTCATTTGATCAAAACAATAACAAAAAATATTGTGTAAAATTATTACGAATTACATTTTTAAATAATTGTAAATTGTAATATTTTAAAATGTAACTAATTCATGTTTTTCAGGATTCTTTGTTAAATATAAAGTTAAGAACAGCATATTTTTTTTTTTTTACATTATAAATGTTTTACAATCACTCTTGATCAGTTTAATGCATTCTTGCAGAGTAGTTTAATATCAAAGTATTGCCACATTATGAACTCAGAAATGCTTGAAACAACATGCTCTGCCCCAATAAATGGAAGTTAGGCTACCAGAACTGTTTGGACATAATCCCAATATGTTGAAAAGTGATTGTTAAGTAATTAACAAGCCAGCGATATGTATTAATGGGGTTTCAGTCTCTGTAGGAATTGTGAAAATATGTTCTGTGATTCCAGAAAAAGTGTGATATGCTAAAAACTTAAACTAATGAAAACTGAAATCGTGGCTGAGAGAAAAAAAATGAAAACTCTCTTTGGGCAGCATGAAGTGGATTTGACTCTCTCACATACTGACATTGCGGCAGGGTAACTGTTGGGCCATGTAGCTATAGTGAATATGTGTATATTTGTGTAAGTAGTTTGATGCAGTGGAGCTTGGATACAGATGGAGTAGCTTTTAATAATTTATTTGGTGGATATTTATGCCACTTAAACACAGATACACTAGTTAAGCACTGCCCTGTCAAACAGACGAGCACAGTTGTATTCAACTTAGAATGGAAAAGTGTTTACTTCTGTGTGCTAGTGCTAATATCGAATACTATGCTATTATTTCGAATGCTTAGTAAAGTACTCTGCAGACTAGGTCTGTGTGTGTTTGTCTGTGTTGGTGTGTATCTGTTATTGTTGTCTGTGTGATGAGGCAGGTTTTATTTTAGTGCAGCTGAATTATTGACAGAGTTGAAGTGTACCGGTGTGGAAAAGCTCAGTGAATGCAACTATGAGTGTGTGTGTGTGTGTTGTTTTGTATAATTTTGAGATGTCCAAGTGTCTTTCTCTTTCCAAGTCCCTGTCCTGCCTTGGTTGTTTAGGAGTGTGTGTGTTTTTGTGAAGAGCCCTGAAGCAGGACATGGGGATGGTCTGATTAAGTCAGGGGTTTAGTAACACTTTTATCATAGGGTTTTACACACAGATAGTCACCACTCTATACAGCATTAAATAGTCATTTCAAACAAAATGCTGAAGATTTTATAATCTTGAACCATTGATTTACTGTTTTTATATTATTATATTAGGTAATGTGTTAATGAATGAATGAATGCAATCTTCACTATGGAGGCAGTTGCTCTAAGGAAGTACACTGATTGACAGTTCAGTTGCACCTCACAGTGTGGGTTCCTTCATACAGAGTTTGGAGAAAAAATATCTGATATCTCCCAATTGTGACTCAATATATTTATATAACTGTTATATTATACAGTAATTATATGTTTTAAATATGCAAGTAAACCAAAAAAAAAACACTTTTCTTCAAAACCTTTTTCTTTTGTTAAATTAAAATATCTTCTAGCAATCTGATTATGACTAGAAGACGTTCCAATATGTTGCCCATAATGCGTAACAACTGCAAACAAAAACTAACATGGTTACTGCTGTGTTTGTAGCGTTCATTTACGGTCATATCATTTTGCTCACTAAACCCTCATTATGATAATTACTGTCAGACTCTGCTTTTACATGCTGTAATATGAGAGCGTGTGATAAAGAGAAAGTGTGCTGATGGGGCAGTGTTGGGCTGAACAGCTGACTCATGTTTGGCATTAAAGAATGATCGTTCCCTTGGGGTCTTAATGAGAGATGTGGCATAGGGCTTCTGTGACCCTCTGCAAGCTGTCTGTGAATCATGAGGATTGTTGCTTCGGTGCATCTTATTTACAGATGACTGGGGCTCATTATGTAACTGTCTGGATTCATAATAAGGGATGTGTTGATTCTTTTGAAGGGATAATGAAATTTGACGTTTATAAGAGACATGAACCAGAGGTAGCATCAGTATGCGCATAGAAGGATTAATACAAATTATTTTTTTATTTTTCTTTACAGAAATATTTGTAGTAGGGATGTCAGTTGAGTCAATTATACAATTTATGGTTTAATTTGATATATCACTATTTGCTGAGAAAAGAAATATAGAAGATGAATACACCAAGAGGGGTCATAAAGCAACCAATGGACATTAAGAAAACGTGGCTTTAGAAGTTAATAAATTGTTAATCTATCTATGTACATACACAGTCTGATGACTGTTTTGAATAATAACCTCCAAAAATATGTTCTCAAGATTGTTGAGTATGAAAACTTTCACTCTCAGCTTTGGAGAGTTTCAGATTCGCTTGTTCAAATGGCCCCCAAAATTGCTAATCATGGCATTCGTTTAATTTGTCACATGTTTTAGCTGCACTTGTTGAGCTGTTATTCAGATGGATTGTGTCTCACTGAGCACATGCTGAGTGATTGTGTGTTGAACGCTGACTGCTGCCCCAGTGCTTCTACTGTCAACTTTAGTCTTGTAGTCTCTGTACTCATTGTCCCCACAGTGCACTGCTTGTCCACAGAGTGATGTTATTTGTCCTGACTTGCTGTCCCTTAGAGACAGTTGCACAGAAACACCAGTTGAGTTTTTCTTTTGTCTGAAACTTACTTTTTGCCCTCTATATAGTGTTCATAGTCATAAAATGTTTTCATTGGCAATAAAACTGTTGTTAATATTATTTCCTTAAAATTTAGCTCAATGCATATGACCATGTATTTATCTAGTTGTTTTTATTTGGTTTGGGAGTCATGGCAACAGCAGAAAATAACTCCTTAGTTAAACTTTTGTTGGTAAATTTTCCTTTAATATTAGAAGACACACAGCAGTCAGTGAATTTTGGAAAGTTTAGATTTTGTTTCTTTTATAAGTTACACTACCATTCCAAAATTTGGGGTTGGTAAGATTAGTTAAAATATTTTTTAAATATTTAAAAATATTATCCTTCTTACCATTTTAATTCATTTTCTTTTCCCAAAAAATAATAGTTAATGTTATTGCATTGGATTTTGTTCACAAAGGTTTTAATAACTTCACTATTTATTTATTTATTTATTTATTTATTGAATTTATTTTTATTTTTTTACTTTTTGGGATGTTTTTCCCACCTTGTTAAACTTGTGATGTTAGTGGTCAGAAATGACAGACCTAAAAACTGCTTGAAAATTTATTTTTTTATTCTTGTTATTGGATTCAATCTATTTATGAGTTTCTTTTCTTTTATATTTCCACAGGTTTTGTATTTTTTTATGGAACTGATTGATCAAAGGCATCATTGTTCTGATCTCAGTAAAAAAAACAAAAAAAACATGAGGTGCATAAGCTCAGGTTAGTGATGCCTAAAAAAATTGTGCTAACTGAAAGAAACAGTTTGACAAAAATATAAAATCCAAGGTTTTGTAATAATATAGCATAATGAGAAAATGTCATTTTTGACCAGGAACATCGAATTAGGTAAAAGATTTAAATAATAATAATAATTTAAATATTTAAACCATGCATTATTTTCTTAAAAATGTATTTACTGAACAAAACCCAGTTTTACCCCAATTTGTCACTTGTGGTCATTTATAAATTTAGAGTGTATTGAAAGTGTTACAAATTCTATGTGAATCATATAGATTATATAAAGGTATTTAAATGAATCCCAAGTAAACCATTTATTCCATTCAAATTCGTAACCTACATTGTTAACATGTTAATGTCTGTTTTTCAGCTGTATGGTGTGCAGAGGTGGAGGAACGTTTAATAAACTATTTACTCTCCCCTGACCGATACAACAAGCTGATTCGCCCGGCAGTCAACAAGAGCCAGCAGGTCACCATTGCAATCCAAGTGTCCCTCGCCCAGCTCATCAGTGTGGTGGGTAGCTGGAACATGCTGACACACATGGCACATTTTATTAAATCACTTTTTGTATTATGATAATTTTTGTATTTCAGAATGAGAGAGAGCAGATCATGACCACCAACTGTTGGCTCTCTCAGGTATAAGCAGTGGAACTTTTGTGTTTGGGTTGTATTATTATCATTAATAAAATTATTTCTAAGGTGTGTGTCATGTGCAGGTATGGAACGATTACAGGTTGATGTGGGATCCAGACGAGTATGAAGGGATAAGAAAAGTGCGCCTTCCTTCCCAGCATATATGGCTGCCTGACATTGTTCTGTACAACAAGTGAGTAACTTTCTACTACAGAAAAAAGATTTTGTTTTTAGATTTTATTTTGAATTGTAAAACCATAAAGCAATATTTTAGGCAAAAATTACTATTTTTGCTGATACACTGAAAGTCAGTGTTGTATCCTTACAAAAAAATACAGGTTGCAGCAGGAGACTTATTATATAATTATTATTTATTTGTAGTTATTTTATTTTTTTACAAAGCTGCATCAATGCAGGATTTGAACAGGGTTTCACCTTTACCAAGGACAGAGTTACTGCATTAATCTCAGGAACTGAGACTGAGATTAGAATGACAGCGTTTTTTGCATGATGTTGAGCTGGCACTCAGGATAAGAGTATCAGCTTTAACTTTCAGCGTTATTATGCACTTTATTATGCACACAAGCACAATAGGATACTTTGTTTTTTGTATTTAAAATGACAAATTTTAAACAATGTGTTTGTCCTGTTTTTAGTGCTGATGGGACATATGAAGTGTCTTTCTACTCCAATGCAGTCGTGTCAAATAACGGTGAGGTTGCCTGGCTACCACCAGCCATTTATAAGAGTGCCTGTAAGATTGAGGTCCGGGACTTCCCCTTTGACCAGCAAAACTGCACACTCAAGTTCCGCTCATGGACTTATGACCACACAGAAATCGACCTCATCTTGCTGTCGGACTTTGCCAGCCGAGATGACTTCAAGCCAAGCGGTGAGTGGGATATTGTCTCATTGCCTGGTCGCAAAAACGAAGACCCTAATGACGCCACATATTTGGATATAACATATGATTTTATCATCAGACGCAAACCGCTATTCTATACCATTAACTTGATCATCCCATGTGTTCTCATCACTTCACTGGCCATATTAGTTTTTTACCTTCCGTCAGACTGTGGGGAGAAGATGACTTTGTGTATTTCTGTTCTTCTGGCCTTAACTGTGTTCCTCTTGCTTATTTCCAAAATCGTCCCACCGACCTCACTCGCTGTACCCCTCATTGGAAAGTACTTGATGTTCACCATGGTCTTGGTGACATTTTCAATTGTTACAAGTGTGTGTGTGCTAAACGTGCACCATCGTTCCCCGAGCACACACACTATGCCCAAATGGGTTAAATACTACTTTGTGTTCCGTTTGCCTGCTTTCCTCTTCATGCAACGACCAGGAGAGTCCAACAAATTTGGTAGGAAGCACCAGCAGTGCTCATCATCTGATCTCCCAGCAAAAAGTGAGGCGGATGAGACTGATTCCACCTTCTTTGTCAGTGAAGATGCCAAGCACATTGGTTGGAGACCTGGCGAGTTGCAGGAAAACATAGACATTCATAAGCGAATGGCGGTAAAGTGCTCTGCAGAAATACAGGAGGCTGTGAAGGGGGTCAGATATATTGCTGACAAGTTGAAAAATGAGGATGATGATGAAGGGGTGAGTGCTGGATTGAGTTTTACTTAAACGGAATTTGTGTATTTTTATATTTTTATACATATCAATTAAATTATATTTATTGTATCTATTTATGACTACTTGTCAAATAATTTAAATTTTTAATTGAATATTTTTATTATATATATATATGTTTTTAATTGAATATTTATATTTATATATATATATAAGCACAGTTATTTAAAATTATGATAATATTACATAATGTTACTCTTTTTACTGTTTTTTGTTTAAATAATTGCACAAATGGTGAACAAATGAGACCTATTAAAAAAAGTACAACTTGAATGGTAGTGCACTTATATCACACATAAATTCATAAGAATCTGCATATTCTCTCTTTCTCACAGATCATCGAGGACTGGAAATATGTGGCTATGGTGATCGACCGTCTGTTTCTGTGGATCTTTGTTTTAGTGTGTGTTGTAGGAACCGTCGGCCTCTTTATGCAGCCACTTTTCAAGAGCTATAACACTCCTGCCACTGATGATTTGTAGATTACATAAAGTCAGACCAACTTCCCATCCCACATGGCTGTTTATTTTCAGTGCACAACCTACTCTTATCATGGACTTGACATGACAACCTTCTTTTTCCAATAAATATTGTAGCAAAAAATCCAACAATGGACTTTAAACCTGAAACATTTCATAAACGTTTAGCTCTGTGCATCATTCAATGCACAATGGCACAAAAGTCTTAGATGCTGTTGAATCAGAGAACAATATTGTACCCCCACCCCACGACTTGATTTGTCAAAACTGAGTGTTTTTCTTAAGCATATTCCAATTTTATGAAATTTCCAAATGCTTGTGTGCAGGATGCATTCAAATCTGCACAATTCTGAGAAAAAAAAAACGAAATACTTGTTTACATCAGAGAAACTCATAATAGACTTGAAACATGTTTAAGGTGCTTTGACACATCAGGACAACAGTATGTACTGTTTCTTTAAAAACATCAATCAAGCTCAATAGCAATATGGGTAATTATGTTAATTCAGTTTATAAGCTGTTTACTGGAATATAGATCTTTTACCTTAACATACTATACACACATGTGCATGCACTGTTATTTATTAAACATTTTCACTTTTTCCCCCGTTATAAAGTGAGCATTTTGATTGACATTTACAGATTTTTGGACGTGCTGTCGTTGGAATGATCGATGAGTGCTTAATATGTCATTATTATCATAATGTTATTTTATTATTTAACATGATTATGTGATGTATTAAGAATAAATTAAAACCATACAAAATATTTGTCACCTTTGCACTTTAATTGACATACATTTAGTTATGTTTGCTGCTATATATTATTAGATCATAAGGGCAAGGACATGTGATTACAGGTAATTTTATATATTCAGCATATGAATATTTGTTTATAATTGTGCTGGGTTTTAAATGGTGCTTGATCTGTGCACGTCTCTCCTGATTCAGATGGGATGACTTCTTTATTTAAGAAAGCAATATTATTGATAGCGGACTTAAGTTAAAAATGCTTTGATGCGTTATTATTATAATTTTTTTTAAACGTCTTGGTGAGCAAGTGATGTAATGCTAAATTTATCCATATTTGTTCCGATGAAGAAACAATTTCATCAACATCTTGGTTGGCCAGAGGGTACTATTATATCTATATATATCACACATTTCCAGTCCTTGATAATATGTTTTAAGCAGATTTTCATTTTTGTGTGAACTGTTTCTTTAAAAACCTCTAGGTCATTTAAACCCTAAAAGAAGGGTTCTGCTGAAACAATTTTTTTTCTTGTTAAAAAAAAAAAAAAGCATACATCTGCTTTGCAGAATGGGGTCTTTTCATCTCCTAATCACTTTAATCGCCACTTCTACTTGCTGTGAGGTTTTGGACTCTATTTTTGCTGTTCATTTCTGTGGACTCAGAGATATTTTTTTGTGTTTTTCAATGTTAACTCATCATGACTGTGACTCTGCTGATTTGACAGGTGGCGACAGTGCAGTCAGGGGAGTGTGCAAATGGAGGCTGAGATGCATTATTAAAAAGGAGTGAATGAATATTTAAGTTAGTCTGTTTTTTGCTCTCTTCTGAAGAAAGCAGTCTATGTGCAGATGCGTGCAGACATGCATATGCACTGTGGATGAAGGAAGCTTATCATGACTGAATGTGAGTCAACAACCATTAAATCATAATGCCAAATTTGAAAATCCCAGTGACTTTACTACTTTTTACTATTTATATGCATTTTTCTGATTCTGTCAATGCATTATTCATTTTGACTGATGTGTATGAGAACATTTGGACCATATTTTTGTGTTATCCAGTGAAGTTTATTCCCATATTTCAATGATAGAGAATAAAATAAGCATGAGAGAAAAGCGACACAGACCCTCACGGAGGCCACAGCTGGTTCCAACTGGAGCAGAAAATCATCTAAGCTCAGACGGTAGCCATGAATGCAGAAGAGATATGTTTGCCTAAGCTGCTGCTTGGACTCAGTGTGAGTGTTTACACAAGAGACAGTGCCACTGAGGTTTTATTTTAATATGTGCGTATGGTTGTAAACACACACTCTAGACCAGTGCACCGCAAAACCAAGTTGAATATCACTTTCATATAAAAAAAAAGGAAAAAAATTCTAATGTTTGGTCCCACTTTATATTAAGTGGCTTTAACTATCATGTACTTACATCAGAAAATAAGTACAATGCACATATTGTGTTCATATTTTATTGCAAAATACTTTTGCTGCTATTGAGGTTTGGGTACTGGTAAGGATAGGGACAGGTTTGGTGGTGTGGGTTTGTTTAAGGGTGGGTTAAGGTGTAAGTGATGATTATAAGGTTCTATATGACATTTTTGTCAAAATTGAGTTATTCACATATTCTTATTCAGTGACAACGTATTTATATTATGTGATAGATTTTTTATGTTCTGTACATTTTGGGACTTTTTATTTAAATAAACAACAAAGTTTCTATAAAGTCGAATGGAATGCAAAACCTTTGAAGCTCAAAATCTCAAAACTACTCAGAATGCAGATAGAACCTTATAATTCCAAGGGGATGAAATGTAATTACATACAGGTATTTTTTTAAAATATAAGTACAAAACATATGTACACAATAAGTGCATTGTATCAAATGTTTAATTAAAACCCAAGGACACAAAACTGTCTGAAGTTGAAGAAAAAACATACAAAATATTTATTTTTGGATAAAATCAGCCATGGCATACTTTACTTTTCCTAGGGCAAATTAAATTGTGTTAAGTAGACATAACAATACTATCACAGTTCCGAGTGAATAATTAGCTCAGTTGGTGAATAAGACCTGACAGAGAATGATGTCTTATTCTCCAACTGAGCCAATTCTTCACTCGGAACTGTGAAGAATTGTGCTGTTGGTTACCATGGCCAGTAGCAGTAAGAATTGCACTATGATCTTTTGGTGAAGCGATATGTTCATCTGCCCCTTTAAACTGGCACGCTCGCGCTTCGCGTCTGCTATGCTGTGGGACCTGAGCGCGCGCCTGTATGGATTCTCGCTGAGAGGGATCTACTCTCACCCTCTGCTTTTAACAGCGTATATCCTGCAAAATAACAACAAACTTTTATCGCTTGTCACGAAAAGTTGTTTTTAAAGAGCAGTTGTGTTTAAACTCATTTTACTTAGTGCCAGGTCCATTTCAAATACTTTGTCTGAAAATGACGTTGGCAGTCATCGTTTTTTTTACTCTGTTTACCAGCATCATCGCCACCATGCCTGGTAAGTGTAAACCAATCATTATCTCTTCCGTAATAATGTTTATGTTACAAACCTTTACGTTTTTTAGTCATAGACTATAATCCATTTGTCTAAAGCATTGGAAATGTTGGTTATCTTATTATCTGTAATAAATTTGTAATTTTTAATTATTTGAAATCAAAGTGATTAATGTGATTTAAATTATTTATGCCTTGGGTACCAAACATTTTTAATGAGTCGTTAATCAAAGTTAATCAAAATATCGTTGTGTCTGCAATATGTTTACACATTTTATGAAGTCTTATCACTGATCGATATATTATTTATTTATTAAATTATTATTTACATAGATTTCGCCACCAAATTTGTACGCTATGCTTTGCTGAATTTACTTATCCTCAGTTGAGGTCAGTAAACAATTAGTGAAGGACGCAGTGAGATTTCTGCTGACTGCTATGTCTATGAAGTGTCTGGTTTCTGTTTGTCCTTGTTTGTACGTCATTAGTGTACTCTATTCATACGATTCACTTTTATAACACAAGTATTTAGCAGTTAATTAAATCAGAATTTTTTTTTAATTAATAAAAGGTAACATAATACCTACTCAATTGAGAATAGTAGTTTAAGTAATGGTTGTAAGCTATAAGAAATAACATCAAGAATGTAATAAGATGATAATAATGATGTCTGTGTTTTAGCAGTTAGAGAGTTTGTATCTCTGGCAGAAAGAGAAGATGCGCTGCTCAGGGATTTGTTTCAGGGGTACCAGCGCTGGGTCAGGCCTGTTCAGCATGCAAACCACTCTGTGAAGGTCCGCTTTGGCTTGAAGATATCTCAGCTAGTGGATGTGGTAAGACGAACATAAAGATTATTCCTTTTTAAATCTAATTTGGAAGCCCAACTTGAATGGCCGTGGGTTTGTCTCTGTCCATGGTGCTGAACCATAACATATGGAGCTGTCCATGGTTTTGAATGCCATTGGCTTTTGAAGCTAGTATATCTCTTTATTTTAGGCATATATAAGGGGCATCTGAATCTATATATAGAAAATATTGCCTTACTGCAGGTCCTCTCCTGCGTCATTTTCACTATTCTCCTGGTTTATTTTGCCTGGCTCTTTATCTGAAAGGATTTTGTTGTTCAGAAGACTCGTATAATGGGAGGCTGAATTATTAACAGAGCAGAGATCCTGTGAGCTGTAGTATCTTTAACCATGTGCAACCTAAAAAATTCCTTGGTGTACCATTTCTTTCTGTGATTAATTATGCAAACTGAATTGATAGGAATTCAGCACATTTTGATGAAATTTTATTTGCTCAGCAAATGCTGCAGGTATTAATTTCATCTCATGTGCTCAAGCATTGGACAGACACACACACTAACATTCAGCACAGTAGTGATCCAAGCTGATTTGACCCTGAATGAGTACTGTATATTATGAATTCTATGCGTAAATCTTCTTCATTGTTAGATTTCAATTCTGCAAGAAATCTGTCAGCATCAAAATTCATTTTATTAATGCATAGACACAACTAATTTGTAATAATAATCAACCAACGTGTAAATAAAGTGCACCATTGAGGCTTTGTTTTTCCCGATAATAATAATAAAAAAATTATGATGTCAACTTACTGTTGTTTGATATTATTGATTTAAAACCTGCCTAAAGGCACAGGGGCCCAAGCATAATTCACAGTATTAGATAGCTTTATCAAAATATATAGCCAATGCTTTTGAGGGTTATGGAAAATAAATAAGGACAGCTATTATTATACGGGCTGAGTCACGCCTCTCAGCACTGCTCTTTCTCAAATATCTCATCATCTCAAGAAAAATAAAATACGCATGACCAGGCTTTTCCTAATGTGGTTGTTTATTTGTTTGTTTGTCAGAATCCAACCAATAGAATTAACTCATAATTATTAGTTAAGGCATATATTGAATCTCTCTCACGCACATACATTTTAGTCGTTTATGGTTTTATCTTTCTTTGTTCTCTTTTTATAAATTTAGGATGAGAAAAACCAACTCATGACCACTAATGTATGGCTGTGGCAGGTATGTAACCACAAACATCACTGTAAAAATGCTTCATCTGGGAAATTAATTATGGGCTGTATGTGGTAACATCTAAACTAATTATTTAATAATAATAATTTATTCTATTTTATTGTTTTTCAGGTTTTTTTAAACCGTTTAAAATTGTGCATAGAGGAAAATAATAGAAAATGCACATGATAAATGCATAAATGCAGCAGGGTTATTTTTAAAAGTAAACCAAAACCATAAAAACCAAATAAACAAACCTTTTACTTTAAATTCAGTTTAACTGAAAAAAGGTAACTTACTTTATTTACATATTTTCTTGCTTATTACCTATATACTTATTGTGCTAACTCTTTTTTCTATTTATTCTATTTCAGATATTTGCAAGGGCGACATTTCTCATTTTCATTTAGTTTAACGTAATGTATTAAAATAGCTAACAATTAACTGAAAAAAATATATATACAAATTATTTAGACTTTTTTTTTAACAACAAAAACTCAACTGAAGTATAATTGTATACAAAAACTGAAGAAATCAAACATTGTTGTCCAAATCAATTAAAAATTATAATCTGGGTTTGTAGGAATGGCTGGATTTTAAACTGCGCTGGAACCCTGCGAATTATGGCGGTATCACCTCCATCAGAGTCCCTTCAGAGAGCATCTGGCTCCCAGACATTGTTTTATATGAGAAGTAAGTTTGTGTGCCAAAATCAGATATAACAATAATTTTTCATTTTTAAATATTATTAAATAAATGTAATCCTGTGATCTTTTTAGTGCAGATGGACGTTTTGAAGGCTCCCTTATGACCAAAGCCATTGTGCGGTACAATGGCATGATCACTTGGACACCTCCTGCCAGCTACAAGTCCGCCTGCACCATGGATGTGACCTTCTTTCCTTTTGATCGGCAGAACTGCTCTATGAAATTTGGCTCTTGGACATATGATGGAAACATGGTTGAGCTAGTGCTCATCAACCAGCAGGTGGACCGACGGGACTTCTTTGATAATGGAGAGTGGGAGATTCTTAGCGCCACTGGGGTCAGAGGCAGTCGACGAGATGGCCACCTCTCCTACCCCTACATTACATACTCATTCATCCTAAAACGCCTTCCTCTCTTCTATACACTCTTTCTCATTATTCCCTGCCTGGGCTTGTCCTTCCTAACAGTGCTGGTCTTCTACCTTCCCTCTGATGAAGGAGAAAAAGTTTCTCTCTCCACCTCCGTCCTGGTGTCCCTCACTGTCTTCCTTCTCGTCATTGAGGAGATCATCCCTTCTTCCTCCAAGGTTATCCCACTGATTGGAGAGTACTTGCTTTTTATCATGATCTTTGTCACTCTTTCCATCATCGTGACAGTTTTTGTGATCAACGTACACCACCGCTCTTCAGCTACTTACCATCCTATGTCTCCATGGGTGCGTTCTCTGTTTCTCCAGCGGCTGCCTCATTTGCTCTGCATGAGGGGAAACACAGACCGCTATCATTACCCAGATATGGAGCCTCACAGCCCTGACCTCAAGCCCAGGAAAAAGAAAGGGCCACCTGGCCCTGAAGGAGAAGGTCAAGCTCTGATTAATCTGCTGGAGCAGGCCACCAACTCAGTTCGCTACATCTCACGTCACATTAAGAAGGAACATTTTATTAGAGAGGTAAGAGCTTTAAGAAGTCTTAAGATAAGGGTAAAGTTCCTAATGAATAACTGCATATATAAATAAAAATAGAACTATTTTCAGATATACACTAAAGTTGAAATTCATTAAGTTTGATTTAAAATGTTTTTTATTCAGAAAATATGCATTAAATTGTGACATTTTCCACAGTATTTCCAAAGTAAGGAATACTTTACACAGTATTTACATAGTTGTATGGAACTTAAAAATTCTCTTAAAGCAACAGTTCATCCAAAAATGAAAACTAGTCCATGATTTACTCTCGCTCAGGGTATCCTAGGCGTAGCTGACATTCCTCTTTCAGACAAACACAATTGCAGTTATATTTAAAATTGTCCTGGCTCTTCCAAGCTGTATGGCAGTGAATGGTGCCTGTTTTAGAAGCCTAAAAATTGCATCCATCCATCATGAAAATACTTCACATGGCTCTGGGGTGTTAAAAAAGGCCTTCTGAAGTGAAACGATGCGTTAGTGTAAGAAAAATATTGATTTTAAAATATTTATTAACTGTATTATTTATTAATCTCCAGCTTCTGGTCACTCAAGCAGCTGCGTTCATGACAAGGCGTTTAAGTGTAAGATGTAAGCATAGAGGAAGGCACAACATAAGTCTGATGATTTCGATTTAAGGCAAGAGGAGAATATGTTTTTTGCCCAGCCATACTTGTTTGAACCGGAGTATACTGACCAGGAACTCTGCGAGATAAAGGAGGCTGCAGTGCCCGGTGGCACAAACTGCAGATGTAGTTCACGTGGTTTCCTTGTGCTGTAAATAAAACTTGGTTCTTGCAAGACTACACTTTTCTCCCCTGAGCTTATGTTCTGCCTTCCTCTACACCTATGTCATATGCTCGAACGCCTTGTCATGAACATGCCTGCTTAAGTGACCGAAAGCTGGAGATTACGGTTTATAAATTAGTAAAAATCTATAATTTTCTTACACTAACGAATCGATTCACTTCTGAAGTCCTTTATTTACATTATTTATTTAAATCATGGACTGATTTTTTTTTTTTTTGTGAACTATCCCTTTTTCTTTGTGTACAAGTGCAACAGAGAATGATACAAATGTACCTGTATTATGGTGAAAAGCAAAACATAATCATACAGGAATAAAATTTTTTTTTTTTTTTAGCACTAATGACTGTTTAGTTTTGACCATTATTTAATTTATGAAGATGCAGGTCATGATAATTATGATGATAATGCACATTCTTTGCCTCTTCCAGGTAGTACAAGACTGGAAGTTTGTGGCTCAGGTGTTGGACAGGATTTTTCTCTGGGCGTTCCTCACCGTCTCTGTGCTCGGCACCATCCTCATCTTTACACCTGCCCTCATGATGTTCCTGCGCACACCTCCACCTCCCTCTCCATGATAATTGAGTCATCACAGTCAAATCCATCACATCACAAAAGGGTATTTTACTGTACCCCCAACAATATTACAGACAATGCACATTACTGTATAAAAGTAATTTGTTCTTTCACTGCGTTAAAAACTCAGATTTATGATTAACACTATAAGATGACCAGCAATGTTAGTAAAATGTTATATGTGCAGAGTAGCATCCTTTTTCCTTAGTGATACAACCTGCTGTTTATAACTTTTTGTTTGTAGATAATCGAGTTATTCATTCTTAAATTTTAATTTAAGAAAACATACACAATGTGTAAAGAAAAAGAAAGAAAGAAAGTTTTTTTTTTGACCTGTGCAGGAAAAAATAAAATCTCCACAAAATCAAAAAACAGTTTTGTCCATCTTCCTGAGGAGACTCAGCTCTGTTTGGTTGTCATGTTTCTGCCCCAATTCTTGTTATACGTTTTTTTCTTTGGCACAAATTCCACAATTCAAGCATTCAAACTGAGAAAAAAAAACAAAACAAAACAGAAGCAATTAAATTCAGCCAAAAATCACAGCAACTTACAGTACACATGCAACTATCTAGCTCTTATCTTTCTGGTAAATAAAATATTAAAATTAGGTTAGTAGATGATGTTAACATTACCTTCCATAACAGGTAAAGGAACAGAGCCAGTAACAGCGGTGCAGTCATTATGCTCAAAAAAATGACCCACCATGGGACTCGACTGAACAAAGCAGGCTTTATTTCACGAAAAACAGTTAGCTTCACCTATATTAGTCACAGAAACATAATTTCAGTTTATTTCATCTATACATTGCACTCTTTATCAAAAATGGTTTAAATGTGAGCTAACCTTAACTTTAGTCTCAGATTGCTTCATCCTAATATTCTCCTGAGTCCCATTAAGAGTCAAAAATGCATCCAGTACAATATCCAAGTAGTTCAATGAACTATAGTCCTGTAAAGAAAAAACATCCGTCAAGTAAATGTTGAAAGAATTTTCATTTTTTGGGTTAACTATTCCATTAATGCAAAAAAACAAAACAAAATGCATATATATAGACAGACCATTTAAGGTTGAGTAAAAAATAATTTAACTTTAACCAAATTAATTCAAACAAATCTCTTACAGTTAACTTTCAATAACACTGCATATTGCTACCATAACCTTTAAATGATGAGGACTTTTGCTGCATTAATCAACACAGATGAAAAAAAAATATTGGGCGTGTAGACTAAATCAGTATGAATTTTGCTTAATATAATCAACTTTCTACTAACTTTAATGAACTTTCATGAATATTTTAGTGAAATTAACTAAATTAATTAAGTCTCATAGAGCAGAGAAAAGTGCAGCAAGTGTACCTCAAGAAAAGTATTGTTCCATAAGCGTGCATGAAGAACAACAGCAGTAGTGCTGTCCAATGCCTCAAGAGGGCACTTTATATCCACACATCTCAAGTCATCAGCTGCACATGTCTGGGTAGCAACATGTAAGGTAGAAAAAACATTTGCAAGAATGACAAACTTAAGCACCTTAAAACCTTTTATATACACTAGTGTAACTGCTGATAGTAGTGAAAGGAAAATAAAGTACTGGTCAATGAAATTGTATACAATCGTTTGTTCTGTGAAATTACCAGGATTTGATACTTTCTTTCGTTGCCCAAAAAGGGGATAAAATCTGATGTGGAAACAAGAGCCTTCAGGTCTGGTTCATGCTCTGCTTCACGCCGTCCTCTGGATGACGCCTAAAGAGTGAACATAAGAACAATTTGTGACCTCTCCAACAATGCCAGAAGTCACACTGTGTCTGAGTCTTAGGGATTTATCATAGATCAAATACAGAGAGCTGCAAAGTAGAACCAGTGACAGCTGAAGTTAAATGATCATTATTTAACTTTATATCCCATGAAGGAACAACCTTGATAAATTGGAGTGGGTTGATGACCTCTGCTGGTGTGCAGTGAATAATATTTTTTCCTTGATCCTTGATCTGCACAAGGTACAGGAGCCGTTTTCCATCCTTTGTTGTTTTTGGCCACTGAATGTTCAGCACAACAGAACTGAAGGACTTCAGAGGCCAACCAAGGTTACTGATCTGACACAAAAGAACATTCGCACAAAATCAACAGGCTTCAATTGTACTGGACTCTCTATGTAAATAAAATATACTGACAACTGACAAATACTGTACATTCACAGACAGAAATGTGAAAAGCTGCTGATTTATTTTGAACTGAGGTATAAATATGCTAATACACTTGCTACTATCTGCAATATATTATTCTAATCATTTTTTTGGTATGTCTTGTTAATGGTAATGAATAACAAAGCATAGTAATTAATTACTGTAGCTTTAAGGAGACTGAAACACCAACCCAGAACTCATATTGGACCGAAGAGCCAATATCATCTTCTGATTTCATTGCTTTCTCATCTTTTACTTCTCCTCCAAAGAATAATTGGGAAGGTTTAGCAAGACTACAAAGACAAAATACATCAGAAAAAAAAACAAGCATTCTCTTATTAAGAGAACAGTAGTATTTTAAATATTTTAAATCACAAGAACTTTCAAATAACAAATACGGAATCCACACGAATGATTAATTTTTATATTTTAAACATTCCTTATAATTCATATTGAAAACAATATTCATGATTGAAGAATAGAAAGTTCAAAAGAACAGCAGTTATTTGAAATCTAAATGTTTTGTAGCATTATAAGTGTCTTTACTGTTACTTTGACTTTTTTTTTTTGTTGTCCTTGGTAAATAAAAGAAATTAATACTTTTTTTGTTTAACTATTAACAAGACTTACCCAACGATTTTCAGATGCAGTTCAAAGGCAATTTTTACTTCTGTAATGACTACTGGAATATCTTGAATGCTGATCCTATTGCCAAAATTAAAAATAAATAAAAGATAAAATAAATCAAACATTTAAACTTCCAAACACATTTGCTTGTAAACTGTTATACGACCATTATACGACTTCTATAAATGCATTATGTTGATTAAGTGTTAGACTAGAGGTAAGATATCATTACGGCTAGAATTGTCTTACGTTTTAAGGGACATAGTCACATTTGCGCTTGTTACTCTCAAGGAAATCCTTTCTATGGCAAGAATAAGGAAGAATGAGACCTGGAAATGTTGAAAAGAACCTGAATTAGGAGGCTGACAAATTTGATTCTAGATTGAAAATAGGCTTGATGTGTGAGTAAAATGTAAAAATTCTTCATACCTCTGAATCTCTTTTAAAGGGATTTCCAAGCTGACAGTTGGCCTGTGTTTTATTTTCATTGGGGTTGCAATGCACCTGTGTTTCCTGCACCGTGATAAAAACAAAAGGTATTTGAAAACACCACGTATGTGCATAATCGAGTAAAATCGACAAATTTATAAAAAATATTGTTGGAGAAGTCTGCAAAGTGTGTGGGCAAAGTTTAAAATGTGTAAGAACCAAAACAATTATTTACATTTTATTTAGCATGCTAACATGCACCACTAGTTAGTAGTAATCTGATTCTGAACCTGTCTTTACTTTACTTTGCTTTACTTTACTTTGGTACTTTACACAACTTGATACTTCTCTTTAAATCCGTCATTCTATTTTTGTGAGCGTACATGTCTAGGCCTGAATATGACAGTCCTTCTATACAGATGCAATAAAGCCTGAAACAAATGTGCCTGTATTATGGCAAAAAGCAAAACATAATCAGACTTCTTGATGCAAACCTGTCGAGAATTACACAGAAATGAAATTGAAAAAGCTTAGATTTCTTTGGATTTCAGTCAAATGGGACACTCACACTACTCTTCTTCAGCTCAACTGATGAGAGGCGCAGAAATTCTGGAAACGCCACAGAAAGTTGACTCTGGTGAGCATCATCTCCACCTTTGTTGGTTACAGTGACCTCCAGGGCAATGTTCTCATCACCAGGAGAAATGACAGGAATATAATTTTCCCTTCAACACACAAAGATACACCCCAATTCAGGAATGCCAAGGAAGTTTTATTTTTCTTTTAAAGCTTATATCACAAGATGGCCTACTGTGCAAACTGTATTGCGTAATTCCCACACGATACGATCATTACTTGATTACTGCCCCCGAGATATTAAAACTCAAAGGCCGAGATTTGTCAGTACTTGTTTTGCAGACACGGCTTCATTCCAAATATCAAAGTGCTCTTTGAGCTGTAGAAAAACATCAGTATATAGTTTAAGTCCTAAATCTTGCACAAGCCACATAGATAATGGTTTTACATGGCTAGAGGGTCACATTTGTCTTCTTGTTGGTCTTTGGTGCAGAAGCTATACTGGAGCTTCAGGTTACTTTGACAGATGTTGTCACTTCCACAGCCGGCATTTATAAAGGTGACCTGGGAGACAAAGCAAGCCGTGTTTGAGACTGTTAAATATTAAAGCAATACAGCAAGTGAAATGGTAGATTTTTGCAATTTACTTCTGCTTTGGTTGCATTTTCTTGCAGAGCGTTCAGAACTGGCTCTAAGCTAGGGAGGTTTCTGAATGTCTGTTTCGGATTGTTGGACGGCAAAGAAACAGACAGACTGATGGAAATGATGGTCAGCTTGTCCTGGATATCTCCCTAAAATACAATAAAATGTTTTGCATCATGAATTCTCACTTGTAATTCTTAAAAGCAGCAAATCAGAGTGTGAGTTGATAGTACCAGCAGCCTAAGCTTGGTCTGGACGCACTCTCGTTTGCCCTGGACAGACAGTTCCTGGTCTCCCTGTGCAGCCACAGAATTCTCAAAGACCACTCGTGAAGGTAGACCCCTCTCTATCCGCACCGTATCAGCCTTTAGTGTGTACTTGATCCCTGAAGAAAGGGTTAGGGTTATCAGAAATGATTCAAATGCCACAAAGTTCCAAAACATTGGTCTGACAAGAAGGTATTTGCAAAGTTATATTATCGCTTATCAAACACACTCATCTGGAATGACTCATAAAGATTGCTCTGGGACATTCATTATTGTTGTGATATTTAAGCATGTGGAATGAGGAACAAAAAACCGACTCACTCAGTTTGTGATTGTATGTAGGTGTCGGGGCAGTGTAATTGAAGCAGGACTGAGCTGTAATATAGCTAAAAGATTTTCAAAATGCATTAAGCACAAAAGAACGAGACAAATTTAAAACAAAATAATTTAGATAGATAGATTTTGCTGTTATCTCACCATGAAGATCTCTTGCAGCCCTGGGCCTTGAAATCAATAGCATTTGGTGTTAATGTTAAGGTCTTTTCTAGGTTTACCACTGGTTTAGACCTTAAAAAAATAATTATATTAAAATAGAAATAATTCAGTATTCTGAAATGTTCAGATCCTACCAAAAACAAACAAACATTTAATTCAAGTATTTTTATAATGCAGGGGGTTATCTGGTTACATGGTTAACCTATCTCTTCATATGAATGATATGATTGCAAAACACCTGAACAACATTGAATCTATGATTTTATGAAAGTAGGAAGCATCTAACCTGTAAACTTGCACAGTATCTGAAAGTGAACCCACAGCAAGGTCTGGATAGCCGTTATTATCTATATCCATGTTTCCAGCCAAAGAATAGCCAAATGATTTGATACCAGGGTTTCCAGCATCTAAAACCTATAAACAGAGACTGTTTCAACAAAGTCACTTTGAAATAAGTTTCAAATGCCAAAGGGCATAGAAGATCTCCATAATGATTCATGCTGGGATTAATAATATAATATACAATTTTTTTTTAAATGGCCTCAGAATTTAATGAAAAACAAACAAAAAAAGTTTATAATTGTGATTCCTTTTACAAACCTCTGGTTTTTTATGAAACCCTGCAGCTGAACCATGATATATGTACACTCGACCTCTGCCTGCATCCTCATTAGGAGCACTCACTGCAAAATCTGTTCATTAGAAAAGATCATCTGTCAGATGCACTACAAGGCTGTAGCCCCAGACTGAGGTAAAAAATAACCTTTTATTCAACCTTGGTATCCATCTTGATTGATATCCCCAATATGTGCCACTGCTAGTCCAAACATGGAGTCCCTTTTCCCGTACAGACACACTGGTTTGATTTGGTTCCAGCGTTGCCCTTTGGGTTGGTTGATGTAAACATACACAGCCCCTCCTACATCTTCCTCCAAGCTTATGTTGGAGAACTCCGGTGCACCCACAACAAGATCATCCCACCTGAAGCATCGAAGACATTAATTCCCTGATACATAATCAAGTTTCACAATTTCACAAAATTTCACATTTACATTCTGTTCAGTCATTTTTGTAATTGGTTAAGTGAACACTCACCCATCTGAGTTTATGTCAAGAACAGTGAGGTCATATCCAAAGGAGGAGGCCAAACCTGGGCCTTGAAGGATGTACTCCGCTTTCAAGTTCCTCATTTCTGCCTTTTCTTCCATTCTCAGCAGCAAAACCTCCCCACTGTGGTTTGAGCGCGGAGCCCCAGCAACGACATTCAGCTCTCCTTTCTTCATTAGGTTCATCCCAGTATCGACAACAAAGCCTGACAGAGAACAAGAGAAAATCTGTTGATAAATAGATAATATTAGATTTAAAAGTATCATTGAATTTTTCCTGTAGGGTCCCATTACACACATTAGTACATTCAAAATGAGTAATTTTTGCTGCTTCGTTTTAATAAATGTATTTTTTTGGAACTTATAAAAGTTACAGTATGTTTCCATTGTACACCTAAGTCCTCATAACTGTATATTTGCTGAAGTATTTCTAACTACTGCATCACACAACATGAAGCATCTATATTTACAGTAATATACTATTTTAAATAGACAGACATGCATTCAAGACAGTTGTACTGTAGGTTGGCCTCTGGTACACAAGAGGCTGACCCTATAATCACCTAAAAAGCTGCTGATGTCCACAGGAATAAGCCTGTGTTCACGCTGATTATGATCTCCCGTTTCATAGGCCTCTATAGAGAAGTCATCAACAGGCTCCATGTGCACGATGCCTTAAGTGTGGAACAGAGATTATAAATGATAGACTGTAATACTCAATATTTCATACTTAAAAATGTACAATGAGTTCTGAAGAAACTACAAATAAATATAAGATTTCTTTTGTCAATAAAATCCCTCCTGCCTATAAAGTTTTGCAGTACCTTTCCAGTCATATGCTCCTGGAGCTCCATAAACAAGATATCTGTTGTCTTTGGAAAATGCTACAGAGACGCCTTGTTGACAGTAGCCAAACTTGTGCTTATCTGGTTGCCGATTCCTACAAATTGTTCGAGTGGACTCTCCATCCGTCATCAAGGTAAGGTCCTGTTCCAGGACAAAACATCTGCCCAATAAACGCTGGTTTTCAAAACTCCAATCCTGGTACCTGTGGGCACAAGTCTAGATAAAACAGAACACCAACTTTACACATAATTTCAGGAAAAAAATTAAGCTATTACATGTACAAAAATATAGAGATTTATAGTGTTTTCTCAATGAATTAGAACCAGTTAAAATGAACAACTCAAGACATTTCTTTACCACTACTTTGCCTCCTGGTCCCTGACTTCGGACACGGACACCCAGCCATTGTTTTTCTCTATAATCTTTTCCAGGATTGTTTGTTGAACGTTCTTTAGGATTAGAATAAGCTTTTTAAGATACCTAAACTTCTTGCATTATTAAAAAATAAAGTATTTACTTATTACCATATGCAGCACTTTTAACTGACTGTTAGAAAATTTGAAATATGCACTAAAGTAATAATAAGTAAAGCACAACCAACCTTTTATATCAACTTGAATGCGTTCACAATCATTAGATTGTGTGAATTTACATCTGTACAGACCTCCAGATATGTTGGCATTTTGACCGGGGAATGCTTTAGCACGAGGGGCTCCAATCAGCAATCTGAAGATGCAAGTGATGTCCTTTCATTATCAGACAGACAGATTGGATACCATTGCATTTTGTGTAGCAGATCATAATTTAATATTTTAACAATATTAATAACTTACGTTATTATTAATGATGAAATTATGTTATTATACACTGTTAAGGTTTGAACTGTTGGATATTTAATAGTATATTGCTACAGGTGCACAACAGTTTGTATCGGTCTTAAACATTTATAACTTAGAAATAAAAAATAAAAAAACAACAGGTTTCTCACACGCGCTCCTCTGAAGGCTTGAGCTGATGATGCATGGCCATAGCAAACCCAAACAAAGTGTCAGCTTCGCCACTCTTCTTCATCACGTTCTGCGTGTCCAGGTTAAAAGAAGAAACCCGCCGTGGCTGAAGCATACACACGGTCAAAAGGAGAGCCCACTGACTGAACAACATGACGAGGAAGCTGTCTGGAGCTGGATATGGTCTGAGAGACTTTCACATAATCAAGCAGAAAAAAACTGACTGCAGGAGGGCGAGGCGATGGGGCACATTATATAAGCCTTGGCTGATTTATCACCTTAGGGTGGGGATAAGGCCTACAGAGAATTAATGTTTACCCGCAAAGGAAACCTGAACAAACGCCCTTTCATCCTCAATCATTGCCTGGCAGGCGTAGTCACGTTCAAGATAAGAATCAACGTGTTACAGCAGTGCAATTTCAAACGAGAAAGATCAGCACGTGTACTTGGGATAGATAAACCTGTGTAGACGGTAGCCTATTACAGAGCCGTCGTTCAAAAAACAGTAATGTTGCAAACAGACATTTGTAAAACTTATATAGCTATCTACCTTGAAGTCAAATGAAATTGTGCTATTTATCTGAATCCAAATTAAAATCTAATTTATCCCGGTCAGAGAAATAACACATTAGCCTTCACCAACAGATGGCGCTAGATGAAGAATATTGAAGAGTTCCGTTTATTTCAGGTTGAGCATACAGCCTTGGCCATATAAAAGCTATTGAATATTTACACAGGTGTTAGAAGTAAAATCCACAGTACAGTGAACACGTGTTCACGCAGTAGCTGGACATAGTTGTTATGCTACATTAGGTATTTTTTTCACAATGGATGAACAGTCTGTTTGCTTTTGAGCCAAATTTATAAGTTGTGTGATTTCATTTCATTTATAGTAACATGAATAATACAAATGTGACAGCTTGACCAGACTCAACATTCTGGTCATGATTCTGGTCTGAATGGATGCTAATGTGTTTTTATTGTCTTTACTTTTTTACCCAACAGCTATAGCAAAACTATGTTTTTTTATGTATTTAGGTTTGGACAAATTCACAAAACAAATTCTAATTTTGAACTAGCTCTTTAAAATCATCATTCCATACCACTGCTAGAAAAAAAAGTTACACATATGAAAGTTTAATTTTGTGACAAATTCCATATGTTACAACTTTTGTCTGCATGGCCATGGTTTTGAATCATCATATTGAGCAACAGTACTTGTCTCTGCACATATAGTGGGCATGGTTTGGAAACATATTGTGCATCATTGTGGTTTTAGCCCTGAGAGCTATAAGGTCTCACGAACTGTCTTCCTGATTATCAACAACATATAATTAAAAAACCCTTAAGGTTGACTTTATCTTTTGCACAGCGTTTTAGCATTGATCAGATTCATACATTTCCACACAAAAACCAACACAGACCAGGTATTCCATTCAAAGAACAATACAACATGTTTATTTTTAAATGCAATATTTATTGTGTTGCAACTGCAATTTTACTTTGATCTCAAATTAACTTATAAGCATAAAACTATACTTGATTTAGTGCTTCCTATAGATTGCCTTTTTGAGTATTCCATAAAATAACATGCATTTGAGCACTACTAATTTTAACAGTGAGAAAAATAAATATACATCCTGTGGAAATTTTAAAATATGTTGCGTCAAGTGAGTTGTTTATTGAGAAACCCACTGAGGATGGTGTAAGTCGGTAGATATGAGTGTGGTCATGGGTAATGTAAGCGAGGATGGTAGTAACATGAAGAAATGAGTGGTACAGAGAAACCACTTAAAATAACAGGTCTCAGAGTCTGCACAACACCTTACACACACACACACACACACACACACACACACACATTTAAGCACAGATGCACTTCTGCACACATACATGCACATAAAAACTCACACATTCACTCACACATGCAAATCTATTTCAACACTGCAGACTAAACACAAATACAAGTTTATGCATCTATATCTTTGATGCAGATGATACATTTAATGGTCCCGAGAGATACCAAATCTCTTATTAGTGTATTTTGTTGCCTAAACAAATGATATTCATACATAGGCACAAGTATTAATTTTTAACAGCTTTAACTAACCTGACTATTGTGATGCCTATTTCTGTAATATACATTACATTTAATAATGGCCTGCCTGAGAAACTCAGGACAGGCAAACAAACATAAAAAAACTCTAGAAGTTCCTCTTTCCAAAAAGCGCACTCTCCTCTGATTGGCCAGCTGACCCAGTGCATTGTAATTGGCTAAACACTGCAAGCACTCGTCGGAAATATAACGGTCCTTTCCATAATCGCAAGCTTCATCTTTTAAAATAAATGTAAAGACAGTTAATAATGTCCACAGTTTAACCATCAGTTCAAGCTCGAAAGGGGAACAGAGTGGCATGACAGACACAGTGATGAAGCTTGTATGTGTTTGCACTGCAGTACACAAGCCACAGACGGTTAAAACGGCTGACTCCACTGAGTGAACATGTCTCTCTCTGTCTCTCTCTCACACACACACACACACACACACACACACACACACACACACACACACACACACACACACACACACACACACACACACACACACTAATGTGCAATACGCTAAACTCCGCATTTGAACATTCTATAGTAATGTAACTTCTAATAACAAAACATAGCCTACTAACAGTAGCTAATTCAGAAGTGCCAGATTGTCATAGCAAAATCAGAATTACCTCCTCACCTATGTTCACGAAACGATCGTCCATAAAATGTGTTGTTGTTCTGTTGTCAGTAAACTTAATTCCTAAATGTATCTACTTTCAGAGGGACAAATAAAGTGCTTTTGTTTTCGCCTAAATACACACAGCATCTCCCTGACATGGCTGCTTCAACACTAACTGTGGTTACTGAAACTATGCCTTCTTTCTCTGCATGAACATTTGGGAGGAATTACAAAATTTTTTCCACATTGTGACGTAGACATGTGGGGGCGTGTTTGAACGAGCCGTTTTAGGGGGGTGTTGCAGAGTCTTAACTTTGATAAAGAATATCTCTTTGTTTTTGAGACTTTAGTCTTTGCAACTTTACAGAACTTCCTTTAGCTCCAAGAGCTTGTAAAAAAGAGAAAGAAAATTTGAAATCGCATCATATGACCCCTTTAAGGCTATGGGGAAAATTTCATTATTCACTGTGAGAAACTATAATCTGTTTCTGAATTCTAAATTCATCATAAATTTATACAAATAATAATATGCTCCCAACTGACTTATTGTTAAGTAGTCATATTTCAACCAGATAAATGTCTGACCCCTTTCCTTTCTGGTGGTTGTCACCTGTAGGTCGTTAGGGAGTTACGCTTCCTCACAGCCCGATGAATGAAGCTGTCCTTCAGTCTGCTGGTCCTGGCCTGGCCAAGCTGTGTGCTGGTCCAAGCTGTGTGATGAGTGGGTGGGATCACCTGCAATGCAGAGGGCTTTGCGGGTGAGATGGATTCCGTAAATGTCCTGTGGGGGGGGGGGGGGGGGGGGGGACCAATGATCTTCTCAGCTGCTCTCACTATGCGTTGAAGTGTTTTCCAGCAGGACGCCATACCCCACAGTAATGCAGCTCATCATGATGATCTCGATGGTACCTCTGTAAAAGGTGCACATGATGGGGTTTGGAGCTCTGGCTCTTCTAAGTTTGCGGAGGAAGTAGAGATGCTGCAGTGCTTTTCTTGGCCAGTGCTGCGGTGTTGTCAGTCTAGGAGAGGTCCTCTGTGATGTGCACACCCAGGACTTGGTGCTGCATACTCTCTCCACAGTCGCACCATTGATGGTCAGAGGACCATGTGGAGTGTGCACTTTCTTTAAGTCAACAACAATCTCCTTCGTCTTCTCCACATTCAGAGAGATATTGTTGTCTCTGAAAACAACCGTCCAGGTGGCTCAACTCGCTCCTGAAGTTTGTCTCATAACACTCAGCAGAGTATAAGCAGGGTTTAGTGCAAATGCTTAGTTCAGTTTAATCCATCTTTTTGCTACAATGCAATACCCTATTACCACACAATTATCAATCAAACATTTGATGCACAATAACACATTCTAGCTTTTACAGTGCAGAATAAATTCCATCAATGGCTACATCAGCTGGTGAGTCTGAAAAGCACTTTGAAAAAGTATTTGTGCCTAAATCCTATCAGCAAATATGCATATGGAATAATCTCATAAATATTTATTCAACTCACTCAGAAGCAACATTTAATAAGAAAATTAACAGTAATTGGTTAAATACAGTTTTCTTGTTGGAGTTGAACAAAAAAGAAAATCCTGCCTAGTTTGGCAGCACAAACTAATCAAAATGAGATTTAAATTGCTAAAAGTATAGTTTCTTCTTTAATAAAATCCTCCTCTTATCTGAGCACATGACTGCATTCTCAACTGGTTGTCTTGTCTAGAACAACCTGTAAAAATAAATGCATTACAAAAATAAGTATTTTCAAAGATAAATGCAATAATAATAATAATAATAAAAAACACTACCAGACTTTGTTGGCACACTGAGACACTGTTCACAAATACTTATCCTAAATATGAAACCCACAAGAACAAGAACTCCACCAAGCCCTAAAGAACATGCCAACCTAAACACTGCTGGACAGAGCCTTTCTTCTGAAATGCATACACATGAAATGTTTCTAGATTTAGTATGAACACATAAAAGAATGGTATTATAAATACTTATGTCACAAAAGTTATTAAATTAAAGCAATGCATGTTTACCATTATTCACCTGTTTCACAGATGATCAGACTTTGAGATCTTTGATGCTGAAACTTTCTGACCTACAATCGTTCAAAGGTTTAAAATAATTAAGGAATCAGGATATATTTTTGAAGTTCAAGTATTGTTTTAGAAATGCAAAAATATAAAAAACATTTTTTTTTTGCTTCAATTTACAGATAAATGACAAACACATAAAAGGATAAATAAAATGTATAAGGATAAATAAAATGTATAATTAATTAATTATAACACAAACATTGTTTTTGTTTTAGGACTGTAAGTCATTGTGATCATTTTAATTATAAATTTTACCTTTAATGATCAGATATGTTCCACTCCCAAACTTGATTATAAGACACCTTTGATCCACAATAGTACACTTTTAATCTGACGGAATGATGCCTGAAATTGTCAGATTGGAGCTGCTACCCAATCTATTTCCCCAGCATTGATCATTTTTTAATTTATTGTAAAATATGGGATCTTGCAATTTATTACATGATAGAATGACACAAGGTTGTTGTTATTTTAGGATCAAAACATCACAAAGTGCAAAGTTTAGTGCAAAATAATGAAATATAATTTACATTAAAATAATACTTTATAATCATAAGAATGGGTGAGCCAGTGGCTCACTTACCCCCAGGGACTTTGGCCCAATTTACCCAGCTCCTACCAATTTAACAAACTTGTATCATCCAGCAGTTTAGAGCAAACCACATCATGCTGACATACTATAACCTTTTAAAGCACAAACAAATGTAATATATATATATATATATATATATATATATATATATATATATATATATATATATATATATATATATATTAAACCTAAATGTAGTTACCAAGCATTCCATGGGCCCCTCTCCTTCACAGGGTGATGAACATGCTTAAATCTACAAATATGTGTGGTCATATCACAAATTTTGTTTATGTTTGTCTAGAAACAAGGGCTGGCTCAACTTTGTTGTATGAATTACATTTGACTGAAATGCTTGTATTGAAACATTTTGCAATCTACAAATGATAAAACTGTGGTAGATTCATAGACTGCATGAAAAATGGGCGGATGTTAAGTTTTGTGAAGGACGGCCACCGGTAGGAAACCATTTAGCTAGGTTTAAGGTCAATCTGCATAACTGTGACTGTAAAATAGTTATTTTAGGTATGGCAATTACATATTTTGAGTTTTGATATTTGGGATATGTTCTCACTACTAAGAGGGTTAATTTAATTAAAACTAAAATTTGGTCACCGTAGCTAACTTTCTTTTCACCACCTTTTCACCCATTTTTTCACAATTTTGTCCCTGTGCTGTGGTACAAATTTCCCCTCTTTGATCTCCCACCTCTTCCTGTTGTTTTGTTATTTGTTTGTTAGTTTAGGCCTTTGGGTCTCCACAACAGCGGAACCACTTTCTTTTAAATTCAGTTATGTACCTTTTTCTTCAAAGTTTTCAGAGTAGGTTTTCCTCTAACTTACTGCCTTAGTTCAACCTGCAGGAATGATTTAAGTGCAGGCTGCAAGCCGATCACACACGAGTGACTGTAAAGAGCTGACCCAGACAGACAAAGCCTGATGGACTTCTTGGTTTTTACTCAGTGGCTTTTCAATATTTTCAATATTTTATTTTGAAGTTTTTGAAGTTTTTATTTTTATTTTATTTCATTTTTTACTTCTGGCCAGTTGTCTTTTCTAGATGCAGTAAATATTTAATGTGATCTTCAAACACAACATCTTGTATTTTTTTTTTTTTTAAAGATATGTTACTTTTTTGCTGGTGTACTTTTAAATAAAAGTTTGCAAATTGTATATATCAAACGGATTTGAGTTTTTTTTTGCTGTTCTCAATATAATTCTATTTTTCAACATACTGAGATGTTTCTTTGAGATTATATCCTGACTGTCCTATAAACAGCAGTAATGTTCACAAGAAAAGGTTACAGGAAGTATGTGATGTCACAAAAAGTCAATACAGAGGTGTACAGTATAATCTTGCAGTTTATCAAGGCAAGCCAATCATTCACAGACTGCCGAGATGATGATGATTATGTGGATATCTGTCATGCTTCTATGTGAAACGTGTAAGTGCAATACATACTGTATCTAAATGCATTTCTTTAATAATTATCTTTAATGGTAACTCACCTCCAATTTTCTATTCCTATTTTATTTATATCTTCCTCTATTATTTACATTACTTTATCCCTTTAGAGAACCTTTGTACATCACATAGTCATTTTTAACATAGGCTATGACTGAAATAAATTTAATAAGGGCTATATTTTTCTGTTTACTGCAATAATTTTAATCAAAGAGTGTATTACCTTAAACATGTGTTTTTCTTATTTGCTCTTTCACCCCCTCCCTACAGACCCAGCGCATTCTAAGATTGTTCATCAACCAGATCCAGTGATGGTAGTCTCTGTTGGGGACAATGTCACTCTGCGTTGCTTTATTCTGATGGATCACAGTGATCCAATTACTTGGTACAAGCAAACTTCTGGACACCAACCACAAGCTGTTGCAATGGTGCAGAAATTAGCCAAAACTCCTCATTTCTTTGACAACTTTGAATCCTCACGCTTTAGCATCGAGACAGACACAGAAAAATGTAATTTAAGGATTTCAAATGTCACTTCATCTGATGAAGCTATGTATTACTGTGGCTGGAGAAAGTATGAAACTTACTTTGCTGGAGGCACATATTTGGCTTTGAAAGGTTTGTGTTTTATCCCTGAGAAGTACATTTATTGAAGATTCAAAAAAATGTAGTCTACTTGTTAAAATTTCTTACAACATAATTTCAAGCTGAAAGGGGGGAAAATCCTCAGTAAATGAATGCATTTAAAAATGGGATTCTATGAGAGTAATTATTTGTGACATATGATTATTTGCAAAATTATAGTCCATGTCATTTTATATTCTAAAATAAGACCTTTGCTTAAACATGTGTCTTTGTATATTTCATATATAGCCCTCTGCATAAAATGTCTCCATTTCTGTTTAGGGTCACAAAACCACCGATATGAATTCAAGGTGTCTGTTCTTCAGCATCCCGTATCAGAGCCGGTCCAGGCTGGAGATACAGTGACCCTGCGGTGCTCTGTGCTGTATGAACACAGCACCAAAGATATCAGGATGTTCTGGTTCAGATCAGATTCAGGACAATCTGTTCCAGAAATCCTTCATACTCATAATTATTCTAATCAGTGTGAGACTGACTCTACACAGAGCTGCACATTCAAACTGTCCAAAAACATTAGCAGTCAAATGGACACTGGCACTTACTTCTGCGCTGTAGTCACCTGCGGAAAAATTCTGTTTGGGAATGGAACAAATATAAATATGGGTAAGTGCCTAAATATATATATATATATATATATATATATATATATATATATATATATATATATATAAATTTTCTCTGGCTTTTAAATATTTTGTAAGGAACAAAAAATATTTGGAACTAATATATTTCTTTTCTTTTTTTTTTATGAAGAAAATCTATTTGTTGTATAAAACAGACAATACAGAGCATCTATATGCATATTCAGTAAATGTTTACATTTTAATTTATGTATAATGTAAGAATCATTCAAGTCTTTTCTGTTTAATATGAATCATAAATGTACATCTCTGCAACTGACGTGGTAAATTAACATATTCGTTCATATAACGTTTCGTCTTACTGTCCTGCAGTAAAGCCTGTGGATCCTCTAGTCATTATCTTGGGTGTGTTATTGGGCATTTGTGTGGTTGTGATCACTGCTCAAGCTATTTCAAGTTTTAAACAGGAAAAATACTACAACAGCAAAGGTGAGCTTTTTTATTTAACTTGTCTCCTTAAAAAAGTGCTTGATTTAATGGGCTTAAATAAAAATCCCTCTCTTTGTGGGTAATGTAAATTTGATTAAAATGACTAGTAAAACACATCTGCGAAATGTTTTAAGAATGTTTCTGCCTGATCTGAATGATTAAAATCTATGGGGTAATATTCAGCTTTTTTAGTTACCTGAAAGGCTTCCATTACAACAATTTTTTTTTCTTTCACCCAGAAAAAATGCTACAAGACACTGAAAAAGAGCATCCCTCCAGTCAGGTGTGTGTCATAAATCATTTATAATTCATAATTCAAAATAAGAATGAACATTTCTCACAGTTCAACAGTTCTGTATATAAAGAGTACTTTAAAGAACTATTCACTTATAATCTGCAAAGGGGCAGAAAAGTATTTTAATGTAATGTCTAATGTCAAAGAACTTAACATACATGCAAGTTTACAAATGACCTTTTACACAAAATCTGTCACTTTTCTGTTGCTTGGATGTGGTAAAAACCCCACAGATATAGAAGAATAATTTGCATTCTCTTCTGTTACTGGCCATATTTATAACCTTGAAACCTTAAGGTTACACATAAAATTAAAAAAGAATAAAAGGGGCACATGGAACATGGCTTTTAATAGGGCTGTGCTCCTGGATGATATGTGTATCAAAACAGATGCTTCTGTATTAATACAACAGCAAATGCTGTGACGCAGGTTTAAAAAAAGAAAAACAGAACAGAAAAGTTCATTTTAAAATGTAAAAGAGTTTTTCTTTTTTCCCAACTCTTAATTACTCTGGAATTAGAAATTGAATTATATTATTATTATTATTATTATTATTATTATTATTATTATTATTATTAGTTTACAGGGTATGGTGGTTTTGCTGTTGTAAATGCTACTGTTGTTGTAGAAAAATATTTCTCTTATTTAAAATAGAATTCTATTCTAATCCTGTTTTTTTTTTTTTATAATAATGATAATAAAAAGAGGATTGATAAGTATAATTTGGAGGATGAAAAAATCAGTATGAGCCTGTTTTACCAGTGGTGTGATAATAATTTTTTTAAGACACTCATTTTTAAAAATAAATAAATACTGTAATAATAATAGTTCACAGTATGAATAGTTTTTAGTGAGATAGCATAAAAAAGACAAGACACCTCAACATGCTTTAAACTTTTCCCAATCAAACAGCAAGAACGAAAGAGAACAAGCACCTTTATTTATATTGATTTGTGTAGAACTACTGCATTTTTTACATTTAATGAATATTTGATTTTTATAAAATGTTAATTTGTCCCCCGCACTTTATTCAGGCAGGTGTTTTCACATAGAGGTTTCTAGATATAAATCTAGATTTAAATTAAAATAGATTAAAAGAGAGTCATATGCTATCGATAATATAAGTAATGAGGAGCTGAATAAAAAGCAGAAATGTCTTTACTGATGAAACAATACATTGAAGACAATAAACACACGATTGTGAAAATATATGGTTTATGTGAGTTTTCTCCAGGTACACATTAACTATATGAAAAATGTAGTACTGATTGACATATCATTTAGAAACCATACAATATATTTCCTGCCTCATTCTGTGATAAAAATGGGAAAAGGTGTTTGTAGTAGCCTTTATAAACCTAATTGTCATTAGGAAAACACTGATCATTGTACATTCTATTCTTAAAGTGTACATTTAACATAAAATTATGAAATAATAATATAAAAAATATTTTTACGTGTTTTTTCTTTTTAAAATTGTGTGTTTCTCTCTATCATGTTTTAATCTCATAGGACCATGATGCAGTGATGTTGAGTTATGCTGCTTTGCATTTTAAGAAGGCAAATAACAGAAGAGTGCAAAGGAAGGGGGAGACACCTCACAAAAGTGTGTACAGCCAAATCAACAACCCCAGTGTGACTGAGCATACTGTGATTGAGTACAGAACTGTGTAGAATCTAACAGACAGCAAATTTAACTACACTTGCTTTGTATTTTGTGATTCTTGTGATCTATTTACTAACTAGCTGTGACTTTCTGCAAATTCCATTACTGCATCTAATTTTGTAACAACATTGTGTACATACAACATATTTGAATTTAACCTGTTAAATGTCACCCCGTCCCGTATACGGGACACCTACGTTGACTATACTATATCAAATTTAATCTAATCTTGACAAACTATATATCGTTGGAAAGGTCTAAGACTCCCAAATATATATTATACCAATATTTTTGGTTAAAAATTAGGTAGGAAAAGTAATAGATCAATTTATGACAAGAGTGCACCCTCAGAAATCTACATTACAAAAGGAGTTTTGACCTTTGTTTAAAAATAAGACTTCCTCGTTGCCTTTTTCTCTATCACATTTTAGAAATCATCAGAAGTTATATATCACTTGAAAACATAAAATCTCAAAATTCATCCTTCAAAACCCATTTTAAAATCAGACATTGCATTACCATGTAAATGGCACATCAAAATCATGTTACAAAATGTTTTCAGTCATGAAATATAAAAATTTTGGTTTGTATCATGCATATTCATGTCTATCTTCAAAAACGTGAGTGACAGTTATCTGGTTAAACAATTGGCATGACAGAATTATTTTTTTTTATTCCTCCACCATCCCACCCTCACACAAAATTCCTTTAGCATTCCCTTTTAAATGGAACCTAATAAGTTGTTGTAGCACATTTGTTCAAATTGTAGATTCTACTGAACAAACAACGTTGTGTTGTCAAAGCATATACAGTTCTTGTACAGTAATTGAAGTGAATATGGTAAATTAAAGAAATATTTTTTTTTGACCAAGATGTTTCCTTCTTGAATGTTCTTCATTTATTGGGCATCACTGTCTCCTCAGGCTTTGATCTTGGTTAGTTTAAAAACTGGATCTATGACTGTTTAAAAAAAAAAAAAAAAACAAGATAAAGAAATGTAAAAAGAAGAAGAAGAAAAACAGTTTTATATATATTTTTATACCATATACATACATATTGGCCACATTCATATTGTAATTTTTTGGTGATTTTACAATGATTAAAACATGCAGAAGTGCGTGTAAGCCGTAGTTTGTGGATTTTTATGACTGGTTTATATGACAAGCTCCTCTGAAAAATTTGAAAAGCACGAAACAATAACTTTACCTTTGCATGAGACACTTCAAAATGTTGCTGGCTACAGACAGAAGAAACTGGACATAAAGCTATAAAAAAAGATATATATGTATTTTTGTAAACACTGATTAAGGATTGCCTTTCTAAACAATATAAATCAACAACAACAACAAATTTTTTTTTGCAAATATAATGTAAGCATGATGTTGAGGTATACAGTGGTTTTATACCTATTCTTATCAAATGTCTTTACTATTTCTACGATGTTTAATATATGATTCACTTTTTGCTGGTTTTGAAGTTACATTTTAGCTTATAGGAGTGCAGAAGAGCATTAAAAAAGATATATATTATATATGTGACGCATAATATAAAGTATAACTAAACAGACCCGTTTGTTGTTTAATCCTGATGCAGAGAAATATGATCCACACAGCACATATTCCAATAACATTGCACAGAAAGATGATAACTGCCTTAAGATAATCTCTCTCTGTTGGATCTACAGCTGAAAAAAAAAAAAAACAGAACAGTGCAGTTGTTTATTATTATTATTTTTTAATGACTTAAAATCACTGTTACAACATGCCCAATGAAGAGCTTAATAAATGTGAATGTATCTGATTTCATTTTCAGGGGAATAAACGGACAAGTTCAGTAGTAGAAGTAGAAGTAGAAGAAAAAAACATCAACAACTCACCTGCAGTGTTAAAGGAGGATATTTGTAAGAATACCCCATTTCCAAACTCAATATCATAGTAAATCTCCACTCCACAATAATAGACCGCCTCGTCCCAGGGACTAATGTTAATGATACTAAGAGAAAGTCTTTTCTTTGACCTGCTGATATTGAAGCGTGTGTTCAAATACCCTTTATGAAAAATGGGATCAGCAACAGCTCTCGCCTTAACTATAGAAAAGGGCTGCTGTCCCTTGATTTGTTTGTACCAAAACATGTCATACACGGTGTAGTTTTCTGCAAAAAAGCACTGCAGAGTCACGTTGGCACCAGGGTCAACTGCCATAACAGAGTCCGGCTGATGGAGAACCATGCAGTGAGTAAAATCTGAAACAAACAAGCATAGAAATAAGCCACTGACTTAAAATGCATTAAAGTATTATTATTATTTTTTCAGGTTTAAAAGTATATGCTGTCCAACTGAAATATTTTGGCAGGCTAAAATGTCACTTACACATATTAAGATAAAGCACCACAAATGCCTGGATAGTCTGGACAATCATCATTTGTAGCATGACACTAGTTTTGAGACAGTATGATGCATGCCTTTGCTGCTGTTGGCTTCCTGTTCTCACAAACCTTTCACCAGACATCGGACATTAGTCAAGGTGTGATGGAGGAGGTAAAGTGAAACCACAAGTTTCCATTCTACGCATCTGTTTCTATTTATTCTTTTAGTCTGAAGACCCTAAATCAAAAATGAGAATCTGAAAAAGAAAAAAAAAAGTTTATCAATTATCACCACTAATAAGGTTTCTTTAGCATCCAGCCTGGGACCGAAACATAATCTTAGTATAAAAAACTCTAGCATGTGTTGTACAGTAGGTCTTGATAAAAATCTATGATATTTTTAAGAATGGTGTGAAAACGAGTATATATAATTTATTCTGTTACAGTTATATGTACACATACTGCAGATCGTCAAAGAAAAAAAAAAAGTACGAAAATAAAACTGTAAGACAAGGAAGGCCTTTTGTCTTGGCTGGTTTTATTTTGGCTTGCTGGTAATGCAGATGTTAACACTCATGTCCTAAGGTCAATCATTTTTAATTTAGTGGGTTTTGCTGCCCCCATGAGGTGAGCTCTGAGATTGCAGGTAACGACAACCCTGCAGAGCTGGTGACCTGAGAGCCTAAAAAAAACATATTAGCTTCATAAGCAAGTGATTTCTTATACAAAATTTTTCAGCCCACTTGTAAAAACATTTGTAATATATAATGTATAACTAGTGCCTATGTATGCAATATATAGTGCTTATATAATAACAAATATTATATATTGAGCCACTGGTCTGAGAGAAAACATGCTGGTTTTACAAGCAAGTGATTTATCATGCAGAAAAATCTTCCAGTCCAAGTGTAAAAATATTATGTTCTAAATGTATAATGTACCATGAGTAAATCCTTAATTTGTTTTCATTTTGGTCTAAAGCATTATAAGATGATACTCACAAACAAAGCTCAAAAGTAGAAGAACATTGAAAAGTTTCAAATTAAAGATGCGTAGATGTCCAAATGTAAGTCAGAACTTGAAGCCCCATCCTTTTTCTGTTCTAGTTTAGATTAAATGTTTCATAGCATCACATGACTAGCTGTATCAGAGCAAAATAAAAATGTATGGAAATCTAATAAAACTACTAATAATGCATTTTTTACATTTTTTTTTTTAATTTGACACTAATAACTGCTCAACGTGCTAAATATAACCCTACAGTTTTATAAATGAAAGAAATGTTTTTAATGGTCACTTTGTCAAAGGACAGATCAAAACCACAAAAAGGAGGAGTGTTCTCTGTTATGACCTATTCAATCTGATCAAGGTCAAAACCATGCAGCACAAAAAGACCACAAACAAACAAATATAGAATAAATATAAATAGAACCTATTCAAGAATCAGTATAGATTCTTAATAATGCTCGAAATAAAAAATGAAATTCTAATTCCTCTGTCTCAGATGTTTTCTGTTTATTCTTATACTATCGTTTGTTTTAACAGTATTAGTTTTTTTTTCTGGTAATCCTGCCTGAAATGCCATTATCACCATTAAAAAAGCATATGTTCAAGCCAATTTAAAGAAGCACCTGAGACACCAACAATCATAGTCTCTCTTGAAATACAATGGAAAGCTTCTTATCAGCACTTCTAATTTTAGAGTATATAGACAAATTGTTGAGGTGTGGTTGTTAAACCTCAGACAGAGGCAGCATAATTTAAGCTACATATTCAGAAAGCCACAGAAAAAATACCAGCTGTTCCTGTTGCATTCTTTCAAGATGAAAAGCTTGAAAACTTGCAAGATATTGATCCGTCTCCACACACACACACACACACACACACACACACACACACACACACACACACACACACACACACACACACACACACACACACTTTTCACTTTTCACACACTTGAGCATTCAACTTTAGTTAACCTTGTAATTATCACATTAAAGACGCCTATACATTTACATCTCAAATTGAAATTTACATGATTTTAGTTTTTAGCTCAGAGACAGTTCTGTTTTAGACAGCTTTATAAAACATTTTTGGGAAAGTATTAATATTATTACAAGGCACTAATATTGCAAATTGAGTAGTAATACTAATTACGGCCTCTAGATGGCAGCCTAGCCCCGTCTATTTTTACTGCACAATCGGATTGGCAGGTACTGACAGTCCCTCAACCTAATTCATCACATATAAACAGTCTAAACTTTTTTCTTTTAAAAGTTCAAATGTCCAGTGCTCAGTCAGTGCTCAGCTCTGGGGCATTTGGTGTTGCGGCAGAGTTTTTCTTGCCTTTGTCATCCACAGGGAACACAGAGGAAACAGCCTTTAGAACTCAAGCCCCCTCTTTGTAACCCTATCCGAATATTAATACCCATCAAATCCTGCTGGGAATATTTCCCTCCTTTCCTGGTGTTGAAAAGAATAACTTGATTTTCTTATAGCATTCCTCAGCCTGTTGAACTAACAGTGGTCTGAGGCCGTGTTAGGGAGGGCGAGGAGAGCCAACAGCCACTGCAGTGGCATCCAACTTTCAATTCCCACCGAACATACGCAAGCTTATATGGTCAAACTCGAAACTCATAGGGGAAAATAAAAAATATATTTATTTCTTACAAAATTTTTATTAATATACACTTACATGAGCACCAAAGTACAAATCGCAGCATGCAGTATCTCAGATAATCATGTCGTCACATTTATAGATTTCAATGAGATTTATATATCGGCTCACAGGAGGGTTCTAAAGACCCGCTGACTAGCTTTTGTTGAGTCTTAAAATATATTATCATCCAACAGAAATGCCATTGTTTACAGCTCATCTGAAATAAAATACTTTCCTCAACTGTAATTAGCAAACAGTGAGACTGCATTGACATTGTTAATGTTACATAATACTGCAATCATCAGAAAGCTGAGCTGAATACATACATACATACATACACACAAAGCACCTTTTAATGGTAACACAACACAAAAAGCCCATACCCCCTTTCCATTTAGTCATCCATCTATTTTCCCTGACATTTCCTTGCATAATTTCTTTACAATATAACGTTGCAAAACAAAAACAAACAAACAAGAAAAAGAAAACACCACATCTTTGCTAATTTCCTGACATTACTGTTCAGAACACATCAACACATATCATCACAGTTTCTCCAAACATAAAATATCTCTGCTCTACTTCCTGTGTAATGCTTGGCTTTTGGATAGCAAAAAAGGTCCAAGTATTGTTCTTGGACTGTAAGCACTTGCTTGGGTTGCCTTTATTCAGTGTTACTTAATTTTGAACTCAGAAGAACCTAAAGGGAAACTGAGGTCCACTGGAGCTCTATGGAGTGTGAGACAGTCCTTGACCTGAGACATTTCAAGGTAAATGGGCTCCATCAGGACTGTACGCTTGTGGTCCTCGAGTAGTGGCCCTTAACTCGTGAGAAATGAGGCAGCAGCATCGGTAACCTGATGGTCACCTGTTAACACTGGTAATGGAAATGTTGGTGTACTTTTCCCTCCATGTGTGCATGGGAGTGTGTGTGAGTGTGCATGTCTGTGTAGACCTTGGTATAAATCTTTGGTGGACCGCTGAGAGCTGGGGGCCCCATTCCCATTAGTCTGTGGTGTGACAGGTCAGGGTTGGTGCTGTTGGTGGAGCTGGGCTCCTTGTCTGATATGTGGTGCTCTCGATAGGTTGTCGGTCGGGGAGGCAAACGACTCTGGCGTCTGCGGCTGTGGCACAACCAGAGCACGATGGCTCCTACCATGAGCAGAGCAGCAGCAGGGATCCCAATGATCAGCGGCCAGGGAAGACCAGGGCTGATGTGGCGGAGAATGATGTCCTTATCCAACTTGGGATCTGCAAACAAATAGAGACATTTATTCACAGGTAAAAATGGCAGCTTTAGTTGAAGTTACTATTTCATAAGAATATGTGAGCAACATTTGAGTTTTTATGAATTGAAAAAAAAAAAAATGTACATTTATGATAACGTGATATCAACCTGCTGAAGAAAAAAATTCTTTATTTATACCAACGCAAGATCATCACAAGTCTTTTTCCACAAGCTGAGATATATATATATATATATATATATATATATATATATATATATATATATATATATATATATATATATATATATATATATACATACATAGACACACACACATACATAGTTATTATTATTATTATTATTATTATTACTTAATTCTATTACTTTTTGTACCCTTTTCTTTGAGAGTGAAGGCACATAGTTTCATACAAGAACATGACACTAAAATAATGCAGTAATCATTTATTTAACAACACAAGATGTAACATTAATGTGCATAAATGATGAAGAAAAAACAAATAAGAAACTGTCATTTTAATGAAAATCCATCAAATGTGAAACGTCACTCAGGGAATTCCAGGAATCTAAATTTTGTAAATTTATTTTTACTGTGAATTAGAAGATGACTTGTTCTTTCTCATTTCTAAAGACTGTAAATTAATTACAATAATGTACTGTAAATTTACAATAAGTGACGGTTTTTCCACAGAATATAGTAAGGGAACTACTGTCTTTCATCATTAATATTATGATCATTTTTACAGTGCATTTTAGTGCTGTAAAGCTAACTAGATTTGAGGGGAGAGCTGACCTGAGAGAACAGTGAGGTAGGCAATGCGATAGTTGTAGCCCATGGTATTAGCCCCCAGACAGATGTACATTCCAGCATCCTCGTCACGTGCCTTGATGATGGCCAGCTTGTTGAGGTACGAACCGTCAGGTCTGGACCACGCGTCCCCAGTGGGCAGAACCACAAAGTGCTGGCCTCCTATCTCCAGTGTGGAGTTATAGCGCCCCTCTGTGCCTTGGTCAACTCGCTTCAGCCACTGTATTACTGGCTTCACATCACTGTGGACCTTACACTGAAAGGAAGCTGTTCCACCAAACTCCACAGTTGTGTTGACAGGATGGGTACCTGTCAGAATGGGTTTGGAGTTGGTACGCTCTGTGGAGAAAACAGACTGAAACTTAAAGCAGTGTAAATATTTTGTCTAAACTAACATGAGATTACCTATGCACATCACATTTGTAACTGATTATGGTGTAGTGGTAAACAGAAACAGTGAGTGCAACCATGGCATACTGGACACTTATTAAGCTGAGGTGCTAAATATAACATTAGTCTGGCCCGCAACAATTCCTAATAAATGTATTCATATTCCACCAATCCTTTTCTGTTATCTCCACACTATCCATACCAATTAAAGTAGCAAAACATTTTAGAATGTGAACTATATATTTGTATAAGATTTAAAATAGTATTTATAATTTGTTTTATAATTTTGAATTATGTATAATTTGAATATAAATGTATATTAACATAAATTATTAAAAAAAAACACATTTATTATAAATTATTATCATTATTATTATTGCAGTTGTTACTTAATTATAAAAATACAGCTAACCACAAACAATTTGTTTATTAGATTAAAAGTTATAGTTTATATTATCAAAGTTATAGTATATATATATATATATATATATATATATATATATATATATATATATATATATATATATATATATATATATATATATATATATAATCTCAAATGTCTTCAATTTAGTTAATATTATTCTAATCTATATTATATTATTTAAACTTTAAATATATGTGACCCTGGACCACAAAACCAGTCTTAAGTGTCAGTTTTTAAAAATTATCAGTAAGCTTTCCATTGATGTATGGTTTATTAAGATTGGACAATATTTGTCCAAGATACAACTATTAGAAAAACTGAAATCTGAGGGTCAAAGAAATAAAAATACTGAGAAAAATCACCTTTATAGTTGTCTAAATGAATTCTTAACAATGCATATTACTTATCAATAATTAAGATTTGATATATTTACGGTAGTAAATTTACTAAATATCTTCATGGAACATGATCTTTACTTTATATCCTAATGATTCTTGGCATAAAAGAAAATTTGATAATTTTGACCCATACAATGTTTTTTTGCCTATTGCTAAAAATATAACCCAGCGACCTAAGACTGGCACCACAAAACCAGTCTTAAGTCGCTGGGGTATATTTTTAGCAATAGCCAAATAATGGCAATTAATAATAATAATAATAAATATATTACTATATACACAAATATAGGCATACATTATTAATTATACAATCTTAACAAATCTATTCCATTGATAAACATCCACTTTGGGTTCCAAACTCACCAATTACATCCACTTTGTATGTGGCATTGATAAGGCCAGCAGCATTGGAGACTAGACAGGTGTATTTGGCACTGTCCTGAGGCTGCAGGTTCTTCAGAGTCAGTGTCCACTCTGGGCGTTTACTCTTGTGAGAGCTGGGCAGCTGGCTCTGGTCTTTCCACCATGAAATGACTGGTGTTGGATTGCCACTGGCCAGACACTTGAGACGCACAGAGCTGCCAACGGGCTGCTCTAGCACACGCCTGCGCATCTTTGTGAGCTGTGTGAAGTGTGGCTTCACTGCGGAGGAAATAAAACATTTACAGCATGATATTACGGCTGGATGACAAAACATATTCTGTTAGGTAGTAACACAACAGTGATGAAATGAACTGTCTTGAGCTCTTTCAGGATGCGGGCCCATTCTGATGAGCTCATGCATTGAGTAACGTGGAGTGAAAGTTGAGGAGGGTGTGTATCAGATGCTTACCCCATGGCTCTCCGGTGGGGTCCGGCAGGGTGAGATCTGTGTTAGGTTCTGCTGCGTCTGGTGGAGGCTGATTCTGAGTCACAGCTGCATCATCTGAAAGACACATGATTCGTGAAAAATATTCAACATATGCTGATGCAAATAATCAATAGGAATTGTGGAGGAAAGAGATTTTTAGATATAAATCATTGTGCATTTCTACCTAACTGAAACATTAAAATATACAGTGGCCCTTAAGCCTAATATATATATAAAAAATGCAGGAATATCTTCACATTGGACAACAAAATATCAAAGAATTGAGTTGTGCGAATCTTTAATACAAAAATGTACAAATATTTTATGTTTTATCTATAAAGACTTACTGTCAAATGATTTCAGGCAAATCTCTGCTACTCAGTGAGCAATTTAAATGTCAGCTTGTTTCAGTGTTAATGGATTCAATTCAATATGAAAATAAAACGTGTTTAAGCACCCCAGCCTAGCTTGTCGATTTAAAAATCCTCATGATCTCAGGCATACTTTAAAAGATGTTTCTTTAGCAATATGAGCTCATTCATCTTCATGCTGACTATTAATGTCTGCAAATGGTGTCATGTAAAGCATGCTGAATAAGCGGGTCAATGCAAAGGCCACCACTTGGTGAGATTTATTTTGTAGTGCTTTGAGAGCCAACAGAACCCCTCCGTGTTGAAAAAGCCCACCAGATTTTACTTGGAGATCAGTGGTGTGTGAAGCGTTTCGTGTTTTGTTTCAGAACTGGTGATGTTTCAGATCCCCATTCTTCTGCACAATCTGAATTGCTGCAGCCTGGAATTGAACTGCTGGTTTCGTCTGGTCTGGTTTTTTCTCCATTCTGTCACAGATGGAGTTTTGGTTCCTTGCTGCTGTCCCCTTTGGCTTGATTAGTTCGGGACACTTAATTACCAGTGTTTTCGTTGACTTGATTACAACAGATACTATTTAAACTGGATGATGACATGATTGAATCCAATGATGAACTACCTTTTTGCTTTATTGACACAATATTTTCCTATTTAATGCTGTTCAGTTGCTTTGTTACAATCTATATTGTTAAAAGCACTATTTAAATAAAGGTGACTTGACTTGACTCCATGGGAATGATAACCAGGCTGAACTGACGTATTATTTTAGAGGGGTTTGTGCGCTGGGGGTGAAGAAACACTGCTATATTGTTTCTTCTCTCCAGTTTCCACCCTGTTTAAGACGCAACACCTTGTTGACTTAACCCTGGACAGGAAACCAGTTAACTGACTTTAACCTAAACTGTGCAGACAGAGCTGAGAGCCCTGCTTTGTTTGGGATGAATTTCTCCGGCTTGGCTCACAGGAATGCACAGAGAACCCTCTCACTTCACCGAATGCACACACACAGGTGTGTACATGAACCCAGCACAACATCTTTATGTACATAACATTACTTATTCAGAGCAATCCCAAATCAACAAGCCATGAATCAATACTGGCAACAAATGGTTCTCACATTTAGGTGATGAAACTACTTAATAAAATGCCTTATGAATACTTTCAATATTCCAGTTCAACTAGCGTCCCCAGTGGTTGGTACAGCTAGTACCTTACTTAGGAAGAAAAAGTGAAACCAAACATTTTACAATGCTGCTGTTCCCTCTTCCATGACGCAGAGTTTAAAGGCTATAGGAGTGTCAATATGATTTTGTTACCAATATGAACATTTGGATACCATATACAGCACACTGCTGGATGGTATTGTAAAATGTTTAAGTAAAATAAGCAATACATAGCAAAAAAAGAGCTTCTTGGTGGTAGCACTGGTTATAGATGTTTTTAAAATGTTATGCTAACACCACTATCACCAACATTTCTGAAATACTTAGACTAGCCCTTCTGGCACCAACAACCATTCCACGTTCAAAGTCACCCTTTCTTCTCCATTCTGATGCTGACTTTGAACTTCAGCAAGTCGTCTTCACCACATCTAGATGCCTAAATGCACTGAGTTGCTGCCCTGTGATTGGCTGATTTGTAAATTTGTGTTACCAAGCAATTTAACAGGTGTACCTAATAAAGTGGGCAGAGAGTGTATATATATATATATATATATATATATATATATATATATATATATATATATATATATATATATATATATATATATATATATATATACAGTATATACCATATTTGATTAAATAATAATAAATAAATATAATAAATAATAATACACATTTTAAAAAAAAATTAAAATGAAAATTAATAATGAATATTTACAATTGTTTTTTTCCTTTCATATTTTTTTCTTTTGTTTTATTGTGATGTATACAGGTGTGGACTAAGCACTGCACCTTTGTCCCTGCTAACCCTCATATGTTGAGCACAAGCCTTGCATGTTCAACACAGACAACCGGGCCAAAGGAAGCAGAAGTTTTTCACCGGCCTTCAGTCCATTGTTACCTTTGGCCTTGGGGTGTAAGAGCAAAAGTAAGCCATTGCTACTCTATTCAGCAGCAGCAGAGTGGAATCAGTGGAGCTTTATATGGCCTAAAGTAGTCTTACTGAGAGCCCGACCCCAAACTCCCCGCTCTCTGGTCTGTGAACGGCAAGTTATTTAAACAGGTGTCTAAAAAGACAGGTTCTTTCCGACAAAGCATTTTATGGCTTAATGGCTATTACTATGCATGCTTCTCATGGAGTCATTTCAACGTTTACACATAACTCTCAGTAATGTATTTGTGCCGTTAGAACAGGAAAATAGCAAAAAAGGGGCTTTGAACCTCTGAAGGACAGGGGGCTCCTTTTCCACTGTAGCCCATAGAGATACATTTTAAGAGGGGGCTGCCTAAAAAAGTAGGGTTTGGTTCAGAGAGGTCCACATGCAACCATGCAGCTCAGCTTACAAATGATCTTCATGTGGACTCAGTGTTAATAAGGCTCGCATATTATTTTTTTCCAACCGGGACGAAGTTGAAAGCAGCACCTTTAAAAAGGTTCATTCTCCATTCATACCTGTGTGAGCAAACATACATTCCTGTAGATCTGTCATGAAGAGCTCCACAAGCTTGGAAAAAAAAAAATCAAAGCAAAACAAACATGGAATAGAAAGCGGGCTGAAACGTTTCTACTGATTTTCAGTGACATCTAAATAAAACAAACATCAAAGGAAAAAAGGTTTTGTTACCTTTATTCTATCACAGACGTAATGAAGATTGAAGATCCTGGAAAAACTTACTGAGGCGTTTGGCTAAGAGTGATGCTGTTTTTGAGGTAATAGCCTATCACTAACTAAAACCATGTCCGTTCCAGTAAATCAAAGGAAAACACTGCCAATGCTGTTTCGTATAGTGAGATTATAGTACACTCACTAAATTCATCAAGGATGGAAAAATTATGAACTGGTACATTTTGCACTTATGAGTGCTTTCTAGTCCTGCTGAGCTATTCCAATAATGTTTTTCTTCGTGAAAACATTACAGCGTTCTAACCTTTTTCGTTTCGTTTTCTTCACGTTTTCATGTATTCAAATGTATTCAAAAACACTGGAGAGAGATGAGACGGAAATACAAAAGAATAGACTGGGCTGTTGAAAAAAGCAAGTGTTTTTTCCTGCCAATAAAAATAAAACACAAAATCAAATCAGATGAGTAATGTAGTTCATGCCTTTAAAAATATGATCCGGCACTTCAGTTTTTTCTGTTTTTTTTTTTTTGTTTTTTTTGATAGCTTTACACTTAACACCTCATTTCAGCATATTTGGCATATCTCTATGTGGTGACTGAAGAGGCAAATTAGAGACTGTTGGTGGATTCACAGCAGGGAAAGACAGATAGACGCAGATGAGAAAGGGTAATTAGAAGTCTCCTTGTATCTTTTATAGAGAGTGGTTTGCAGCAATAGTCACATTGCGACCCGGGAGGAAACTGGCCAAACCTTCTCTGTTGTGAGTGGAGTGTGCCCAGAGCATCCTGCATCTAACTTCTGGCTCCTCTAATGAGGTGGATGAAAGGCTCTTTAATGCGGCTTTGTGATGAAGGTGGGTAATTTGCATCCTTATAGTTTAATTAAAACCTTTGCAACTCAAAGAAGGCTCAGTTGTATGCCATGAAACCAAAGCCATGAAGTGATTAGGTTCTGGTTTGAATTGCACATAGAAGGAAAGGCAGGGTGGGCATGAGATCCATCAGAAAAATACTAGAGTCAAAATGTTTAGTGCATTTATTAGATGCTATAATTTGACATAAAATGGGGTATAATATATATATATATATATATATATATATATATATATATATATATATATATATATATATATATATATATATATATATATTTAATTATTATTATTATTTCTTTTTTTATGCAAATTATACATTACCGTTCACATTACCGTTGGTGCCTGTAAGTTACTTTTTCAGTAGGGATGCATTAAATTGATAAAAAAATGATAGTAAATACATTATAATACTAAATGCTGTTCTTTTGAACTTTCTATTCTTCAAAGAATCTTGAAGAAATATCAACAAAAATATTAAGCAGCACCACCAGTGATTAAAATAAATTAGTTGAGCACAAAATCAGCATATTAACATGATTTAATAAGGATCATGAAATACAGAAGACCAGAGTAATGGTTTCTTAAAATTCAGCTTTATTATCATAGGAATGGATTATATTTCAAAATATATTAAAACAGAAAACAGTTATTTTAAACTGTATTAATAAGTTTCAGTATTACTTTTCTTTTTTTTCAGAAACATAAAATCTTATTGAATCCTCATTTTTGGAATGGCAGTGTATACAATTTGAGTTTCAGAATTACATTTTTCATAATGTCACTTTTTATTTAATTAAAGTTAGTCATAGTGACATAGTGCCTTTTTTTTTTTTACAATAGGATATAAAATATTTTTTCTTCAAAATATTAACAGTTTTCAACATTATTAATCCAAGATTTTATACTTTGGACTACATTATAGGTGTGAACTAGTAATAAAAAAAAATATATAAAAAAAATCATAAATAAAGGAATTGTCTAAAGCAATATACAAATAAAGGTTAATTGACTTGACTTGACTTTAATGATGAAATATGATCAATATTATTATATCAAAATATAATATTATTATCATTAAATCAGCAGAAACAGTTTCCTCAGTTCACATTTTAATCTTAATTCCCTCTTCATCTGTTATTTTATGCCCTTGTGCTGCTGAAGTTATAGATTGTTGTTTCTCAGTTATACTTCTCAGTTTTCCACCTGAAAAGATTCTTAGGTGAAATTTCTAACTCTGTTTGTCTCTCCATTCAGCTTAATTTCATGTGAGTCCAGACTGGTTTCAATTCCATCAAGCATCCTTTCATCTTTCCCTTTTTTCAACCTCGTCTTTGCTTCAGCTACTCACTAGCATGAATTCATTTGTGTCCATGTGTTTGTGCTTTGAACTTTCCCAAGTGTATTTCCCTACAATGAAAGAAATAAAACAAACACACTCTTGAGAGCCCAAGTTGTGTAGCTCTGTGTCAGATTTCATTAGAATTATGAATTTCATCGGTGTTACAGAGACGTATGATCAAATTAGGGCTTTAAAAGCTTATGCTTATGATGGTTCTTGTGATATGTTTGACATCAGACAAATAAATTCTACTGTGTTCTAGTCTTTTCTTATAAGATACCATTATTCATTCTACAAAACGGCTGCCATTTGTGTAAAAAAAATAAAAATAAAAAAACTTTACTCTGCATATTTAAAAGTATTCACAATGAAAGCAATAAGAAATACATGAAAATAACCATTAAGCTAAAATCTATTATATTATAAGATTTTATAGTAAACGTAATAATAACTTCCAGTGCCCAGGTTCCATGCCAAACCTGTTACATCATATTTTCACTTAATTTAATTATCTATACAAAAAAATAAATAAATAAAAAATAAGTAGTAAAATAAAATAAGAAAAAAAAGATAATTTATTATTAAATCACTTTATATTTTGTTATGATTGCCAGCAGGGTACAAACAATCTTAAAATTACAATACATTACAAATTATAAAATACATATTACAAATTAAGTCGATATTTGTAGAATTATCAGCATTAAATTCCATATTTCCTAGGAGTGCCAAAATTTTATGTAAGGACAATCATACACATACAAATACATATAAACTGATTAATTGCTAAACTAAATTAATGGATTATTAAACTGATTATATATATATATATATATATATATATATATATATATATATGTATGTGTGTGTGTGTGTGTGTGTGTGTGTGTGTGTGTGTGTGTGTAAAATCAATCAAATATTACACAAATCAATCAAATATTTCACAAAACTGGAAAAAATGCCCATTTTATAAAATGGCCCAATTCATGTTTCTTTTGGATTGTTTAAATAGGAGAGAGGCATTTCCCAAAAAAGTAACTGTCATGAAAAATAAGTGTAAATCAGACTAAACATAAATACTGCAGCAGTGAAGCTGTTCTGCACTCAGACCAGCCATGGCAAATGAGTAAACGCACGTCTACTGGAATGGAAAAGAGTTTGTGTAAGAGTTAGTAGCGGGAAAAGGTTATGAGCAAATCATCTCGAATGAATGAACGTCAGTGCTGAGATTCCCACTCAAGCCAATCCTGGCCAAGGTGGCATGACCCAAAGACTGGAAGGCATATCCACACGGTCTCAAACTTGCTGCCCCTCCCTTATCCCACCTACCGTGTCCCTCCGCAGTCTTGGGTTGGCTTACGAGTGTAATTTTGATACAATTATCCATTTAGTTGAGGTGGATGCTGGCTAAACTGCAACACATGTAACCCATGGCCTGCAAACAAAGAACAAAAGGCCACTGCTGGAAGCTCTCCACCAGTCCCCTCATAAAACAGGCAGCCCAAACCACCGTCTGAGAAGAAGCCACAGTCTCCCTCCACTGCATCCGTACACAGTACAGCCTCCTATATGATAGGTGAAAAACGCAGACAAGAGGGAGCCAATGCCCAAGAGCCAGGACTCTACAACAATGTAGTTGATAGCAGAATCTATTAATTTTGAGGCAAACTTGAGATCTTCTACTACACTCACAGATTCATGCATCCAAAAAATATTTAAACTTTCTCACAATATAGACAATTATGTTGAGGAGAAAAGCATAAGATCCCTCGCCCTTGACTCCTGCGGAGCAGGGCTGTGAGAAAACAGTATTGTATGGAGCTCTTTAGAAATAGAAAGGCTGCAGGGTCTGGGACCACCGTGGGGGAAAGAGGGAGAGGGCCCAGGTGCAGGGGGACATTTTAAAGTACAGCGTTTTATGACACGGAGGCAGCTTTGACTCTGTGTCACATCAGTGAATGTGAGAATGGTCAGCGTGAGATGGTGGTGAAGCATTTCTTCAACAGCTTCCAACACTTTCTGGTAGACAATTCCTTCACTGTGACCTTTAAAGCCCAATATGCCATTCTTACATTGCCAAATTCCCAGAGTCCCCTGTGCCAGATTGCAAAAAAGCACTGATAATGTGATCAACAGTGGAGAGCAAGTTAACAATTCTATTAAAATGCCTTAAAGCTGTGCTAATCTCTGTCTATATTTAAACTTGAGTTGTTGTTCTCATGTACAACTGCAGACATGATATTGAATAAAAAATGTGTTTCTATTTACGGATGTAAAGAGCACAAAGCCTTTTGGGCGACTGTGGTCAGGAAAAACTGAAGACTTACATCAGCCGCCTGCTTTGATAGGGGCAGAATATCAACTAAAAGCTAAAATTACACTTTCACGAGGAAATAAGTGGGGTATAGATTGCATGCACATTAAAATATGGGTGCATGCTTCTGCCCATGCTTGCCATGAGCGCAAAACCTTATACAGATTAGACTTGCTCTGCTGACAACAGGTGCTATTGAATATCATCAGATTCCTCTCTCCTGACACTCAGACCTGGCTGGAGTTCCACTGTTGTGTTTTTGTTGTACATTCATTTACATTAAGTAGCTGCTTAAAAGGAGGATCTCTGAAAAAAAAAAAAAAAAAAAAAAAAAACCTTTAGGTGTAGTTTTGTAATTTTGATATGCATTCAAGTTTAAGTTATGCCAAAACCTATCTCAAACAGTTTTATTATTATTACTTTTACTCATCAGTGTTTCATGCACTCTGACATGCACATAATTTTTCTGACTTTCTGAAAATATGCACAATGATGCACACCAATTCTTTAATTCTGATTCATGTTCCTGAAAATAGCACATAAGAGCTCAATAGAATGATATACTGTAGATAGAAAAGAAACCGATGGCAATGATTATTTATTTATTTTTTGGTATGAAAGAACTAGAACAATTTTCTCTTCGAATGTTTCACTACTCAAAGGTGAAAATTTCCAATTAGAGATAGTAAAAACTAATCAATTTAGCTTGAAAGAGGCCTTGTTGAAGAGATGAACATTTCATAAAAATGAAATATTTGTTGTTTCAAAACTTTATGACTTAGTTTCTGCTTTGCAATGGAAAACATGAAACTTTGAACCTAAAAATGACCATTTTGTCAGTACAGTGAGGTATGTGGTCAAGCGTTGTTTTAGAACGCACTGACTTTCACTGAATTGGCAAAAACGGTGGAAACATTCTTCAAAATATCTTCTTTTGTGTTCAGAAGAAAGAAAGTTACACAGGTTTGGAACAACATATATTTTTGAGTGAATTATCCCTAACTCAGCAGCAGGGTCTACTAATCTTTACTGAAAACAATGCTGCTTCTTAACAACTCTCTGGTTAACATATAGTGGCATTCCCCTCAGCAAAATTCACAGCTTTAAATACTCAAACAGTGCAACAGGAGGGTCTAATGGGCCTTTTGTTCAGGGAATGTTGGTCATTGCAGTTAATGACTTCAGTAAACTCTACAGCTATATTCTAAAGGGAGTGAACCAGTCCAATGCACCATAACTCTGAGCTCCACAGAGCTCTTGGGGATGAAACAGGAAAACAGCAGGCCGCCATCACTCCCCATACAGGAGGCCCAGAGGAAAGACATCAAGGGGAGGGAGGCTGAAAACACTGGGTCAGCCAATTAGACAGCTGCCTTGCTATGCAGAATAATCATGCTTTGCATCTGCACACGAGTTGCCTCAACTGCCTCCCCAAATGTGGCAAGTTATACAGGAAGAGCCTGTATAGGCCCTCCAGGCCTCTCAACTTTACTGGACCAGTTCAGAACTATGTCAGAGAAGCCGGCAGGACGTCTCTGTCTCATCTCCCTGTACAGAACATTTTGGCTGGAAATGCCTGCCCCACAATCCCTCAGCAGTCATCAGGAGAACCACAAGCTCAAAGCTGCAAGGATCTAACACAAACCCCCCATTGCTCCAATCGGACTCACAACAGCTATGTGCTTCTGGACCTTATTTTCATTCTCCTTCCATCCATTCAGGTAGGTGCAGTGTTGGGGGTAATGCATTACAAATAACACAATTACAGATTACTTTTTAATTTATGAGAAAATATCTGAGTTACAAACGCCAGTTACTTTGTTTTCCCATTTATTGACTAAGACAATTCAAAAACAATAAGCCCTGCTCATATTTAAAAAGTAGCGTGAAAGTAACACAAAAGTAATGTAATGCATTACTTTTCATAAAAAGTAACAGTAACGTAATTAGTAACTTTTTTAGGGAGTAACGCAATATTGTAATGCATTACTTTTAAAAGTTACTTTCCCCAACACTGGGAAGGTGTGTATTAATTTCCATTCCTGTAAGTTTCTAGAGGGGAAAAAAAGCTTCCACTACCCGGGTAAAAGTACGAACATGGTATTAAATTACAGCCCACATAAACAACTGCAGGTATCGTGTGACGGACGATATGAAACCCCCCTTTGTTCTCTCGATTTGATAATGCAAGACGTCATCAGTGCCATATGCTCCAACAAATGCTAACAAGTCATAAATTTCCATCAGCACAATGCTCTCTTGTGCTCTTTTCAGTTAATGTTACATTCATGAAACCATGGTTGATTTAAGGCACCTTGCCAGTCACGTCAGTTTCGTCAAATATGATTTGGGAGCAGATTTACATGAGCCCGACTGCCTAGCTGTGCCACAATTAGCCTTTTGTGAGGGCATCTGAAAGCTGCCCTGCTCTTTTTGGATGGCAGTTAAAAGCTCAATACTTCAGATCTGCTGTTTTGAGATGCCATATGTCTAGCTGGGTCACTAAAACACTACCTCAAACAGTTGTGTGTGTGCAACAGTGCAGGTTTTGATTAAGCCTGGATGACTGATGTGGCTTACAAATGCTCTGGGTGAGCAAAAGTATAAAGAACTGAGATATAAAGGGCTGTGGTGCGTGGTGTGGGAGGCAGTCTTTACCAATTACAATGAGTGTGAAGTTGAGGGCGAGGCTGCCAAATCCATTGGTGACGCGGCAGATGTACACGCCGGCATCCTCCAGTTCCACTTCTTTGATCTTCAGACTCTTCTTTAGAACCTTGTAGCGGCTCCAGCCCGGATTCACGTTCCGCCCATCCTTCACCCACAGGACCAGCGGAGGGGGATCACCCTCCACCGGGCATGGTAGTCGAATCGTGCGTCCCAGTTTTGCTGTCTGTCTGTCCTCTACCTGGCGACTCACCCATGGAGGACCTGGTGCAAAAAACAGGATCTTAGGTAAAATCACAGCAATTCTCCATTTTACATAACTAACAATAACCACACGCCATATGAGCTTAAACCAAAAGTGCACATTAAAATTAGAAATACTGTTTAATAAAATAAATAAATATTAATTCTTAATATATTGACATTTTTTTTTTAATTAATACCTTCTGCTTTATTTAATAAACTGTATACAGTATGTAACACTCCAGTACCAGGAGTTAAAAGTTTTCCTCTGTTTATTCTCGGCATGCTAGTCAAAAGACTAGCAGAGTATGTGAAGATTTATGCGCCCTAAAGACTGAAATGTTCCTTTGCAAGTGTTATGACACAACAACAACACAGCCAAAAATGTCATGGGCACAAAATCTGTGATAAGAAGACATTATTTATTTTTTTTACCAGCTCCTAATACATCTTGTCTTACAAAGAAATGGTATGAGGGGGAAAGCACAAGCATTTTATGGGGAATTTCTTTCCTTGCGTGCACAAGGTCCTTTTCATTCCCTCGTTGCAGCTTGCGAAGACTCCCATGAGTACTTGCTTTCCATTTCCTTTGCACTGGCGTGTGTGTACGTTGGAAGGCACCTCTCATTCATGCCTGGTACTGTCACATCCTGTTGCTGCTCTAGCAGCTGCTTTGAGAACCACCAAGATTATAAACTGAAAAATGACACTGACCCTAAATGTACTTTTTCATTCTTTTTTTTCCTTCTTCCCTTCAAGTCTCTCTCCTGGAGTGAAATGATTTCACCTGAAGTTGCTGGTTGCCATCCAGAAAGTGCCACGAGAACACGCGGGAGGGAAAAGAAAAGGTTGTTTTGGTGCAGGAGTTAAATTACAGTAAATTCCAGAATGTTAGACTGAGAAGGGCCGAGAATGGCAGAAAGATTCCTCTCTGGAAATAGAGCAGAAAAAGGTGGAAATGAACATCACAGCTGGAGAGAAGTATTTGATAGATGAATCATTCACTTAATTCACAAATGTAAGTGTATAAAACAATTGGTGGCTTAATAAACACTTGTGAGGCTTTGGAAAGGAAAACAGCTGTGTGTATATAATGAAGATTTAATGTAATCGGTGGGCTCCTGGGAACAAACAATGGATCTTTTCACTACCAGAGACAAGAGAGAGATTGCATGGACCACGTGAGATAGATCTGATGAACCTGGTGGCTGAATGAATAGAAAAGAAGTAGGTAACTTGAGTTTGCTTAAGGATATTAAAACAAACTGGTGGATACCATAGAGCAGAAGCTGAAATAGCTCATTCCCTTTCCATCAACAGGCCACGCTTTACACACACCGTACATCATGCACAGATAAAGAATGTGTTAGAAGAAAGATGTGACTCAGAGGGACTCTGGGAAAGAAAGCTTGAGACTGTCATTTAAAATTGCTTCCTTCCATCATGCACAGTAACTATTTGTCATAGAGCCATGTTTAAGCTGACCGAAAAGCTTTGATGTAAGGCGGAGAGAGGCGTCATACGTGCTGACGGACAAATATTGCCCACAACACTGGAAAAGACAAAAGATGACTGAGGCCACACACACGCCCCATACAGCAAATACATGTCTGGTTGAAGCTGATTGCAGACAGTGTGGCAAAATAAATCAACTACATGAGGGGAAAATAAGCACACTGTGACTTTTTAGGCAAAATATTAAGTAAGGTAATGGTTCATTGTTTTGCACGCAGACAGTACCATATGCTTAATCACAGCAGGCTACTTTCTGAGAAGTTGCATCTCTGAATTCATGCTCTTTGCACCACATTTAAAAATAATATTGAAGCTAACATTTTTTTTTTTTATAAACTAGTTTATGTCAGTAATTGATTTTGTTGGATCAATTAGTCAACAATCTTGCCCACTCATTTCTACCATTCAAAAGTTTGGAGGAAGTAAGATTATTTATTTATAAAAAAATAAAAATTTATACTTTTATGCAGCAAGGATGCACTGAATTTTTTTAAAGAAGCATATCTTATGCATACTAGAATGATTTCTGAATTATCAAGTGACACTGAAGACCAAATTAAAAAGTGCAGAAACTTTAGCTTTGCCATCACAGGAATAAAAGTACATTTTACAATACATAGAAAACAGCTTTTGTAAATTTTTGAATGAAAGTTTACAATATTACCATATTTACTGTATTTTTAATAAAATAATGCAGTCTTTTAACATCAGTTAGCATCAAATGTTTCTTTCATCATTTAAACATTAATCTGAAATTTTACGAATTTCAATTCAATTCTTTTCAGTCTTATCTAATTAAAACCAGGCTCTTTCACACAATATCTGTGCATTCTAAAATAAATAATTTGCTTTCCAACAGATTTAGCTTAGCGACACTAATGTGCAAGTCACTGTATTGGTAACAATTATGAATTCTGTGTCTCTAGACAAAGAAAATGAGAGCAAGACAAAGACAGAAACAAAAAGAAAGAGAGACATCATCTTGCGCCCATGTGCAGGCATCGCATGCAGGCTTCCCAGGCAACACCCTCACCACATTCAAGACAACCTTGCAGACAAGATCAATAGACTGAAGCTCCATAAAGTTCATACACATTTATTGCCACCCTAAATAATATAATAATAATAAATGACTACAATGACATGAGTCCCTCATTACTGTCTGCATCTATAGACTGGACTAGACACATGACCGGTTAAATCCCTACTATGTCAAAAAGAAGTCCAAACTATGTGAATTACTAGCTATCAAGCATGCACTCCTTCACTGTCCTGTTTTGTCTCAGACATCTTGATATGGTTTTTTGATTTCTCAAAGGATTTCTGAACAGGCCTTAAAGAGCGCAGTGGAAGTACTTTGAAGCCCAGGCAGCCTCCACAGCTTTAGATGAACATCACCGGTGTCACAGGGAGAGCTTCAAACGGAACTTGACAGCATGCTGCATGATTTGAATGGAGGAAGTGACATGACCATCAAAGGCCGAGAGGAATAGAGAAAGAGAGATAGAGAGAAATAGAGGCGAGTGTGTAAGAGAAGAAGGTGCAAGAATAACACTGAAGACTTGGATGAACAGTCCAGGTATGGCAGCCCGTTAACTAACTGCTTCTGCACATTTCTGTCAGCGTTCCCAGGGATTATTTCTGCTGTAAATCACCTGCCGCTGTTACAAATCTGCTCAACATAGCCTATGACAACATTGAAAAAATATTGAGTAGGAACTGAATAAAACACGTAACAGCATTTTAGTTCCTGTAACTTAACTTGGTGCTACTAACATCAAGCTCAAGGGGTTGATTTCTAGTGAACACATATTCTGATAGACTACTGCAACAAATGTAAATGTATTTTTTTTTTTTTGCATTAGTTAATGCATTAGACAAACTAACAATCAACAGCCCTTACATAATTTATTAATGTAGGTTCATGAGACATGATATCTCTCTTATGCTTGCAAGGGATGCATTTATTTGATCAAATATACAATAAAAACAATCATATTGTGAAATTTATAACAATTCATAACAATTCTTTTCGTTTTCTATTTTAATAGGTTTGAAATGTAATTTATTCCTGTGATGGCAAAGCTGAACTTTTTTAGCAGCCATTACTCCAGTCTCCAGTTTCACATGTTTCTACAGAAATCATTCAAATATACTGATTTCCTGCTCAAGAAACATTTCTTATTGTTTTTAGTGTTGAAAACACTACATGCTGCTTAATAGTTTTGTGAAAAACGTTTTTTTTTTTATATACAGAATGTTCAAAGGAAGAGCATTTTTGAAATGGAAATGTTTTGTAACAATGTCAAAGTCACTTTTGATCAAATTATTGTGCCCTAGATGTATTCGTGCTGTCAAAATTATCGCGTTAACGCATTCGATTAATTTGAAATATTTAACGCGTTAAAAAAAAATAACGCAATTAACGCGGTTGCAGTTTTTTTTATTTCCAGTTGTGGCCTATGTGTGTTCAACGTGCAAAGAAATATGGATAAGACCAAGGAAGGACTTTTAGACGGAAAGTTTCAGTAAAAAACTCTGCCGGATTACTCTTCAGTCTGCCACAAGAAACATTACTCTTCATTTAGTCTGCCACAAGAAACAGCAACATTAAAATCATGAACTCAAATGTCATTGTTTAAAAAAAAAAACAAAAAAAACAATGACTGTAACAGTGCGTAAATCAGACCTTTCTGTAACGCTAACGTTAATAAGCTTAAACGAAAATAAACGAAATAATTGTGTAGCGGAGTATTTTTTGTACACAGTGCCGCGAACTGTCAATCACTCCTGTACGCGTGTATCACTGTCCTCCTCGCAGCTGCAGCAACTTGCGCTCTCTCTCTTCATCAAGCTTTAAAACAAAAAGGTGACAAAAAGATCATATTGTCTTTGTGTATAGGTTATAGATTAATTAGATAAATGAATATCTAAATTTGTGCCTTGCCGTCTACGGTATTTTTTTAGAACTTAGAAAAAAGATGCTGCAGCCAATGAGCAGCCAGCGGGGGCTGCAGGATAACTCAACCTCCGCAGACAGTTTTTAATGTTTATCAGACAATAAATACTCAAGATTTTGCTTTAGTATAACTCACAACGAGTTTCACACACCTTCTCCGGCCACGTTGAGTTGTTGACACTTAACAGTGGGAAAAGCGACACATCCGCTATTCACTTGTATAACTTAAGGGTGAATGGGTAATGTAGTTTCTGCTCTGGGTGGGATGAATTAGGAAGCTTGCATTGTGAAGGGCGCTCTGAAAATCGGCAGTGCAGGTGAAAGATTAAAACCTCTATTAAAACAGATGTCCAAATGAGCGTACCGGTACGCTACAAGCACGTTCTGGGCGCACGGAGAGGTGGCGGTACGCTCAAGGGCTATATTTGGAAGTGGCGGTACCGGTGTGTACCGGCCCACTTAAAGCACTGGCAATAACTATACTTTGGAATTTTTTTGCAGTACACTTAGAATTCAACATGGAAATCATTTTTGTCTATTATTGGCATTGATTGTTTTGAAATTCAAATGGTACTTAGCCTACATGTCTGTGTTTTTATTTCTGTAATAAATATGGCTTTCAAGCCAACAGTTAATTTGGAGGATATTGATGGTTTATTGCAGGTATGTTGTTTACATGAGAAAATCTGTGTTACAAGTTAAACAAAAATTCCAATAAACAATCATATTTTGAATTTAAATAGTTTCTTTGTCTTGAGTTTACATTAATTATTTACATTTTACATTTACATATCCAAAAAGTTTCAGTCTTTTAATTGCGATTAATCGCGATTAATTTAAAAAAATTGTGCGATTAATTAGTTAATTTTTTTTAATCGATTGACAGCACTAATTCATTCCTTTAAAAGAAATTAAACAGTAGTGTACACATACAAATTTATTTTTAACATTTTAAGTTATATAAATAAGTTAATATTTTATGAACAAATAATAAGTTACCATTTAAAAAAAATGACACTGTTTAAAAAAAAAAACTCAAATATGATTTATATAATGCATTGACTGATGTGGAAGGAATAGCACACCCCAAAATGAAAATTCTGTCATCATTTAGCCTACTCATCCCCATGTCATTCCAAACCTGTATGAATTTCTTTCTTCTGTGCAATGCAAAAGAAAATATTTTAAACAACATGAGACTGAATCGAGTGTTACTGAATAATCTAAAAAGAAACTAAATGCAGTTCTTAGTATGTGGTGTACATCATTTTAAGAAATCTAGATCTAGATGATCTGATAAAACATTTTTTTCCTCTATGAAAAATACATATAGCACTGGCAGCCAATCAGAGGGCAGCTTCTGCTAGGTCATCTAGAGTTTGATCTACACAGCAGCTTTATCTTCTTATGATGAATCTCCTGAAAAAGTGGAGGAGAGCTGCTATAGGACTCAGCATGTGATCAGTGATAGAGACAGATAGACCAAACAATGCAGTACTGGTCTTGGCAATGGAATGTGACTCTTTTATCAGGAACAGAGATAGTGGGCAGAGATTGAGGCCTGATGCTGTTTGCACTCCTACCTCCTACGCTGACACAAACACAGGATTGCTAGGTAAACAGGTTACACCCTTTTAGTTCTGCTAATGTGAACGCAGAGCTGTGGTTCTGTCATCACCACTGCTCACAGCTGTCTCTCTACTGTGTGTAATCAGATCTTGAGCCAGACTTTGTACCTCGACCAACTGCTGCCTCTGGAGCCAAGCTAACTCAATAAGGCAGAAGTCTGACATCATGTGTGCAATTCCACACAAACTTCCTTGTAGATTTTAGCCATTCTTTGTGCCCTGAAGAGGACACAGAGCAGCTGCCCGTCATGACTGATTCATTAATTAAATTAAACACAGCGAGGCCCAGGCCACCTGGTCTCACTTTGTCTTAATTCTGACGTTCATCTTATCAAATGAAGCACCAAGAGGTTGAAATATTTAAAATAGCTTTTTGTATTTTAATGTATTTTAAAATGTAATTTACACCTGTGATGGAAAGCTGAATTTTTAGCAGCCATTACTTCAGTCTTCAGTGACGCATGATACTTCAGAAATCGTTCTTATAGGCTGTGCTGTTTAAGATTTTGGATTTTTTTTATTTCATATTTATTTAATTATTATATAATACTGTTTTAATTTAATTAACTGTATGATAGCTTGCAACAATAACCCTGTTAAACCCATTTGCTAGAAAGCGGCTGATGCCAAGGATCACAGATGAACCCCTGACATTTAAACTGCTGGTTGGGGAATTTGATTCAAGATTCTTTAGCCTCATCGTGCTCGCCAAACCCTCACCCTGACAGAGATATTTTGAGAGTTGGAGATGAGATATAAGTATCATTCATAGCTGTATATGCACCAAAATTGTTGCTGTCTGTCATCAAGCTGCCTTGCTGCTCCAGTCTCCAGTTCAACAAAATGATCTACAATGGAGGATATTTTAGATTATTGCTAATGGTTTCAAACCACAGATTACCATGGTATATACAGTAGAAAAGGCCCTATTCAAACATGACCGGAGTTTCATAGTGGGCTGTAATTACAGGGAACATTATATAGTACAATTCATTAAAGATACAAAGCTGATCTGAGATTTATCTTGCTCACGCTGGCTGAAATGATGATGATGTTATCGGCTTTGTTATTCACTATTTCATACCCCACAAAGTGAGGCTATGAACAACCTCAGAAACCCAATGCAGGACAGCATGTCCAATTTCTCCAGAGTAGGACAGCATTCCCTGTTTGTTTCCTCCTCACATGGACCATCAGCAATTTGGACCACAGGGAAGGGCACTGAAGCACGCCAAACCCACCCTAATAAATAATCCGCAGCTTTGCAGGGTTTCGGCGGGAATGTTGAGTAACCTGGTCTAGAGCACCGTAATGAGCACCTGTTTATTAAGCTCGGCCTTTGTGTCAAAAATCCCGGCCAACAGCAATCACACGCAAGGCCTCTAATTCTACTTTGGCTCTCTTTTTGCTGCTTTTTTTTTTTCTCAGTTTCTCTCTCGCCTTTTCTTTCTCATGAGTGTTTACATATTGAGTTATGCCTTGCAGCGTGAGCTACTGCTGTTGCAATGACACTAACAGAATCGCGTGTCAGAGCAGACACAGCTGTTTGCGAAAGACAAGACTGCACACAACACATTTGCTGAGCTCATGTTATTAATCACATCTGACCTTGTGTTACACTAAGAACACGGAAAGTTCACCCGTTTCCTTTTATTTCCCAGATGCTGAAACAAACTCAAGGCCACTGATCTGTTTATATTCCTGCTCTCGGTGCTTTTCCTGTCCTCGATCTTTGACCTATTGCAATGACCCTAGGAAAAGTGCACCCGAGTTACCAATAAGTGTAAAAGAACTTTAAAAACAGCTAGGAAAAGAGGCCCTTCCATCCAAGTTTTAAATTCCTGGAATGCTAGAGCTCACAAAATGGGTTCTTGGACAGTGCATCTCTCACAGCTGAGGTTGATCCTGGTTGTGTTGGACACCTGTAATCCTGTGAAACACAAGCCAATCGTTCTTTAAAACAGGGGATAGAGAATCTCCCAAGAAGTCCACTGTATCCAAACAGTGAACCTCCCATACAGAGCAAATTGCACATGATGAACGCATTGGCCTGGTCTTGCACGAGGACACTGCTCCAACAAGCTCAGTCCACTGGAATGGGGAGAACAAGATGGGATGGCAGCCCTCAATCTCTCATTCAGAGTGAGTTGCCCTCTCCCACCTGTGCAAACACTCCAGCTCGGTGTGTAACAGGTACTTATACAAGAAGGGGATGAAACATGGATGAACTCCCAGAACTATTCAACTATTCACTGAAACTTTTTAACTAAGCTTATAAGAAAATGTTCAAAGGTTTAGGGTGCTTTCTTTGTGTTTTAATGCCTCCTCCATAAATACCGACACTCAAAGAGCCGCGTCGGTGCAATACAGCGCCGACAAATGCAATTCATTAGCCGCTTTGTTTACGTAAACTGACTTTTCACTCACAAAAGCGACAGGGAGTGCACGTTTAACATAGATCACGAACTACAAAGAAAAGCCCTCAGACTTCAGAGGAGAATAATGGGCTAATGGTTCTGGTTTGCATCTGAGATAAAAAAAAATATATGGGGTAAAATACAGCGTCAGTTTTTATTTGCCAGGCTGGGTTCATGCTATCCTGACATTAATGTTCTAGTGTGTGCATGTGTTTGGACTCACTGCAGAGTCTGATATTATGAACATCATGTTCAGATTTAACAACTGCACTATTTCCCGATTGAAATGTGCTGGTTAACTCGCTCAGCATTTACAATGCCAAGGAACACACGCACATGTGCATGTGTGTGCACGTATACACAAGCAGACAGAGGTGTTTGCCAAATAATCCTTTTTTGAAATATCAATTGCCAGATAAGTATAATTAAACAATGCTCACTTCCTGTGGCAAGACTAACTTCATCAGAAAATGTGTTAATATTGAAATCACCTCCATCATAATTAGCTCTAAAAACAGGCCAGATTACAAACACATGTACACATGCATGGAAACACACATGTAACATAATGTTTCTCTCTAAAGAACTTCATACTGAAATTTCCAGAATTGTAAATTTTTTTTTTTTAGGTTTTCTTTTACAAGAGTGTATTTATTTGACACAGTTTACAGCTCTTTCAGACTATGTGTTGACTCCAGTGCACACAGACAGACAGGCAGATAAGAACAGCTCTGGTTACAGCTGTTTGTATCCGTAGGCATTTTTAACTCTCTGCCAAGTACATCATTTATCTAACACAGAATACATGTACAACTCAGTGCTAGGTGCAGTTAATTGAAATTACATAAATGTGCTTGTGGTAATATGCAAGTAAAGTTATTGAGAATTTATAAGAGGAATGAATAAAAATAACTACACCAAAGATTTTCTACATTACAGAGATGCATCACAGTGGACATACAGTAACATTCTAGACTGGATGGCCAGTATAATGTTGTAAAACTTATTTATGCAATTTGCATATGCACACATGTCAATTTGATGGTCTACATCTGGTTGCAAAACAATAAAAATGATATTTCAATAAAATGTGAGCACTATTAGAATGATGTTTGGTTTACAAGTTTTTCATTTTGGACTCTTTCTCACACAAATATCCTATGGCTTTAGAAGGCATGGAATATAACACACAAACACTGACTAGTTTTATGCATGCTAGGTAGGGCTGTGTATTGCCAAGAATCTGGCGATACGATATGTATCACGATACAGGGGTTCCAATACGACATCCTGCGATATTAGGTGCGTTCGACTTAACGCAGCATTGCGCAAACCGATCGCAGTCTGACTCGAAGCAGTGCATGCTGGTTAGAAATTTTGTCTGACTTGAAATGGTGCTGATGCCAGATGACTGTCACATGTGCCATCAAAGTAACGCAGAGCTCTGAACCGGTTCAAGGAACGAAAACGAAAACCGGAAACAAACAATATTTTGACAGGAACAGAACCACACTGTTAGAAATGTCTGTAAATTCAACAGTATTTAACTGTAAAATGAACTGTATTTTACTGTAGGTTAGTTATACAGCATATTACTGTATTTTAAAGTTACATTTTGGGGAATACCCTCTTGGCGACACTAAATTACAGTATTTTTAATTTACTGTAAATCTAAATACAGTAAAGAAAAAATGAGCGCGAAACCTGACCAATCACAGATCAAGTTTTATTTCCCACTTGGAGAAAGAAGAAAACAAGACACACAGATGCGAAAAGAACCAGTCAGATGCAAAGGTGGGTACAAATATTACTTCTTTTACTTTAAATATATTATATCTTTGGTTTAACTAAAACAAAAATATAAATAAAAAAACGCTGCCACTGAATGGTGCGCAGTCACCTCACATTTATGCTGTGAAGAGAGCTAGAGAGAGTTGTGGTGACACTGTGCAAACATTCATATTTCTTTCCTTTCTTTCCCTTTTCTGAACGTTTCACCGTCAAAATATGGACATTAACGGGTCTCTGCCTTGGGTTTGACCCCACTCCAGGAGCTGGTGAGTTTTCATGTGAACTGTTAGCCGAACAACAAAGCTTTCGTGGATTTAGCTTAAAGTCAGTCGGATTTTTTCCCGCTATTATCGCTTGCTGTTAACTGATTACCCCATATAAATGCACGTCATGCTTGTAGTGCTAGAGTAAAACTCGCAATGTTCGTGTCGTGTGCAAACACTGGCGTCTCTGTGGAGACATTATACGCCTTTATTAATCATGCCAAAGGGCATAAAAACACGGCGAATTTAAGGTTTTCGTGTGCAGTTCCTGAATGCTCATACACTTTCCAAAGCCTCTCCGCCCCTCAGTCTCACATTTAACGTTACCGCAAACACATAAAGTTAAGGAAACTAAACAACCAAGAGAAAAATATGTCTACTTCAAATGTAACATTTGTTCTGTACATCAGCATCGGGAGAATAACATAATCTCGTTCGCGAAAATGCGCCAAAAGTGGCACAGAACATAATGGAAATGTTTTCAGGGGACCCCAATAAGTGACGAACCCGACTGTGTACATCCAATGCGCGATCAACGGCTGTCCGAATTCACTCACTCGTTTTCATTCACAGCTTCAAGTGAACCGTATTAGTGGACTAATGTAGAAATGAGTGAATGAGTGTTAAGGGGGCGATTTCGGATTTAGCCAACGTAATTTCCTCATTATTTTAACCTGGGATGTTCTCGTGACAAAGCAGCATGGTGTCTATCAGCCTAATAGCTGTACTTAGGACATAAATGTCTTATTTTTGCTGTTAACATAACTGTTGCAAATAAATACATTTTATACAAAAAAAAGTTTTCGTAATATGCTTTATTTATCTGTGTGTGTCTCAACTTTAAAAGTAGCTGTTTCATCTTTGGATCCTACATTACCTTACATTTCTTACCTATGAAACTTATTTAAACATAACATTACAATTTTTTTTACAATGTTACTAATGTATAGATTAATATCTCACCCTCATGTTCTTTTTACATTTTTTATATTGTATATAAAGTTGTATGTCATAAATATGTAATCTCTGTATTTTTTGCAAGAAAATAAAAGTAGACGTTGAGTACTAAACATGCTCCATCCGGGTTCGTCACATATTGGGTCCCCTGGAAATATTTCCGTTGTGTTCTGTGCCATTTGCAGTGCATTTCTGTATTTGGTTGTGTTGTGAGTATTTGGTTGTTTTGTTAGACATTTTTCACATCAAATGATCTAACTTTTTTTTCTGTTATGTAAAGGTTAAATGTTAACCCTGACAACAGCAAGTGCTCCTCAAAGTTCCACGTCATCAAAAGAAGTGGGAAGATGGTGCAAAGGAAGAACTCTGGTCTGAACCCTCATGTATCCTACTTCATTAAAGGGATAGTTCACCCAAAAATTAGTTCACCCATTAATAACTCACCCTCATGTCGTTCCAAACCCGTGAGACCTCCATTTATCTCCTCTGTCCCTCCATTGAAGCTGTGTGTTCGGTCTGCTGTCCATGTCCAGAAAGGTAAGAAACACATCATCAAAGTAGTCCATGTGACATCAGAGGGTCAGTTAGAATTTTTTGAAGCATCGAAAATACGTTTTGGTCCTAAAAATAACAAAAACTACGACTTTATTCAGCATTGTCTTCTCTTCCGTGTCTGTTGTGAGAGAGAGTTCAAAACAAAGCAGTTTGTGATATCTGGTTCGCGAACGAATCACTCCATGTAATTGGATCCTTTTAAACCAGTTCACCAAATCGAACTGAATCATTTTAAACGGTTCGCATCTCCAATACGCATTAATCCACAAATTACTTAAACTGTTAACTTTTTTTAATGTGGCTGACACTTCTGAGTTCAAACAAACCAATATCCCGGAGTAATTCATTTACTCAAAAAGTACACTGACTGAACTGCTGTGAGGAGAGAACTGAAGATGAACACCGAGCTGAGCCAGATAACGAACAAAATACTGACTCGTTCACGAGTCAGCCACATTAAAAAAGTTAACAGCTTAAGTAATTTGTGAATTAATGCGTATTGGAGACGCGAACAGTATAAAACGATTCAGTTTGATTTGGTGAACTGGTTCAAAAAGATCCGGTTACATCGAATGATTCATGAACTGGATATCACAAACTGCTTTGTTTTGAACTGTCTCACAACAGACCCGGAAGAGAAGACAATGCTGAATAAAGTCGTAGTTTTTGCTATTTTTGGACCAAAATGTATTTTCGACGCTTCAAAAAATTCTAACCGACCCTGTGATGTCACATGGACTACTTTGATGATGGAACTCTGAGAGCTCTCGGACTAAATCTAAAATATCTTAAACTGTGTTCTGAAGATAAACGGAAGTCTCACGGGTTTGGAACGACATGAGGGTAAGTTATTAATGACCTAATTCAGATTTTTGGGTGAACTATCCCTTTAAGGAGTTTCTGGATTTCAGCTGGCAAAACTATAAGCTACTAAGAGCAAATACATTCTACACAGGAGTTTTCTGAATTTGTAAATTTTTAAGATTGCTCTTATGACTGAATCTGTTCATGTCTGTTGTTTTAAAATGCTCTTAATATGAAACTTTTATTTATAAATGAAATGTATTCAAGTTTTTGGAAAACTGAAAGTACAATCTGCAAGAATATTAAAATGTTATTTCAAGTATTACAATTTAACTGTTAAACCAATAAAAGAAGTTAAACAGTCTTTTGTTTCTTTTTATAGTTTTTACTACTGAGACATGAGACCTGTTGAAATACAATAATTTGTAAAGTTTTACAATACATAAAAGTGAACCAATTACAGTAAATTTCACAGTGTAAAGTAATATTTTATTGTATTAAAATATATAAAAGGAGAAAAAAACATAATTGTGTTTTACAGTAAAAAAATATATTACTGCAAATACATTTACAGCAAGTTAAATGGTACTGTAAATATGAATACAGTATTTTTACTGTAAGTTTAATTTACAGTAAGTTACTGGCAAACTGCTGCCAGTAAGTTACTGTAATTTCTACAGGAAATTTTTTACAGTGCAGAAACAGAAACGAAATGATTTCTTTTAGTTCCGAACAGAATCGAAAATTTGAAATGGACATAAACCGGTTAATAATGTTATTTTATCGTTCCGTTTAATATTTGAAATTTGCTGTCAACCAATCACAAATTCCAGCAGTACAGCATACGCAAATGTGACTCTGAAGCTAGTGAGTGAAATGTCCTCTCAGCTGTGAACTCAGTCAAGTCTCAATGGCAATGCACCGCCTTCAGGGCCGGATTAAGACCAAATTGGGCCTGATGACGCAGCGCAAAAGGGCCTATTTTTTCTAGGCGTGGGTGCATGTGTATTCGACACTCAAGTAAGACCTGCAGTCCGCAGGAGTACTGCGGTACCCAGCGCAACCGAGTGCGTCGCGGGACAATATTTGATTAGTGAATACGGATGCGGGCGGCAAGATATTATTGTGCGCGGGTTGCGGGAAAATAAAGTTATTTGCGGGACTCCCGCAAAGTGGAAATATCTAACAAAAAAAAATTACTAAAAACAGGTAAACCTTTATTTATAATAGACTAAAATATAATAAAATAGACTTTGCGGAATGGGAGGGTGCTGATGAAACCATGGACAGCGACGTGTAATTCCATTCCGAAATAGCGAGAGATCCAGTTGTGGAAAAGGTGACCTTTTCACACGGGATGTGGTGGGACCGAGACGGGGCCCTTGCCATGGTCCCATGGTGGATGTTACCACAAAAGGCCAAATGACGGTACACTTCAGCTTTGTACACCGGAACAGGGACAATTTTTTTCATCCTCCATTACCAGCAACAATATTAATGCTAACATTAGTGGCGTGCCCTAACGCTAGTATTTCCTGTCACTCTCACTATTATTCAGAGATGAAGACTGCCATCTAGCAGTCGGGATGTTAATTCAAAATGAAATAAATGCCATGAATGATATTATTATTTTATTTTGTAAAATATCAATATTCTGTTTTTGAGAATCGATACAGTATCACCTAACTAAATATTGCGATACTCGTGCGTTTCTTACACCCCTATTGCTAGGTGCATTTTTATGTCATTTATTCAGAGCTCGTCATTCATATTCATATCATTCAATCATCAAAATAAAGCCCAGGACTACCAATTATTCAAAACATAATATATGAAGCAGCCTATGCTTTTCCATTGTGTTCAGTTTCTTTGTAACTTGGCCAAAGCAGCCAGACACTGACGCCTGCATTACTGTTGTCCTGCAGAGGCAGATCACAGACACAGCATGGCTCCAACAGAGCTGCTCCATTATCATTTGTTTGATAAGCACCGTCCGCCTGCAGAGCTGCATTATCTGTCTAATAAACCCAGAGATCCTGACACCTGCTGAGAGACCAGCTGAAGGAAGAGATGCACAACTGCAGTCTGTTTCCCTGTTCTTATCAAAGCTATTTCTACTTTAAAAGGTAGATCATTGAGGTAAATGGGGCATGAGGGCCAACGTCCCCTGCTTACAACCCGAGAGTCTGGAACTGATTTAAATATCTAAAAGTAGAGAAAAATAAAACCTTTTCTGATGTTCCTGTGGCTGCAAATAAAAAAAAAAAACCACGTTTTACCGTATCTGACCCCTTTAAAGAGCACAATCAAGGCCTTTGATACATGTGCCACTCCAAACAGCTGGTAACTGTCACGACTGTTGGATACACATTTCTGTCTTTCATCAAACTCTACGACCAGTAGAGTGCATAAATTGAATAGCTTTATTTATTAGCTTGGATACAGTTCGTTTCACTTCAACTTCAAGCATACGCTCTGCAGCAGCAATCATTTGCCAGATCAGAACAAATGTCAAAACAACAACAACAACAAAAACATCAACAAAAGACAAACATCAAGCTGTGCTGCTCATAACAGCCAGGTGCGGTGGCACAAGAACTTATTTTCTTGGGAGAAAGCAGTCAGCTTCTTTCCACCAGCAGGAAGGTTAGTGAGAAACAGGAAATATCTGCCCACATGAGAGAACAGGGATACTAGAGCATTTTTCAAACTGTTGTGTTCACACTTTGTCTGGACTGACTGCTCTGTTTGTGTGTGTAAGGATTTCTGGAGGAATGTCATGCCAGTCTGAGCTGACCAAACTCATAGAAACCAATGAGGTACTGAGATTACACTCTAAAAAATACCGGGTTGTTTCAACCGAACTTCGGGTGAAATAAATGATTAATCCAATTATTGTCAATGTTAACTGTTTTTGCTTAGTGAAATTGGGTTAATGAAAATAGTTCCAGACAAACAGCAGCAGAGCACAACAGAACAGACAAGTAAAGGTAAATTTTAGTATTCAGTAGTCAACGTTAATCATATAAAACTTAATTTCCTAACAACAAAACTGAGGACAGGTAGGTCAAAATTGAGGACAAAGCCACAACAGAACTGTTGCAAGTTGCAACACACAGTAGGGTTGTTTTCTTTCCCGAAAAACTGTTTTAAACAAATTCTGAGGTATTAAAAATTGTTTTGTTTGCTGATGACACAAATTTATACTGTTCGGGGAAACAATTGGAACAGCTTCTGAGTACAGTGGAAATCGAATTGATCAGTTTTAAAAAATGGTTTGATGGTAATAGTCTATTTAAGTAAAACAAAGTTTATAATATTTAGTAATCAACAAAGTAACAATAAAGTTAAAATAAGGATGAACAATGAGGAAATAGAAAGAGTCTATGAAAATAAATTTTGGGGTGTTATAAATGATCATAAATTATGTTGAAAGCCGCATATAAATTATGTAAAAACAAAAATGACCAAATCCACTGAAATATTAATTAAATCAAAACATACTTTGAATGAAAATTAAATTACATACTTTAAAATTAGCTTGTTTACTTGATTTATATACAGCACAGGCAAAGTTTATAATAATTTACTTACAAATTGTTTTCAGAGGCTGTTCAAAATTAGAGAAGGACAGTATAAACTAAGAGGAATGTATAAATGTATAAATTTAAAAGTAAGGGAAAAAACAAATGTGAAAAATAAGTGAATATCTGTCAAAGGGATTAATCTATGGAATAATTGTGATAAGAATTCAAATTATGTAATTTAATTTGCAAATTAAAAAAAAATTATCAAAAGATGGTGGTTAATTGTTATATGACTCATTATCAATAAATAGTGTACGTATTATTTAACATATTGAAGTAATATTTGGAATGTGAAATTTCTGTAAATTATGTATGGTTGTGATTAAGTATGTACATTTTGGAAAATGTATTATGTTACTTGTTTATCTTGTATTATCAAATCTAATGAAAAAGTGATGTACATCGGTTAAATATGTATAAAGGGTTGATGTTCGGAAATGATGTTCATTTATTTATTTTTGGTGAAAAGGTGTCTGTATGGACCAAAATAAACAGAACTGAATTGGCTGAACAGATGATTCAATGACTACAATGATGGAAGTCTCTTGTTTTGTTTTTGAATTAATCACCATTTTTGAATAAACTGGTTGATCTGTCGGGTCAATGATTCACTTAATAAGCTGTCGACAACTACTGGAGAATAATTGTAACCTGCAGAAAGAATCACTAAAAAGCCACACAATTAATTAACACTGGCAGTCTGGATTACATAAAATAAATATAATTAAATAAATATGGTTTCTGTAAAAACTACATTAATTTACATTAATTACATTAATTTAATATAATTTAACTTAGATTAAATATCGAAATGTTCAAAGGTTAGTTAATTGACCTTTCAATAAATATATTCAGTGACATCTATGATTGATCAGTGGCAAAAGCCCACTTAATTTGAACTTTTGCACTTTATCTTACGCAAAAACTTGTGATGCTTTGAAGTTTATTTTTAATTTTTTAATTTTAATTTACATTTTATATCCAGATTTTATTGAATATCATGATTTTTAAAAGCATACAAATAACACCACCAACTTAATTTCTCACAAGTAAAACAGCTACAGGCAAATAAAGTAGCACTGATATATAAATATAATCAGGAAAGACCTTCTTTGCTCAATCAGTTTTTTCTTTCTTTCTCTACAATGAAGTCATTTGTCTGCTCTTCCAGAATTCTAGGGAAACAAGTGTTTGTGTCGCGAAGTAATGACCTTGACACACAGTGCCAAAGTGTGACTGGAAACACATCCAGTAACTGTCTTGCCTTAAGCTCCATATTGTGTTTCTCCACAACATAATAGTCACTTCACCCAACAATGAATAGATATATTAAAGACATAATAGACACAATCTATTAAAGCAATTTCACAAAGGGTTTCCTCAAAGGGTTCCCCCTTTTTAGCAATTCCACTGATATACACCTCATTCAGCAGCCACAGACAGGCTGTTTACTCACATGCCATAAAACTCACTCCTGTTTCCCTTATTCCCTACTTCTAACACACAGAAATCTGTGGCCCAGAATTCCAAGAATGGCTGATAGGGGGAAAAGGAAGAGCAATCCAAGGACAACACAGATTAGGAACCCCCCTTAAGAAGAGCTTATAGCACACAATGTGCGATAGAGTCAACAAATGGACCAACAAACAGAGGAGACAATGGATTTTTACTTAATAGAGGTCAGGCTCTGACTTGTGGGTTAACCTGACATTCTTATGGGCACAATAATAGTAATCACCTTCAACAGATTAAACACCACAGTTAGCTCTTCCAGATTTATTATACCAGACCCAATAATATTGTTTCAGATAATAGAGACATAAATGAGACCATAAATGACTAAGCCACAATAAAAGATAAAAAGCTCTGGCATCCCGGTATGAGTCAGTGCATTCATTTTAAAGGAATTTTAATCAAAGATAAAATAAACTAAGATATTGCACAACACACACAAATAGCTTTTTCTTTTAAATGCATTTATTTATTTTCCTCTAAGAGACAGTAAAATGTCCTTTGGGCTCGCAGCAGGATGATGGAACATGTGGAGAAGGTCAACACCGTTCTGATTCAACTCTCCAATACACAATCTCCAGCACAGTTAGTTAGGCTTTGATTTATGTAAATTTCTTTTCAACTTGGCAGGGAACACTGAATTATGTCCCTCTAAATTTCTGTTACAGTTCAAGGAACAGGGACCTCTTGTTTGGTCTGAGACACCTCAGAGCAGATAAAGATGTCGGACATCAAAAGAATAACTTAATGTGTGTCTGCGGTTAGTCTGCTGTGTCTGTAAACACAGAACACGGTCGGCCCGTTCCCCGATGAGCTTAAAAAATAGTCAATAAACAAACTGGGCATGCAAAAGGTACATTTTTAATGTCTTGACCATTCAAGAAACTACAATTGGTTCAGCACTGTTAAAAAATTGTTTTGTTATCCTACAATAACATTTTTGATTTGATCAGTTTTAATAATTATAATAGGCCTAATATTTGACTCATAATTTCTACACATTTTTATTGTCAGTTTTAACTTCAAATATGTTAAATAAGAATATTTGCATTGAACTTATAACTACAGAATCTTGTTAAAATTTATTACAAATAATAATCATCATAATAATAATAATGCAACAATTAAATTTCAATTAAAGTCAAGTATAGTTTTTACAGGGCAAAACACATTCACATTTCCCCCCAACAGTCCTGTGTAAAATAAAGAAAAATTATGTGCTTTTACTGATTTATTTATTTGAAATAATATTTGAACACTTCTTTTTTTTATTTTATTAATTTTTACTTGCTAGCGCAATAGCTCAAGAGTTAAAAAGTGAAACATACAAATGATGATCTGATAAAAGTTACACTTAAATGCCTTATTTATGAGCCAGGAATATAAAATCAGCATTAGACTGCTAAATTTGGCCGGTATCGTCAAAGGAAATGGCCTCTAATTATGTCCTAATGAACGAATAATAGCCTCGTAATAGACAACATGACTCACCTCTCGCTTCACATGTCAGCGTCACGATCAAAACCCAAGTGAGAAAAGTCAAGATTCCTCTTTCTGGAAACATTTTATGATGACCCGCCACTAAAAGAAACCATGAGAATAACAACGACAGAGTTTTACATTACCGTTACATAGAAACTCCGACGCGAAACTTAGTTGCGTTAGTCGCGTCGCGTTTAGGCGTTCGTTTGCAAAGTAAATGCGGTGTTACAGGCACTGAGTATCTACTTACATGTCCGACGAAAGCGATTAAATGCTACTAATTAATCAGTTTCTTATAGCGCGATATAGACGAACACACTTGTGCTGCAAAGTCTTCTTTGAAATGTGTTCAGATTTTTCAGTACACTGTCCAGGAGAAGAAAAGTTCAGGAGTACTTAGGTTCCACTCGCCTCTTCTCTTGACATGACCCGTCAGCATCCCTGACCGTGGAGAGAACTGAAGCTCTACAGCTGTGAGTCACACGCCAACAGCTGGAGAGCGGCAGCAATTACACACGAGCGCCCCCTGTATGCGGACAGATGACAACACTACTCCACCACACATGGCAATCAATAACCATTAGAGAAAAACTACAAATCAATAAACAGTTTCTATAGGGTGAATTATAATTAAATTCTTTTCTTTTTTCTTTTTCTAAGCTTCACCGTATAAATTAAGTAGCCTAGTACATTTCTCCAGTTACACTATTATACTCTAACCACATATAAACGATTCATTGTTTGATCCAATTAAATAATTTTATTTAGATTTTATATTACCAGCACCTTTAAAGCAAATTAAAGAGATAATTGTTATTTATTTAACGGTGAACCAAGGTGCGTGTAATTTTGTTTTATCAACTTTATGGCCTTTTTCCCTCTTGTTCAACCTTAATCCTATCCAAGCCCATCACCTCTGAAGTATGCTCTGAGGTAGAGTAGGCTTGGTTTATCGGTTATTACATCTCTCCGCCACTAGATGGTGCTCAAACTATGTGTGATATCTCTAATCTCAATCAGAACTCATTTCCCATCGAAGGACATAACATTTCATATTGTTGGAGCGCCCCGAAGAGCTTAGATACTACTAATAAAAAAGTTCAGTGTATTTTAATATTTGAACCTAAGACCAACATTTATTTTCTATATTTCATTGGCTTTTTTTTTTGTGAGGGTTGTATTAAAAAAATAAAATAAAATCCTGAATTCTGACTTAAACAACAAACACCAAAAACACTAAAATGTTAAAGGTACACATTTTCAGTCATTATTATCAAATCCCTGTATAACTCTTTTCTGAACACAAAATAAGATATTTTGAAGAATATAGCAAGCAATCTGTTTCGGACACCACCGACTTCCATTGTAATGTCCATATAGGTTTGGAACAACGTGAGGATGAGTACATGACAGCAGGATTTTCATTGTGGGTGAACCATCCCTTTGATCTGATTCTAGGAGACAACATGTTTTGACTGCAGTTTTGATTTTCACAAATGGCTTTTTTCACTGTGGCTGACTTTTCAAGAACTGTTGTGTTTAACTGGTTTGCTCCATTTGTATCTCAGTAGTTGTGCAATTCAATATCACTGCAACCTCCTCATAAATCAAAAATGAGATTCTGTGGTGTGCAGAAGCTCATGGGGTTGGGGGGAGGTGCCTGTTTCCTCTCCTTCTTCCCTTTCCACATGATGCGGATTCCCTAAGTGATCTGGAGCTGGATGAGAAACCTCACATTGGTCTCCCAACACCCCCGTGGCCCCCTGGCAGTCCTGCTCAGATATCTGTGATGATGATGTCCTCAGCATCCACCCACTCTGTAGTCTGATGGTGGGAGGTGATTTAACAGTGCTTTGTAGCCATAGGACAGTCTGGCTCATTTCCTCTCTGGCATCGTGCAGTTTTCTCCTTGTGCTTCTTGGATTGCTCAAAAGTTCAGTTTGGAGTTTTATGACTCCCAGCAAGTGCTTGCATGGCTCAGCACCTTACAACAACGCACACACACACACACACACACACACACACACACACACACACACACACACACACACACACACACACACACACACTTATATTGTCTGGTGGTGTTACAATGGTGTTTAAATGGCTTTTCAGAGGTGTTTTGGTAACACAAATCACATTGGGCTGACTAGACACTCACTGAACATAACTGTCTGCTCTCCTGACATGTTCAATTGAAACTCTGTGGCAATACAGCACATAGACACATTGAAAGGAAAATGTCAAAACTACCAGACGAACACAATAATTTGAGCTGTTTGAAGGCATTTAAAATCTTGGGTTTGATTGCAGACTGATCCAAATTATCACAGGCTTGTTAAATATCTCACCAAGACCACCTGAGAGAAGTTTGGATCGCAGCAGCTGGAAATCACCAGACAAAGGCAACTTTCTAAGTGCCTTTGTGAGCTAATGTTTGGCAATGTAGAGAATGAGCAGCCTTGGCAGTGAGTGTGACAGGAGCTGCTGCCCCATTTAAAAGTGCACAACTGATTGCTGGCATGAAACGGTTTGAAATCTTCTCTCCCACGATGATGCGTGAAGTGTTTACTTGTAAAATAAATAAATAAAATTAGAGAATTAAAGTGTGACAAAACATCAAAGCATCAGATATCTCGGCTTGAGCCACTGAGAAAGAGAGGGAATGCAGGGTAAATCAGGTTAAGATATTCAAAACGCAGATAAGAGAGACTTGAAGATTGAAATCTCTGCAGTGTGTCTGTGCATGTTTAAAAGCAAAGTCCAGACAGACATAAAGTGTTCTAATCTAATAACCTGTTCATCATGTAAACCAAACTGAAATATCTAAAATGTTTGCTGTTTCTGTATGTGCTAAATTTGAATAGGGTGACATTTGTTTGACATTGTAATATACACACACACTCAGTGGCCACTTTATTAGGTACACCTGGCTAGTACTGGATTGGACACCCTTTTGCCTTCAGACCTGCCTTAATTCTTCGTGGCATAGATTCAACAAGGTGTTGGAAATGTTCCTCAGAGATTTTGGTCCATATGTATTGACATGATAACATCACGCAGTTGCTGCAGATTTGTCAGCTGAACATCCATGATGCAAATCTCCCATCCCACCACGTCCCAAAGCTGCTCTGTTTGTTTGAGATCTGGTGACTGTGGAGGCCATTTGAGTAAAGTGAACTCATTGTCATGTTCAAGAAACCAGTCTGAGATGATTTTGAGCTTTGTGACATGGTGCATTATCCTGCTGGAAATAGCCATCAGAAGATTGGTACACTGTAATCATAAAGGGATGGACATGGTCAGTAACAATATTCTTAATTGGTACTAAGAGGCCCCAAGTGTGCCAAGAAATTATCCCCCAAACTATTACACCACCACGAGCCTGAACCATTGAGACAAGGCAGGATGGATGCGGCACCCGCTGTGGTATTCTGCTGCTGTAGCCCATCTGCTTCAGAGTTCGACTTGTTGTGCATTCAGAGATGGTATTCTGCATACCTTGGTTGTAACGAGTGGTTATCGCATGAAATATCAGGGAATAATAGTTAGAGATTCGGACTCATAATCCAAAAGTTGCTAATTCGAGTCTTGAGCCGGCAGGAATTGTAGGTGGGGGGAGTGAATGTACAATGCTCTCTCCAGGCTCAAAACCATGACTGAGGTGCCATTTGTGTTAATACCATAAACAAACTGAGTCTTTTCTATTAACCTTTTAAATCGGATCGCAAATCGGTTTTTATCATGAATTAGAATGATCTGATTGCAGTCGTTCTTGAATCAACAACTTAACCGTTTAGTGCGAGTCTCCAGTGAACTGAATTCACAAGTAAGAACCCAGAGATCTTGTGAGCGAATGCGTCTGATGCTGCTAAAAGTAAGTTATTAATTTCGAATTTTAGGATTAATTATTGTAACTGAAAATCATATTTAAGTCAAAACTGTCAGTTGTTTGTGAACTAAATCTGCTGTAAAGAGTGATCTGTTTAAGCCCACTGAAATGCTTGAATGCAGACTATGTAAAATAACACAGATTAAATAAAATAACTCAAGCACGTTCAAATTCCACGCTGCCGTAATGTTATCAGTTTCATTAAAATGCTACCCATGCCGTATGTGATGTCTGTTTTTATATTGTTTATCAACGGTATAAATTTTTCTATTGTTTGGATTAACTAGCCGAGTAGACAGATATGAATGTTTATTCATAACCATACTGAAAATAAGTAAATATTGTTAGCTGATGCTGTCTAGCTATAACAAGCTTGCTGATGCTAAGTTGAGGTAATTGTTTTACAAATAAAGTCCAAATATTTTTATTCAACCACCTAGATAGATTACATCTGGGGGGAAAAGAAAGGATGTGATGTTCAGAACATGGTAACTACATAATTATAAAAAAAGTGGCAAGTGATGCCCTCTGGGGGCATTTTGCCAGGGGTTTTTTTACACCACAAACAAGATTTGAGAAGAAAAAAATCATTATGAAAATATAATGATATTTTCCTTAAAATGTTCTTCCTAACTTCAGACCTTATTCTCATGTCACATACTGTATAAATGTGATGTTCTGCAAAACAACAAACTTTAAAACACCTTTTTTTCTTACAGATTTTCTCTCTCTCAGGTACATCGCAGTGTAAACTTCACAGTTCTCTTGTCAGTCCATATTAACAACAAAAATATATCTTGAAGAGGTCATGGAAAATCCCAGGTATTTTGAGCAGTAGGATTACAAAAATATGTGCTAATATAAAATTAAATTAAGTAGCCTATATAAAATTGCTAAATCTATCTTTCGGTACTTTTTTACTGAAGTACTTAAAATAATCAAGTATTTTTGTACTTTTATTTGAGTAAAATTGAAAAAGGAGTACTTTTACATTTACTGGAGTAATATTTAATGATACGTATCTGTACCTTTACTCAAGTACTTGATTTGTGTAGTTCATCCACCACAGATGGCTGCCCACTGCTACGGGTGTGTGTTCACTGCTGTGTGTGTGTGTGCACTTTGGATGGGTTAAATGCAGAGCACGAATTCTGAGTATGGGTCACCATATTTGGTTGTATTTCACATCACTTATTTTTTTTACTTTATTTGAGCTACTGTTAGCTTTCTATCATCTCGAACCAGTCTGCCCATTCTCCTCTGACCTCTGACATCAAAAAGCCATTTTCATCCACACAACTGCCACTGACTGAATATTTTGGATTTTTTGGACCATTCTCTGTAAACCCTAGAGATGGTTGTGTGTGGAAATCCCAGTAGATCAGCAGTTTTTGAAATACTCAGACCAGCCCTTCTGGCACCAACAACCATTCCACATTCAAAGTCACTTAAATCCCCTTTCTTCCCCATTCTGATGCTGAGTTTCAACTTCAGAAACTCGTCTTCACCACATTTAGATGCCTAAATGCATTGAGTTGCTTCCATGTGATTGGAATGATTAAATTTTTTTGATCATATAAATGCAGCCTTGGTGAGCCTAAGAGAATTAAACAAGCAAACAAATATATGTACCAACACTAAAAGTTTTAATGGTAGTTTATTTATAACTTCTCTAAGGTCAATTGACAATATAAAAAACAGAGGCATAGAGATTAAGAAAAGGAATTATATCTTATAATCTACTTGGGTTCAAACAGTAAGAAATAACTAAGACAGAATTAAGAAAAAGGCAGTGGCATGTGTGTCCCTCAGAGCAGAGAAGAGCAACTCTCATAGTCTTAGCTTCACATTCTGGTTTCACAGGTGACAGCTGTCTCTTTGTGCCCTATGTGATAAATCTGAATTTACAGAGCTTCACTCTCATCCCCAACAAACTCCATATACACCCTTCCTTCCATTGTAACAATGATCTACCTCATGTTGAGAGTGGATGGATGATAAGCATTCCATGTTGTCTTTCAACTTCTGAAACAGTTATTTTTTAGCACAGTTTCCCAAAAATGTCTCACACTCCGGATTAAAGAAAAAGAGAAAACACTCAACAAATACACAAATATGCATGAATCCATGCAGTAGGAGTTTTAGTTATGACCTCGAGAGCTCCCATGCGCTTGAACCAATGGCTGGCATAACTCAAGAGGGCCATTTTTACTTTTTTTTTTTTTCTCAGTTGACACTTCCATTATGAAAACTCATTATGACTAATTTGAATAATAGGACTAAATGTAGCATTTGGCGGATTTCAAGTGCTCCTTTTGATTGCATTAATGTGATGAGGAAACATGCATAGTGGAGAGAGGTGAAGATTCAGATGTTAAAATTTTGTGTACAGCATGAGGATACTGTCTTTTCTGTAATCATTCTTTGCTTTAACGCTCACCTCAATAACATTGAATGTCATCACATTCAGTATTTGCAATAATTTGTTTCAAAAAGTGTTTCAAAAAGATAAACAAATGTCCTCTTTTTTCCCCTTCTCTATGTGCACGAAGACTGTGTCTTTTTACACCATACCATTAATTTATTTAGGTCTGGACAGTGTTCTACTACTGGATCTTACATAGATATATGGAGAAAAACCAGTAGAGACAAGACTGAGGTGAATTACAATAAACACACACCCAAAGCAAATTTCTTTTATTAACAGACAAAACCACAAAATAACAAGCAAAAGACATACAGCAGACAGCACATTTATTAACAATTTATAATCTATCATCCCACCAGTAGATGGCACTGTTGGTCCATGTGGCGATTTGTCAATTTGTTAAGTCTTGTGAACCCTTTTCAGGGCTGTGGACACCATGTGCATAACTGGGCATTTATACAGGTTACAAATGTTCTAAGGCAATACACAGAGACAGAACAAAACGCCAGAGATCCTCTAAATAACAAGTTTTGTAAATCTCAAATACAGAACTTTTTTTTTTTTTTTACCTCATTCAATTTAGAAAGATAAAGAATGACTCTAAACCCCTAGTTAGTCATGTACAATGAGTGTGGAGCTATCTCTTGGTCTAAACCCTTTAGTTCTTTCCACCTTGAAAATGTAACGTGGGACTGAAAAAAAAGAAAGAGTCTGGACCCATCTGCCAATCTCTCATCTATCCCAGGTTAATTGGAAACACATGTTAAAACGTGTACAATTATATTATTTTGCTACTAGCAAGTTTGTGATACTCTAGCAAGAGTGTCACTAAAAGCATTTCTGTTTTATTAACAAAATACAAATATGACATTTTATTGCATTGGTTGTTGTACATATCGTAGCATTTTGGAAATGAAATGTCCCATGAATGGTGCTAAAAGTTTAAAAATAATGTAAATAATGTAAAATGATACCCTAATCCCAACCTATACTGTTGGAAACAGTAAACGTGAGATAAAAGCAAAATTTCTGAAGTAACCATGTCATTTTAGCTTGCTTCTACAAGTCTCATACAACTCTTTTCTCACACCTTGTTTATCAGGACACACAACCAAGTGCTTGAGTGCTTGTACCAAGTGAGCTACTAAGCAAGTTAAACGTGTCAGAAAAGCCATAATCTGTGTGAAAAAGAATTTAAGTTTCTGTCTCAGAGAGAGAGAGAACCCAAATTCAGGTGAATAATAATACGGTTTATTTGAAAGACCAAACTCAGCAAAAAAACATTTAAACATTGGCCAATCAACAGTCACAACATAGCAGGGAAATCTCAAGAGTGGCAAAGGAGGCAAACTGAAGTCTCCAGGAACAAGCAGATGTGCAGGCTTGGAAGGCAAGAGTCAGATAGGAGGGAGATCCAGAAGACAAATCCAACAGAACCAGGCCTGGAGAAGAAACCTCGGATTCCACGCAGGCTAGGAGAATAAATCAGGATGAAAAAGCCCACCAGGAGGTTGACAGAGATGGAGGAGAGAACAGGCAGAGAATCCTGGAGCCAACAGGAAAAAAAACTAGACTGGACAAACTGACAGAGAAAAACTTGATGCTGAGAGCTCAAGAGCAAACAACAATCTGGCACAGAAAAACACACACAAGGAGAATAGGTAGGGCGACAAGTGAGCAGGTCAACAAGCAATAGGTGAGGCAAACAGACTAATAAAAAGGAGGGGGCAGGGCCAAGACATGACAAACAAAGGAGCACATGGCAAACAAGTCAGAAACCATGTGATGCACTTGACAACTATAAACACAGACAGAAAAGGACAAAACCAGGTCGATCAGCCTGGAGTCCTGACAGTTGTTGGCCTCTAACTGCCTCTAGTAATCATTTAAGATGGAGATGGCAGTGTATTTCATGTATAGGTACATTTAGGTTTTTGTATTTTTGCATGTTTTTCCAACGACCTTAGATTTAATAAGATGAAATATGAGGCATATCTGCCTAAAATTACTTGTGCAGCACATTGTGTTGCTGCCCCTTTGCACCAAGTTTTCTATATACTGCAACAGACCATTAGTTATCTGCCGATTTTAATTCAAGGTTTAAAGCTGCTGGAATTCACAGACAAAATTGCATGCAATGCACTTGCATACACATAGCAAAAGTGTAATTTAACTCTTCTTCAATGCTGCATCTGTTTATCCCATTATTTCTGGTTTAAATAGAGGAAAACCTTCTCTGAACATGATTGTAGCTTCAAAGAAAGAGTAAAATAGATCCATATTTTCAATTGACAGAACATATTTGATGAACAAATTGCTTTCAAAAAGACTATGCAGACAAAAGCAGCAGCAACAGGATACAAAGTTTAGATTTAACAGCATTGTGTGAGCATTGACACAGGCGATTGTTAATCACTCATAGGTTAACACTGTGGCATCTGTCTTTTCTCTGAATATGATGGGATTTTTAAAAGGCTGAATCTCAAGGCTGGACACTGACCTTGTCATATGACAGCTCACAGAAATCATGGCTTGGCTGACCTCACATCTGTTTTTAATTATAATATCTGTAATCCATTTTCAAAATTACACAAAACTGCTGGTGTAGATTTGGAGTAGGAGTTACTTTTGCTCAGGAATTGCTAGCAATTCGCAATTAACTACAAAAAGAAATGCCAAGTAACACATTGAACACATTTTAAGCGGAAAGAATGAAATAGTGTTTTCTTATAAAGCATAATCCAATAATCTTTGTTTTATTTAGAGCAAGTCAGCCAGGATTTTGGTTTGAACTAAGTAAAAAAAATAAAAACCCAATAACAATTAAGACTAACTGGGTGTTGGTATTGTTAAATTAACATACATATTTCTATTGACTGCATGCATAGAGTAAGTTCCTTAAGCAGTCTGTAGATGTTATATGTTAAAGTCCATCAAAATGTAATGAAATAAAAAGACAGGCAGCTGAAAACTGCTGAGGCAAGTAAACTACATTAAACATGTAAAATAAAGTTAATTAGGTTACCATCAGTCTGCCTGACAGACTCAGGCCCACAACAGCCATATAATCATTCCTAGAAACAAACATTAACACACAGTGTGTTAAATATGAAAATAGAGTGCTTTGTTTATTGGTGTCTGAATGCATCCACATACAATTGCATGTAGCGACCAAAACAACCAGACAGAAGGGAATCAAAAAAATGTTTTGGGGACAAAAGGGCTTCTGTTATGAGGCAGTTTAGTGGTTAAAGATCTGAGCTGGTAACTTAAAGGTCACATGAAGAGTTACTGAGCTCCCCTTTCACAGTTGAGCCCATTTAACCACAGGCTGCTCTGGAGGGACTGTCTTTGCATTAAAAATAATTTGTATGAAAAGCGTCTGCTAAACGTCAAATAGCCATGCTGAGCACAAATCCCCAGTGCATAAAATCATCAGCTGGATGCCAGTTTGTGTACATCTATCAGATAAAACAGTCCTAGCTCATCTGTAAACACATCATACCAAGTGCCTAATAACAGCCTCTAGCCATGACAATGATCACTTTATGGCACGGCAAGACAAAATATTGTATTAAAATGTTTAATTTGGACTTTTTGCAGGAAGGGCTCCAAAAATGTATTGGTAAACGGGTGCAGTGACTTTGGTTTTCAAAAAACACAATGAACCAACACCAGCATATGACATTGCACTCCAAATCATCACAGACTGTGGAAACTTAACACTGGACTTCAAGCAAATTGAGCTATGAACTTCTCCAGCCTTCCTCCAGACTCTAGGACCTTGGTTTCTAAATTATATACAAAACTTGCTCTAATCCGAAAAGAGGATGTTGGACCACTGGGCAACAGTTCAGTTCTCCTTCTCCTTAACCAGGTAAGACGTTTCTGTCATTGTCTGTGGTTCAGCAAATTCCTTGACACGTCTGTGTGCTCTTTATGCCTTGACCCCAGCCTCAGTTCAGTCCTTGTGAAGTTCACTCAAATTCTTGAACTAATTTTGCTTGACAATCCTCAGTTGGTTTCTCTCGGTTGGATCTGCATCTTTTTCTTCCACACTTTTTCCTTCCACTCAACTTTCTCTTAACATGATTGGATACAGCACTTTGTGAACAGCCAGCTTATTTGGCAATGAATGTTTTTGGGTTACCCTCCTTGTGAGGGGTGTCAATGATTGTCTTCTGGACAACTGTCAGATCAGCAGTCTTCCCCATGATTGTGTAGCCTTGTGAACCAAACTGAGAGACCATTTTGAAGGCTCAGGAAAGCTTTGCAGGTTTTTTGAGTTGAATAGTTGATTGGCATGTCACCAAATTCTGATTTGTTGAAATGATTGAGATGTTGAGATGAGTGAATTGGTGGGTTTTTGTTAAATGTGAGCCAAAATCATCACAATTAAAAGAACCAAAGACTTCTTCAGTCTGTGCATTGAATTTATTTAACTCACGAGTTTCACCATTTGAGTTGAATTACTGAAAAAAAAGAACTTTTCCACAACATTCTAATTGATTGAGATGCACCTGTATCTGGAGCTGTCGGCAATTCACAATCATGCTGTGTGCAATGATTTCTGACTGAAAAATACAAAAATACATCACACAGTGTAAAAACAATGGAGATCCGAGTTTGAATATCGTGCAATGTTAACTCGGCATTAGTGGTGTGATATTTTCTGTCCGCACCTTTCAGCAAACACTGTGAAGCCATTAAGTAAATTAAGTGACTGTCTATGGTGGGTCAGTGATTCATTCACTGCTCAAATGGTTTGTTCAAAAACACTGATTCTTTCAGGAATAAATGAATGAAGTGTTTATGAGTGAGACGTTGAATGATTCACTCAATTTATTCACTCGATAAAAACATCGAGAGCCAATCAAGTCCTCTCAATTTAGAGCATTTAAAGCGGCAGGTGACAAAACTTAGAATAAACAGAAAGTTATTGACCATTGTTGTGAACGCAAATATAGTCATTGTTATAAAATAAAAAAATGGGAAAACTAAAATTACACAGCTTATAGATCCATCCATCCATCCATCAATCAATAAATCAATACATTACACTAATGTCTGAAGAAGAATTCCCATCAAGTGAGATTTATTTTATGCCCTTTACACTTTGATATTGCATATATGGTTGGGCAGGAAGATGGATTCAAGAGTGTAATTGGATTTAATCATGAGATGCACAAGCTAAAGACAAGCACAGGAGCCAGAATCAAGAACTATTCTTCCTCACGCTGAAGAGGCACCAATCAGTCTGCTGTGTGGTGTCTCTCTAAAACACACACACACACACACACACAAATGCTGGGATACACAATCACGTGCATGCACGAGCACACTCCTTTTTCGCTTCTCATTTGTATCATCAGCTTAATGACTGGATTGGGCAGTTTGCCTGAATCACTCTCGAGTGCAGGCCAGAGTGCCGGTGGCTTTATTAACTTGGTCTGTTTCCAGGCTTCCCATTACCAAGTCCGGCTGTAATTCCCATCCCATTCTGCCTTTCCGCTCTGCATCATTTCACCCGACATCACCCTATCCACCCGCATGACCTATTCCCACACCCCTCCATTCCAAAAATTAAATTTACCCTGCGGAGAGAGATACAAAGAAAAAGTGTGTGTGTGTGTTAGAGAGAGAGAGAAAGACAGAGAGAGAAAGACATGACTGAACTGTGCAGTATATATCTGTATGGTGCAGTGAGACATACCTGAAAAAGCTCTTTCTTTTTTCTACAGCAGTTAACTTTGTGTTTCTCAGTCGCTCTATTTCTACAGAGGAAATTCAATAAGTTTAAGAGTACAGTGAACACACACTCAGCCCCAGACTGTTTGAAAGTTATACAGTTGTACCGGTTCTTTCTGAAAAAGTAAACCCAATAAAAGTTATCTTTTACTAGTCCTCTGTGAAAAGCCTTTGCTTCTGTTTTTATTGTGTTCTTCAGCCTAACAGTGGGTCAGCACAAACTGACACTTAAATAACTATAGAATAACAGTAGGACAGAGGTTTTATCCCTCCCACTCCATTCAATATTTAATATGCAGTGACTTTGATCCAATGTCCGGTGTCCACCAAGAGTTTTTATGGGACAAATGGTTCTACGTGTAGTTGGTGCATGTCATATTAGAGTTATAATTTTTATTTGTATCTATTTATTTTAATACTGAGAGAGATATTATTGGAAGGAAACATGAACACAGTCAGAATAACTAGAACTTCACCTACCCTGGTATCTTTGATAGTTAGGAACATAAGTACATACAAATGTATAAAAAAACCCTGACAAATAGTTTTTCAGGATTCTTTAAAAAAATACTTGAAAGAGATTTTGTGTAAAAGTCTTTAGTGTAACTGTCGATCTGTTGAATTTAATGCAACCTTGATGTCAAAAAGTATTAATTTCTCTCTTTCAAAAAATATCTACATTTAACTTAATCATTTAATAGGTATTAACAACATAAATAATGCTACTTCTCTTTCAGCCATACAACACCATATATATTTACATTTACATCTCAGCAATTAAATAATAACAAATGATCTTGAATGTTATATCTACTGTAAGTGGTTATAAAATTCAAACAGGACTTCATCATTTGTAAAACATTTTCCGCTTAACTATGTGCTTTATACTTTTCTAAAGGAAGATTGCAAGACATTTTATTAACCCACTACATAGTTGAAGGTCCTTTGGATATCTTGCTGTTTTCAAGCAATTATTTCTTTGGTATGTAGTAGACTAAAATCTATTAGCTTGTGCTTCTATTAACCACAATAATTACAGGGGATATATATGCAGTAAACAGCTTTTTGTCCACAGGAACAATCTGCCCAGTTCACAAATCAGTTAAGAAACTTCCTTCACTATCTATCTATACACTCCCACAAAGTTGACGTTGTTATAAACTGTAATGTTTTCACCCTACGCTAGACCACATTGTAAGCTGGTACAGTATATACAGTATTTAAGTCCCATATAGCACCACATATGATAACATCATTGGAATATTTGCAAGGCTTTATTCGTCCCACTCTATTCAATATTTCAAGCCCTTTAAAATAGAGTTGCGGTAATATTTAGTATCTAATATGTAGCGACTTTGATACAGTATCAGGTGTCTTAAGCGCCAAGTCTGTCAATTAGTTTAACAAACATTTAATTGTGGCTTGCTAATTTGCTTCTTCTCCTTTATAATGAATACCTATGTCTAATCGATTCTATATGATTCATGGAATTGTCATTCTAATTATAGCCCTCTTCATTAACATTAGCTAATCCTACTCATGTTTAGTGTTTGAGCATCCATCTACATTGACAGTAATAGGTTTAGAAGTGAGTGCTCAGTATATGATGTAAATTCTCTGGCTTTCATTGTGCAAGTATTCGTAATAGACTTCCTCGTCTTTGCCTTGGAGCGTCTCGTTCCCCAGACGATAGTAATCAATGATGTCATCGTTGACCTTTCAAATTCCAGAAAGTCTGTGGCTGAGTGTCCCTGTCTCTCCATCCTTCTCTGCCTCTCTCGGCCAACACACGCAAACACACATGAATCTGCTCTGCACAAAATACCTCTGAAGTTCTTTATGATATGCCAGTTTGCGTCTGAGAGTGGACCCGATCACCATTTTGGATCCCGTCATACGCAATACATAGACTGACAGAGATGTAATTGCTTTGTTTATTAGAATGTCAAAGACGGTGTCAACACATTGTGCGATTAAGCGGATAACGCGGATATAAAAATCCCTGTATTGCCTGAGAGCAAACATTAATCACTGAATGATAAGAAGTTAATGGGATTCCCAGGTGACAGTGTGGACACCTCCAAACAGCCATGCTGAAATGAGACCAATATCAGCTTACAACAGACACACACTCACACACATACACACATACAACACACGCAATAAATCTTATTACGCTGCAGATAAACTTTAATGACAGGGAGCTAAACTTGTATTAAGGACCACCTTTCGAAAGTGCGATGGAGGGAAAACCACAAAAACAGTCCACAAATAAACAAAACATGACCTTTTGACATTTACAATGCACAACACATGACTAAGTTTTGTGCTGGAAGCCCTTTATCCTGTTAAATCCTCTACAAACTGACCAACAAGTCCACAATGTAAGTGGTATAGGGTTGATATATTGTACTATGCTAAAACATGGTTGGCAACTGGAGATGGTGGAGAACATTTATACAATAAAAGTACAATATTATATATAATACAATATTATATACAATATATAAATGTCAATACTGTCAATATTCTCTGGGTTTTCTAATGTTGCTTTTTCACTGCATGGTACAGAAGGGTACAGTTCCCTTTTGGGGGGTTTTCCGCATGGTACAGTACCTGGTAGTTTTTTTAGTACCACCTTGGTTGACACAAGGACTATAGCAGGGGTCGGCAACATTTTCGGCATGACGTGCCATTTTAAATTTTTCTGGTTATCCACTGTGCCAACAGTTTAGTCACGTTTTATTTTAATGTGTTGCTTTAATTGATGCGCACACGCACACACACACTGTCATTTAACATTACTATAGGTAAAAGCTGCCTAATATAAAATTATTTGCAGCTTCATCTTTAACGTTAACTGGCACTTCAGACTTTGCGCTCTGCTTCTGTGAACAATAAACTCCGCCTACTTTGATTTGATTGGCCATCTCGCTGTTAGACCACTGAGGCTTTGATCTGAAGCGCCTAGTATGTGCAGCGTTCGCGCGCATATCCATAGACTAGCGCAAGTTAATTCTCACACTTAGTATTTATAGCTCCTAACAGGCTGTGTGACTATGAGAAGTTATTAACTCAAAATGTATGTCAGGATGTCATCTGAAACATCACTGATTATCCAAGCTACCGCTAGAGTAGTTTTTCTTAAGGGTCTGAATGATCAAAAGCATCTACTATGCAGTTCTGTGAATATAGAGAGATCAGAACTAAGACAATCTGTTTCTTTGATGGCATCTTAAGCCTTTCACATGGACTGATGATCAGCCCACTCAAGCCATAAGCCATCACACTATCATTTCTCAGGAAGTGAAGGGGAGGAGAATAACCTTCAGAAAATGCTTTCCTTTTCTCTTTTCTGTTCTCTAAGCTTCTCTCTTTCCCTAAGCCCTCTCACTCTCTCTCTCCTCCCTCATGCTTATGTTAGTGGTATGATTGACAGTCGCTAGGATGGGTTTTTAATGATGTCTCATAGCACATTAGGCTGATGGCTGTTAGACTGGGACAATGTGACCTCCTCTCCTTTTCTCAGCACCTGAACTTTTTATGCATAACACACATATGCTCCTGTATGTGTCCACACTCATGCACACACACAAACCACAAACTAACTTTTTGAACTGTATTGTGCACCCCATTTCACCTCAAATGACCTAAATCTAAATTTAAATTTAATTCTATTCCTGTTACCTTAATGACGATCCATTTTCTGGGAATATGCCAAGACAAAAGTTTTTGATGAATAAGTCACTCTAATCAAATTATAAATCACATACATTCCCCTTCATCAGGCTTTTCCCTCAACGGTGGTTCAGTGTTGCTCTGTCAAAGGTCATGCATTGCTTTTGACTTACAAAACGGCCACATTAACTCATATGTACTGCTGGCAATCAAACACTGAATTCTGTATGGGCCAAAGTTAGTTTTACTTCTTGGAGCTCCAAAATAAGATGAGAAAAAACCCAATTCTTTTAATATAAAACTTTATGAACTATTCAAATTTAACATCTACCTACTAATTATTATTAAGCAGTAATTTAGGGGTTTGTCAGGGAAAACTAAATTAATAATGAAAATGTTCCCTATTCTAAAGTGTTACTAAAAATTATTAAATAATTCACAAGTTCTAACATAAGAATTAAGTTAAATGCCTAGTAAAATTACACGCTTGCATTTTTATTTTATTTTTAAGAAAACAATGGACTTGTCAAAGTTATTTTTGTGGTAATCAACATTAAAGCAATAAATGCTGTTGATTGATCTTAACGTGTTTTAAACCTGGAATACTTCAGTGTAAAGTGCAGAATAAATCTACACACTTAATTGGTTTTTCACACTAATGCTGACAGATTACTTCAGCAACCAAGTGTCTATAAGCAAAGACCCAATAAGAACATGACGGACATGTCCTCCCATTTAGGGATTCATGAATAATTTGATGTTTAAACAGTGACTGTACTTCATGATTGCAGCAATAATGTGTGTTGTGTGTTTAGGTTGATTTGACAGTTTTTAGAGGCCTGGCAGGTACTCTGCAGCTGTGGAGCAATTCCCAATCACAACACACTCCATTACTCACCCTGCCATAATTATGGTAACCGTGATTTTCACCTCAAAACCAAATTAATCTATTATTTCACGCTGGTGAGCCCTTAATCAATTCAGAGACACTCCGTTATTGTGATGTGCATATGAGTACTCAAACATTTTGAAAATGTGTGGCGGATACATTTGAGTATTGACGTGCATAGTACACGTGTACATGTGCTGGTGCCTTGCAATGATGTGATTTCTATACAAATGAAGTATTCAGTTTCAGGATGTTCTCGTTTTTATTTGTAGGTATTCATGTGTAAAATGTAGCAACCTTTTTTCTAAGTTTAAACAGACACCGAAACCCAAAATATCATCACGTTGACAATGTCAAAAATATTTGATTTTTAATATTTTATTTTATGTACAACAAAGGAAAGTTTTTGTATAGCCTTATTGATGGACAAATTATATCAATATCTTTATTATTATTATTATTATTATTATTAGGAAGAAGAAGAAGAAGAAGAAGGGGAAAATGCATTAAAGAAATGAATACCATATATGTAATACATCATTTTGAAGGTTTTGTTATTGTTGTGGTCAGTTTAGTTTTATGATAGTCTGTATGTGTATTCGGTATCTTCGTATGTACTGTATATACCACCTGTTCTTGTTTCACAAGCAAATTAAATACCTTCACAGCCAGTTTTTAGAGAACTGGTGTCAATTTTTCAAAACTGAGATTCATACATCATCTGAAAGCTGAATAATTGGCCAAGAGACTTTCTTAAATCTGAGTGTGTAAAAAATAAATTGAAATATTGAGAAAATCGTCTTCAAAGTTGTCCAATTGAAGTTCTTAGCAATGCATATTACTAATAAAAAATAAGGTTTTTTTATATATATTTACGGTAGGAATTCTACAAACATACAGTGATTTTTAAGTGCAAACTGTTTCAGCAGTATTAACAAATCCTACTCCATTGTTTATATAAATTAAGACCACATTGTTTGTTAGTACCGCTGAAAAATTATTATTCTTATTATTTTTTTCCTATAGTGGAATATATGTTTACCTGTGCTCAGGGCCGTGCAGAGACCTTTGGAGGGGCAGGTGCTCAAAGTATAAAAGGGGCACATGGAACAAGGCTTTAAAAAGCGCAGTTCAAAATATCAATACAGCAATATATTGTGATGCATTCCTTGCCAATTTGCGTATTGATATGGATGATTATGTATTGATACGGCAGCCAATGCTGTGATGCAGTTTTGAAAAAGAAAAAGATTAGAAGAGACAATTTTAAGTTTAAAAGTAAAAAAGTCTACATTTGCCTCTTTTTCTTCCTCTATCTCCATCTCCTCATCTGATCTATTACTTTCCAGTCTCTGTCCATCTAAGAACAAGGCACAATCTACTATTTCATTATCAATCTATTATTTTAACCATCACTACTACTCTTGCACCTAATCAATAAGTCCACCTTAAATATTGATACAAAACAATAAACAACTGAGTCATGCTATGAAAGCACTGTATAACTTATATAGGCTTATGTTTTATTTATTTTTCCTTTTTATTCAAAACAATTCCAAACATGCTTAATATATCAGGAAATATCTCGATTCTCAAACGTGTAAGTAAACGCGTTTTGCACCTTAATAGATGTCCAATGTCCAATGCACATCAGGATTGTTTTTAGTTTTTACTCTCTCTCTCTCTCTCTCTGAAGAAAGAATTCGCTAAATAATTCAGTCAGCGAGCAAGTGAACAAAAACACCGCGATTCATGATGACTCTTCTGCACGTCTCCGATTGGCCATTGCATTCGCGCAACAGAACCCTTGATTGGTTATCATCATGAAGCGTTGTTAGAACGTCTCTGGCTCAGCGCCAGCCAACGAACACAGATTTGAATTTATCAGCTGATGCTGTGCACTGAACGATCTAATCACAACAGTGTGATTATATCAAATATATAAAAAATATTATTCTGCTTTTTTTTTTCTTTTTTTTTGTCGTTTGGAAGCTGCATTTAAAATCAACTTGGCTCAGAAATCTTTGAATGGGCATGACGCCTCTTCCCTCGATGCCTGTGAAACGTTTCTCCCTCAAACAGCACGCTAACGTTACTGTACACTACAGGCTACACACCGCAATATAAACAACATATCTGCGTGTTCTCACATCTCGTCGTTCTTGTAAAATAATAATAAGTAAATACATATCAAAATCACTTCACTGAGAATGAAACACCACTTACCAACTTCCGCAGTAATGAAAATATCCTCTGACAATTAAAAAATGCGCGTGTGGCGTGAAGAATCGTCCTGGTTGGATGAGGAGGTCTCGTCATCAGGTCAAAGGTCACCATGTTGGTCATCTTATTGCGGCTAAATTATTATTCAAAATTTTACTAATATTTAGATTGGGCATGAACAGGCATTCACAAAAGGAAACGTTATGACAAAAAAAAAAAAAATTAGAGGAAATTTTGCTTTGACAAAAGGGCACTTTGGGCACCAAAGGGCAAAGGGGCAGGTGCTCAAGCACCCAACGCCCCCCCCCCCCCCCTCTGCACGTGCCTGCCTGTGCTTCAACCAATTTTTCCCATCAAAAACAAAACAAAAAAACTTTTTATTTAATAGAAAAGAGCATAATGCACCTTTCCTTTGTGTTGTTTGCACAAAGATCAACCAGCATGAATGTAGCAATCTCATTGCTTTGTAGTGCATTTAGTATGGCATTTGGCGTCTTATTTATGAATGCTCACCTTTGTAATTCAATCTATTTTTATTTTTTGACTCTGGCAATGTTTTGATGCATGAATGGTTTCAATCCAGCCACAGTCTGGTTATAATCTTACATTCATTCTCAGAGGGCCACAGTAAGGACTACCCTGGTGTACACTCAAAGTGAAATGATTATGCTTTATATTCTAAAAAAGCCTTGCAAGTAATGTTAAAAGATAAAACGCCTCATCGCCAGCCCCTTCATGTCTCTAGGTAGCTGCCGCCTCTTAAATGTTTTCTTGCTGATGACTGTCAGAAAGAAAAACAAAAACAACAACACCTAATTAGACCATAAATGTGCTCATGGGACAAGATATCCCTCACATGACCTTGGGATACTGCTTGGGTGCTAACAGTTTGTTAACATCAAAGAATGCATACTTTAGCAACACTGTCAGCATAGAGAAGATTTCTGCTAGTAACAGATTTACATATTCGTGCACTGAGGTCAAATCTATGTAAAATACTTCAGTGTAAGAAGATCTAAAACTGCAACCCATGTTAAGAGGGTTCAAGCGCACTACCAAGCTAGCATGCAGTTTTCTGATGTGCTAGCACAAACTCAAGAGAGATGTTTAGCAAAGAGCCTGTATGCAATAATCGACAATGTATCTTTATCTTCTATCATACAACAGTGCTGCTGTTTGTTTCCTCACATGCATGGTATAGTAATATTCAAATGTCACCTGCCAGGCTCAGCAGGAGAGCCCTTGTAAAGACAGCCACCAAGCGTGATGAGCGGTAATCACTGAGAGACACTGAGGAGAATCAATATTCCAAAACAGACAGCGATTTTTCTGCATTAGCAGCTGACAGGGTTGATCAGCATTAACCTTGCTCACATAACTACGTTGTTCAACTGTGAAACGAACTGTCAAAAAGCACAGCAGAATAGAAATTCATCTCCAAGTCACAACAGAACAACACAGCAATGTTGACAGCAAGCACAACATTGCAAAAATGTTTTATTTTTCATTATGAAAAACATAGTTTTAGTACTTAAAAGGAGAGGTCTTGATTTTTTGGGTAAAAAAAGACTTTCAAAACATTGCTAAAGCATTGTTATTACATTGTTTGACACTTCTAAAGCTCATTTCCACATTCATACAGAGACAACATTTGTTATTGCCAAAATGCTTCTGCCAAATGCATCTTAAACACCCCCCCCCCCCAAAAAAAACAAAGTACTTTCCAATAGAGAGTTTCAATAAGACAGAGATCAGATATGAAAATCCACTGATGTCTTTTTATATTTATTTACAACTAATTCTGAATTCATAATGTCACAGGCTATATGATTTAAGATTTGATTTTTTATAACATAAGTAACTAATAAAATTTATCGAACACTTTTTGAATTTAAGAGCACATTTAAATTGAAGAATCAAAATGGCAAATCACATGATACATGACATCCTGCATGATAACAGATGGATTTTGATTTTAACCACACAATCTTTGCAAATGTTTTTGTTTTCATATACTTTCCCATTCACTGACAGAAACATATTCCATCTAAACAGAAAATCAGAAAGAAAAGTACCCAGAAACCCATCAGAAAAAGTTTGTTTATGATTGGTGGAGCAGTGGAGGTTGCTTTACACATTAGAGCATAAAAGGAAATGGCTTTGAGTTTATCTGAGTTCTTTTCTGTATAAAGGAATGGGAAAGGCCTGCCATTTTCATCTCCATAAGAAAGACTAACCCTAAAAATGAGGCAGCGCTCCTCCTGACACAACACTCCATCTTCATTCGGACCACCTTTGCAAAACAATTCTGCAAAGCTGGAGAAGAATACTTGTGCCTGAAGGACACGACAGCTCATTCCATTAAAAGCCACTGTGTAGCGTTTGAAAAACTAGTTTAATTCAAAGTTTGATTCCACTGCACCTTCACACTTCCAGCCATTAGATATCAAGCTGTTTAATTAAAGGATTATTCTTTCAGAGCATTTGTTTGTGAGACACAGTCTGTCTTTCTTGGCTTCGGAGGCTGTCTGAATACCCAGGGGGATTCTACAACCTGAGGAACTTCCACTTGGGAATAGCAAAACTCTTTCTTCTGCAAGATTAGTGACCAACAATTGAGGCATATAAATACAATGTAAACACAGACAACTGTCCTTAAAGGAACAGTTCAGCTGATAAATTACAGTCTGTCATCATTTAGTTAGCCCCTTATGTCTATCTTTCTGTCATGGAAAACAAAATAATTTTTTTAAGACTGTGCTGCATTTTCAATGCAAAAAAGACAAATAAAAGTGGCTCACAAGACTCTAACATTATAGTCCAGTCCAAGTCTTCTGAAGCCATACGGGTGCTTTTTTTGAGAGATGGTGTTGCAAATAATAATAATAATAATAATAATAATAATAATAATAATAATAATATGTATAATAATAATAATATGTATAATAATAATAATAATATGTATAATAAATAAATACAAATAAAAAAGGCTGAAATTAAATAAAATAGGACTATTACACAAACATAATAAACATTTTTTTTTTTTTTTTTTTTTTTTCAGTGTTGCTTTGGCAACTAACTTAAATAAGTTTAGGCAAAAGTACTAAAATTACCAAATTAAATAAATATGACACTAAGACTATTTAAAAATATAAAAATAGCTAAAGAACAACAAAATTACTAATAATTAAATTAAAAAGTAAAAATTTGAAATATTAATAAAAAACTATATTAGTATATAAATAAAATTAAAATAACACTAGGAGACACAGCCCAGAATCGAAATCAAACCACTTTTGTGAACTGGGTCAATTTATATTTTTGCAAAGATTCAAACAGATTTGTTTTGGACATTTCTACTTTTCTAATGTAATTTCTGTCAACTTAAATGTCAGTATGTTCCACAAACAAAGATATTGTACAACTTCAGAAGACTTTGAATATCGAGCATAAATCATATGGACCCTTTATGGTGCTGTTGCATCCGATAGCATGGAAAACTCTCAGCAAAATCCCCTACTTTGTGTTTTGCACAAGAAATAAAGTCATACTGGTTTGAAATGACACAATGGTGGGTAAATTATTACAGAATTTTCATTTTTTAAGGTGAACTATTACTTTAAACCATTGTCTTTCGGTATGTTGCTTCCTATTCCCATTTTGTCTAAATGAGTCTCAGAAAATCTCACTCTATAAGTATCCAAAGTCATAAACTGATCGCGTCTGTCTCCTGTGAGACAATCATACACATATACATATACACACTTGCGCATATACACACATTGTCACCACAGTAATGGAGTTGTGGGCTCTTGGCAGCTGAGACGGCGTATGGCAGCGAGGCGATTACGGAAATGAAAAAGCTCCATCTCTGAGAGGGGCCCGAGGCGGGGGGGCAGGCCAGGGAAAAGCCCCCTGGGGGGTGATTTGATTTGGGAGATGATGTACAGCCATAAACTGATAATATCCCTCTATAAACTCTGCTTGCCTTTCCCAGCCTGCACTGCTATTTCAGACCCCACAAACCATCCAGCATTCACTCACACACACGCAAACTCACACACATAGCTTTTAGAGGCAGTGAGATCTAATCATGATATAAATCCATTCATATGTATATTTTTTTGGAAGCAAAACTGAGTTTGGATTGTATCTTTCATCCTTTCTTTACAGGGATTGAAAAGAAAATCTGTATTCAAGGGACATAGACAGCTCTGATTTAAACCCACTGTTCATTCTGCTTTCTGCCTTTATTTGTCTAGCATTATGGCATCACATTTGTTGTGAATTCGTATATGCACATGTGAGTCTTTATGTGCACATGTGTCTGTGTGTGTGTGTGTGCAGAGAAAGTAAACATTAAAGATCGAGACCTAGGTCAGATGGCCCACTGAAACAGTTTGCAATTGTGGACACCACTCACATGGAAATGTGATGCACATTACTGGTTTCATTTTCGAGACTTCATGAAGACTTGTACAACACATTACTGAACCCTTTTATGAAGGCTGAATGTTATTACCCTCCCGGAGTCACTCACAGTTGGACTAGTTTTGAAATAGAACACGGTGAGTGCCGGTAGTTTATGCATGCTTTAAGTATGTGTAATAATGCTCTCCATGGGCTCTGAGAGCTGCCTTAGATCACGCAAGAGCATGCACAATGTGATTTACTAATGCAATCTCACCGTTCCATGCAAACTCTAATCAAGTAAAAGGGGTTTAAGTGTGAATGTGTGCGTGATCGTGTGCTTACAGTACATGTCTAAAGTCCTAAAGCACAATCTGTAAAAATGTCTCTATTCTGTATTCTACAAATGTGTAGTTATGTTGCAAATAAAGTTAAAACAGATACAGTCAGTTATAACATAACTATTAAAAATGAGTAAAAAGAGAGTGGAACAGTATGTGAGTGTATGGACAAAAAATGACAACAAGATGGCTTAAAACCCATCTCTTCCATCTTTATTTGACCCTCTAACAATTATAAAAAAGACTTCTAACACTAGCTTGCTCTATTCTATCTGTTTTCTTTTTATTTATTATATTATTTAAAAGCCCTTGATACGTGTACTGCGTTTAAGCAAACTGAGACTTGTTACAGTATAGCACTTATATATCATTTCTCTTTTGTTGTTTTTGATTGCTTCCATTGTCCTCATTTGTAATTCACTTTGGATAAAAGCGTCTGCTAAAGGACTAAATGTAAATGTAAATCGACAAGCTGCTGAATGAAAACATAAAAATCAATGCAAAAATGTGTGCTAAAAAGAAATCTGCTACAAAAGTGGTCTAGAGTACTGCAGAATATTGAATTAGTATGTTAGGCATCACAGTTTAAAATAGAATTGACTGTCAAAAAATGTATACATAATTCTATAAATGAGTTATCTTTTTAATCTTTTGCTATCCCTTGCTAAACTGTCATAAAAATCAACACACACACACAAACTTCCTCTGAAACTTCCTTTCTGCATTTGTTTCTTTTTGTATAGAACAAGGTACCATGGATTTTTACTATTATTATTATTTTTTTCCGGAGCCATAGGTACCCCACTGACCATCCCTGTCCTTTCATTCTCTCTTCCTCAACATCTTTTCTCAGGCATTAAATCAGAGCCATGCTCTTATCCTATAAGGCAGAGTAGGAGAAGGGGAAGAAGAGCACCAGAGACCACTTGCAAGGATGCAAGGACATCCTGTTCACATCACCTCTTTTATCTCTCTTTTCTTCTCTTCCCCACTCTTTAATGGAGTCTTGCTGCATGGGCTGGCAGGGAAATAAGGATGGACGTGCTCACATGTGAGCAGATGCAGCCCCTCTTCACCTCAGTACAAAAAAGGATAAGGTCTTTTTACTAACCTGGCCTCCCTGCGAGCTCCAAGCACACTCTTGTCCTCTCTCTGTCTCTCCCTTTAAAGTGGAGAAGAGGGATCATTACCTCTGAAATGAACTGAATGCTAGAAAGGAGAGCAGAAGAAACGGGGACAGGTGCTCCAGTTCACTTTTTTTCATCCTCTCAGTTATTACAGAATACCTCAAGGCAGGTCTATCAGAGAGAGAGAACGAAAAGAAATGGAGCTGAGTAGAGAATTTCAGCAATGGGGAGAAAATTACACAAAGTAAAAAAATACTCATCAACACACTACTGATTAGAACAACCACTTTATGAAGTTTTCTTCAATCCCTGTAATATGGAAAAGATAAAGTCACTTCAGTAGAGCTCACATGATTTCATCAACTTGTTTTCTGGTGAGTAAGTCTCTATTCTTTTAAAACATACATTTAAAAACTTTTCTCAAGTGTCAAGCTGAAAAGTCTCTTATTGTCACAGGCATGCAATTTTGGGCCTCTCCAAGATCTCCCATTTTAGAAAGAGAACCACTTCTCCAAGGTGTCCAAAGAAGTGACAAAATGAGTTTAATAGATATATAGATGGACAGAGGAAAGCACAGGACAGTAAAAGGCTTTAAGAGGACAATATCTGACTAAGCACCTATTGAAGGAACTATTGGTCATTTGATCAGGTTTTTTTTTTTTGCAATCTCACAAAATATTATCACATTTATATGCAACAATGCACCACAAAGTGATGAGAAAATCATTAAATTACATGTTAAAACTCTAAATAGGAAGCTTATTATTAATGTCACAAGAAGCACATCATTAACAGTCTTTCCCCTGAGCATGCTGACCTTGGGCTGGGGGGATGACCTTGTTGCCATGGTGCTGTGACCTTTGGAGCTTCTTCAGTGGATTAGAGGTTGGTAATGGCTCAAAAGGAAAGAAAGTGTGCTGTGTCATTAAATACATTCCACAGAGAAACAGACATAATGTGATGCCTCCAAGGTTTAAAAATAACAGTCTAATAGAAGACAACACACAATGGACGCAGACAGACAAGTGTTTACACGCACTTTCAATGGTGCTTGCCATGGTTATAGGCTACAGACTATTGATGCTGATTAATAATATAACCCAGTTTTAAAAGATTTGACTTTTTCTCTTCCATGAAACACAAACTGAGAAATTCTTAAAAGGATAGCCCCCCCCCCAAAAAAAAACCAAAAACAAACAAACAAACAAACAAAACAAAAACAAAACAACAACAAAAAACAAACAAAAAACTAAAACAAAAACAGGTTAAAAGTGTGATTAAAAAAAAGAGTGACCATCACAGTTATCAGAATTTCTCCTTTTGTTTCATATAGATGAAAGAAAGTCACATCAGCTTGGAATGACACGAGGGTCAGTAAATGATGACAGAAGTCAAATTTAAATGCAAGGCAAATATTTAATTTTATGTTAATGTAATAAGTGATTTTTTTTAAAGTTTCATTTACAAGCTGTCAAATGAAAGACAGTGTCAAAAGCAAATGCTTTATATGTATATATATATTTTTTTCTCAAACTCCTGTTACCTTGGTTAACATTTCTATCAAATATTTGATTTCAGTTTGTGGTTTTGGTTGTGTATTCATGCACTCTATTGTGTTCTTTGTTTTTATGTGAAATGCATTCACTATCCACAGTCTCAAGGTTTTCAACGTGACTCACAAGCTGAATGTGGGAGCTGATGTGTAGCATGTAATCTTTTTTAGCAGAACCTGCGAAAACATCACTGTGTTTTCAGAAGTCATAAGAAGAGCTTTGCGATTAACCATGAACTTTTTAATCATTGAGTGTATATAAGGACAGCCTGCTAAAATGCTACCGGATTTATTCAAACCAATAGTAAAATTAAATCTAGTAAAGAAAAAAACAAACTTACATTTTCATTAATGTTGAATGTTATTGCATTAGATAAAAAAATAATAAATAAATAAATAAATAAATAACATTTTGTAAGAAACAAATCCATCATCAAGGATTTTTAATTTTAAACTTTTGCTTCGGGCAAAAATGCCAGTCCATAATTTATAATAATGCTTCCTCCAGACAAAAAGGCCATCCATAAACAGTGCTTCATCTGTGCATATTTCTCTCCTAATTCAGACAAGACTTGTCCCACTGGATAAAAGACTTAATAATTCCCTAATGATGAATTTGTTTTTTACAAACATGCAGCTTTTCACTACAAAATATGTGTTAATGGTCTGGAATCATGTGAATTGCTTGTAACCCAAAAGTTTTATGTTTTTAACAGTTGTTTGGAGTCTTATTCTGACGGCACCCATTCACTGCAGAGGATCCATTGGTGAGTAATGCTAATTTTCTCCAAATCTCTTCTGATGAAGAAACAAACTCATCTACATCTTGGATGGCCTGGGAGTGTGAGTACATTTTCAGCAATCAAAAAAAATTTGAGTGAAGTGTTCCATAACCAGAGCATTTCTGATAATAAGGACACAGTTCAAAAGCAAAACAAAAAGCATTGAGACCAACTCCTAACATGCAGACGATAAGAAATCATACAATGCAAGCTGCTTATTATGCTCAGTTGAAAGACAAATAATAAACCCAGACCTCACAACATTAATTTTGATTGTTGAATTTTTGGTAATATTTCATTTTGGAGTGTCACACTGACAGAAGAAAATAAGGCAGTGATTGTGGTGCTTGTTAAAAGAATAATCAAATTGACATATTTCTGGCCTATTTATGTGATTGACGTGTGCCATTGTATTATGTTCCTTTACACTTGAGAGAAACAGAACGCTGTGGGAAGTACAAAGCGTGCGCTTGCATGCATATGTGTGTGCCAAGAAAAGCAGATATTTCGTTTTCCTTTTTTCAAAATATATTATTTTCAACGGCAAGTGATACATAACAAATGTGTGGGTGCGTTTTCATTTATTCAGACAAGGAAGAACTAGAGGCTTCCTGATAATGGCTGTAATAGCTGATCCTCTGTGCTCTCTGCCCTCTTTGTGTCAGTGACTGGGCGAACAAAACGTCTGTCTGGATGAAGAAGAACAAAACCATTTTCTCTGCCTAGCATTTCTCTGTGTTTATGTTATCCTCTACAGAGCAGCATTTATGCATCTGTATCCAATGTGAAACGGATGCTGAATATGAGCATCTGCATCAAAAAAACTGCAGTACAGAATAGGGTGGACAAGTGATGGACTGTTCGCTGTCCTGCGTGCCATGCTTCTCGAACTCTCACTATCTAGATCACAGCATTACTTTAATATTCTTGGCTGTTGCTCTTGGCAAAATCCAAACTTCAGAGTCTTAGAGGTATTTATGGTAGTCAATGAGACAAAATACATGCTGTCTTTTTATGCAATTGTCTATTACATGAACATCTGCTCTTAAGCCTAAAATGCATAAAGGGAGCCAAATAGATGTCAATTCCTGGATATGCCCTGTATTCCTCATAAATCTTGTATGCGAGCTTCAGCAGGTCAGTGAGATTTTTAACGCTTTTGAAAGAAGTCTCTTATGCTCACCATGGCTGCATTTTTTTTCTTTCAGAAATGAAGTAAAAATAGTAATACTGGTATTTCTATGATGGCAAAGCTGAATGTTCAGCAGCCATATCAGACGTGTAAGATGCTCTAGTCATTGAGTCATCTACAAGGATCAATCTGCAAAAATACAGTCTTGTACTGCAGCTTGAAGTCTGGGGCAAAAAGTACTGACTGTCTAGCAGCTCACTTGTGCAATCTAAACACTGTAATGCACCTTTGCAGTGCATTTGCAGAACAAAGTCTGTACTAACCTCTCACTGGTTATTCTGGGGTTTCATATTTTGTTCTCAGTGCACTTTAAAAGATCAAAAGAACCTTCGTTTGAATGAACATACAGATTTGGGTCTGAAAGCGACGGTTTAATTTCCAAACACTGGTTCCACCATTCATCATTACAGTTAATAGCACAGCCTGCAATCATCTGTCATCATTTACTCATCTTCAAGAATATATGACTTCATATATATTTGCCGCATGAAAAACCAAAACAAAAAAAATCACTGAATATTTCTTTAGTGTTCCACAGATAGGAGAATGTCAGACAGGTTTGGAATGCCATGAGGGTGTATAAATAATGACAAGTTTTATTTTGGTGGAAATATGCCCCTTAGAATATGAATGTTCAGTTAAGTAGTAAGATTGTACACTATCTGAAGGGCTTCAAGATTTGAAGTTCAAATTGTTGCATGCTGAGCATACTTGGAGCAGCTGCAGTGACCCTTGAGAAACACTCTTAAGAACCAGTTCTTTGATGACACACACCGGCATTTACAGGCCATCACAAATAGTGCAGGAAATGGTTAATTCTCAGGTCATACAGTCCTGCTGCATACACATCATCTCTCTGTGAGTGTGTTTGTACGTGTGGATCAGGTTTAGCAGACACTGTGGGGACCAAATGACTCCACAAAGATCACCTACATTGTGAGGATCTTTGATAAATATACTAAATAATGCCATATTTAAATGTAAAAATACAAAAAAACCATTTGTGTGCAAGTTAGATTTATGGGTGGGGGTCAAAAACATCATTAGCTCTCTATAAAAGCAACAGTCAAATGAAATGTCAAATCAAAAAGCCCATTTCTGCCACATAAGAAAAAAAAATCATGCTTTGATAAATAATAATTAATTATGAGATATAAAGTAAAAATTACAAGGTACTAAGTCTTAATTATGAAAAAAAATCATGATTTTAATCTTGTATTTTTAAACTTCTGTCATAATTATGATTCTATGTCATAATCATAATTTACCAAAGCATAGTCTTGTGGTGAAAATAGGTTCCCACATGAACACATCTCTCACATTACTTCTCAGCTGAAGACTGATGCTAAATAATAGTGCTTGGTCTATAGGGGGCAATGTTGCTCTTCAACCAAGAGAACTAAGCGAATGGGTGAGCAAAAATGAGAGGGAAAGAAAAAGAGAGACTTCATACTGACTGCCTATTACAAATGACTGGAGAGGACATGATATGCGTTCAGACCTATCTGCAGTCTCAATATACACACTCATTGTATACAAAGCATGAAGGTTCATGACAATAGCTTTTATTATACACCAACCACTGAACTTACACGCAGGGCACAGGATTATTACAGAGAGAGAGGGAGGGAGACTGATCATGGATTGTAAAGGGAAGACCCAAAATAGGTTCAAAGCTACACACTTGTTAAATCAAGAGAATGGCAGTTTTGGGCTCTAAATTGTGGTCCTCATACTACGGGTGAGTTAAATCAAAAACAATAACGAAAATGGGTTTAAAGTAGTGAATTGATAATGACAGATGTGACCCGTCGACACTCGAATAAGTACTGAAAAGAGAGAGAAAGAGGGGGTGAGATGCGAAGACCTAAAAATGTGAGGAGATGACACGGAACTGATGGTGTGGTAATAAAACTGTCAGTGCTGTCACACCTGTGCTCCATAAGGCAGCTGCAGCACACTGGCATCGCACAGAGAAAGAGCAGGAGATGGTGAGAGCGATTCTCCTGTCATTCTTTCTGCTCTCCCCTTGTCTGCTACCTCTTTTTGTGTCAGCACTAATGTGCTGCTTTCATAAGAGCTCAGAGCAGAGAGCCCTGCTGTCTCACAGAGAAGATCATGTTCACACGCTGCACACATTAGCCACTGCTTCACACCCAGACATGTGAGCACCCGTCTAGCCATTTAGCCTTTTTTTTTAGTTTCTGAGATTTTGGGTGAATATACTTTCTTGTATACAGTTTTAGTTTTAGTCATTTACAGTTTTAGCCAAACATGACGCATGAAAATAATTACTGGACAAGTAATTCTTAAAGGTAGTTTAGGGTCAGTAAGTTTTTTTTTTTTTTTTTTTTTGGAATTTTTTTTTTTTTTTTTTTATAAATTTATAATGGAAATCAGTTTTTACAAAAATATTAAGCACAACTGTTTTCAACATTGATAACAACAAGAAATGTTTGTTAAGCACAAATCAGCTTAATTAGAATGACTTCTGAAGAATCATGAGACCCTGAAGTCTGTAGAAATGGCTGCAGAAAATTCAGTTTTGCCAGGAATAAATTACATTTTTAAATCTATGGAAATAGAAAACGGTTATTTCAAACGGTAATCAAATTTCACAATAACAATGTTTTTACTGCATTTATGATGAAATAAATGCAGCCTTGCTGAGCATAAAATACTTTTTTTTTTAAAACATAAAAAAAAAAAAAAAAAAATACCGATCCAAACTTCTGAACAGATCTTTTATTTTAATCGGTTATTTTGATCCAGACTTTTCAGCTGGCCAACCAGCTAAATACTAGATTGCCGAGCTTAAACCATCTAAGACTGGCTTAAACCTGCAAAACTATTTATTTTTATTTTTTTTTAGCAGGGAAAGTATAAACAAATTTTTTTTTGGTGAACTATTCCTCTAAGTGTCCTTCTCAAGTTGGCTACTGAATGAAAATGCAAAACAAGAGGAATGTGATACAGCTCAAGATCAAAGTTCATCCTTAACAGAGACAAATGAGGGAGTTCAACCACTGCTAGGAAACCGCACTGATAATAACGAAAAAGCAACAAACATAGATAAACGACTGTAAATAACTCAGCATACGTGAGCTGCATGAGTACAACTAGGCACAAATGGGATGAGCATTATGTCTGACCGGCCGGATAACACAATTACAGACGATTTACCTGCTAAGATGGGAGGCGTGCTCCTAAGTGCTTCTGGGTAATGACTTTCAATGTGACTGACATCAGTGGCGACTTAAGATGACATGGGCTTTGCTTGCCGTCACTGGGGTAATCTTCATGCAGGTTCACAAGTTGTCATGAAGATGACAGTTCATTAACCCATAAAACCTAAGGACATAACAAAGCAAACAGCGATCTGATAGATTCTCCTGGACAGGAAGGAACAGAGCAAAGACATCGTGGATGTGTTTACACACTGATCTGTGTTTGATATCTATTGACAGGGGTGTAGCAACCATTATAGCCAACATATTTTTAGTCACTATTTTCAGCAGCCATATTTGTATGTATTTTGGGGGTTGACTAATGTCCAATCTTTTGTTTACCAGTTGTGTTTTCAAACTTTGTTGTCATGGACCACCAAATATGATAACCCACTTGCGAGGGACCCGCTTCCTAAAATATAAAGACAGCTGTATGTTTTAAAAATGCAAATAGTATAAATAGGTGTAAAATAACAGGAAATTAAGTTTCTGTTATATAATAAGCTTCTATGTACTTTTCTTATTTAATTAGTTTGGTATTATATTATAGAAACAATTTATTATGCAACAGAAATGTATTAATATATCTAAGCATAAGTTTAACTGAATTATAATTGGTTTAATTATTAATATAATTTTTTTTGTTGACAAAAACATTAATTTTCATTTTCAAGGTTGTGACAGGAAACAACCACTTTTTAGAATTTTTTTTTTTAGAATGTCCACAAACTTGACAAATGGTGGTTTCAGATTCTGTATGAATGCTCACTGTATGAAGAGAGTGCTTTAGTTGAATAAAAAATGTGGGAGAGCCACAGGTGTGTTCTGCGTCTGAAAAACAAAGATGCTTTTCTATTTGGAAAACCTTCATTGAAATCATCATGCTCTACACAGTTAGTGTGCTTTATTTTGCCTTAGAAATGGAAAATGTCATAGTTTGCATATCTCACTTCAATCAGACTGAAGTGCACAACACACACAAAAGCTGCACCCATCCAACTGAGCCTGCACTCTCATCAATGCCTCTCTCTCTCTCTCTTTTCCTCCCTCACTCATGACTAAATACAGTAGTGCATGCAGCGCCTCTCCTGTAGGATTTGACAGTGCAGCTGACACTTTGCCTGTAGCTGTGCTTATGTTATTTTCCACCTGAAAGGGTGCATTGAAACGTGACACCCTCGACCGGCTGTGTGTTTGAAGTCTAAATATGTGCTGAATGCTGTCATGCATTAACCCTATGCAGATGCTGTATGAGGGTCTCAAATAAAGATCATTCTTATTCTCTGGGAGACACCTAGAAAAAAAATACCATGAATTATGGATCCGAAAAATCCTACCTGTGTCTGAATGAAAAGTGTGATGTTTATTGAAAGTGAATGGTTTTCCCTCCCTAGTTCTCTCTCTCTCTCTCTCTCTCACACACACACACACACATACACTGCTACAGTCTCAGATCAGAGTTAGCCAGGAGGGTTGTCCCTCAGTCCCTCCCCGTGTCTCTTAGTGAGACATTCGTCCCAGAGCAAAAAATGAAAAGTGACTCACTTCTCTATACAAACACACACACTTCAAACGACTTGCGCGAAGGGCTGAGGTGATAGACTTTGTAGTATAATTAAATGGGATGAAGATTTATTCAGTATTAGCTTGTGAAAGAAGCACGCAGTCGCATTCATATGTACCGCCTGTGCAAAGGATAAACAGTCCCCCTCTCCCTGACTCACTAATGCAGAGCTGCGGCGCTTTGATGTCCCTCCCTACAAATGAGAACTGCCTTCCCACAGGAGCCGCTTACCTGACTTGGGAGACATCTTCAATAAACATGTTTTGAAAGAAGAGTAATGCATTTTAAGACACATTATTGATGCCAGTGTGGTTTGGACACATTGAAAAAAAACTAAAAGTTATATATGTATGCAATTCACAATACAGATACTTTCTTTTCCAGGATTTAAAGAAAGAATATGATTTAAATCTTACTAAACCCCAAACTTTTGAACAAAAACTTATCAGCAAAATATTTTATTTTCTTTGTAACCACAGATAAAAGCACAACAAAGAGTGTTTTAAAGTTTGGAAGAATGTACAAGTTTAGCAATGCTTTATAGTGTTCACACGCAAGTTGGTTTAACTGCAGTATAATATAATGGGCTGGCAAAGTGCCTCTTTGGCACTGATAGTAAGAACAGAGCAGCACTGTTTATAGGGATGTTTACAAGCAGACTTTACTTCCCTTCTGTTCCACTCCTCATTTCAATGTCCCTCTGCTCACCCGGTCCTTACTGTATAAGGTGTGTGTGTGACAGCTTACAGCTGTGAATGTGTGAGTGTGTGTTTGGGTCTTTGAGAGGTGTGCTGGTTTCTTTGTGGCTCCAGTGACTCGTCTAAGCCATAGCTTTATAATATGTCTGCCAGTGAGCAAAGCCATCACTCCCTTCTTTAATCCAACTGAAAAATGTAAAAAAAATGGGAAGAAGTCTCACTGATTAAAAAAAAAAAAAACATACATGCGCGTGCGTGTGCGCACACACACACAAACACACACACACACACAAACCAAAACAGGAAAAAAAAATCTTCTCATGCACGCCGCTTTATTTGATTGCTCTAAGAATCTGTCAAATGAAAAAAACATGAACGCAAACAAAAGAGGCGAGAACCGTTTGTGTGAGGAAGCTGATTGAAAAGCAAAGACAGATGTCTTCATCCTCTAGCAGCTGGGCTTACAGCACTGTCAGCTCTAAGACAGGGCGAAGATTACTGTCTCCTGGACAAAATACTGAAGGAAGCCAAGGGAGATATAGGTTTCGGTTCTGAAGATACAAACATGCACACCTCCTGTAACTAAAAACCAACTTATTCAGTTTCAGGCATTTAGAAATGGAAAATATGCTCACCTGAGAATTGTGCGGAGGACTCAAAGTGGTAAACAGTTTAGTGTAGTGCAAACATTGGGAAAACACCTACACAGACACACAAACATTTTGTTCCCTTCTGTCCTGTTTTTGCTTGCAGGGTCTGCAGGACTGAGAATGATAAACAGTTGTACACCTGATTCCGATACAAAAAGCACTTTCCCAGCAAATAGCAAATCTAATCTTAGTGGTCAATAGAGATTAATAGTGAGCACAGCAGATGGTCTTACACTAAATGCTGGGCTTTTACCCTTACTTAACTGGAGACATTGACCGAACGCATTCCCCCTGTGCAGCCACAACTATAAAAGGCTTCTACTTAGAGCTGAGCAGAGAATATCCATGTGTCACTCACATAACACTGACATCTCATTATCTCTTTTAAAAAATTGCAACCTAATAAGCAATAAGCCAAAGGCAGCACATTACATTGATTTTTCAATGGTTAAGGAATGTTGCTGGGCATGCTGTGAGCAGTAAATCACTGTAACGCAATGTAATGTCACTGCTCTGATGAAATGCCAGTGTAATTTAGTTAATTAGCCAAAATGGACACTGGTTATGGTTGCTAAGCAATGTAGCGACCTGAAGCATACATATAAAATATAGATAGATGTATGCAAAAAGTGTGGTTGTACATGATTAACATATTTAAAGAATCTAAAACAAGAATTTTACATATTTGTACAAATGTTTGATCTATCTATCTATACACATAGATTTTTACTTCTAAAGCTTTTTTTATTTATAGAAAAATGCAAATGTAATTGCCATTTATACCTATGGCAGTTAATAAGATCAAGTTGCATTGCAAGTACTTTGAGAAACTTTTTTGTGTTGTTGCTTGCAAATACACCTCTTACACAGGTGAGTCTGGCTTAAGCTGGAACAACAAGGAAGCTTCATTTGAGCTCTCTGAACTTCAGACTGCCGCTGAAAGTGCTTCTGGCTCCAAGCACAAAGCCTCCCAGGGAAACCTTCTGGCCTCCCATTGGAAATGCAGCTGATTGAGTCATCCGCCTCCTTCGAAAGGCTCTTAGCGGGAAACCCAATCGGATGAGACTCTCCAATTTTCTATCCATCTTTTCTACCTATACCCCCCCCCCCCCCACTCCCACGCATGATGGCCAAAAGCCCAGGGGTGTGATTTCTGCTATTCACCTCTATTCACACGCTAAGACCTTCAAGTCGGTAGCTCTGGGGAAAGAAAGAGAGAGAAGTGAGGCTGATTTGAGCTGGATGAGAGGCAGGATTTGAAGATGACCTGTCTACTGCCGATGGCGTGTGCAGGGATGTGGGTGGCTCGGCGCCTCTGCTGTGCCTTTCAAGTTTCTGTAAGCAGAGGATTTAAGACTGGAGACCAGGGGATTTGAGACTCGCATCCATCAGATCATGTTGTTCGCTGTTTAGTAAACCGAGATGTTATTAATACGCTTGACTGGGGGTCAGAGGAACAAATGTATTTAAATTAAAACAACATTATAGGATGCCTCAAATGTGCTCTGTTGCCTACAATCCTCGGAGAATGAAGAGGAACTGAGTGATATGATGAGATATGAGAGAAGAACATATCAGCTCTATTCCGACTCCCTTGTAGCTCTAATAATGGAATGAATTTCAAATGTTAACAGCTGCTGTGCAGGGGCAGTCGATACAAACAGGATCAGTGCCTGGCAACTGCTGTTGTCCTGACACGGGTGAAAAGAGAGCAGGGCCCTCATTCTGCACAATGATAGGCCACAGATCAGCTTAGCAATTACTATCCTGGTGAGGTCATTATATTTGAAGCTAGAGAAGAAGAGAGGAATAAATGAAAGAAGAGGGCGAGAGAGAGCGAGAAAGATTGGCAGATGATGCACATTGGAAGCTGCAATCTAATCAGAGCAGAAGACAGAAGAGCAATGGTCATATTTGTGTGTGGGTCAGGTTTTGTCGACATTGCAGAAAATCTATCTATCTATCTATCTATCTATCTATCTATCTATCTATCTATCTATCTATCTATCTATCTATCTATCTATCTATCTATCTATCTATCTATCTATCTATCTATCTATCTATCTATCAAAAAAAATGTTTGAGTTAAATTGAACAATAATTATTGGACTACTTTACAGCGATATACTAATTCATACAATTGCAGTATTTCTACTTCAAAATTTCATGTCTAATTTAATTTGTTACTTATATATCTATATCATAGTCTCAGTCTCACATCAAAAACGTCAATGGAAAGTCCACAATAGGGCCGAAAAACAAACATATTGACATATTTTATCTTTGTATACTTTGCATTGACCCAGTGTACAGCAAAATTTGAAGTGAAAGCAGTGTAATTATACAGAATTCTATTAAAAACATTATTCTTTTTTTTTTTTGAAAAGCCAATACTACAATAGAATAGAGCTCCCTGCAATATTATTATTTCAAGGTACTGACACCAACTTGAATTATTTAAATGTGATATTTATTTTGAATTTTAATTATTATTTTTTACAAAATAACCCTCACAAAACACAAGCTTTCAATCACTATACTGTAATGTGAGCTGGCTATGGTTTTGTGGTATGTATAGCTTCACACTGTTCGAGAGGGTTCAAGTAATTTTGTGCCATTTGTTCTGGCAAATTCTGCTCCAAGGTTGTTCAGATTTGTTGGGTGATGCTTGGACTCTTCAATTTATTGTCACAGCCTGTGTATTGGAGCCACTCTTAGGCATTCAACTTGCCCTTGAGCCACTCCGATATGTTTGGCTTGTTTTTGTGATCACAAATTGGCATTCTCCTCTCTAAAGATGAGTTTTCTTAGAAGCGTCAGATTTTTGTCGTTGTCTTACAGCATTTCTCTTTGTTTACAACATAATTTTTTTTTCTGCTAAGCAAGCCCTATGGCTTGATGCTTTGACCAGTATACTGTAGCTTTGGCTGCTTGCATTTCCCAGGTTACATGTCTTTCAGTCTAAAAATAATACATTTATATAGTAACATCTCAAGTACACCGTAGACTTATAGTATAATTAACAACTAGTCTACAACAATTTCAACTAAATTTCAAACAAAATTCCCAACCTTTGGACCACAAAGTGGCAAATGCAGTGAATATGATACAGGTTCTATTCAAGGAATATTTCACCCATAGATAAAAAATAGCTGAACAATTTCTGACCATCTTCATCCAAGATGTAGTTATGTTTGTTTCTTGGTTTGGTGAAATTTGTCATTACAGCACTTGCTCAGTGAATTGATGGTGCAGTGAATGGGTGCCATCAACAGTAATCCACACGACTTCAGTCCATCAATTAATATTGTATGTCAATCCATCTCTTAAATAAGTATGTTTACATGGACATGAGTAATCTAATTCTTAAGCTTATTCTGAATAAGACAATATTATGATTAAGGTGCTTTCATGAGTTGGTTTTAGAATAGTCCTTTCATGTTCCAGTTGGACATGTTATAGTACATAGATCGGTTAAAGGCACATCATTACATTCCCAAAAGATACAAAAGCTTGAAGTGCATTTAATTATATGTCATACTATACTTGCAAACAGACGATGACGGATAAAAATGTGCCTTCTTGCTTGAAGCCATGCATTTCTGTTTGCCGTCAAACGGTTGACCACTACCATGTGTGTATCCTGTCGCAAAATGCGGCTAAAAAGTCCTACATGATGGTAATAATGTGATTAAGGTGTGTACATGTCTGTACTGCACTTCAATAGTGCAATTAAAATAGGAATTCTCCATGTCTTAATTCGATTTGTGTTTACTTCGAGTATGACTCTAACCGGATTAAGGCTATCAAAAATCTCTGTTTACATGCTAGATTCTTAATCAGGGTATTGCCTTAATCTTGTTAACATCAGATTATTGTTGTCCATGTAAATGTACTCAGTGTTTTCAGAATTACTAAAGCCAAAGCTACTAGAAGGCAAGCCTGCAACTTTTAGTCAAAAAAGCATAACTGCTAATGATAACGCTTCAGCTTTAGCAGTAAGTGGGAAAATAATTTTTTTTGGAATGGATGTCAATGGAGGAGAGGGTTCACTACGCTGAATAAACAGTTTTTCAGAGGAAACAGCTTATCATTTAGAATTGAGAGACAGATCTTCATTTTTTACACTAAACAATACTTTTGGACTGAACTATTTTTACAGTTTATACTGAAAAAGGATTCAGGTGGGATTCAGCTTACCGCACTTCTCATTCTTTCCTTTGTTTTCCGTAAACAACAATTGAGTGTCGCACAACTCGCACAATTCAATTCAATGTTAAGGCTGCAATGTGATTGGTTATTGAGGCACGCGTGTTCCAAGTTGACCATTATGCTTTCTCCAATAGCAAGTACAAACCCTCTCGTCTCCTTACAGTAAGACAATCTCTGCTAAAGCTGCTTTCACACCCTGTCGAAACCTAACTTAGGCTCAAGATGACAACACATGACATTCTACTTGGAGATGCTCACTTCCTCAGACTCAGAATGATGCATTTCTGTAATTGCAGTAAATCTTGTAAATCTTCTTCAGGGCTGGAGCTGAACTCTGCAGGACAGCGGCTCTGTAGGACCGGCGGGCTCTCTCTTGCCTACCCATTGGTTAGATGGCAGAAATGTTCTGTTAAAGAATCAAAAACATTGAAGCTGTTTGCTGGATGAGTATCTTAGTTTGAAAGCATTTTAATGGTTGAATGATTTTATAATATCACATTCTTACATTTCAGTTCACATACATTTAGTTTTCATCAAAGTGATATTAGCCAGTCAACGAACAATAGATATGCCCTAGTCTTCATACAGTAAATAGCATTAAGAACGGGTATTCCTTTACAGAGTCATGCTTAATCGCTGGGCTATAACACATTCAGAAACAATGTTGATTTGGCTTAAAGAAAACTCTACAGTTGCTGAGGCATTTGTATATTTTTCTTCATAAAATACTGTTTTGGTTTAGGTGAATAAGCCCATTAGGATGCCGTGGAAAAATCCCAGGGGCAAAAGATGAAGCGTTGTTTTGTGTGCACGGCTGTTTGAACACTTTTGTTATACACTGGTTTTCATTAGAATGCATTAAGGTCCCTATTATACAAAAGCAACCTAATTCATACTATAAAACGATACCCCGTGGAGCTCAGGTAATAATGCAGCGCTGAGATTCTTCATTAGCAACAAGACAGCAAGCAGCCATAATCTATTGCATGTTAAAAAGCGGTTCGTCTTGAAAATATTGTAAGATGTCGTTTATCAAAGAGTTTGTAAACGGCTGCATTCAGGTTTGAATGCTTGATGCTAGAACTTTATTTCCATTTCTGTGACTGGAGGGCAAAGACGGGGCGAGAGAGAGAGAAAGAGACGGCAGACACATCAGGCTGTTTCAGTGTAACTTTTTAATTATCTTTTATGCTGATTTTCTCCATCAGGCCTTCAGGACAAGAGAAAGCATCATAAAAACAATTATAGAAGTGTTTGTGTTTTTCTTATCATCACAGAAATGCCACCGCAGGGCCCGATTCGTGCTCGCTCTCATTTATACACCTCTGTGGCGCTAAGCAATTCAAGCATGTTCTGCTGGGGACGGGAGACGGTGTTTAAGTGTCCTTAGGAAATTTCTCTAGAGTGCAAGCCCTTTTCAAAGGAATTTTATTAAGACATATTTGAGTTATTAGGAAAGCAGGCACAAAGAGTCCACTAAGCACATACATTCATAAGGTTTTATACGTTTAAAACAGACACCGCTCTATTTGTTTCCTTCAGAAACTATTGAGCTGCTGAGGACAAGGAACAATTCACATTCTTCAGCCTTTAATTTTGCCAACAGGGACATCTCTCTCTTTCTCTCATTCCAGCTATCTTTTTCCACTTCTCTCTCTCTGGTGAGGGAGCTGTGCTCTCTGTGATAGTCTGTAGCCTGCAGTGAAGCCGAATGCCTGAGGTACATTATAAAGCGAGGGGTCTGGTTTGGGGCTTTGTGCTTGAAGGGCAGCAAAACTTCTGAAAGAGACTCAGATGAGTTAAAGTACACTTCTCCAGATTTATACTTCAGCCTAAGGCATATCTTACACACACACACACACACACACACAGTCATCAGGACACATATGCACACATACACTAGAACAAACATCAGCAAATGCCCTAGATTTGGGGAATCACTATTGTAGAAAGTAAAACTGCGTAGTTATAACCTTAGGGTAATATTTCTACCTATAAAATATTTTACCTATAAAATTACTTTGTTGGTGAAATATAATGTAGTCAGACAAACAAAATAAAAACAAACAAACAAACAAATGCATGCACGCACGCACACACGCACAAACATATATATATATATATATATATATATATATATATATATATATATATTTATATATATATATATATATATATATATATATATATATATATATGTATATATATTTATATATATATATATATATATATATTTGTATAACTACAGCACTGTTCAAAAGTTTGGGGTCAGCTTTTTTTTTTTTAAAGAAATTAAAAGTTTTATCCAGCAAGAAAGCATTACATTTATCATTACATTGCATTGTCATTAATTTATTATATTCATTAATATATTTCAAATAAACGGCGTTTACATTTTTTAAATTTATTTATTAGAGAATCGTAAAAATCTATCACATTAAGCAGCACAAGCATTTTCAACATTAATAATAATATTAAATGTTTCTTGAACATCAAAACAATATATTAGAATAATTTCTGAAGGATAATATGACTGATGACTGTAATTGATGCTGAAAATTTTGCGTTGCCATAATAGATATAAATTACATTTTAAAATATATTAAAATAGAGAACAGTTATTACTGTAACATTACTGTTTCTACTGTATTTTTTTATTTTATTTTTATTTTTATCAAATATGCAGCACTGGAACCACAAGAGACTACTTTTGTAAACATTAAAAACACTTACTGACCATAAACTTTTGAACAATAGTGTAAATTATTAAGGTTACCTGACATTTTCTTTATGTGTAATATTATATTCATTTTGAAAGTACATTATTAACAATTGTCTTTGAATGGAGAAGCATCTTTCAGCCTGTGCAGTTCTAATCAATGTACTATAAAAAGTATTTTGTCAGGTAACCAAAATTTTACCTAAGTTATTTTCTTAAATTCAAACTTTAAGGGTTGAATAAAAAGAGATAACTGCAGAGTGAGATGAATCGCATTCCTTTAAGGAGCTGTTTTTATACCGCCAGCATCCACATGAAAAGGTTCACAGTTCATTTCAGTGAAGACACTGCAACAACACCATCAGACATGATCAGTTTAAAAAAAAAAAGGAAAATTCCTGCTTTCACAAATGTCTGGAATTAATCTTTTCAGCAGTATGTGAATTATTCACTTTTTGGGTGAGACCGTTCTGCACGTTTTACACCTAGAAATTATTATTACACATTGTGCTAGCACCACATTTATTACAATAACTGCAGTGGGCTTGAGAAGTCAAACAGTGGGTGGCAATGGAAGTCATTTTACCCAACAAAGGCTCTTGATTAAAGAAAACAAATAGGAAAATATAATGCACAAAATGCTCTGATTTTGTCTGTGGGTGAGATGCAGATTTTCTTTTCACAAATACTGCTTTGTTTAAAATTTCTTCTAATGGTACAAAAAAACACTCTACCGCCCAAATACATCGCTGTTTGTGGTGTGGCATTTCCTGAACATACACATTGTTGAGCTTGTTCTGAGACTGGACACACTGTGAATAAAGAACAGAATCTGAGATTTGAGAGAAACTTGCCTTCTGACCCCAGTCTTTCTCAACTTCAGCAGAATCCTTGAAACTCTGAAGTAATTAATAGCTCTGAGTTCTGCTGTGCACTGATCTGTTCCCAACCTTGGAGGAAAATGGAAGGGAAAAACAAGTTATGAGCCAAAAGTGTTCAGCGCTCCTCAATAGGGTCTCATGGCGAGATGCAATAAATCAAAATACAAAAAAGAACCTCCAAACACAGGATACATTACGAAGATATGTGCGTTATGCTACTAGCCTTGGCCTGCTCTACATATACTGTAACTCTGTTTGTAAAAATATTTCTGCCTGTTTGAATAAAATTGATTATGATTCAAGCAAGTCACCAACCCTACAGTCTCACACCCCAAAAATCCTTCATCCTTACCACTGGACATCACTATACCAAACAATGACAACAATCAAGACATAGAGGTGATGTATCTATGTATCTTTAATTACATGTCGGCTTAGAGACAGAAAGTCAGTAAACAGACAAACCTAAAGTATTTATCACAGTTCCCAGTCCATTTCACGGTTCACTGAGGGAGTCAGTGCTGAACATTGTAATGGCCCTGAATGATTCACTGAGTGATGCTGATTCAAAATGATAACTCAGGAGTGTGTTTGAGGCTTTTCAATAAATCATTATGACTGACTCGGTATAAAGAATTGGTTCATAGGAGTCTTTGATATATTGAGAGTGTTTGTTCATTGAGTGCAGCATCTGACAAAACCACAATTTGAAGCAAACAGAGGCTGCATCTGAAATCCCATACTTCGTTACTATATAGTAAGTGACAAACCGTATGTGGAACAGAAGTATATCTGAATTCACAGTCTTCATAAAACAGTAGGTGACAGGTCCTGGATGACTTACGTAGTACTTCTGGCAAGATTCTCAATTAAGTATTTAATGGACACTTTACTATCCCATGAGGCCACGGCTGAGGATTTGTGAATGGCAGTGAAGAGATTTTAGTCACAATAAGGAGCCCTGATTGAAGGAACCGATAAAATGAAGCGATCACTTAAATCGATTCAAGACTAGAAAAGCATGGAAAGTTAGCAGCTTTTAAAAAAGTATTGCTTAAAAAAAGTATTGCATTCTTTCTCTCAGACTTTAAGCTCTCCCTTTGCTCCGCTTGCTTAAAAAACATCCCCTTGAGACACACACACACACACACACACACACACACACACACACACACACACAGAGAAATATACTTTTTATTCGCTCTCATTCAGTCTTAGTGACATCTCTACAGCAGACTTTATCTTCCCCTCTATATGTCAGAGTGAGGCAAAACATATTACAGCTGACACTCACGCAGACTATCATAGACCAGTGCAATACAGAAGAAATGACTTGGGAACTGTAGTGATGGTTTTTGAGGGTTATATTGCAATATACTGTAGCAATGATTAGAAAGAGATGAGAAAACTTTTTCAGAGAGCTTTAAGTATTGTAATAACATGTCGCCCCATAATTCCCATCCAAATCAAATGTAAATCAAGAAGTGTGTTTGCATTTCTGCATTACTCTTGTAGATTTATTACCCATTTCAATCACTTGAAGATTTATAGTGCATGTGTTCACTTAGTGCATGTAAAACATTTTTGCCTATTTTTATTAACAATAAATTATCCAGGAATTTAGTTTAAGTTGGTGAAATGTATGGAATTCATGCACACATGCCAACTAAAACTACCAATAAATAAAAAAATAAATAAATTAATTAATCATACATTAATCTAACAAGATAGTAGTTGTGGAAAATGTCTGAAAAGTAATGTGTGTGTGTGTGTCTGTCAAACATATAATCTTCATAATCACATAATATTCATTCTTTTTAATCACATTTCTTGGAGATTTATAATGCATGTTTGTTCATAACTTATTATTATTATTTGTTTATTATCAACAAGAAATTGTCCAGGAATTGAGTTCATGTGTATGTGTTTAAACATACATGCAGACACACATACATATAAAAAAGTTGCAGAGAAATCACGCACTGTTGTTTATTATTGGATTTTGATTTAGCAGTTATCGGTCAGTGCCTCATCCATTTCCTATTCTTTCATGTAGCTCATTCTCAATATGTTTACTGTTCACTTGAATGATGGCGCCTTGTAGATGACTTGGTCATCAGTCTGAATGGGAATCCCTGTACTCATTCTTCTCTCCTTTTATCCATTTACGCTCTACCCATCCGGGACCCAGGCTCTCATGGGCGAGAGGGCTTTGAAGAAGCCTGACAGCGTCGTCTATCACACTAGTGTTATTTACATTTAACTATGACTGATAAAGGGATAACAGAGGGAGGCAGACAGACAGAAAAGAGAGAGAGACAGAGAGAGACAGAGAGAGAGAGAGAGAGAGAGAGAGAGAGAGAGAGAGAGAGAGAGAGAGAGAGAGAGAGAGAGAGATGTCTGTGCATTCTGACCAGAAAGAAACGTATTTGCCTCTAAACATATCTATTATTCCTTGTTTGGTCACTTATAGGATTGTCTATGCTTGAAGAGATGATAATGGACAGAACTGCACATTCGCTCCCCTGTTGTTTTCCTTTTCACTCGCAAAGTGTCAATATAAGCCATTATTACAATTCAACCGGCCACTCAATTCACTTTCGTTGAAAAATGTACCTTTTCTTCTTGATTCCCCATTTTGACTTCCTTTCTCACTCCATCACCCTGTAATCCTGCCTCTATGTCCCACCAATAGATGGCACTGTGGTATCAGAGTGACATTTCCAACTATTTCATCTGAGAACAACAGCAAAAGGTGGAAGAGTGTAGCGATGGATATGAGGGAGAGGGCTGAAGCAATGGAGAATTGAAATGAGGGGTGTAGGGTTCATTAGAAGGAATATTCAGATACAAATCTATTACATAAGACTACTACTATAAGCCTGAAAGGTAGAGACACCATTCATGTTTTAAATAACAAAAACTTAAGCGAGCTTAAGCTGGTCTATTGGTCTTCAAGCCTGGTCAGGATAGTCTGTTCGCTGATTACAGGGAAGCTGTGCGTGGGCTATGAGACCAGCAAACCTTCTTAGGCTTGTTTATGGTGCTTTGTTAGCAAAGCTGCACACCATGAAATGGTTTATATCTGCAGATACATTGGAAACCCTGAAACCCAGTCTGATGTTCCTTGAGAACTAAGTCAGCATATTGAAATGATTTCAGAAGGATCATGTTACACTGAAGACTGGAGTATTAGCTCATGAAAATGATTAAAATAATATGATTGACAATTTCATTTTTTTACTGTATTTTTAATTGAACAGATGCAGTCTTGTTAAGCATAAGAGACTTCCTAATTACTGATGCTATAGAAAACCTAAAGCTCTTTTAGTTAAAGGGGAGATCAGAAACAATTTGGGGACCAAGTGCGAGACTGCAGATAATAGTTAAAAGGACACTGAAGTGGCTAAACTCAGATAAAAGTAATGACAGGACCTTCTGTAGTTTAAAGTGTGTGAGATGACATAAAATGCTGTGTATTCGCTTTCGTGTGAGTTTTGCTCTCTTTCAGGAGAAAGCTTCGGGACTCTATCTGACAAGCCTCCTCATGACCTCTTCTAACAAAATATTGACAGAGATCTCTGTCACCTGCCCACATCAGGTATCACTCAATTTATGAGTGGGCTTATGTCTGTGTGTATGTGTATCGATGGTGCTCACAGGAGGTCTCTTGTGAAATCTCTGTGCTGGGTCACTAAATGGGTTGCACCAACTCACTTTGAACCAACATGGCCCATATGCCTTTTCCATTAGTACACTGGGCACTGAGTCAAATTAACTTGTCCAGTTTGTTTTTCTGGCTTTCAGCTGAATTCTGATACGCCACTAAATCTGCGCCAAAACTAGCCAATACTAAAAACTAAACTGTTTTCAGTGTAGACCATTAGCTATTTTGTGATATGCTGCGGTCCATAAAAAAAAAAAAGAAAAAGAAAAGAAAGTTCTGTAATTATTTACTCCCCCTACTGTTGCCTGCATTAAATGTTTCTTTACCAAAAGATCTATATAAATAACAAAAAAGATTATATTTAGAATTATTTTTTTTATTTTTCAGTAGGCTACATATGAAACTTTTATTGTTAGATATGAACAGTCGAAACAGATTTATTTATACATTACTGTTCAAATGTTTGGGGTCACTAATTCATTGATTTATGTATGTATATAAAAGAAATTCATATTTTATTCAGGATGTATTAAATTGATGAAAAGTGATATTTTATTACAATCATTTCTAAAGGATCGTGCGACATTGGACACTGGAGGAAGGCTGCTTTGCCATGACAAATGCATTACATCTTAAAATATATTTTCATAGAAAACTGTTCTTATGAAAATTTTCAATAATATTTCACAATATTAGAGTATTTTTGATTCAGTAAATGCAGTCTTCCATTGATATATAAATACTTTGTATAAAGATTTTTTTATATATAAAGAAGATTCTTAGGCTCACATAAGAATAAACTAACTAACTCATGTATATGTATATATGTAAAAAAAGTGAAAGTGATGTGACGTGTAGGCAAGTCCCAATTTGTGCTCTGAATTTATCCCATCCAAGTGCACACAGAAAGCAGTGAGTAGTGAACACACACACCGTGAACACACATTCAGAGCAGTGGGCAGCCACGTGCTGAGGTGCCCAGGGAGCAGTTGGGGGTTCGGTACCTTGCTCAAGGGTCTCACAGTTGTGGTTTTGTTGCCGGACCTGAGATTGGAATTACTGGTGGAAGTAGTGTATAACCAGTGCTTAACTTATGTACCGTACACGTGCATAACTTATGTATACATATATATGTATGTATGTGTGTTTTATTTATTTAAAATAATTCCTTTAAGACCACAGGCTATCACTGAATCATGTAAAAACATTTAGCTGTGCACTATGCGTGTGTTGGTATCTGTTTAAGACTTGTGGGTCCCAAGGTGCTCAGTACGCCTATGTGTGTTAATTTACTCTTAACTACCCTCTTATTCACAAATTAAAACTCAGCTAATGAAGGGCGAGGCTATTACTGCTTTCTGAGAAATATCCTTAGAGTCAAAGCAGCCCTACCACCCTCATTTATGAATTAAACTGAGGGAGTGTGTGTACATTTGCCTGCAATTTGCACTTTAAGTTTTCAAATGCCTCTATAGAATATGACATCAAGAATTTCTATAATTTCACCATTTCTCCTAACCATCGATCTCTTAATAAATTCTAGATCTAATAATAAATTCATATCATGATGATTACTGAAGGATTTATTATTGTTTAGCCCTTAGTTAGTGTATAGTGTCATATTTTATTTTTGACATAAATGAAAACTAGGCTGTGAAGGATATAAGTAAAGTGCATTCAACAGATTGTACTGTTGTTTAACAAAAAAAAAAAAAAAATGCACTGTAAAACATTTTATGTGCTATCTACAATACTTAAAAGCTAACAATATTATGCATAATTCGTTTTTAGTAGTTTATTTTTAAGGCTTGATTTCTACCTGAATAAATCATGTAAAATCTCCTAAATTATTTAATCTTCGACTTTCACTGGCGTCAGCTAAACATTGATCAAAAGTCTTATGCCTCATAGTGTTAGTACATGCAGTTATCCACAACTTAACCAAACACTCTTCTGAACAGTGGTAACAATAGAAACTTCAACATAACAGAAACTCTTTTTAAATGGCAAATATAATTGAACATTAAACATTAACAGATGTTTCCCTTCACTCAAAAACACATAAAAAGCACTTAAAGGTGCACTAGTCTGTTTAGTCTGTTTTAGTCTGTTAAGTTAGATAATGATTTTAAGTTAGATACATGATTTAGTCTGTTAAGTTAGATAACCTCTCCTCCTCCATCATAACCCTGAACACTGGAGTGCCACAAGGCTGCGTACTTAGCCCTCTCCTGTACTCCCTATTCACCAATGACTGTGTTCCTGTTTATGGCTCCAACACCATAATCAAATTCGCAGATGACACCACGGTGGTAGGTCTGATCAAGGATGACGACGAGTCAGCCTACAGGGATGAGGTGCAGCACCTGGCTGAGTGGTGTGCCACCAACAACCTGGAACTGAACACCCAGAAGACTAAGGAGATCATTGTGGACTTCAGGCGGACTAGGAATCATGCACACACACCCATCTACATCAACGGAGCTGTAGTGGAGCGTGTGTCGAGTTTCAAGTTCCTTGGCATCCACATCTCAGATGATCTCACCTGGTCCCTAAACACCTCCGCCCTGGTCAAAAAGGCTCAGCAGCGCCTTTACTTCTTACGGAGCCTTAAAAAAGTTCACCTCAGTCCTAGGATCCTTTCTGAATTCTACCGCTGTACCATTGAGAGCATACTCACAAACTGCATCTCAGTGTGGTACAGCAATTGCTCCGCATCTGACCGCAAAGCACTCCAGCGGGTGGTGAAAACTGCTCAACGGATCACCGGCACCCAGTTAACATCCATCGAGAACATTTACCAGAAGCGCTGTCTGGGCAGGGCAAGAAACATCATCAAGGATGTCTCTCACCCAAACCATGGACTTTTCACCCTCCTTCCATCCGGCAGGCGTTACAGAAGCCTACGCTCTCGAACAAGTAGGCTCAGGAAGAGCTTCTTTCCTGAGGCTGTGACACTCCTGAACGCCACACCACCAATCTAACCTGCACCTGCTCTTTTACTGCACTGGTCACAGTACTTTACATACATGTATTGCACTACTCATATTTTGCACAGACTGCACATGGTTAAATCCATTACACTATAAACTGTCTAAAGCTGTTACTGTACAAGCACAGTAAACTATTCTACAAAAAATATAATTGCACTACTGTTATTTTGCATATAATTGTTAAACAATACTTTTGCACACTCATTCAACTGTATTTATTATTACTGTTCTCAAGTTCCTGCTATTCATAATGTATATATAATCATTCTTTGCTCTGTTCATAATGTACATACAATCCCTACATTACATTAATATTTATATTCTGTATATACTCTGATCAATATTGTATATAGCAACTCCACTGTACATTCTGTATATCATAAGCTTTACTTACTCTGCACTTTTATGTATATATATAACACTATATTCTTGCACTTCTGGTTAGATGCTAACTGCATTTCATTAGCTCTGTACTTGTACTCTGCATAATGACAATAAAGTTGAATCTAATCTAATCTAATCTAACTAAGCCAATTTTGTTAAACTTGTTCCTCCTAAATGTTTCTCTTTTTTATCTGCAATCTCTCACTATTTATAGTTGATCTGTTAATATCCATCCTTTGCATGCACTGAGTGCTCCCTTCTCCCTATCATTACTAGACAGGAGTCAAAAAAATAAGTCCATGAGGCAGTGGAGGGTGTGAGGAGCCAAGGGGAAGACCGCAGCGGAGCCGGAGCAACTGAGGATGGAGGTGGAACTGAAGAGAAGGAGCCTGACAGAGCCGGAGGGATGGAGTGATGAGGTGAAGCCAGTGGAGTGAAGTCCCGAGGCGGTGGACGGTTGACGACGGACCAAGGCAGAGCTGGAGGTATGAGGGAGCCTGGTAGAGCTGGATGGATGACGGTGGAGACGAGGGAGCTAAGAGCCAAGGCAGAGCTGATGGGTGAGGTGGAGTCCAGGGCTCAGAGGCAGGAGGAGGAGACAGGGGGATCCTCACACCAAGGCGGAGCTGGAGACTGGATATCCCGAGGTGGATCAGAGGTGGATCTGGGATGAAACACAGGAGGACTTGAGCTGGGCGGAACCAGTGGAGGCGCAGGAGATTCAGGGCTGAGCAGAACCATAAGAGAAACAGGAAACTGGGTAATGGCTCCCCACTCCAGTCTATTAAATCCATCTAGAAATGTCCATAAGTTCCTCATAGCACTTCCCAGAAACTGGCTGCAGCTCACCCTCAGCTCGGAGACGCTCAGGTAGACCTGTTTGCCTCTCCAGAAAATTCCCACTGCCAGTTGTTTTACTCCCTGACCGATGGCACCCTTGGCACAGACACAGCTGGCCGCTGGGCCTTCACAAGTATGCGTTTCCCCCAGTGAGCCTTCTGGCACAGACATTGTGCAAGAACAGGGAGGACGCAGGTCCTCATGGTTGCGCCTTTTTGGCCCAGTCGGACCTGGTTCCCCAAACTTGTACTCATCGCAACAGCACCTTCCTGGCCAATTCCTCTGAGGAAAGACCTTCTTTAGCAGAGACAGGGCACCCTCTGGCACCCACATCCCAATCTTTGGAACCCACATGTGTGGGTTCTGAATGGGTCACGGAAGGTTTAGGTACCTTGCCACCTTAGGTGGTAGTTACCTATCCACCAGACACACCTATGCTTTGAAGTGGAACCTCTTTGTCACTTGGTGTTCTTCACGTAGTTAGGACCCCTGGAAATGCCCGATCGGGTCAGTGCTTTCCTTTTTTCAGGAAGGGTTGGAACAAGGCAGTCTCCTTCCACCCTGAAGGTCTATGTGCCTGCCATTTTGGCTCACCATCACCCTGTTGAAGGTAAGTCTCTTGGAAAGCATGATCTGATCATTAGATTCCTGGGAGGGGCCAGGAGGCTCAATCGGCCTCACCCTCAGCAAGTTCCCTGCAGTGGTTCTATCGGCACTGCAGAGGGCTACCTTCGAACCCTTGCTCTCAGTAGAGCTTAAGTTTCTATCATTGAAAACTGTGCTCCTGACGGCTTTGGCTTTGGTGAAGAGGGTCATGGACCTGCAGGCATTTTCAGTTGACAAACCATACCTGGGTTTGTGCCCAAAGTTCCCACTACTCTTTTTAGGGATCAGGTGGTGAACTTGTTAGCGGTGCTCCTGAAGGAGGCAGACCCAGCCCTGGTACTGCTCTGTTTAGTACATGCGCTCTGCACTTACGTGGACAGAACTCAGTGCCTTAGGACCTCTTTGTTTTTTATGGAGGTTTATTATGGAGGCCAGCAAGAAGGAAAGGCTGTTTCCAAGCAGAAGTTTTCCCACTGGATGTGGATGCTATTGTCCTGGCTTATCAGGCTCAAGATCTGCCATGCCCCCTAGGGCTGAGAACTCACTCAGCGAGGAATGTATCTTTCTCCTGGGCAAGGACTGGATGCGTGCGCTTTTCCCCTCAGGTAAGTTCCTCAGTTCAGTACCCTGGGTTCCTCCAGCACTGTTGATGTCCATCACTTGCATGCATGCCCTTTTGGTCAGCCCTGTGTGGGACTAGGTGCCTCCATTTGTTGTGATTTCCCTTTCTGGGCAATCCCACGTGTGTATGCCCACAGTAAGTCTCTTCGTAGGATGTGTCTTTCCCTTGGCAAGCACCTTGCCAGCTCTGTCATTGAAACTTCCACCCTGCGGGCTGGGTATTTCAGAGTTCATGTGTATCACCACCTTTTGGTTGATACCTGCCTTTGTAAGTCCTCCTATGAGCAGGCAGCCTGCTAGCATACGTCCAGCTGGAATATGCTACCCAGTGTATTGTGTGTTAGCTATAGGCACTCACTCTTGCTGGCCTCACGACAGGGTGCTATCACTCAAATGGGTCACTGGAAGACAGGCATGTGGCGTTTTGTAAGGGACCCCATTCTTCGGTCTCTTTCTGACTTAAAGTAGAATGTGACCGACTGAACATCTCGGTTACGTATGTAACCCTTGCTCCCTGAAGGAGGGGATGGAGACGTTATATCCCCTTGCCACATTGATGTACCGCTGAACGCCCGGGTCTCTGGGCTCGGCTCCTCAGTAAAGACTTGAACGCGAGTTGCTTTCGCTGCTCCTTATATACCCGATCTGCGGGGAGGAGCTCGGCAAGTAAGGGTGGATGAGCCTATTCCAGTGTGTCCCAGGGATTTATGCCTTCTTAGGCAAAGCACAAAGAGGAAGATTCATACTGAAATAGTCAGAATCTTACTGCATATAGGCTTTCTGTGTAAAAGTATGCATAATGGTTTGTTTACATCCTTTTACATTTGTTAAGATTATAAGAATATGTGATAGTCCCCAAATAATAGTTGTATGTGTGTTCATTCATCCATGTGATGCATTTTTCTTTGATATCTTTCTGTTGTTGTTTCTTGTTAGCTTGTCTGTGTCAAATGAAAATCCGAGTTGACATTGTGGTATTGATTTTCTTACAGGCGAATAAAGGATTTCTCTGATAGGTGACTGCAACAAATGAAGATGGGATGAAGACCACACACACACACACACACACACACACACACACACACACACACACACACACACACACACAATTGTAATCTCACAAACATGCACTTAGACACACAAAATGTGGATTATAGTTATTAGTTTGCACCTGTGGCAAAATCAATAGGCATACACTCAGACAAGATGGAAGTACAGAAACATCCTCTCATCTCAGATGTTAACTAAAGCCTGTACTCTTACATTTTGAAGATTAATCACAAATAAGTAGGATTCAAACCTTGCCAAAAAACAGTTAAGCCTGGAATGAGTGTGTATATATTATATAAAATGCATTATGACTACGGTGTTCCTTTCCTGTGCATACAACACAATGCTGTGACTGTAATTTGCACACAATTCTTGACAATTTAAGCTATTGTTATGGAACTACAAGTAAATTTCACCAAGTGTTATGTGAAAAAAGAAAAAAAAATATCATGAAGTTCTCATCAGAGCACATGGGTGAGACACTGTGTGAAGGGAATTTACAGAGCTTATGAAAGAAATGGTATAGCTACAGTGTGTTGAAAGACTATTCCTATGTTAAGTTCTGAATAAGCACAACACATAATTTGTGAATTAAAACATATTAAAATTTGCAAAAAGTTCAAAGAATTTAACTTTTTCTTCGGTGTGTAATTTACTTTTAAATATGTGAACCCATGATTGAAAGTTAGTGTAAGAATTTGCTCATCAAGACTGCATTTATCTGATAATAATAGAGTAAAAATAAAACAATATTAATAAATAAATAATAATAATAATAATAAAATAAATTCCTGTGATGCCAAAGCTGAATTTTCTGAACTTTGTTTTTCAGGCACACACACACGTTGCAATGTTTTGGGAATAACATCTGTATATTTTTTGCAGGATTATCTCTGAAAGTAGCAGTGTTCAACATGGTGATAGCAATAGAAGGTACAAAATATGGGAAAAAGTGCTTTAAGACTAAAGCACCCTCACTAATTTCAGAAGCACTCTCAGTTGTTATTTCTCGAAGCTGGTTGAAACACTTTAATTGTATAACTATATATAAAAGTAACAAAATACTAAGGAACTAAATAAAATAATTTAATAAATGCATATTTACAATTTAAGCACTTAACTAAAATAATAAAATCAATAACTAGAGAAGGCTGACTATAATCAGATTGCTTCCATTTAATGAGAAAAGCCTACTCTTCACCTGAATTAGAAAATAAAGCTCTGGTCTTCACTGATGCGAGGATATTGTTTGAGTGTTCACATAGTATCTGAGTGAGAGCAGAGCCAATTCACAAAAGAACAATGCCGATTTAAAAGCACATGTCTAGTTTTGTGTGAGTGAAGGAAATCTGCATGCAAGTGGAGATTTGTGCTTGTGCATTACATGGATCTGGTGATATGCGCTCTTGACATTGTCATTAATATCAAGCTAAAGAAACCTCCTATAATTAAAGTAGAGGGGCAACTGGGGGGGGGGGGGGTCTACTTGGCTGAAATTTGGCTGGCTACTCCACGTGCTCTCCTACCAATGTCTTGCAATAAGCTTGTTTTTAGTACATTTCTGAAAACAAGAAAACAGCCAGTACACAAGCTCCAAATTATTCACAATTACAACTGAACTTGTCCTCTTGGTTCGCTCTTGAACACGTCTTCCAAATTAAATGCACGTGTCACAACACACACACACACACACACACACACACACACACACACACACACACACACACACACACACACACACACACACACAAAACTTACAGTAAATGATGAAATATATGGATGTAGAGCTCTGAGTGGTGTCTTGCAATATGAATCTCCATTTGGCTCGGGCCCGCAGATCCCCTGCCAGTATGAGAGAAGGTGGGGATATTTTATTCATGCTACCAGGAAGTTTTATTTTTCTCTTGCTAATGCTATGCCCCTGCATTTGGCTTCTCAAATGGTTGAACAAGATGAGGCTTTGAAAAGAAACACTCCAATTCAAACATTCTAATTGGACTTTTTTTGAGGTGGTCTACTACTCTTCTACCTCTGTGTATGCATGAGGCAGCGAGGCATCTGTTCTGCTATTTTCAAAAAAGAGCCCTTGTTTTTCCTCACCCTTTCTGTCTCTCTCACCCCAACCTTCATTTTCATTTTCTATCTCTTTCTCACTTTCTTTCCCACTGCATGTCACAGCCTGAGTTTTGGAATAGGGTTTTTCCAATCTTTCCAAAATAATTACACCACTTGGTCTCCATCTCTTCACTTTCTTTTCTTCCGTCTGCTGTGTCTTTCTCAGTGGGGCTGAATATTGCTTTAGCAATCATGCAACCGGAGAGACCGGAGTCTTACATTGTTCTTTGATGGCTCTGCCACATCTAGAATAAGTGAGCGAGAGAAAAGAGGAAGCCAAAAAGATGTCAGTTGTGTTCAGAATAGCATACTACCAGGCTACTCGTACCAGTGCTGCAATATATATGTAGTATGTACACTGTGCACAGAATATGTGAGTATGAGCAATATACAGCAGAGCACACTGCATATGAAAAAAATATAACAGAAATGCCAGAAATAGTAAGTCTTACTGTATATGAAATATGACAGAAATTGGAAGAGCAGTAAGCCTTAAACAAAATATTTCAAAAAAAAAAAAAAAAAAAAAAAAAGCTGTGACAGAAATGGTAAGAATCAAAATGAGCTTTAATTGCCAAGTGTGTGCAAACAAAAGGAATTTGTTGTGCTTTTCTAAGCCTTTTATAAAATATGATAGAAATAGTAAGAATGTTTGTATGCTATTATAAAATACTAATTAAATAAATGAAAATATGAAAATATGGCTATTAATTTTTTTTTATGTGTATGTTACTGTATGCTAGTATGTAATATTACAATATGGCAGAAATAGCAAGAAGTATTTCTCATAGTAGTAGTAGTTGTCAGCACGAAGAAGGAATGTTGTTTTTAAAGGTGCACTGTGTAATTTGCTCATCTAGCGGTGAGTTTGCAAATTGCAACCAACGGCTCAGTCCCCCGCTCACCCCTCCCTTTAGAGAAGCTACGGTGGCCGACACAGGTAAAGATGTCGTTGGTGAAGACAGCAGAGGGTAACGAGATTTCTTTACTAAGGTAAATCAAGGAATTATATTTACTTAATTATTCAATAAATCAATGTTATTGTGAATGTTAATGTACTTGTTCATCATTGTGTCAGTAGTTTATTCACAAAAACAACAAAGTGATGAAACGCGCTCTGTAGAGCAGTTTGTCCGTTTAGGGCACCTGTAGAAACATTTTTGCAACTTCCATGTAAGGGAACCCACGGTGTATGTTGATAGATATAGCTCAATCTAAAGTAATAAAAACATAACAGCTCATTAAGAAAGGTCTTTATACACTCCTGAAAACATAGTTATATATTATATTGCATTTCTGTAAATAGATCATTGTAAATATTACACATTGCATCTTTAATAAACATCAACACACTTTGACCATTCAAACATAAGATTAATCAAGGACAAGGGAGAACAGAACAAGCTAGATAACAGACAGATAATGATAGGCAGACAAGCGAAGAGGATAACGAATGAACAAAGATAAACTAAAAAGGAAACTGGAACTAAAGGGAAACTAACACGGGACAGTAGTATGCTTACTCAGAGTACATCCTTACTATCCTGGAATTCAAGTCCTCATTGGTGGAGAACAGCAACGTGGTGGATGCTGTACTGTTTGTCACTTGACAATGCTAACACAGTGGATGTAGTATGTCTGAATTGTATTAAAACTATACATATTGAGAAGTAAGTTCTTCCTTGAATGCAGTGCATACTCTGACAGGATGCAGCTACAGAATCACAACCATACTGACAGAAAAACAGACAGATAGATGGGACGCAAGATGACTACCCACCCCTCCCTACTCTTCCTGCAACCAAATGGGGGTCATATCCCGGGCAGGTGGTACTAATTATGGGCCTTTTCAACAGAATCCAATCCAATCAGTCTAAATGCAATCAGTACTCAGTGCTGAGTGATCCTTGCTCAAACTCCTTCTCTCTCTCTTTTACTCATAAATCTCCCATACGCTCTCTTGCCAGCACACCCAGAACTCTGTAGGTAAACACTGGTCATCGTATTCTTTCTTAGTGATTTTAAATACAGTAATTAAATAATAATAATAATAATAATAAAACATTGACTGTGTGATGATGCACAATAGGGAATAATTGTCACAATATTTTTTATTCACAGAGGACACATTAAATTGATCAAAAATGACAGTTAAGTCAAATAAATTCTTAAAAAACATTCTATTCATCAAAGAATCCTGAAATAAATATGAAATAATTATATTAAGCAGCACAGCTGTTTTCAACATTATTAATAACATTTCTACAATATTACTATTTTAAGTGTATTTTGATCAAATATACTGTTGAAGAATGTTTACTTTTTAGGAAGCATTTAGAAAAACAAGTTATATATATCTAAAAAATAATAATAATAAATAAATGAATAAATAAATAAAAACATTGCAATATTGCAACAACGGGTTTTCAAGTGTGCAAAATGGAAACATGTGGAATATTTACCTATCTTCTTTCTTTATGGACCCTATAGTGTGAGTGAATAAAAATAAATAACTACCCTGCACACCCATAGTAGCAACTCTGCAACATTAAACAATGACTCTTTTACACACTTGTAGGTACCCATAATTGTTAACAATGTTTATAACAAATAATAATAATATATTTATAGATATATATCTATATAATATATAAAACTACTGCAATTTTGTTGCAGAAGGCCTCTAAGGGTTAAAGACCAATTTATGAAATAGCAGGTGCAGGAAAGGAGAATGAAGGGGAAAAGAGATTTTGGTTAGTTAAAAAGGGCATATTTCAGATCCTCTGAGAATCTCATGGTATGAGATATGAGTCTAATATAGGTCAGTTTCTATGATATAAGTATCTAAAAAAAACTCCTTTAAATGTACTTTACAGATCAATCTAAAGCAATAAAAATGTATTAGCTCTTTTAAAGTTAAAAATCATTTTTTTTTGTTTCAAAGTGAACATTTCTTCTCATTAGTATCCCTCCAACCGCACAACGTGAACACACACGATCAAAGCTGTGTCAGAAACACACTCTGAATATTTAATAATGTTACATCACATCATATAATTAGTCCATTTCACATACTAGGCCAGTGTTCACAAGATTTCATCATGTCTGTGTGCGAGATCTCCAAGCTTGCTTCCTGTAATAATGCAATGCTCCTTTCCTAATGTGGAATAATAAAATTATGCATGGTATTCGCATAACAAATCCCTACTCCACCAATTAGTTTAGCCGTGCCATGTTTTTGGCTCCGTCTTTCTTGTGCATTATTATCATTTCTATTTGCTCTCTTTAGAGAAAGACTCCAGTGGCCCACGGCTAGCATTCTCTGCAGTTACTCTGTTGGACTTGAAGAGTCCACACAATAATATGAACTCACTCTGCATAACAATGAGGTCAGAGTGCATACATTACATCCATAATGAAAAACACTGCTTCAGTGTGTATGTGTTTGTGTGTATGTGAAATAATACGGAATGTGAAAACTGGAATACACAGAAGCAGTTCTGACTAGCCGCTTTATCTGTTAACCTCACATAAATATCAGCGTTTAAAAAGCAAATCCCCTCCTGTGATATATGCTAAAGCATTAATATGACAGCCGAGCAACTTTCATTATGTCAGATGATGATAAATTAGGGTCGTGGACAAAGTATTAGCAGGATCATAAACCGCAGATTCCTGTAGTGAAATGTTTAATCTAGTCGGACGTGTAAAACAGCACTGAGGTAAAAGTGTACAATCATAGTCAAGATGAAACCTTAGACTGGATTTCACTGCAGGCCAAACATTGAACTATTATGGAGTCATTCATGTCACATGTAGCAATGGACTCACTGTGACAACAGCATAATGTAACCTTTTAATGAGTCATGCGGCACTTTTCACAGCACTTTTTCAACATTCATCATCACAATACCTGTCATACGCATTGACATCTTTTTGTTATATGCGCACACACACACAGTTGAGACTAAGACCTCCATAATTCCTTGCAAGCACCTTGTGAAAACCAACCACAAAGTGTGAGATGCACTGTCAGAACAGAATGAGTAATTAGTTGGTGAAAAACACCTGTCTGAACGCTCGCCTGCTTGCCCACTGCTGAAAAAGAGAGACCGACAGAAAAAGGAGAGAGAGAAGTGGGGGAAAAAAACAAACAAGCTGAAAAGAATAAGGTTCAGAGTGTTGGAGTCAGTGACTGGAGCCGCTCAAATGAATGTGTGACAGGACAGCTGTCAAGTCATGATAAGCAAAGAATTGCATTTTGGCAGTCAAAACATGATTGTTTCTTCAGCGTTTGATACAATAAAAAACAACAACCCAGAACCTGGCTCGCACAGAAAACATTGAGAATTTCTGCATCGGCACCCCTGTATTCGATGTGTGTGTTTAGGAGTGTAATGAAGCTTGAGAGAGACAAAGCCCAGTGACTTTAATACAGACACACACAATGTCTGAGAGAAAAGACAGATCAACTGTGCATTCATCCTAAACTTTCTTTCTGCTTCCCTAAACACACACACTCACAATTGCAAACATCTACAGGTTTTTGTGCAGACAAAGGGCCCTATCATAGACCCGGCGCAATGCGGCACAAATGTTTTTGCTAGTTTCTGCCCGACGCAGTTCTCATTTTCATGTCTTGTGCCGTGTTGCTTAAATAGCAAATGCATTTGTGCCAATTTGTGTGCCCATGGGCGTGCTGGTCTAAAAAAAACAAGGTGTGTTCAGGCGAATTGCTGGCGCGTTGCTATTTTGAGGAACTGAAAACAGACTGAACCATAGACCAACTCAAACCTGGTCTAAAGTCTGGCACAATGTTTTTTCTTTGTTATTTAAAGTGCACGTTAGTAAAGTGCACGTGTACCCGCTGCTTGTTACACACACAAGGACGCAGAGCCGCACACAAACATGCCAGATATAAAAAAATTAAAGGATAACAATGTAAACAAATATTATTGTGTAAGCTACATAAATATAAAAATGCCAACATGTCATAATGGATAGTCATTGCATGTTTCAGAATTAGGCTACCTATTTTCTCACATACAAGCAGCTCCGTTTCCTTTCTGGAGATGGGTCATTCTTCAATTGCAGTGGCAAGTGCTGTCCCACTACTTTACTACAGTTTAAATAAACTTTAAATAATAATAAATGATAAAAAGTGTACACGTTTATATTCTATAGGGTTAACACAATTTGTGCACCATTAATAGTTAACGTTTTGTTTTAAAGTACATATTTAATTGAGTTTGGAAGATTGCAATTGTAACTAAATCAGCATGTTCCCGCCACACCCTAGAGAAGTATCATGGAATGTAATTGCAACAATATAACATTTTTTACAATAAAGTGGTTATAATGTGAATATAGATTGTATTTAACATGTACAATTTTATTAAATTGTTTTAAAAAATACCTATTTTGTTATATTTAAGAAAAAAATGTGTGTCCCCCAAATTCATGTCTGTGGTGTTACCACAATGGATTTTACCCCTCTTGTGTGCAGAGGTCACTGCAGGTGCTGGTTGATCTGAGGGGTGCATGGTGAGTACATTCTTTTTTATTAATTTTCTTAAAGTTAGCTTAATGTCTGACAATTTCATGCATCACACTTGATTAGTGTCTGTGGTGTTATGTTAATAACTTGTAGATTTTTACATATTTTAATCACATTTTTTATAAATACATATTAATATTTCCAAAATGTCCCCCGATCTTGAAAACATCATGATGGCAGCCTCTATGTTAGAAAAGTCTGAATTTAGGCTGATTTGTCTGTGGTGTTACTGTCTATCGTGTTACTGTCTTATCGGGTAACACCACAGAGCCTAGTAACTTGCAATATGAAGTCTGTGGTGTTATAATTATGTATGTGGCGTTACTTCAAATTGACATAGACATAAGTGGCTGTGTCACCAGTGTTTGATTGAAATTATTTAAAAATCAAAACGTCCTTAAGCTTTAATTTGAATTGATATATTATATTAAACTAAGTTGAAATGCACAGCAATATATTTTATTAGAAAGAAAACAAAAAACAAACAAGCGTTTTTACCAATTCTGCCTCTCATTTGCCACACCAACTGAAGAATGACCCAGATGCATTCGTTGTTTGCGCTTGAAAATTCCGCCATGGAAATAGCAAAACCGTCATTGCATGAGCGCAACTGCCTCTTAATGGGAATGGGAGTTGAGACTCTGATTGGTTTCTTACACATTATGCACAAAAAACAACCATTACTAAATAAGAGAATAGGGATAACCCACTTAGACCATGCGCACGGGCGCGCCAACCATTTTCCCTTCATTAAACTAGCAAAAGGTAACTTATGCCCTCTGAAAACTGAAAAGTTGGTTGACGTTTCTTGATTAACTGAGAGCAGAGGAAAAAATCCTCATCTGGCCCTCCCTCACGTCAACACATGTCTCCCAATCTAACAACTGTGTATTCCACTGGTGTCCAGTGAAGTTCTCTCAGAGTCATCCTCATTATTTCGCTGTGCCATGCCAATCCTTCTGAAGTTTAATCAAGAGGAATTGTCACTTAACTTAAAAACCCTCACATTCTTTCTGACTTTCTCTTATTCTCTCTGTCACAGTAAGTTGGTATAATTCACTTCAAACTCACACTGACACCTAGCTTCCTGCCAAAGTCTCCCCACACTGGAAGATGAAAAACTCTTCCATAAAACAAAAAAGTTTTTAACCATGTAAATGTTCTTCACACTTGTGCTACACTGAAGAAAGTCAGGTTTGGAGCAACATAAGATTTTTATTTTCAGATGATCTATTCCTTTAAGACCTTTTGTCACAGTGTGACAAATGGCATGTGGAACTTATTCCCGCTGAAGCAGTGTTCCCGGGGAAACGCTTTGAGTGTAACTCTGTTCCCAGGCCTGTGTGTGTGTTTGTTGCTGTGACAACCCCAAATGATGGATTGGCAACAGGTGTGGGGGATTTACTCAGAGTTTGCGTGAGGCCTCATCAACAGTGGAGAGGATAAAAAGCAAGAGAGAGAGGTGGTGCGGGTGGTTTTTCTCCCTTGTGAAAAGTCGTTTTATTGGGTGGTAATAGTGGCTGGAGGACGGGTGAATGAAGTGGAAAGTGTTGCTTTGCTGAGGGATTCGAGGACAACAGAAGGAGAGTGAAATACCCTGTTTGCATTGGAGAGGAGCTAAGTAACTGAGAACTGAGTCTTGTAATTGCACACGTTTGACACTGAATTGGATGTGGTTTGGAGTGTTTGGATCACGATCATAAATATCACTGAGTGGATTGTATTGATTCATTACCGATCTCTTACCTCTCCCTCCTCTATAAATGGTGATGTGAACTCTGCCTGTGACTGTGAAGAAAAACATCTCAGAATATCCTCAGCGGCAGTGAGGATTGAGCCCTCCCCCTTCCCTTCGGACAGAAACCCGAATGTGAGTGCTGGCTTTAAATTGCACGTCGTGAAGTGAGTTTGCAGTGGCTAAAATTGATGTTTTCCCCCACAATATATGTTTGAAGTGGAATTGTCGTGTGTGTGTGTAAGCTACATTCCTGTTTGCCATGCACTCTCTATGTGTCATGAGGGCTGACTGTCAATAGTAAGAGTCCTGCGACACTGATTTGTTCCAACTGTCTGGATGTTGAGGATTTATCATCTGGGATGTGAATTAACCCCTCTGTTGTGCTAATAGGAGAAGAGATGCCCTGTTGAAATATTTACTATCTGCCTCAGAAAAGCTCTGTGCAACCTGTTGACTTCGAGTCTGCTGTATCCCTGCCATTCGACTGTATGGTGAGAGGTGTTCGCTCCTTCCAATACATGTGAATTGTATACTTGCCTGAAACATCCATTCTGTCTGTCTCAGAAGAAGCCCCATTCAGCCTGTTGACTTCGAGTCTGCTGTATCCCTGCCATTCAACTGTATGGTGAGAGGTGTTCGCTCCTTCCAATACATGTGAATTGTATACTTGCCTGAAACATCCATTCTGTCTGTCTCAGAAGAAGCCCCATTCAGCCTGTTGACTTCGAGTCTGCTGTATCCCTGCCATTCAACTGTATGGTGAGAGGTGTTCGCTCCTTCCAATACATGTGAATTGTATACTTGCCTGAAACATCCATTCTGTCTGTCTCAGAAGAAGCCCCATTCAGCCTGTTGACTTCGAGTCTGCTGTATCCCTGCCATTCAACTGTATGGTGAGAAGTGTTCGCTCCTTCCAATACATGTGAACTGTATACTTGCTTGAAACATCCATTCTGTCTGTCTCAGAAGAAGCCCATATTCAGCCTGTTGACTTCGAGTCTGCTGTATCCCTGCCATTCAACTGTATGGTGAGAAGTGTTCGCTCCTTCCAATGCATGTGAACTGTATACTTGCCTGAAACATCCATTCTGTCTGTCTCAGAAGAAGCCCCATTCAGCCTGTTGACTTCGAGCCTGCTGTATCCCTGCTATTCATCCGTATTGTGAGAAGTGTTCGTTCCTTCCAACGCATGTGAACTGTATACTTTGTCTGAAGCATCCATTCTGTCTGTTTCAGTAGAAACCCTGCACAGCCTGTTGACTTAGAGTTTGTTGCATCCTTGTGGCCCACCTGTGCTGAGAGAGGTGACTGTCCTTTGTCACGAACGTGAGAGGGGCACGCTTTGTCTGGAATATCCACTCTGACGGTGTCGGGAGAAGCCACCTTACTGTAAGACCGTGCACCTGCCGTATACGTACTTGACTGATATCATTCGCCTCAAATTCCGTACCTGTGGAAGAAGGAAGGAAGGCTGGAATTACATACTTACCGGAGGAGACTTACCGGACCCCTCACTTGCCAAACACATCCCCACCTCAAGGCTGTGTATCTGCCGTGTACGGACCTGACCGATATCCATCCGTCCCAAATTCTGCATCTGTGAAGAAGGGAAGGGAGTTTGGAAGTATTTAATTACCAGAGGAGACTTACCAGACTGCGGGCTTGCCGATTGTATTCCCACCTGTGAAATACCTACTTGACCACCCATCTGTCCATCTATTGCGGGGCCCGCACAGAGGAAGAGGGCGGGAGAGTCCCCGGTCGCTGCATTGTTTACCTTCAAGCCCTGAGGGTAACAAAGAAGATTTTAGTTTAGGATTCCCAATTTGTTTTTACTTCAAAATAAAACTTGTTAAATTTATTCTCTGTCTCCGACTCTTCCCTCTGATACGCTCCTCGAGGTGGTCCTGGTTTAGGGGAGGGCGCAGTCCAGCTTGGCCCCCCTGACCTGTGACACTTTTATAAAACAGTTAGTTCAGGTCCTGTTGATATTCAGAACAACAGCACTCTTGCTCATGTGATACTGCTTAAATAACAACTTTGGGTGTTCTTTTGTTTTTACTTGTTATGTTTGCATTTCAAGCAGACAGGCCTGATTAGTATTCAAGCCAGAAAAGAATGAACAATGAATGTGTTAACACCAAGCATCCTAATTCATGGTGAGACATCTGTGTAAGAGCAGGCCGGTCCTCAAAGATTTTCCACGATGTGGCTGTGCTGCACACTGACGAGCACTTTGCTCTGATAAATAAAGTTTTTTTTTTTTCCTGTGTCTATATCTGCAAGCTACTAATAAAGAAACATAGTCCTGATCAGGATTTCATTTTCCCAGCTTCACCAAAAGACCTTAATGTTTCATTTTTTCTTGTTCTATCACCTCCCCTCTCCATCGTTCACATTTTCCCATGACTCCTTTAATATGTAGCGGCAGATAGATCGGTGCAGCTGAGAAAATGAGAGCACTGCTCCAAGCCTCTGCTTGTATTCCCATCATATTAAACAATGGGGGAGAAGTGAGGAGAAAGAAATCTAATAAAATGTCTTCAATTAAAGTGGAATCAGGGCAGTGTTGTCTCTCAGGTTTGGGGTGGATTAGACTAAAGCTGTGGCTCTCCTCTGTCTTACTCTGGAGTGGGTAATGGCATTATGTGAGCTGCATACTCATCTCCAGACGCTCCTCGTTCTATTCTTTTGCTTTCTGTAAGAATCACGTTTAGGATTAGGAAGCTAAAACGCTCAAGGATCAATGTGCTGGAAGTTAGGACAGATTCTGTTGATTGACCCCCTCTGGTCACTTTGATGTTCCCTCTTTTCTGAAATTAGATGTCACAGGAAACTTACAGAGGAGAGTGAGTGTGTAGTTATACCATGCCCTTTGTTTTCCTGCAAACTTCTAGACCCACAGCAGAAGCAGGGTACACTAAAGGTTTGAATATATTATGCAGAAGTACTGTAGACCTAACATATTTCACAAATATGGTAATCGATGTTACAGCATTTATTTAAAGCATTAAAAGCAAAATAAAATAAATTAATAAAAAAAAAAAAAAATACATTATTTTATTGAAAAGGCTTTAAGGTGCAGTAGGAGATCTTGGAAGATGCTAACTTTAGCCTGATAGCACTGAACGCGAACGTCCCACCCGTCTTGCAATTGCTGACCAAAGCCACGCCCCCTGAACGCATTTTTGCTCACAGACCAGAATACCAAAGACAACATTACTACAATAGGCTTCATCAGTGGCTCCCAATTCCAGCCCATCTTCCTAAGTGCAGAAAACTTCAACCGATTCCCCCTGCTCAGGGAGGAGGGAGCAATGAACACTGTGTAGGTTTCATATCGATTGGAACACAGTTCATGCACATACATGCAGAGGTGGGTAGAGTACCCAAAAACTTTACTCAAGTAAAAGTAAAAGTAATTCTAGAAATATTTACTCAAGTAAAAGTAAAAGTACTAGTCTTGAATAGTTACTTGAGTAAGAGTAAAAGAGTATCGGATAAAAAATCTACTCAAGTAGTTAGTTACTAGTTACTTTGGGTCATATATACGGAGCCTTTTTTTATATAGATATATAGACAAAAAATGTATGTAATGTATGTGTGTGTGTATAAATGTATATATTTCATCAGCCTTTAATCCAATTTATGTAATTTATTATAAAACCCTGTCTGTTTATTTAAGTAACAAATATAGGTATCATGCCATAACATATTTTTAATACGACTGACTTCATTTTAAATGTGAATTTAACATTGAAAATTAATGTGATATAAATATTGCTACTAATCTTTCATTGTTCAGAAAGAGAGCAAATAACATTTACATTATTAAACATAATTTTCACTGACAGTCTAGATTTCATTCACTCTCAGAAACTACCATTAAAATCACTGAAACTGTTAACACTGTGAAATCAATATCTTAATTATAGATTCGTACACACATCTGCACTTTGTTGTTTCTGACGAGAGAATTCGCCAGAAAGAGGTATTCAGTAAGTGAGCGAGTGAAGGAAGCACCGGCATTTCAGCGATGACTCATCGGAACACCTCTGATTGGCCATTGCATTCAAAAGCTCAACAGAACCGTGTGTGATTGGTTAATGCGCAGCGCTGTAAAAACGCGTCTGTCTCTGGCTCAGCGCCAGCAAGCGATCACAGATCTGAATTTAACAGCTGATGATATGACTTGCTGAACGTACTCGCACTGGTGTGATTGTATTAAAATTAATAAAATCTTAATCGGCTATTCTTTGTCTTTTGGAAGCTGCATTCAACCTGTTATAAGCCACACACGTACAACAAACTAATGTCACAGTGGTATCGTGTACTGTAATCGAATGTAGCCCAAGTTATTACCTGTTAAACAGTAGACAGCACACGCGTTCATCTAATAAGGATCTCCATCGCAAGCAAATAATAGCCTTTGCAGATTAGCTTTCAATTCAGTGCAGTTCCATAGCCCCGTTTTCAGCGCTGCTGATATTCTTAAACGTTACAACTCTGAGTGAACCGCTTCAGAGCTCAGCGCGTGCAGCATGGAACTGAACGACTCAATCAAACTGATTCATGAACCAATTCACTCGTTTGCCAATTGGTTTGATCAAGCCTTTGAACAGAGTTGACTCAAAATAATGAATCATTCGCGAATGGGCATCGCTCATTGCCCAGAGAAAAGTAGACGGCGCGTTTGGAATAAACTGAAGCATTTATTGCATTAAGATAAAGTAACGAGAGGGGCGTCGCCCACAGTAACGAAGTAAAAGTACAGATTTTTCCCAAAAAATGTACTCAAGTAAGAGTATAAAGTACCCACCTTTAAATATACTCCGAAAAGTATTCGTTACCCCGAAAAATTACTCAAGTAAATGTAACGAAGTAAATGTAACTCGTTACTACCCACCTCTGCATACATGTAGCTCACTTAATGAGCTGGTTATCTGAATCGCGTGGACTGGAATTGGGCTACATCATGTGTCATTCACTGGTGAGAAAACTTTAAAGTACTACAATACACGGAAGGAAGACTGGGTTGTGGATTTTTGTCTGCCATTCTCACTCTGTCTGCACAACGTTGCGTGAATGCGCTGATGACGTATCATGTCGGTGCGACCCGGGTGTGCAGATACATATGTTGACAGGCAGGTAGGAAAGCCATTTAAAACACTCAAACCGTGCGTTTTGATTGGACAAATATTTCTTGGTCCTATGCCTTCCACAGAGAATATAAATACAGATAAATGCATTTAGATCACTTAACTTGATGACTGCTATTGGGATGTGAAGACTTTCAACCAGCATAACAAAAAATGTTTCTGAAGACTACCACTTATTGCACCTTTAAACAATGTGTTTGAATGATGTTCATGCTTGTTTAATGAACCTGTTTGTGAATGGATAGAAATTTGGCAGATGGTGGCAGGAGCAAGAAAGGATGACAAGCCAGAACTTGTCCGAAGTGCAACTGTACTAAATGTTGGAGCACTGCCTACAAATATTATTAAACTTCATTTAATTGTTAAATTATTAATTAATTAATTATTCAACTTCATTTAATTAAACATTAAACACAGCTGCAAACATTATCGTCAAAGAAAACAAACTAAAAAGCCTCCTGATGATGACCATTTTAATTCTTAAGCACAATTGTTTTACTAGCTACTTGCTAAAAAAGAAAAAAAAGAAAAGAAAAGAAAAAAATGATATGCATAAAAATTAAGCAAATTTAGAAGAGTCCTATTGAAGGCAGCTCTTTGTGCTTGTTTCAGCCAAATTATAGCCTCCAGTAAACATGTTTAATGTTCAAAAATACAAATATTTCTGTCAGCTCTGATTCAGTCTTAGTAATCACACATGAACAAATAAATTAAAACCTCTCTCAAAGTAATTTTTTTGTTGTTCTTTCTTTGAGTGAGTGATAACATTCCCAAATAGCTCTTAGGATTTTGTTTCTTAACATGCAAATTAATATAAACGGTACAATCTAAAGGATTAACATATTTCATATGCAGGTGGAAAGAGCATGTTGAGCAAGAGTGTTTAATGATTTAATTAGCTCCTAACACAAAACTAGACAGGCTTAGAGCTCACCTGCAGTGAGAAAGAGTGGCAGAAACTGCAGTGAAAGGTACACCCACTAGGGACTAAATACCAGCAATTAAGGCTACATTACTGGTACAAAACTAACCCTTGAAACATTAATGCTTGCTTATATTCATATAATTTATCACCTACTTTCTGCTGGAAAGACTCACTCAAACAGCCTCATGTTCTATACACCTTGCTCTAAGATAAAGACCTAGCTTGAGATCTTCAGTGCATACTGTATGTGGTGTTACAGGTTCTGCAGGATTAATAGTTCTCAGCTCTGGGGCAGAGCAGTGTTAAATTAACAGAGACCTCTGTGACCTCTTCTTGTCAATGCAGCTATAGCTTATTTCTGAAACTCTACAGCTGTGCAGTCATTCACTTTAAAGATTCACTTTTCATTCATAAAGAAAAAAATTGCAAAAAAACATCTCTCCTGGCAGAAAACAAAGACGTTTAAGGTAAAATTTGACATGAAATTACCATTAGATGGGAGCAGAGTATACTTTATTAGCTCAGTTGCCATTTAAAACCCCTAGTGTGTTTTTTTCTTCATGTGTTGCTATTGGATTAATATATGTTATAACAAATGTTTGTACATTGTGCTGTACTGAAGTATAATGTATAGAAAGTGCAGGAAGTCACAAAGTCTCATGTCATTTAAAAAAAAGCTAATTATTAATCGTATAACAATTCAATAATATTTTTATTTTTTGAATCACTTTATGCACAGGTCTTTGACACCAGTTTTTTTTTAGTTGTTTTGTTCCATTGTCACTGACAATCATAGTTGCAAACAATTTAGCAGATTAGTTTACGTAATTTTACACTCGCGTTTGTCATTCCTGAAAAAGTATACATGATGTTTGGGCCTCTTAGTGAAACAAAACTTCTCTTCAAATTGTGAATAGATTTTGTAGATAAAGGGTGCTCCCCTTATAGTTAATTTTGGCCAGAAATGACCAGAGGCTGGCTTATCTAAAACCAGGAAGTAAACGTGTAAAGAGTCAAAGCCACTGGAAGGCAAGCCGGAACCTTTATGCAAAAAAGCGTAACAGCTAAAGCTAACATTGAAAACGTAACGGCTAATGCTAATGCTGCACTTTTGAAGTATGCAGGGAAGGAGCCCAGAGGCAGTTTCTTTTTTATTGGATGATTTTGAAGGAGAGGCTTCACTACACTGAATAAACAGCTTTTGTGAGGAAATAGCTTATCATTTAATGAATTGAGTTTCAGGTTTTGCCTGAAATTAACCTTGAATTGTAATTACTATTATGTGACTATATTTCTTATACTGATATATTGCATTTTATTGAATAAATGACATTTAAATGATTGTTGTATAGTCTATAATTAAAAAAAAATATATATATATTTCTATGGCTTCTGAGTTTTAATAAATAGACTTAAAATATGACTTATGACTGCTGAGTATGATGATATAACGCTTAATAAATAAACGTATGTAAAAAAGAGTATTCTCCAGATTTCAAATCATAAATAAAAATTTTTGTGACTATAGTATCAGTGTTATGTAGTGATCAGTAAGTGACCAATTCATGCTCTTTTTTTACTATGAAACGTAAACTGTAACTGACTGTCGAAGAACTGTGAAAAACGGCCACTGACATCACTGCCATTTTATGATTGGCTAAGATGCCTCACAAAATCCAAATGAGTTGTTGTTATGGTTTTTCCAATGGTCAGTATTACAGTCCCTCTCATCTCCCAATGACTGACAAGCCAACCAAAGAGTCTGACAAGCAATCGCTACAACTGCAATGTTCAAGGTTTTTTTTCTTGTTTTATATTTAATGCATGTGTATTGAATGTTCAATAAGCTGGTGTAATAATGTAACTGCACTGACTGACAGCCTACTCATGCCCCTGTTGGAAAGCCTCTTGTCAGAGTCAGATATGATAATCTGAAATTACTATTATACATATACTGATATATCAATAATCTTAAATAAAATCAATCGATCAATCAATCAATCAATCAATCAATCGTGATAATACTCATTCACTCACAAATCATGCATATTTGATATTAAGAGTTAAGTATTAAAACAAAATATATCATATAAAATCAGTATATATAAAATCAATCAGCCTATTTATTTTGTATGAACCTATGATCAGGTGTATTTTATTATTTGCATTATTTTCCCCATGCTGCATCTACCACAACAGACGCACCAATTGAGAACATCTGCCCTAGAGGTACAAATCAACATTGATAACGTAATTAGAAGGTTTTTTTTTTTTTTTGCTAAAACATTTTGATCTATTTTTAAAGATGAAACTAAAGACCATCTTATTGTATTTCACAAAATTGTTGTGCTTACATTGTCTCCAGTGTTCATGCCAGTGAAACACCAGTCTCTATTATGAAAAGCGATGCTATTTTGTGTTCATGCATTGCATGAAAATCTTTTTGTAATAGGCAAGGCATGAGTATATAAAAATGAGAAAGACCTGAAGCAGTATTTTCAGATCTCAGTCATAAAGAGAAGTTTAAAACTTGCTTCCCCTACATACACTCTCAGATCTCATTGCAGCGATATGCAAAACCACAATCAATAATTTTCCTGTAGAAAAAATAAAATAAATCACAATCAATATAATTTCTGAAAAAAGCTTAGTGGAAATCAGGCCAGGTTTACACAGAGAAATTCAAGCTCCACTGTGGAAACAAAAAATAGACCACTGGTCATCATTCACTGGAATTTTCATAAATGGTTACCTTCAGCCTTGCTCATATTTCATGCACAGATGTAGATACGTGAATTATTGACGTGTATTGTCAAATCAGTCAAAGTCTGAGAACATTTTTGACAGACTTCTGAAATGTACGGCAGGAAATTATGTAATCACATGCTGCGTATGGAACTGCACAGGTACGGTATACGAATGTAATCTCCCTTACCCACCTGCCACACTGTCATCCACATCAGTACCTCTAGAATGCTTTGTGCAGTTCTTATTACACCACAAAACACAATACATTGAATTCCTGTTGTAAAATGAGACAGACTGATCCCATTCAGAACCAGATCAAAAAGCATTCTGCCAGTAGCTGGTAGTATGACAATCACCTGACGTGTCCTGTGGTTGATTCAAATTGGAAAATGACAAAAAAATTTTTTTTTACATTAAAAACAGTAACAAAGACTAAAATAGACTGGAAATGTGCTAGTAAAGGTATCTAAGTATAATATATATATATACGTTGGAATGTACTATATGTTCATGTATGCTCAATCCCCATCAAAACAGCAAACATCTTCTTCCTCAGCAAGGTAAATGTGATTACATAAAGCCAGAGGCTCTAAATGCCTGTCTGTTCCTCTGCTGGGGTAATCATATATCTCTCACAAATAACTGACAGCACCAGAATCTGTGCACAGAGATCTCCTGCTAGGCTCTAAAATACTCTAAAAGCTTTCTCATCTCGTTAGAAGTCTGTAATGCATTCATTTATAGCCTGTTTCACTTTGCTCGTTTCTTTACAAGCTCACTCTTATGGAAAATTTAAAGCCTTTTCACTGCACCGATTATTCACAAACACATCTAGCCGTCTGTAGATAAATGTTGTCTGTTTCATTTCCATGGAGGAAAGAACGTTCATTTGCATCTCATCAATCTCCCTCTCTTTCCTAATGTAAAAGGAGACATTGGCAGGGGTACAAATTCTCAAGAAAGTCACAGATGGATTGGACCGCAAACAAGACAGACGTATTGAGGTTGAAAGTTGTAATTGGTTTATGCACAAAATGCAGTCACAGTCACCTTGGAGGGATTGAAACAAAACTTTACATCACGTTTCATCAGTTATATGAATACACAACATCCTGAGCCAGTTAGTCTTGATCCATTCAGGAAATAAAGGCACTTTTCAGTCAAACCGTTGCATTTATTTACAGTTTACAGCCTTGAATCTTGACTGACCTTATGTGGGCGATGAAAGCATGTTTTTAAATCGTAGCCTATGTATTTCTATGAAATACTGAGGACTGGATATGTCAGGAGAATTGCAATCAAGTGAAAGCAAAGGAATCATGTTTATATCACAGCAGCTCTTGAGTTGTTTGGTGTATTAACAGGTCTCCATCCACACAACCTACAGGGCTGTTCTCGGGATGTGAAGAAAGTGGTCTGGCCAGCAGACAGTAATAAGATCAATATCTAGCAGTGACTTGTGAACACATAAAAAGTGCTATAGGCCTTCTTTTTAATTTAATACAATGACCCGAGAGACCAAATACCACTAAAGGCAAAAGGGTTTCTGAGAATCAGAGCTCCGGACTGAAAATAAATAAATAATGTATATATATATATATATATATAACAAATAAGGGTGCCAAACAGAGACAGGAAGTGTTATGTGTTTTGAAGAAAGGAAATACATGAACGTTCAAAAGTTTGGCGTCAGTACGATTCTGTTTATGAATAAGTCTCTTATGCTAATCAAGGTTTCATTTATTTGATAAAAAATACAATAAAAGCAGTAATATTCCGAAATATTATTACAATTTAAAGTAATTGCTTTCTTTTTTAATTCTGATTTTAAAATGTGATTTATTCCAGTGATGACAAAGCTGAATTTTCAGCAGCCATTACACCAGTCTTCAGTGTCACATGATTCTTCAAAAATCATTCTAATATGCTGATTTTGTGCTCAGAAAACATTTCTTATCGTTATCATTGTTAAAGACATCATGGCTTACACTTTATTCGTTATTGAGTCCAGCAAGTTCACATCATTTTATGAGATGATCTGTGATGAAACCGCTAATCAACATACAAGAAGTGTTATACTGACTGACTTTATTCTAAATAGTTGCAAAAGTTATTTCTTTGGAGCATTTGATACTATTTTAGAAGCAGCATGCAATAAGATGTGATTTTAGTGAATCATTTCAGTAAACTGTTTCACAAAGCAGCAACTACACGCTGTTTTACAACATTTCCCTTCTTTTTATGATAAAGGGCATCATTATGGAACTTGCTGAACTCCATCCTTGTTGGAATGGATCCCTTGTGTTCTTGATCATTAAGTTAGGTAAGTTAGTCTGGTTATAGCTTCTGGTAGAATGGATGAGTGAAAAAACAAAGTGCTAACTTTCCCGCAGGATTCCCCTTGGCTTGACAAACAGCATACACATATACAGTACACACAGAGAAAAAGAGATTAAAGGATGTTTGGATACATGCCTGGGGCCTCCATTATATAGGAACATTCCACCATTCTGCAGAAGAGGATGGGTCTAATCCCTCACTTATTTCTCCCTCTCATCTCTGAATGACTCTACAGAGAGACGACCACTCAACCTTCACATTTCTTCCCACCCTGAAAGCCTTAACACACCTTAACGCCTTAATATGTAGACTGCATCCTCTGGCTTACTGTCTTAGGAGGTTAGGAGGGCTTTGATGCACTAATACCTGTAAACATATAACAAACTAATATGGAAAGAGAAAATTAGTTTAAAGAGAAAGTTCATCCAAAAATCATTTACTCATCCTCATGTTGTTCAAACCTGTGAGACTTTCTTTCTTCTGTGGAACAAAAAAGGTGAATATCCTGGACACTCTTTGTTGAGAAAGTGACTAGGGACTGTTTACCATTAAGATATCTTAAAATTGAGCCATACAATGTGCAATATTCATACTGTAGTGCCCTGAAATCATTATAATAGATTTGTGTGAGGAACAGATTTAAATGTAATTTTTAGTTATTTACTGCTAATTTTCTGCTCTAGTAAGTTGACAACTATTGCCACTAGTTATTATTAGTGAGTTGAACTCGAGGACCTTTTAATTATTCAGACCAATCAACTGAATGATTGGAAAGATCAGACTTAAAACACAAACAAACAAAAAAACAAACAAACCAACCAACCAACCAACAAACAAACAAAAAACATTCATTCACAAATTTGACATCACTGATTGTATGAACCATGAAAAGGACAGCTAGCTTGATGTTAAGATTTCAAGTGAATGATGAATTGAAGATATAATTCACCCAATCTCACCCTCATGCCAAGTCTGCAGAGGTGGGTAGTAACGAGTTACATTTACTTCGTTACATTTACTTGAGTAATTTTTCGGGGTAACGAATACTTTTCGGAGTATATTTAAAGGTGGGTACTTTATACTCTTACTTGAGTACATTTTTTGGGAAAAATCTGTACTTTTACTTCGTTACTGTGGGCGACGCCCCTCTCGTTACTTTATCTTAATGCAATAAATGCTTCAGTTTATTCCAAACGCGCCGTCTACTTTTCTCTGGGCAATGAGCGATGCCCATTCGCGAATGATTCATTATTTTGAGTCAACTCTGTTCAAAGGCTTGATCAAACCAATTGGCAAACGAGTGAATTGGTTCATGAATCAGTTTGATTGAGTCGTTCAGTTCCATGCTGCACGCGCTGAGCTCTGAAGCGGTTCACTCAGAGTTGTAACGTTTAAGAATATCAGCAGCGCTGAAAACGGGGCTATGGAACTGCACTGAATTGAAAGCTAATCTGCAAAGGCTATTATTTGCTTGCGATGGAGATCCTTATTAGATGAACGCGTGTGCTGTCTACTGTTTAACAGGTAATAACTTGGGCTACATTCGATTACAGTACACGATACCACTGTGACATTAGTTTGTTGTACGTGTGTGGCTTATAACAGGTTGAATGCAGCTTCCAAAAGACAAAGAATAGCCGATTAAGATTTTATTAATTTTAATACAATCACACCAGTGCGAGTACGTTCAGCAAGTCATATCATCAGCTGTTAAATTCAGATCTGTGATCGCTTGCTGGCGCTGAGCCAGAGACAGACGCGTTTTTACAGCGCTGCGCATTAACCAATCACACACGGTTCTGTTGAGCTTTTGAATGCAATGGCCAATCAGAGGTGTTCCGATGAGTCATCGCTGAAATGCCGGTGCTTCCTTCACTCGCTCACTTACTGAATACCTCTTTCTGGCGAATTCTCTCGTCAGAAACAACAAAGTGCAGATGTGTGTACGAATCTATAATTAAGATATTGATTTCACAGTGTTAACAGTTTCAGTGATTTTAATGGTAGTTTCTGAGAGTGAATGAAATCTAGACTGTCAGTGAAAATTATGTTTAATAATGTAAATGTTATTTGCTCTCTTTCTGAACAATGAAAGATTAGTAGCAATATTTATATCACATTAATTTTCAATGTTAAATTCACATTTAAAATGAAGTCAGTCGTATTAAAAATATGTTATGGCATGATACCTATATTTGTTACTTAAATAAACAGACAGGGTTTTATAATAAATTACATAAATTGGATTAAAGGCTGATGAAATATATACATTTATACACACACACATACATTACATACATTTTTTGTCTATATATCTATATAAAAAAAGGCTCCGTATATATGACCCAAAGTAACTAGTAACTAACTACTTGAGTAGATTTTTTATCCGATACTCTTTTACTCTTACTCAAGTAACTATTCAAGACTAGTACTTTTACTTTTACTTGAGTAAATATTTCTAGAATTACTTTTACTTTTACTTGAGTAAAGTTTTTGGGTACTCTACCCACCTCTGCAAGTCTGTATGATTTTCATCTGTGGAACATAAAAGAAGACATTTTGAGGAATGGCTCAGGGTTTTATGTTTTTATTTTTATTTTTTATATGTGTTCTTCTTTCACTGTTGACTCTTTCTTTCCCATGAAGATCTCTTCTCCCCCTTCAATGTACAGTTTATTGGACTGTGCAGGAGAGACGTTTCTTGAGAGTATCATTCTTGTTGTCCTTCTTCCAGCATGGCAAACAACTGCAAGGGCTGACAGAGGGGATGTTTTTGGGGTTAGCTGTTCAAAATTGGTATGGGAGTGTATAAGATATATTTGTTTACTTTCATGGTTTGTGTCTCCTTCTCAGTAACTATACACTGTTTACCACAGCGTACAAGTTTACTCTGAACAGCCAGAAGACCTTTGGCTCAGGATTCTTATGTGCCACAGATCTATGCCACAGGCAAGGGGAGTCTAAACTGTGTTCTCAGCTTGCATGTCTATCAGGGTTCCTACTCTTTCAAGAACATCAGATTCAAAGACTTTCAAGGACTTTTTTAAACACCATTCATTTTATATGAAACACCTATCAGATTCATACCCCAGCATATGTAGCGTCACGATCTTACAGTACTTAACATTTACATTTAAAAAATTCTAAGTAATGAGGTTTTGAATGTGTAGGGTTCATAAATTTATACCATTCTGAGCAGTCGTATGCAAGACAATTTTACATTTCTGCTGTAATTCTTGTAAAATATTTTAATTTGAAAGAATTTCTTTTATATATATATATATATATATATATATATATATATATATATATATATATATATATATATATATATATATATATATATAAAGTGATTAAACAGGGCTCTATGGTTATTTTTCTTTAAAAAAAAAAAAAAAAAAAATTATCAGCACAGTCAAAAATTTTACGAGCACCTTTCAATCAATCAAAAATTCTGATCAAATATTGGCCTTCACAGTATGAGCTGATATTTGACTCAAAGACTCCTTTACCTTTGTAAGGGCATTTTTCTAAAATGTTTAAAGGATGTAAACTTTTGTCAAATTAAATATATATATATATATATATATATATATATATATATATATATATATATATATATATATATATATATATATATATATATATACACACAGTATAGTATATACTGTACATAGAATTTTCTTTTTCTTTCTACATTATTATTTTATAAAAATCTATATTACTCTGTATACTATAGTATCAATCCATCCATCCATCAATTAGATTGTCCTAATATTATAATTATATAATATAGAGCCTTGATGAGCATAAGAAACTCACACATATATAAAATATATATTGTAAAAAAATATTACAAATATACATTTTTCATTATACTTTATATTTATTTATTACTATTGTAAAAGTTCTTTCTGAAACATAAAAGTTTTTCCTGTGGCATCATGTTATTAAAAATCCCCTTTTTAATAACATTAGAGGAACATTTACAAAAACTGCAGGCACAATCAATGTTACTTTATGCACAGTCATAGTGACTCAAACAATCAATATGAATCCATTGTTGTGAGTTATAATTTACTACATTTAGCTATGGTGTAACAATTTACAAATCATCACATGTGATGGTTTCACAACACTGACTTTGCTGAGTGTCTGGCCTGCTCTGATGTAATGTTACATCAGCCTCCCTCTGTCTTCTTCTTTACAGAACACTGTATCAGGCTTGACTGGAATGGATTTGTCTGAACACACACACACACACATGAGCGCAAACACACACACGCATGCACACTTTCTCTCAGACTTTCTCTCACACTCTCTCTCTCTCTCTCTCTCTCATACACACACACACACACACACACACACACACACACACACACAGATACAGTAACTTATGACATGTGGTTTGACCTAGATTCAATTTCAAACCTTGTGTCAACATGAAGTAAAAAAATAACACAGTCAGTTCACAATCCTGGGAACAGGAGTTTGTTATCAGTCTAAGGTCTGCTTAATTGATAATCAGAGCACGTCTATAACAAGTGCAGTGAAATGGGGCATTGAAAGAACGAGAGAAAACAGTCAGTGTTTAAAGTGAGTGCCCTTGTGTAATCTGCATGTTACATGAGGAAAGGTGAGAATCAGATAGGTATACTGCAGCTGAAGCATCATGACTCGGGGATATGTTGCTGCCACTAAACACCATAACCACAACATGAAACACCCCCTTTACTCACACACTGTGCCATAAATCACAGGACAAGATGAAAAGAGGAAGACACGGTAAAGGAAAGAAAAGGGGAGTGTTTGAGACACTACAAGGACAGCGAGAGGGAGACAAGAGGAGGGAGAAGCCATTTCACATCGTATTTGTTTAGACTTGTCACAGCATATCAGAAGTTTGCTCTGAGAACACCTTCCACTCAGGCCTCTTAAGTCAACGTGTGTGTTTGTGAGTTAGTGAACAAGATGCCCAGAAGGACTTTGTCAGTTCCGCATCCCACCGGGGATCCAACTCCAAGTAATTTTGGAGAGAAAGACCCTCTCAAATCAAATGGAGACCCCCATGCTGGAGCCCCCGAGGAGAAGGTGGAACTTCGGAAGAAGGTGACCCTGCTCAGGGGAATCTCTATCATCACTGGGACGATCATTGGAGCGGGAATATTCATTTCTCCAAAGGGAATTCTGAAAAACTCAGGCAGCGTGGGAATGTCACTGGTGGTGTGGATTGCCTGTGGGATTCTCTCTCTTTTCGGTAAGTGTCACACACAACACGTACCTGAACATTTGCAAACACAAGTGTGTTAACGTGCATATGCTCTCACATTCATCTTCTTCCAAACACATTATCCAATATTGACAAATGATGTAAATATCTCACCCACTCATCTGGAAGAATCAAATTTTTAGTTCTTGGTAGAATTAACAGTAGCATTTTAATTTGAGCAGTTGTACAGACACTTATTTAACCATTTGTTTTGATACTGTGGCTTACAGCTATGCTGATGTCACAGTCATTCATTAGGACTCACCATTTTGCTAACTGAAAGAGTAGTGTTTATAAAAAAGGGCATTTGACTAAAAAAAAATTATTGTCATCCACTCAGCCTCATGACATTGCAAATATTTTTTCAAAGTATATTAGAGGACAAGTTTAGCAGGTCTCAGATGTTCTCTTCCTCACAATGAAAAATAAGGGAAACAAGGGGCTGTCTAAACAGGCTGTCTAAACACTCTTTTTGAAGAAAAGAGTGAAACAAACTCGTAAGTCATTAAAAATCCTGAAAAGCTTGTTTGTCATGGTCTACATTCACAGTATGGAAATAAGCAGCTTGGACATCCTGCTTCTGTGTACATTGCAAAATGACTGAGACAAGTTAGGCAACTCAGATCAGTCATCAACATCACTGATCATCAGAGTCAGATTAACCATTTGACCAACATTATGTATAACAAAATGTGTATTGTGTGTATTGAAACAATTCATGATCCTATTACATCAAACTGAAAAGTGTTATATCAATGAATTATGCAATATTTGCTCACACAAGGATTCCCAAACCTCATATACTAAAGATTTACAACAATTAACTTTCACAGCTTTTTATTAATCTTGGTTCATTGTTAATTTTACAATGACGACGTAACATTGATAAATTGCTATGAACCTAGATAAATACATTTTACAAAAATATTCTTTTTTATTTGTTAGCTCATGATACCTAACTCATGATTTCAGAAATGGGGCGATGGCATTAGACATTTTTACCATAATCTTTAATGTTACCTTAATGGGTCAATAGAAAACGTATACCTGATTTCCTGTAGTCTAAGATCATTTTCTGTCAATATTAGTGGTTAAGCCCCTCGGTTCATGGGTGGAAGTGAAAAATACTGAGTTCAGGAAGCCCAATATATATCAATATATTAGCTGCAAAGAGGAAATTGATGGCAAATGGCCTGAATGGCTCCAAATAACATGACTAAATAATATCACTAAATCTGCTTACTTGATAAATGACACATACATGGTCAAAGGAAGATCCACTACAAACACTATTTTGAATATGATCTACCCCCAATTCATTACATTATTAAGAATTTCAGGTTTTACTGAACAGTCTCCAAGCAATCATTTCAGACTATGCGCGAAGAACCTTAACAGAGGCCCTCTCTAATGCATAATGTGTTTATCCATGCACAACAGAGGCCGATATTGTCTTATGCCATATTTTGACAATGAGGAGAGCAGGGTCTGACACCATAGAGGTTGGTGGCTTTGTGCGTGTGTCGAAGAATAACTAGTTTCTGTATAAGAAGAGCATTGTTTGACAGTCTGTAATTCATGTGTATGTCAGGAGTCATTTAACACTTGTCAGCTTTCTTTTGTGTGTTGCAGCCCGCAGGTTTTGAGGAAAAACTGAGCTGCTAAAAAAAAAGAAAAGAAAAAAGGCACCCCATTCATCTACAAGTTGCTATCACAATTTCTGAATTGTGCTATTTTTGAATTCCACAATTTCTTTAAGTTGCTATGAGGACTTCAAACTCTAAAATACTATTCCAACCATGTTTTAACTACAGTCACTTATTTATTTCAAATATCTTCTGTCTATACTTCTGCTATACAACATACAATACACAGTATTGTGCAATATTCAGTATTAATCTGCAATACCACTGTCTTAACACTTTATCGGTACTTCAAACAATGCAATAAATAGTATGTCAGGGTGAAATACCATATCTGGTTACTAAATGTGAAAACTATATCTGCAATATATATATGTATATATGTCAATGTACAATACTATCTCTAGTCACTAAATCACCACAGTTACTCATTCCATTTAAATTGTACTTTTTGTGGATATCAGTACTCAGTCACTTCGTTGTATTTAGTTGTAAAATTGTACTTTATAGTCATATAATCTTATTTATTGTCTGTGGTTATATGTTTGTTTTCCTAACACCAGTCAGGAGCAGTGCTCCTAATTTGGTTGTATGCAGAAAAATACAGTGACAATGAAGGCGTTTAATTCAGTTCAGATCTCAAAACTGCGTTCTGAACTCTCCTGGTATGCCTTGTATTTAAGAGCTCTCTTTACATTTACCTTTTGAAGCTCACAAGTCAAGGGCTGTGAGCGAAGCAGGGCTTTGATTCAGACAGAGTATTAATTAAAACCTTAGAAATGCACAGAACAAAAAAGAGCTTGTTTAACTGCCCTCTCAGAGAACGAACAGATGGTCCTAATGATATGACTTAACCATGCGCCTTTGGGGTTGCTTTGCAGGTGTTGTATGACTCTTGCCACCTTTCTGAATAGTTATGACACTCGTTCTCCAAGACTGGCCTTTGTCCAGCCACTGTCACCACATCTTGCCAAAATATAAAAGTTTTGCCTTCATTTTCCCCAACTATTTCTTCTTTTTTTGTCCCTCTCAGGTGCTCTATCATATGCTGAGCTGGGTACAAGTATTAAAAAGTCTGGTGGCCATTACACGTACATTCTGGAGGCGTTTGGTCCGAAAATGGCTTTTATGAGAATGTGGGTTGACATGATTGCCATAAGGTCAGTAAATCCTCATTCATCCTCCGTCTTCATCGTCAGGTCCCTGGAGAACTTCCAGAATAAACAAACACAATCCATTAAATGCCCAAAATAAACACAAGCAAGCACAGTGAACAAGTCTCCCCGATCAAGGTTATTTCTCAATATTACTGCTGGGCTCCAGTAGAATAAAACCCAGAGATGAAGTGTCTTATGACAATAAACAAGCCATCACAGAGGCTCTCACCCAAAGGCTCAAGGGCTAGATTCAGTAGGTTCAACTGTAATCACAACATCAACAAGATGAACATCTGTAGCTGTGGTTTGAAAGAAAACCAGCATAACTTGTTTAGTGATTTTAACAGAAAAAAGCAAGACAAGATTTTCTTTATAGGACACTGAACATGTATTTTCTCATCTTGAAGACCTGCAGGTTTGGCTGTGATCGCTCTGGCATTTGGCCGCTATATCTTAGAGCCCCTCTTCATGCCATGTGGAGTTCCTGAAATTGCCATTAAATTGGCCACAACCATCGGACTCAGTAAGCATGAGTTAATTTATATAATTGATATATTTGTATATGGTGCTGCTTGATTACAGTGTGTCTGTATGGCCTGGCGTATGTGGAATATTAATTATTGTATATTCTGCTTCATTGCAGCTGCGGTAATGTATCTTAACAGCATGAGTGTAAGCTGGACTACCAGAATCCAGATCTTCCTCACATTCACCAAGCTGCTCACTATTGCCGTTATCATTGTTCCAGGAGTATACCTACTTTTCAAAGGTATTTAGTTTGTATTATGCTTTTAAAAAAATGACGGTCTCTTGAATAAAAGATAAATGCAGCATTTAAAATTCATAAATGGGACACAGTGTACTGTATTGATACACATTAATATTAATATTTATTATTAATATTATCTATATAGATATATCTATATCTATCTATCTATCTATCTATCTATCTATCTATCTATCTATCTATCTATATATATATATATATATATATATATATATATATATATATATACATACATATAAATATATATATACATACATATAAATATATATATATATATATATATATATATATATATATATATATATATATATATATATATATATATATATATATATATATATATATATATATATATATATATATATATAATATTTTAGGCTTGTGTTTTAAGGTTAACAGAAATGTCTGTAAAATTGCTAAATGTTCCGGCAGAAAATTACCAGTGCATTTTTTTTTTTGTACACACAAACATTAATCAAAAGTGATCAAAAGTCACCGTAATGACACTTATGATTTTACTTTTTTTTTTTTCAGTGAAAGACAACATTTTATATTGTTCATCACAGATTTAATCAAATATCACTATTAATTATATAGACCCCCCCCCCATATTTAATTTTTCATTTAGATAATGTTGAAATCACCATTAATTTGGATTAATATAAACTAAAATTAGAGAAAACATACTGTAAGGCTGTGTTAGCTTACCATAATGCTAATCATTTGCCACTGGTTTCATCTGCAGGGGAGACCAAAAACTTTGAGAATGCATTTGAGGTCAGCACCGTACATTTGTCAGGACTTCCTCTCGCCTTCTACTCAGGGATGTTCGCCTATGCCGGCTGGTGAGCCGACCTTGAACCTCCTAATTCCACACAAATCCAGTAATGCCCATAAAGTCTTTGAATACATTTTTGGCCTCTCACAGGTTTTACTTGAATTTTGTGACTGAGGAGGTGGAGAATCCTGAGAGGTTAGTGACTGGATATAACAATTAAGATTTTAATTCAGCTGTTCCTCGCATAGAAAACCAAACCGCAGTGATGACTTAGGTGTTAATTTCCATTCCCCAGGACGGTGCCTCTTGCCATCTGCATCTCCATGGCGATAGTAATGATCTGTTACACAATGACAAACGTGGCATATTACACTGTGATGTCAGCAGAAGAGCTGTTAGCCTCCGATGCCGTAGCTGTGGTGGGTCACTCCCTGTCTGCTTCTATCACACATCTTATTTATTAACAACAGCAGCTGCAAAATCCAAGATCCTCACAGTTTTTCATGTAGCAGCAGTAACTGGATCTTTTTTAAGTAAGAGAGACAGATAAGGATACTATCTTTATAAATGAGTTCAAGCAATTTGTAGTAATGGCTGTAATAGTCTACACCTTCTTCCTCAGCAAAGTAAATGTGATTACATAAAGCAAGTGGCTCTAAATGCCTGTCTGTTTCTCTGCTGGAGTAATCATACGTCTCTCACAAATAACTGACAGCACCAGAATCTCCCGCTAGGCTCTGAAATGCTCTAAAAGCTTTCTCATCTTGTTAGACGTCTGTAAATATAAAGCCTTACTGCACTGATTATTCATAAACACCAACAAGTCTAAAAATTGAAGATCAATGTTGTTTTTCAATTTTGTTTCACAAAATGAGTTTCTTTTTCTCACCTCCATCTCTTTTCATCTCTTCCCTCTCTATCCATTCATCTTTCCCTCCCCAACAGACTTTTGCAGAGAAACTGATGGGAAACTTCTCTTTTGCAGTTCCAGTTTTTGTGGCTCTGTCTTGCTTTGGGTCCATGAATGGATGCCTTTTTGCTATCTCAAGGTGTGCATCTCAGTTTTGAGTCTTACATTTCCTGATTTTAATTTTAAAATATAGTGATCAAGGTTGTAGGTAAATCAGGAAACAACTGTGTCTGTTAAGTGTTAAAATACCAACCCAATCTAATGAGAAAACCTGATTATGAAAAAGCAATCATTTAATTGAATTTAGTTTTAGGGCATATTTCAAGTCTTAAGTTTCAGAACATCGACTTTTTGTAGGTCTAGGTTTGTATTTATATAGTGGATGTTTTAACACGGTTTAAAATTTTGTCTCTCATCCACAGAATGTTCTATGTGGCCTCTCGAGAAGGTCAGCTTCCTGAAGTTCTCGCCATGATTCACATACGCCGACACACGCCATTACCGGCTGTGATAGTCCTGGTGAGTCATTGATGCACACATGCCCCACTCAGTGGTCACCTGTCACTGATACTAATGTACAGCTGAACAAAACCATTTGCAGCATTCTTTCTTTACACATGTTGAGTATTTCAAGTATCAGTCTTCAGTGATGATAAAAAACTAAACACATATTTACACATTTGAACATTTCGAAATAAATATGTGCTAACTGTCAAAAGGCTCAGAAGATCTTCAAAAATGAACAGAAAAACTTTCATTTTACAGGAGCACTTCAGAGAGCATGCATTTTTCATGCTTACATATTTCTATGACTTTCTAAAAGTGCTTATCTTTCTTTCAGTATCCAATCACACTACTGATCCTCTTCCTAGGGGACATCTACAGCCTGCTGAACTTCATGAGCTTCCTGCGCTGGTTGTTCATCGGGGTTGCTGTCATCGGCCTCATCTACATGCGCTACACACGCCCTGATATGCCCCGACCATTTAAGGTCACCTGCTTTTCTATGCTGGCAGCCCATTATCTCATATCTCAGACATCTCTAATGTAATGGTTAAGGATTTAGTGGTTGGGAATACACAGTGGATTTAATTCTAAGGTGTAGGTTAGCAGAGGTGAGTCAAGAGGTGGAAAGCTATTGAGATCTCAGTTGTACTCTGACACTTTGTTATCGTGTCCACTTAATCTTAGGTTGCTCCAGGGTGCCTTTCTCTGGGATTGGTCAACTGCTGGTTATTTTGGATGAAAAGTGCCCAGTATACTGTAAAGTCACCATGAACAAACTGAGCTGACATTTTTGATGCACTGAGTCCCATTTTTCCCGCATGTAGTTTTATCTAAGCGTTTAAATTGTCATAATGAAATAGTTTAGCTGATCAGACTAGAAGAGGCAGATATCCATAACAGTGGGCCAAATATGATACTTAAAGGAAATGAAACTCTTCTGAAAAAAAAAAAAAAAAAAAAAAACCTTTACAGTTCACAATGGAAGGGCCATTCAAGCTTTACAAAGGACACACAAGCACTAGAAAAGCATCATGAAAATGGTCCACTCACTATATCTCAAGTCTTCTGTAATCATATGATTTATGAGGAACAGACCTACATACAGTTTAAACTGGAAAACACACTCTTTCCAAAGTCCAAAGAGCAACGTTTTAATAAAGTCCCTCTTTATCTTTGTGTTTTTCTCTTTCTCAGGTCCCTATTTTCATCCCTGCTGTGTTCTCCCTCACCTGCTTCTTCATGGTCTTCCTTTCTCTATATTCAGATCCAATTAATACTGGTATTGGCTTCGCCATCTCTCTCACAGGCATCCCTGCATACTACATATTCATCCAATGCGAAAGAAAACCCAAATGGTTCCAGAAATTCTCAGGTCAGAGGTTACAAAAATGCAAATGACAAAAGCATAAAACTTTTGAATATGTACAAAAGTCGATTTTTCTCTAGCTTCACATTAATGCTTCTTATAATGGTGCCTGACATTCCAAACAACTTGACCAAGGTGTTAAAATATTCTCCAGAAATATATATATATATATATATATATATATATATATATATATATATATATATATATATATATATATATATATAAATACTCATTATGCACAAATTATAGAATATATAGAGATATATTCCATGTCATATCATACAGAATATTATAACATCATAAAAATATGCTAATTAGTTGGCAGGCTTGCTAATTTATGTTTTTTCCCTCCTGCGTTTCTCAGATTATGTGAACAGATCACTACAAATCATCCTAGAAGTGGTTCCTGCCGATCAATGACCATCATCCTTTTTCTCTGTGCATGTACAGTATGTGCGTAGGCTATACGGTATCTGTTCATTCATTTATTATCTAGTACTGTAGTTCTCAGATGGTGGGTCATGACCAAAAATGGGTTGCACGTGTGTTGACAGCAGAGAGAGAACAATCCTAAATGCAAATAATACAATGCAACTGAAGCTAAACCAGTTGAGACCTACTGCTGTCGTATATCCAAAATGAAAAACAATATCTCGGATGTCTCTGCTTCGGTCCACCCGAGAAAGAGACATAACACTGTCATTTCAACACATTATTCAATTTTCAATGCTATGAATCACCTAACGTGACATAACATAAATTCCATGCATTTCACTGGTGATTTTGGACCTTGTCCAACTTTCCTCTTCCACATATTCAATTTGCACTGCTATATCTTTATACACGTCAATGTCACAGACGTCATAACAAGTGAAACCATTTGGACATGATAACCTGTTTCACTCTCCTCAGTGGCTGAGATATTTGAAATTCTGTTATACAGACATGACTGTACAAACTGAATAATTGCTATGTAGGGTTTTTGTAGGGTGTAGGGTCTCACATACACTACAGTGATATTTCTGTATATGATACATTGGATAATTTATTTTTATTGATTATAATGCTGTTTTATTGTACCATGGAGAATACCTCTACAGTGCACTGATTCAAGTTGATTATCACTCCAGAATTGTTTTTAAACTTATTAACAATTTACTTGCCCATTCACCTTGAAAAATGAATGCTATTTATGATCGGTTTACTCCCAAATGAATTGATAGTTATAATTTGCACATTAACATTGTGCATGTTTAAATAATGGATCACCCACAACCTGATAGGACACCAGCCTACTTGATAATGTCTGGGTTTATTAAATCAGCATTATGTAATATTATTATGACTGTTTCAGAGAAAAAGTGTTTGAGACACATTTACATTCACTGGTATAATTTTTGTACAACATATTTTATAAAACTATATTGACTACTACAGTAAAAACATTTTTGCAAAGCTGCAAGAAAACTTTGTATGACCAATTCTACCAAATTAAATAAATCTATATGTCTTGTTTGTTGCAGAAAATGTTTCTATGATGTTGTTTTACAGGAATTCAGACTAAAACAAGCTGGCAAATTACAGAATTTCTCAAAAAAAAAAAAAAAAAATATTTCAGAGGGACTTTTCTTATTATATATAAATAAATATCTTTTATTAATTTTTACACCAAATCTCTGTTCATAAACATCCATATTTCATTACACACTGCCCTATGAACATGCAGTCAGTAAATAGACAAACCTAAAATATCATAGTTATGGTTCCTGGTTTGTATATAACCAAACAATTACTCACCAAATGAGTTGTGAACTTGATAATGGAACACATCATTGATTGAGTCTAATTCAAACTACAAACTCACAAGTGAGGTTGAGACAGTTTTGTGAATCATTTTGTTTGACTCATTACAAAGAACCTTCTCATAAAAGTCAAATGGTTGCAAATCTGACAAAATGCCTCACACTGTGCTCATAGTAGGGTGTAGGAAACACTGATGAAAACTTCTGGTGAAACCACTTGCTAACAAATGTATAGATTTTAGATTCAAAATTCAAGAGTAGATTTAATTCTCACAAATGTGAATTTTTTTATCTTTTTTTTTTTTTTTTAATTTTTTTTTTAACAATTTGGCCATTTATATCACACTTTAGAGTCCTGTATTAGCTGATTTACTTCCCTTCCTGGATGTCAACACACTCAGTACAAAAAAACTAAATCCATCGGCCAGTGCAATTATAGATTAATTATAGATTATTCTTCACTAAAAAAAAAAAAAAAAAAAAAAAAATAGCATGAACTGCTTCATCTAAAAGAAATTAAAGTCTAACCACATTTAAAGTGGTAATCTGGACCATGTGGTGTCCTGACATGACCTGAAAGTGGTTAGAAGGTCTTGGTGTATAGTAGGCCTTGGATTGTACATGACGGGAAATAATAAAGCTGAAAGCAGAAAATGTGTTCTTGTTTCACACTGTGAGGATTTTGATCAATAAACAGGTCTCACTTCACAGAGTCTTCTGTTGTCGAAAGAGAGCAGTCAATGAAATAACAGTAGACATGCAAAACCCAACTCACAGTGTTTGTGTGTGTGGATAAGTTGTTGGCATTTCAAGGGATCTAGGAGCAGAATGATTGATCCATTCCACTAGGATGATTGCATTACTCCTCTAATACTTCAACGGCTTACTGAGCCTCCCCGAGAAGATGAGAATACAGAAAGAAAGAAAACAGAGACGGCTGAGGAAGAAAATGCTACTTCACCCACACAATCATATCAATGTGAGTTATGCTTGTGTGTTATAGTCAGCACCAGTATGTGTGTGTGTTGGCACCACCAGGGGTTCCATATCGCAAGCAACACAGCTCAAATGACTTTGTGAATAAACTGAAGCTGTTGAACCAGGATTGAGTGCCAACAAAGTAAGACACACACGCAAACGCACTTGAGTGAACATACATCCCTGCCATTGTTGGAGAACTGCCCAGTACAACAACATCAAGAGGAGGCCAGCTCCAGAGATGGGCATAATGCCATTACAACAGGAAGGAGCATGTCTGCACATACCAGTTCATTCACACAGTCTGTACGAATGGTGGAGCTGTACAGCTTGGTTAGCAGAGTTATACATCAAAAGCTGGCTGCAACAATCTTCACCGGAACATGAGGAACATATTCCCCAATGCTAATCTAGACAGAATGGAATAACTAGAAGACATTAGAATTGACCTTAACATTATTTAAGCAAGTACAGGTCCAAAATGATGGAATGTGGAGATTGGAATGACATACTGGGTGTAAAATAAATAAATAAATAATTATTATTATTGTAGACGGGCTTTTCAACCATTTCCCTGTTGTTACTTCTGCAGTTCCAGCTGCTGTCACATGGGGGCGAGAGAGTAAAGCTCAACAACCAGGCATCCATACATGAAAGAGCTGAGAAGAGGTTGTGTTTTGCCAGATCTCCATCGATCAATAAGACACAGCAGCTGCTGCTCACAACAACAAATAACTTTGTGATCTATAATGCATTTTCTAATTCGTGCATCTGCACACCCGTTCATCTCCGTGATCGGCTTCACGACGAAGATCAATGGCTTCTTCAGTCCCTGAAGACAGGGTCATGATTCTGCCTGACAATAAGACAGTGGGACTGATTTACACTTTCCTGTACTCTCTTTTAAGACCACTGGTTGCTGTCACATTTCAGACACTTTTACAGCTAATAAACCATCCATCCAGGGCCATAACCACCACAGGCATGAAGAAAGATGAGTTTCTTTAAATATTTAGATTTGTGGTAAATCAAATTGGGGTTTTGTACATCAAAGTTTATGAGTTTTGGGTTAACTTCCTTCCTTCCAATCAAGCCCAGTTAAAAATGCGGCTACCACAACATGCAGAAGCCTGTTATTTGTAAAAATCTTCTTTAGTGGGTTTCTTTTGGGAAGACAGGGATCTCAATTACATCAACTGGAGAAATGGAACATGAAATGAGATAGTGAGGCCCATGTTATATCAGCTTGGTAAACATGTGCACCCTTTGCATGTGTAACTAGCTTTAGTAAATGCGTTCATTAACATTAACACATTTGTTACTACAACAGATCCATTCTCAACCATCCTTATCTTGTACCTTAAAAATTAGATCTTTTTAGGTGGGTCACTTCATAGTCAATTGTGAAATACTATATAAAACCGGCTTCATTTATGCATTTGATAGACGCTTCTATGCAATATGATTTATTATAATCAGTCCACGCATTCCCTGTGAACCAAACCCATGACCTCGGTATTGTGTGGACCATGCTTGAGTGTTTGACGCGACAGTAAGATATATCTGCCATCTTAAATAAGAATGTTCATGTATTATGAGTGTGTAGTAATAATATGAAAAGAGAAACAGGGTGACTAACCAAAGATTGCATGTTCCATCATGATCCATTTCCATATTGTCTGTGTAACAGAGCTTGTGACTTTCTATCTCGGTGTGTGACTAGCACATTTGTATTGTGAATGTCCATTTGTCCGTTCTATAAATCTGTGGGTCTATGTCTACATTTTTATGCTGTGACTGACAAACAAAGTCACCAAATTTACTTACACTCCATCTCTTACAGAGTGATTTGCGCCTCCCTGACATTTCATCAGCCTTGGGGTGTCTGTGCATGTTTATGTGTGTTGATTTTGATGGTGCAGATATGAATGCAACTCACCAGATTATCCTGGTATAAAATAAGTACATGTTTGTCATGTTTGTACTTAAGGGAGTTCATACAAACACACAATGGAATGGGATTTGACCACTCACATTCTGACGATAAGACCTTAAACACATTTAGAAAAAGTTATGCACTCACTGTGCACCTGGAGAATAATTTACCAATATTGTGTGTCTTTTTTTGTATGTGCATATATTAAATGCATTATATACATACTACATACACAAATGCAAAAGGATATATGACATTATACTATTGAGAGCACTATTCCTGCAGTGTGACATGCTATTAATATTAATATTCCATAGTAAAATATTTTGACAATTACACTGCATGCAATTGGCATAAACTCATATTAATTAAAAACGACATGGTACATTCATTTTTTTAAGAATCATACCTTTTTACAACTCAATAATTACAATAAACTGTAAAAACGGTGATTAAAATGGTAAAAAAAAGAGCCCATGTTTTAGCATGTACATTAGCTTTAAGGTCATCTTCACTCTAGCATACTCCTAAAAGCTGAATTATGCAGAAATACACATTTTAAAATGTACAGTCTTAAAACACAGCAAAAATATTGATGACTCATGCACTACACAGTTTTTGTCCAAAAAAAACAAAAAAACAAACAAAAAAAAAAAAAAAAACATTAAAAGAATATCCTAGTTAAAAGAATATCCCTCCCACAGATTAGTAACAACTAAAACCTAATGGCTGGCAAAAAAGAAAAAATAAATAAATAAATATTTATCTTAAATAAATTAGACTTATCTTAATGCTGAATGTCCAAGCTAACTTCAGTGTTAACTTCCCATGTGTTAACTATACCTGAAGACCTTCCTTATACCTTATAAATGAATGATCATGTTTATGTGCTTGCTTACACAAAAAAAAAAAAAAAAAAAAAATACAACACCTATTTATCTGTGTGTTTGCAGGCTCATGTGTCCAGTGTAACAGTAAGTACTGCAGCTTACCCATTATTTATGTTGCATTATTATTTATCCCTTTTGCTTTTGTACAGTGGTGCTCATTTGTCATGAAAAGGACACCGAAAGTGAATCTATTATTGCAGACATCCACGTGCATACACGTGCACACACAAACTTTATTGAAAATCTTATTTAAAGAATACCACTATTCAGACACATCTGGTGTAGTTTCACAGGCTAATTCTGAAGTACCTTCATCTTAATTCAGTTTTTCCAATCCCAGACATACATGACTAACAAACCTGTAGGTGTGAATGAAGAAAAAAACGGTGGTAAACCCTGAATGGCAACTAAGAAAGGGAATGCACAAATGAAAAGAGCTGTCAAAGCATGTTGAAGTCAATATATAAATTCCAAACATGACATTTATAAAAAATTATGTATTTAAACAGCAAATAAAACAACAACACTACCATATATATTTCACGAGTTCACCCTTACATCTAATCTGAAGGCAAATAGTAGGCATATTTTGGCGTGCTGTCCTGGGGGAGGGGTCCGGGCCCGGAGCATAGCCCGAACCCAAATAACTCCCCCTATCCCTAATTTGGGATAAATAGATTAGAAGTGAGGAGTTGGGGTGGAGGAGGGTTGCCGAAAAAATTGTTGTGGGACAGGAGGTAGGAAGACTGGATATATATACGCTTGCGTGCTATTTAAGATGATTAGCTAAACGAGATGCACCTGTGCCAAATTGGATGATTATCTGATCGTGCTTCTCCCGAACTTTGTTAATAAAACCACATGTGGTGTCACCACTTATGTTTTGAGTTAAGTGAGGTCAATGATTTCCATGATTCACATACCAAGAATTCATCAACTGGGGATTATATCTGATAATAAAAGACAGACAGAATCAAAACCAGATTGTGAAACAAATTCAAGAAGAATAAGACATACATTTGTGTGAGTGTAGACAATACAGGCATCACGTGAAAGCCATATGAAAATAATCTGCTGTCTATTGGAGTGACGCTACAGTTGGTAACTTCCCAGTGCCCTCAGACAAATGTTCCCATTGTTTTCAGTGTCTTCATAGAAATGCACATTGTACATAAAAAGTTCATTTATTTTAAACTCTATATACTCTCTGAAGATACTGTCTCTGCCCATCCCTTGCCCTTAGGCAGTTGTCTGCAGGGTGGGCCAGAAAGTCTTCACCTGTCACCTTCATTTAGCCTCAAGCTCCACATGTCTACAGACATTTAGACATTATGGTCTGCCTGTGCATGTTTTGCTATTTTTTCTCTTTCGACCCCTCATGGATGACTTGCTCAAAATGCATGCATGAATATTAATTCAGCTCCAATCAACACGACTCTTTAAATCTAATCCACACAATTTTCTACTGGTGGCCCCAGATGTTGAGCTGGGACAACTGTTATCCTGCATTCACACTGCTCTTATGTGAGCCCACCCCTCAAATATATCAATGACTTTTCCATTTTTTCGACTTTAGTTTTCATTTCTTCAATATATAATCTGCGGTATCAAGTAGGGATGCAGTTTTTGTCCAAATGATTTAAAAAAAAATGTATCAGTATAGGACAAAATTGGATATAAACTGCACAAATTAATGGATATAAATATTTAAATGACTTTTGCCATCATCTTAAGCGATTCTCAAAATGACTTTACATTTTACACTGTACATTATAATGTCTAAATTCACTTCACTAAATTCACAGTTTTTTTAGACAAATATTTGTATAATAGTATAAATAGTATAACAGGATAAACTGGGAATATCATAAAAAATTATGATCTGAATCAACCATAATTTTTGTATCTATGCATTTTCAGCACTGAAGGGGGGAAAAATCAAAATAAATCTTTCTAATATCCTAAAATAATTACCTTTGCAGGATAATAAATCTGAAGCACCTTGAGATATGACCTCATTTTGTTATGACCAGGAATTTATTTTTGATGTCAACATTATTAAATTTATACTACATCCACATTAAAGCAGAACTTTCCATACCCAATCTTGTTTTCCCCCTTGTCTCAAGAAATATCGGCATCCACACAAAACATGCACTATGTGCATAAATCTTGTGCATGGTATACAAACAAACATGTAACATACATATATTTATACATACAATACATTTATTAATCTGTGTTAATGTTAGTAAATAAGTCACCTTTATTTATATAGCACTTTAAACAAAAAGTACTGCGTCAAAGCAACTGAACAACATTAATTAGGAAAACAATGTAATGTAATGTCAATAATGCAAAATTACAGTTAAAGGCAGTTCATCATTGAATTCAGTGATGTCATCATCTCAGTTCAGTTTAAATAGTATCTGTGCAATCATTTGCAATCAAGTCACGATATCGCTGTAAATGAAGTGAACCCAACTAAGCAAGCCAGAGGTGACAGCGGCAAGAAACCGTAACTCCATCTCCTTGGGAGACACCATCTGGGCTGGATATGTACTGAGTCCGGGGGACTGCAGTGACCCTCTGATCTGGATACAGACTGGATCTGTGACCTCGGAATAAGAGAGAAACAGACTAAAATTAGGATAGATGCCATTCTTCTAATGATGTAGCAAGTACATCAGGTGTTATGAAAAGCGTTCCCGGTTCACCTAATTAATGCAGCCTAACAATTACTAAATGATAATCCACTCTGGTACCTGGTTTCACTCTCCTAAAACGCTGACTCCATGTGGACGAAACGTTTATATCAGTGTTGGTAGTCTATAACACTGGTAGATTAAGTAACACGTTACTGTAATTAAATTACTTATCCACTGAAAAAGTGGGATTAAAGCTAATTTTTAGGTAATTACAGTGTCTTATAAAGTACTTGCGTTACATACAGTACATAATTTCAACAGTTCTGAAATCAATGTTGAATTTGAAATCTAAATTTACAGTCTAAAGATAAAATTGAATGCAGCGTCCTTTAACCCTCTGCGCGCAATCACTTTCAGTTTTTCCTGATTCACAGAGAAGCCTTAAATACTCAGATACAGATAATACTAAAATCGATCAAATCTAAAAAAGGGCCTACTTTTATTTGTGTACACTGACAATAACACCAAAAAACTGTGTTTTTGCAAAATAAACAAAACATACGGTGCACTTTCTGCCGTCTAGGTCTCCATGAGCAACTTTCTACACTTCACAAACTCAGCAAATATTTGACACAGAGACATTAGAAATATGTCTATCGAAAGCTTGTGCCTACTTTTAAATTAACAAATTCAAATTGAAAATGAATATTCTCTGATTATGTAATCAGTATGAAACTAAAGCGAGGTACAGTCTTTCAGATTTTACAGATTCTTCTAATTTTCATTGTTTTTCAAATAAGTCCTGCTATGAGGATTTTAACTCAGAAGAAAAGCGCAATCTGACACGGCTTTATTCATGGCTTTATTCATTTACTGTATGTAATTTATTCTTGCCTACAATAGTTAACATGTTAATTTTAGATAAACCTGTATGGATTTTACTAGTTGGGCTTTTCCCGAACATCTTGCCAAACTGAAATGTATTGTTTAACATCTCTTAAGCTTTTCTGTTATTCAGATATGTTGTTATTCAGAGCATTTCTATTTGTTAACCAAAGAAGGTTAAATTTTTATAAGAAAAATTATGTATTACAGTTGTTTTAAAGCTAAAAGTCTAAACTATGCTAGAATAAAGAGTTTAATGTCTATTAAGGTCACTGGTCTATTTGATACAAAATGTATGCGTCTACAGCTAAGCATGTCTCCATGTGGGCAGGGTCTTAGTTGTGTTTCTGTGTAGTCGTTTGCACTCATTATTTTTGTTTCTTCATTAGTACCCTTATTAGTTTACCACCGCTACCTGTGTTCTGTTCATTACCCTCTTTATTCAAGGTCCCTCTTTAGTTTAGTTACACGTCAGCAATTGATGTTTGTTTCAATCTTGCTTGTGTCTGGATTACCTGTTCTTCTGTGGATTTTGGATTAAAAACCTGTTTGGATTATCTTCTTTCTCTGTGTTCCTTGTATTGCCCACACACAAATAAGACACTTGAAACACACAAATACACCTATATATACCTATTTCTTATAAACTTCAAGAAAAAACACCAATTTACAAGTTCCTAGATTACATATTACAACCACCATGACCTAAGTGAACTACAGAGAAAATGCAATGGATACAGGAAGCCAGGTGGAGAGACCAAAATTATTTGTATCTCTAAACAATCTCATTTTCTGTATTAGTAATTTGGTTTGAAAAAGGTATTTATATCTCAAATGACTGTTATTTTCTTCTTTGCTTTCCTGTATCATTGCAAAGAATCAGAACAATATAATCATAAACAGGGATGGACATCCTCTGATTGGGTGCATTAGGTAACCAATAAAAGGTCTTAAGCAGCATTCTTAGACATGATGTCCTAAGAGGTGAGCAACAAATTCATTATGTTCCATTTTTAGTATCTAGGTTAATGTGTTTCCCAAGGCCGTTGCCAAATATAGATCAGCAAAATTCTGTGTATATTCCATCACAAACTGTAATGGACTTCGGTGATACATTAAAGGTAAAGTTCTTTGAAACCATTTCAGACTGGACATGGGCCCCCTGAGATCAGTTTCTTAAAATGATTAAGTGCATCATCTACTGTCTTCAATAAGTGATGAGGATAGCACTGTAAATCTTCATTAAAACCTGAGTCTTGTTATGACGGCATATGCAAGTTTTGCATCTTCATAACTGCAATGGAAATCTTGCTGGCTTTAGAAAAATGTGATGTCCTGCCATTATGTATCTGCAACAACACATTAATTTTGTAGAATCTTTTAAAACTGAGTTTAATCACTTTAACATGATACAAAGTCTTAAAAAAGTAATTCTTACATGACATGAAATGCTGAAAAAACAAGAGATCAAAACAAAGAAATCTCCTGAATACATACAGATTCTTTGAGAAACTGTGAATGTGTGTGCATACAGATTCATTCTCTCCACAGACAGAATATGATGGAGATGATAAACAAGGTTTATGTTTATTGGGGTGTCATTAAAGTCCCCCAGGCTTCATTTTAGTTGTGTGCGATTTGTAATGTGTCTGTGTGTGTGCTTTTTCTTGTGCAAGTGTGTTTTATTGCAACATATAGAGCTAGATTTGCCCACTCTGGTTATTTGTTTGAATGGATTAAATGCCAGATGCAGAAATTATATTACCATGCATATGACCTCTGGAGAATGAGAAAAGATATCAGTGCAGATACACTTATTGTCATGGAGCAAACACTGCTGTATGCTTCTATCATTAGGGAAGTACTACATAGCCAGGCTTATGAAAATATAATAAAAAATAATATTAATATATTATCTGTCTGACTTTTAATGTTCTGTGGCTCTATCTGTTCCTCTCCTGCACTCTGTCCTGGCCCACCCTAGGGATGCAGTCTGGATGGCTGGCCCTCACCCGGCTGTCCGGAAGTATTAGTTTGGCTCTGCTTCCCCCCAACTGCCCCATGTCTACTTTAGTTACCTGTTTCCAAATGATCAGCCCACCTGAGCTTGACCACACACACACACACACACACACACACACACACACACACACACACACACACACACACACACACACACACACACACACACACACACACATACACCACTGCTTTACATCCGTTGTGGGACAAACTTTGCTCAAATGGCACTTTAAAAACAAACCTCATCTCTAATGACATAAAAATATCATGAAAAATGTATTGTGTAGTGAGAGAGTCGCTGCATAAATCCCATTACACTGTCTGTTCCGATGTGTGTCTACGGAAGTCAAAGATTTCTAAGCTGCTCACTTTGCTGCTCATTTGTGTGTGTGTCTGAGGCTCATCTGGGATTTACAATGGCCACATCTACGGTGATCATGGGACTCAAAGGAGCAGCATGCGGATGATACTTAAAGTGGATGGAAAGCAGCTGTATGGCCGAGGCACACAATAAACATAGAAAAAGGGTTGTACAGACTAGTCAATTAATTTGACCACTATGTAGTTAGCTACACTACAAGTTATTAAGTAGCTACTATATACTGATGCTATTTAAAGGGGAAAAAAATTATCATCTTCATTCTGTCATTCTGTCACCTATGGTGAGGAGCGAGGAGAATGCAGGAGAATCAGGATTAACAGTCTTTATTGACCTCAGGGGAACACAAGTAGGACACAGGATCAACATTTAGATGATCAACATTTATAACCAAAAGGGAGGGGTGGTGGGTTTCTCAGGACAAGCTTACAGGTAAGGACTGCCTCCATGGCAGTACCTGTTCTGGGATCCATGGAACAGGTAGTTCAGGACACCATTGTGGATCAGACAGTTCAGGAGGCCATGGCGGAACAGGGAGCCTGGGAAGCCATGGCAGAGTATGGAACCCAGGAGGCCATGGTGGAGTAGCCTCAAAGGCTGCTCTGGCTTCTATGGCTGGAGCCATCGCCCCCCCCCAAAAAAAAACAACAACTAGATTTGGGGGGTTGGAGTAGACACTGATGTGAGCTCTGGGGCTTGAGCAAACACGGTTTGGCAGGCTTGTTTAAAAAAAAACAATTTAATTAAAAAAATATACTGCTTAAAAAAAGGAGGGTGGGAAGTAAATTAATGCATGAATCTTTCTGTCACGGATCCGCCAGGTCCTACCACACACACTCCTCATTTCCCAAGATCACATTCACCTGAATTCTGATTCACCACACCTGGCACTCCCAATCAAGACAGCACCATAAATACCAGACACTCTCACTCAGTCACCGTCCGGTCTCGTCTCTACTAGCATGCTCTAATGCTTGTGACTTCTCTTGACCCATATCTCTTTCTGTTTACACAGAACCGCTTGACTTTTATCTTCCTCGAGGAATCCACCATTGGCAAACCATCCATTGTGTGCACTGGACTTATATCAGCGATCTACTACCATTCATCTCACCTTCACTCTACTTTAAACATCACTTCAATAAACGTATCATTTGTATTGCAGTTCTGTCTCCGTAGTCCTCTGTCCCTGACACTTTAATTTTATCAGTGAATCATATACTTAAATCATGAATCGTGAACTTTGTCAAATGATTCACCGAACTTAAGGGGGCTGATAGAGAGGCTGATAGAAACCATTCACACATGGGCTATTTATGCACCATTGCTAGTTGATAATGCAAACAGTATCAATTCATAGTTTTCACTTATACTTACTGGAACAACCACATGGAGGGCACTTCTTTCATACACGTCTTTCATTAAGTAGCAATATATTAAGACAGTGATAATTTAAGGCCAAATTCAATACACACCTTATTGATGATACCTACACCTACTGTATGTTTTTTTCACATTAAAGGTTTTAGAATGCATTGTTGTTTTAGTGATTGCCCTAAAATAATATGCAGATTTATTTCCTAATCACATATTATTAACTTACCACTGTATAGTGTGTAATTAGACATTTACAGTACACTTTCATGTAAAAAAAGTGTGAGGATTGAAAAGCCAAAGTCATCAGAAAATGTTCACTTTCTGCTGCCTGCATTTGACATTCTCACCTTACACTCACACTCAAAAGTGTTGTGATGGTGAAAACTCACAGATACAGAATTGACCTTCCCAAAAGGGCTGCTCAGTGACAGGCAGTCCTGGAATCTAGTCATAACCTTCACAAGTTGAGAGGACGAATCCAATGTGGAGCTGAATGCCCAGAATGTGTCACTTTTGAGGGGTCACTGTTCATATGGCCAAATGTGGCGGCTTCCTGTCTCACAGCCATGACTTTAAACAACACTGTAAAAACACTGCAAGCTAGAACATTCTTCAGATTGAACTACAGATAGACAAGGTCATTATTACCACTGCTTGTGAGAACCAAGATTATTTTCTACTAAATGTATTTATTTGGCTTTCAGCGAGAAGTTGAAGTGCTTATCTGGAATTCAGTTTCATGAGTTCACCCTTACATCTAATCTGAAGGCGAATAGTAGGCATATTTTGGCGTGCTGTCCTGGGGAGCATAGCCCGAACCCAAATAACTCCCCCTACCCCTAATTTGGGATAAATAGATTAGAAGTGAGGAGCTGGGGTGGAGGAGGGATGCCGAAAAACTGTCGTCGGACAGGAGGTAGGATGACTGGAAATATATATGCTTGTGTGCTAGTTAAGATGATTAGCTAAATGAGATGCACCTGTGCCAAATTGGATAATTATCTGATCGTGCTCCTCCCGAACTTTTTTAATAAAACCACATTTAATTATGAATATTTGGAGAGCACTAAAATCATCAATGATGTTAACAAATAAGTCTTGCTCTCAGCAGTTGCCCCTTCAGAGCCCATGCTATGATTTTAGTGCAACATCTGAATAAGAAAAAGCCCCTCAAAACTCTGGTGTGACTGAAAAGCATTGCAAGGGTTTCTTCGATTTATTTGGTGCATGTTTGGGAGCAGATAAAAAAAAAATGCTGCATATTATAATAAACAGCATTCTGATGAGAAGGATAGCAAGACAGAGTGCCAAAGACAGCATGAATGTGAATGAAGTCGCAACATCAGCCACAGGATATGGAATAATGCACAGGATGAAACAAATGTTGGAGGAAAATAGAAACATGCAGATGAAGCGAGCAAGAGACAGAGAGAGAGAGAGAGTGAGAGAGAGCACAAGCCAAGGGAAACACCTAGGGATGAGGGTTTATACTGTGACAGCAGTAATTAAAGTGAAAGTTGTCTCTTCAAAACTCCCAGCTAAAAGTCCAACACAATTACAATTGTTCAGATCACAGGAAGCAGTCTTTCTAGGATCCTCCGATCAGCGTGCTGCACCCCCTCTGTTCCCTTTGATTCTCTTCTGGCACCAATTAAAAACGAGGAATGGGCATGAAAATGTGCTGCCTACATGCTTACAAAGAACAAGAGGAGGCGGCTGTGGGTGTATGTGGTGGGGGCACAAGTTTAATTTCTGAAAAACTCATTTGAATACTTCATTTGTCTGACAGTATGAGCATCAGACAGTTCTTCCCATGTTTGAAGACCCTACGGTCCTTTGAAGCTAATCTTGGATTATGGTAAATTTAACAAAATCCTACTTTACTCAAAATGTGAGTGCAGATTTTAGGGATAAAGAAGGTAGGTTTAACTGCAGGGCCCAGCCTCTCTTCTTAAGATTCAAAAAACAAAATCACTTCGCAAACTTTGCAGATGATAGCAGCTGGAACATCAGTTGGACTTTCTGATCATAAAACCTTACAGCAAAACATCTACAAGTGTGCTCAAACGTAAGCAGAGATAATGACTGCACAGCTGAAAGCTCCCATGGTTGATATCAGAAAGGTCTATTGTGTCGAGTACCACGGAGGAGATGGAGGGATATAAAACCGGAGCGACGACAGTGATGGACGAGAGAGGTCCAGGCCTGGGTTTTAGTTGTGTTTGGTTTTTATTTGTGTGTGTCAGTCATCCGTGAGGGGCTGACGCGCTGTTTTATGTTTATTTTGAGCAGTAAAGTTTCATTTTTGATTGTCCGCCGGTTCCCGCGTCCTTCTTCCCGTGAGCGGTCCCCTGTCAATAAATAAATATATAACTCGTTGCATGCTGTAATTTGCCTTACTATTATAAAGAATAAACTAACTTTTAAATAGCAAAGTAGCCCATTCCCCAAAGGTGCAAAGGCTAACTATAAGGATAGACCCAGTTATTAAAATAGTGAAATAAACTGTTTAGTATATTTATTTCAAAAGAAGTGTGAAAATTGCAGATTACCTAAGCGACAAAATATCCACTATAAAATTATCTCTCATAAAGTAGTAAATAAACAAGACAACACATTAATTGGATTTCTGAATTAAGAGGCTATATCCTTTTTTTTTAAGTGCTGTTTGTACCAAGATACTTTTTTTTTCATTTAGTTTGTCAGTATATTTATCTTACAAACTTAGTCCCTAGAGCACAAAACTGTCACCAGATGACAGTTTGTTTACCGGAGCAGATTTCACAGTAAATTTGTAAACTATGACATGACATTCTCTTGGTTCTTTGTTAACTTTTATTTGAAAACTGAAAACAACAATACGTTGTTATGGCCTTGTTATACTTAAAGGGATAGTTCACCCCAAAAACATCAGCATAATTTTGTCAAAACCAATGTTTATTTTTATATTATTCTACTGGTTAAGGAATTTGTTTAGGCTCAAGTGTCACTTGTGTTTTCCATTTCTTCCACTGACATTTCCTCAAATGACTTGAAATGTTAATTAAGTTGGCTTGAGAAAGCCAACTTACTGATATTCTATTTAAACTTATTAAGTTGGCTTGAGAAAGCCAACTTACTGATATTCTATTTAAACTTATTAAGTTGGCTTGAGAAAGCCAACTTACTGATATTCTATTTAAACTTATTAAGTTGGCTTGAGAGAGCCAACTTACTGATATTCTATTTAAACTTATTATTATTAAGTTGGCTTGAGAAAGCCAACTTACTGATATTCTATTTAAACTTATTATTATTATTCTTCTGAGACAAAATTATCAACTCTAACTCCTCCTAGAGCTTTAACTCTACAGACTCCAAACTCGGACCAGCTCTTCAGACTGATCTCGCCGGGTGTGCTATATCTTTTCTAACTGATCGGACTTACGGTTTTCATAAAAATAACGATTAAATATCATAAAAATCCCATAGACTTACATTGAAAAGCCTCTGCTCAACTGAACATTCCGTCAAACTCCAACTGTCAAAAATTCAAATCTAAACACACTGAAGCCCATTAGACTCAATCAGACTAACCTATGTACTATTACTAACCCATTCAAACTCATTCAAACTCATCTATCTATCTATCTATCTATCTATCTATCTATCTATCTATCTATCTATCTATCTATATTCAAACTCATCTATCTATCTATCTATCTATCTATCTATCTATCTATCTATCTATCTATAATCATCAAACTCTATCTTTCTTCTGACTCTATCTATCTATCTATCTATCTATATTCAAACTCATCTATCTATCTATCTATCTACTAACTGTTTCTATCTATCTATCTATCATCAAACTCATCTATCTATCTATAATCAAACTCATCTATCTATCTATCTATCTATCTATCTATCTATCTATCTATCTATCTATCTATCTATCTATCTATCTATCTATAATCAAACTCATCTATCTATAATCAAGCTCATCTATCTATCTATCTATCTATCTATCTATCTATCTATCTATCTATCTATCTATCTTCAAACTCATCTATCTATCTATCTATAATCAAACTCATCTATCTATCTATCTATCTATCTATAATCAAACTCATCTATCTATCTATCTATAATCAAACTCATCTATCTATCTATCTATCTATCTATCTATCTATCTATCTATAATCAAACTCATCTATCTATCTATCTATAATCAAACTCATCTATCTATCTATCTATCTATCTATCTATCTATCTATCTATAATCAAACTCATCTATCTATCTATCTATCTATCTATAATCAAACTCATCTATCTATCTATCTATCTATAATCAAACTCATCTATCTATCTATATATCTTTCTATCTATCTATCTATCTTCTGACTCCTTCTATCTATCTATCTATCTATCTATCTATCTATCTATCTTCTGACTGTTTCTATCTATCTATCTATCTATCTATCTATCTATCTATCTATCTATCTATCTATCTATCCTAACAACATGTTAATCATGCTAAAATCATGCTAGCAACATGCTAATCATGCTAAAATCATGCTAGCAACATGCTAGTCGCATGCTAATCATGCTAAAATCATGCTAGCAACATGGTAATCATGCTAAAATCATGCTAGCAACATGCTAGTCGCATGCTAATCATGCTAAAATCATGCTAGCAACATGGTAATCATGCTAAAATCATGCTAGCAACATGCTAGTCGCATGCTAGTCATGCTAGAGACATGCTAGCAACATGCTAATCATGCTAAAATCATGCTAGCAACATGCTAGTCGCATGCTAATCATGCTAAAATCATGCTAGCAACATGCTAATCATGCTAAAATCATGCTAGCAACATGCTAATCATGCTAAAATCATGCTAGCAACATGCTAATCATGCTAAAATCATGCTAGCAACATGCTAGTCGCCTGCTAATCATGCTAAAATCATGCTAGCAACATGCTAGTCGCCTGCTAATCATGCTAAAATCATGCTAGCAACATGCTAATCATGCTAAAATCATGCTAGCAACATGCTAATCATGCTAAAATCATGCTAGGAACATGCTAGTCGCATGCTAATCATGCTAAAATCATGCTAGCAACATGCTAATCATGCTAAAAATCATGCTAACAACATGCTAGTCGCATGCTAATCATGCTAAAATCATGCCAGCAACATGCTAATCATGCTAAAATCATGCTAGCAACATGCTAGTCGCATGCTAATCATGCTAAAATCATGCTAGCAACATGCTAATCATGCTAAAATCATGCTAGCAACATGCTAGTCGCATGCTAGTCATGCTAGAGACATGCTAGCAACATGCTAATCATGCTAAAATCATGCTAGCAACATGCTAGTCGCATGCTAATCATGCTAGAATCATGCTAGCAACATGCTAATCATGCTAATCATGCTAAAATCATGCTAGCAACATGCTAGTCGCATGCTAATCATGCTAAAATCATGCTAGCAACATGCTAGTCGCATGCTAATCATGCTAAAATCATGCTAGCAACATGCTAGTCGCATGCTAATCATGCTAAAATCATGCTAGCAACATGCTAATCATGCTAAAATCATGCTAGCAACATGTTAGTCGCATGCTAATCATGCTAAAATCATGCTAGCAACATGCTAGTCGCATGCTAATCATGCTAAAATCATGCTAGCAACATGCTAATCATGCTAAAATCATGCTAGCAACATGCTAGCAACATGCTAGCAACATGCTAATCATGCTAAAATCATGCTAGCAACATGCTAATCATGCTAAAATCATGCTAGCAACATGCTAGTCTCATGCTAATCATGCTAAAATCATGCTAGCAACATGTTAGTCGCATGCTAATCATGCTAAAATCATGCTAGCAACATGCTAGTCGCTAGTCGCATGTTAATCATGCTAAAATCATGCTAGCAACATGCTAGTCGCTAGTCGCATGCTAATCATGCTAAAATCATGCTAGCAACATGGTAATGTTAGATGTTTATCTCTCTATCCATCTATATTAAAACTAATCTATCTATCTATCTATCTATCTATCTATCTATCTATCTATCTATCTTCAAACACTATTTCAAACTCTATCTATCTACCTATCTATCTTCAAACTTTATCTATCTATCTATATTCAAACTCTATCTATCTATCTATCTATCTATCTATCTATCTATCTATCTATCTATCTTCAAACTCTATCTATCTATCTATCTCAGACTGAAAACCGTCAAACTTAAAACTTTTTAAACTTCTTAAACTTTTCAAACTTTTCAAACTTTTCAGACTTTCTGGTCAGGCTTTCTCAAGCCAACTTAAAGTTTGTCTTGACGAACTTTTTTATCTAGTTATTATTATTATTATTCTTAGACTAAATTATCAACTCTAACTCCTCCTAGAGCTTTAACTCTACAGACTCCAAACTCGGACCAGCTCTTCAGACTAATCTCGCCGGGTGTGCTATATCTTTTCTAACTGATCGGACTTATACTTTTCATAAAACTGAAGATTAAAAATCATAAAAATCCCATAGACTTGCATTGAAAAGCCTCTGCTCATCTGAACATTCCGTGAACTCCAACTGTCAAAAATTCAAATCTAAACACACTGAAGCCCATTAGACTCAATCAGACTAACCTATGTACTATTACTAACCCATTCAAACTCATTCAAACTCATCTATCTATCTATATTCAAACTCTATCTATCTATCTATCTATCTATCAAACTCATCTATCTATATTAAAACTAATCTATCTATCTATCTATAATCAAACTCATCTATCTATAATCAAACTCATCTATCTATCTATCTATCTATATTCAAACTCATCTATCTATCTATATTAAAACTATATCTATCTATCTATCTATCTATCTATCTATCTATCTATCAAACTTATCTATCTATATTAAAACTAATCTATCTATCTATCTATCTATCTATCTATCTATCTATCTATCTATCTATATTCAAACTCATCTATCTATCTATCTATCTATCTATATTCAAACTCATCTATCTATCTATCTATATTCAAACTCATCTATCTATCTATCTATCTATTCAAACTTATCTATCTATCTATCTATCTATCTATCTATCTATCTATCTATCTATCTATCTATCTATCTATCCTAACAACATGCTAGTCATGCTAAAAATCATGCTAGCAACATGCTAGTGGCATGCTAATCATGCTAAAATCATGCTAGCAACATGCTAATCATGCTAAAATCATGCTAGCAACATGCTAATCATGCTAAAATCATGTTAGTCGCATGCTAATCATGCTAAAATCATGCTAAAATCATGCTAGCAACATGCTAATCATGCTAAAATCATGCTAACAACATGCTAGTCGCCTGCTAATCATGCTAAAATCATGCTAGCAACATGCTAATCATGCTAAAATCATGCTAGCAACATGCTAGTCGCATGCTAATCATGCTAAAATCATGCTAGCAACATGCTAATCATGCTAAAATCATGCTAGCAACATGCTAGTCGCATGCTAATCATGCTAAAATCATGCTAGCAACATGCTAATCATGCTAAAATCATGCTAGCAACATGCTAATCATGCTAAAATCATGCTAGCAACATGCTAATCATGCTAAAATCATGCTAGCAACATGCTAGTCGCATGCTAATCATGCTAAAATCATGCTAGCAACATGCTAATCATGCTAAGATCATGCTAGCAACATGCTAATCATGCTAAAATCATGCTAGCAACATGCTAGTCGCATGCTAATCATGCTAAAATCATGCTAGCAACATGCTAGTCACATGCTAATCATGCTAAAATCATGCTAGCAACATGCTAGTCGCATGCTAATCATGCTAAAATCATGCTAGCAACATGCTAATCATGCTAAAATCATGCTAGCAACATGCTAGTCGCATGCTAATCATGCTAAAATCATGCTAGCAACATGCTAATCATGCTAAAATCATGCTAGCAACATGCTAATCATGCTAAAATCATGCTAGCAACATGCTAGTCGCATGCTAATCATGCTAAAATCATGCTAGCAACATGCTAATCATGCTAAAATAATGCTAGCAACATGCTAGTCGCATGCTAATCATGTTAACATCATGCTAGCGACATGCTAGTAACTTGCTAATCATGCTAGTGACATGCTAGTAACTTGCTAATCATGCTAACGACATGGCTAGTCACTTGCTAATTATGCTAGCGACATGCTAGATACCTTGCTAATCATGCTAAGTACATGCTTGTCACATGATAGTCACTTGCTTGTAATGCTAACAATATGTTAATCACTGTCATTTTTATACTTCTTAAACTTAAATCTTTTTAAACTTTTTAAACTTTTCACATTTTCAAACTATCTATCTATCTATATATCTATCTAACTATCTATCTATCTTCTGACTGTCTATCTATCTATCTATCTATCTATCTCTCTATCTATCTATATATCTATCTATCTATCTATCTTCTGACTGTGTCTATCTATCTATCTATCTATCTATCTATCTATCTATCTATCTATCTATCTATCTGTCTATCTGTCTATCTATCTATCTATCTCAGACTGAAAACCATCAAACTTAAAACTTTTTAAACTTAAACTTTTCAATCTTTTCAAACTTTTCAAACTTTTCAAACTTTTTCAGACTTTCTGGTCAGGCTTTCTCAAGCCAACTTAAAGTTTGTCTTGACGAACTTTTTTATCTAGTTATTATTATTCTTCCTTTTCTGAGACTAAAACTTCTGACTCTAACTCCTCCTAGAGCTTTAACTCTACAGACTCCAAACTCGGCCCAGCTCTTCAGACTGATCTCCCCGGGTGTGCTATATCTTTTCTAACTGATCGGACTTACGGTTTTCATAAAAATGAAGATTAAAAATCATAAAAACTCCCATAGACTTACATTGAAAAGCCTCTGCTCAACTGAACATTCCGTCAAACTCCAACTGTCAAAAATTCAAATCTAAACACACTGAAGCCCATTAGACTCAATCAGACTTACTATGTACTATTACTAACCCATTCAAACTCATTCAAACTCATCTATCTATATATCTATCTATATAATCTGACTATTTATATCTATCTATCTATCTATCTATCTATCTATCTATCTATCTATCTTCAAACTCATCTATCTATCTATATTAAAACTCATCTATCTATCTATCTATCCATCTTCTGACTCCTATCTATCTATCTATCCATCTTCTGACTCCTATCTATCTATCTATCCATCTTCTGACTCCTATCTATCTATCTATCTATCTATCTATAATCTGACTGTTTCTAATCTATCTATCTATCTATCTATCTATCTATCTATCTATCTATCTATCTATCTATCTTCAAACTCATCTATCTATCTATATTAAAACTCATCTATCTATCTATCTATCCATCTTCTGACTCCTATCTATCTATCTATCCATCTTCTGACTCCTATCTATCTATCTATCCATCTTCTGACTCCTATCTATCTATCTATCTATCTATCTATAATCTGACTGTTTCTAATCTATCTATCTATCTATCTATCTATCTATCTATCTATATATCTATCTTCAAACTCATCTATCTATCTATATTAAAACTCATCTATCTATCTATCTATCTATCTATCTATCTATCTATCTATCTATCTATCTATCTATCTATCCATCTTCTGACTCCTATCTATCTATCTATCTATCCATCTTCTGACTCCTATCTATCTATCTATCTATCTATCTATCTATCTATAATCTGACTGTTTCTAATCTATCTATCTATCTATCTATCTATCTATCTATCTATCTATCTATCTATCTATCTATCTATCTATCTATCTATCTATCTATCTACCTATCTTCATAGCAACACTCTAGCAACTATCCAAACCAACCTAGAAACCACCCAGGGTATCCTAGCAACCTCATACCAAAATCTTAGAAACCACCCCGGGTACCCTAGCAACCACATAGCAACACCTTAGCAACCACTCAGGGTACCCTAGCAACCGCATAGCAACACCCTAGCAACCATCCCAGATACCCTAGCAACCGCATAGCAACACCTTAGCAACCACTCAGGGTACCCTAGCAACCGCATAGCAACACCCTAACAACCATCCCAGTTACCCTAGCAACCGCATAGCAACACCCTAGCAACCATCCCAGGTACCCTAGCAACCGCATAGCAACACCTTAGCAACCACTCAGGGTACCCTAGCAACCGCATAGCAACACCCTAGCAACCATCCCAGATACCCTAGCAACCGCATAGCAACACCTTGGCAACCACTCAGAGTACCCTAGCAACCGCATAGCAACACCCTAGCAACCATCCCAGATACCCTAGCAACTGCATAGCAACACCTTAGCAACCACTCAGGGTACCCTAGCAACCGCATAGCAACAACCTAGCAATCATCCCAGATACCGTAGCAACCGCATAGCAACACCTAAGCAACCACTCAGGGTACCCTAGCAACAACTTAGCAACCACTCCGGGGGACCCTAGCAACCACATGGAAACACCATAGCAACCACTATGGGTTCCCTAGCAACCGCATGGCAACACCTTAGCAACCACTCTGGGTACCTTAACAACTGCATAGCAATTAACAAACTTTTTAACTTAACTTAAAATTTAATTTTAAACTTTAAAATTTCTGGCCAGGCTTTCTCAAGCCAACTTAAAGTTTGTCTTGACGAACTTTTTTATCTAGTTATGTTGGCTTGGCAACAAGCCAACATACTGTTATGCTATTTAAACTTATTTTTATTTTTATTATTATTATTCTTCTGAGAAAAAAATTCTGAACGCTACTCCTCCTAGGGCTTTAAAGCCACAAGCCCCAAACTCGGCAGACACCTGCGGGATAGAGGGGTGGTGTGTGCTATATCTTTTCAGAGTGATCAGACTTAAAGTTTTTTTTTTATTAATTTTTAAATGTAAAAAAAAAATAAAAGAATTGCGCCCCTACAGTTGCAATGACATTTAGGGGCGGAGTCGGGTTTCGTTTCACTTTTAAACTGGTTAAAAATACTGCTGCTCAGCCCAGGCTGTCTACACGGAGGCGAGAACTAGCGAATTCATTCTTATTTAAGACCTTTTAAAAACGCGATTACACGCAATCCACACGTTAGAACACACCAAGAGCTAAATTCAGATGTTTCTGAACTGTTTAAAGTAATAACATTATATATTCGCGGCAGCCAACTGCTCGCGAGCTGGCGATGTATTTCTCTGAACACTTGAAGTCCACAGAGAATTTACAGCCTTTCGCATTAAAACACTGCAGCGAAACGGCACAAAACAATTAGAATAATATATTATATGGTTTTAAAGTAGTTTTGGCCACTGTCACGCTGGTCTTAGCTGGTTTCTAACTGAATCATCATGCTGAACGTCACAGATGAGCTCGCGATGTATTTATCTGAACACTTGAAGTACACATTTACAGGCTTTCACATTAAAACACTGCAGCGAAACGGCACAAAACAATTAGAAGAATATATTACACATATGAAAATGAGTGTTTATATGTGCTTGTGAGATTTCTCTGTCAGGCTTAACGTCGCAGCAATTGCTCAGCGTTGCATAACATGGTAAAGCAGGGAGCTACACTGAGACCAAAAGGGTCGCATGCATCACTGATTATTTTTGTACCTACTTATGTGTTATGCTATTATTTAATATGACCATTTATTAAAACAGAAATGTGTATTTTAAGAATACGTTTTATAACGTGCTCCGAGCATTCAACACATCAAGTTGGCTTCAGCCCCGAGCTGCGGGAAACTAAACTGAGCCGCTGATGGCGCGTGTGCACGAGAGAGAGCCGCGCGTATCGCGGACAGGGACAGCAACACTGAACAGAGCTGTCGTTCAGGACGTTCACTTCCTCCTGGACCTGAACGAACAAATTCAAATCGCAGTTTAAATAAACAGAAAAAAGAGCGAAAAGCAAAAGAGCTCAATTCAGCAGCGCGGTGTTGTTCAGGGAGCAAGCAGAGACGCGTCTCAAAGTCTTCTTGCTTTTGTACCGACAACAAATACATACAAAATATGTCGAAATACCCGTGTTGGAAAGTGTGTTCGAATAAGTATGTGGTTATGTCTTAAGTGAAAGTAAAGATTTGCAAAAAACAAATCGGATGTGTATCATCATAATGGATGCGTTTGTCTCTTAAAGGGACCGCGCCTAATTTACTAGCTCTGCTGTCAGAGTCTTTAATGTATGAAAATGAAAGTAAATCACTTACTGCTCTTGACTGAATTACCTTGTAGTACAAGAATTTATCCAAAGTCAATCCAAAAATAAGATAGAATTGTTTTACTAGTGGGTGCAGGCCACTAGTTCATTTATGTAAGTGAGTATGGCAAAATAGTGATCTGTGAAATATTATACCCACTAATTCTTCATACAGTAGGCTACCAGTGAAATTGATTTAAAAAAATAATAATTAAGGACCTGCCCATGTTTTGCTTAAGTGTTTCTTTCTTTAATTGTTAATGCAACCTTTTCACACCACAGACTGAACCAAATTAAGCATTTCTTGCTTGGTAACTGTTCAACAAAGTATTGATAGTTGTGTAAATATTGTCATACTGACAGTCTGAAGTTTTGGTTGATTCCATTACATATCTTTTTATCAAAGTTATCCGAAATTATCAAGATGAATTTGTTCTGAGTTATTGTCATATATTATTACCAGTTTCTAAACTACAGCAAATAAACTGTGATTATGTGAGAAATGTTGAAGGTGTCTGAATACATTTTGGTTTGATTGTGTATTTTATCTTACAGTGAAGACTATGCAGTGCTATTTTACATTAACAAAAACAAACTTAAAAAAAGTAAACATTATGTAAATAGCACAAATAAATAAATAGAATGAACATACAGTACAAATTAAACAATTTTAAACAGTGTGTAACTGCATCATCTATACAAACCATTGTGCTTGGACCCCTTATGATCTCCTTGATTTAAAATGCATTGTT